>NC_133086.1:14063922-14702562 GCF_019914945.1 Typha latifolia | reverse complement strand
ATATACAAGTGTTCACGTAGGGGCCACAAGTCATCTAGCTTAATTTACAAGAATAAATAATTAAGAAAAATATAAGACAATTCTTTGCCAACTCTCCTCCACGAATTTTAGCTCATTTACTAATCTAAAATTATTTCTACAAAAAGATAGTGAGCATAAAGCCCAGTAAGTATCCACTTCTACAGTCTAAAAATAATGAAAAAAAGATGCAATAATAGTACTTGGGGAGATTGGATTAATTCTGAATTAAAGAATGAAGAATTGAATTAAAGGGCTTGCTTTGACCGTTAGGAGTAGGTTGGTTAAAACTTTTCTTTCATTTCAAGTAATAGGTTGTAAAATAAATATGCACATCATAATGAAAATCAATGCAATAGCACCACATACTCATTAGGTTCATATAATGTGTAATTACAATAGCAATCCATAAAATGATATGTATCAATCCGGACTATTATGTTCTCAAACTTAAGCTCACACCGAGCTCCGCCCATAGACCATAGCAACACTATATAACTAGATATACATCATTTCAGATTATCAAGTCTTTCACTTGGACTTAATAGGGCCACGCCCATAAGCCAAATAGTAACTCACTAGCCTATTATCCGATGAACAGTATGACTGATTATCTATTACTACAAACTAAGGACCTCAGTCATAAGCCCATCACATAAGTCAGCATCGCACCTAATACTATCCTCCAAGCATTTGGCTCTACTTCATCACACTATCGAGATGCAAAAATTACTTCCTTTATGATCGTGAACATGTGCAAGTAGCATGATATTATACCGCACAAACAAGCATAATGGAACACACATCATTATCATATATATATGCTATCATAAATAATCATGGCTAAGGATATGAATAGGAATCAAGATACGAGTGACCATGTCGAACAACAAGTAAAGTTAACATGTGCTACTTGCATTACTAATAATAAATAAAAGTATATACACATGCATAATATAAATATGACGATGCCATAAGGTAAAATATTGCATTCTCTACACTACTCTTAGCTTTGCTACAACCCCTCAAAGGGTTGTCTCCATCATTGCTGGGCATTTTAACCTTAGGTCACAGACCAACTGACTTGAGACGCAATCACTAACCTGATCATCCTAGTCGATGCACACCTAAAAGCCTTAGGGTGCACCGCTCCAATTCAAATTAGGGTGCCCTTTTTGCCAATCTAGCCTGGATAGAGTGCACCCTTGTGTTGGGCTACATCAATTGATATCAAAGAGCGAACCCTGTCTTGGTATTACCTAATGCTAGTTTGAGAGCTCAACTAGTGCACACTAGCTAAGTTCGTACTTAGAGAGAGAGAGAGAGGTCAGGGATATTTACATTCATCCCTTTGGCTAGTTATCTAATTATTTTATCTTTGTAATTGCTTATTAGTTTGCTTTTACTATTTTAACCCTATGTTAGGTGCATTTGCTTTCTAGTCCTTTGCTTATGTGTATTAGTCATTGCTTATGTGGATTAGTCAAACTCAAGCCTGTTCAATTCAGTTAACCGAGTCAAGTCAGAGAGCCACCTATAAATGTTGTGACGTGCACATGAGTTAGGCATGCTTAGATTATTAAAAAAACTTAGTCGATATCTTACTTTCTCTAACTCCTCCATTGTTCGTCCATCATCACCATGCTTGGCCAACTACCACCCTCGGCCGACCAAGCCGTCTACCTCCTCGTCTGACCACACCTATGATCCTAAGGAATGGTCCACCTTCTCCCTCCTCCCTTCTTCCCTAAAATATCCCCTACAGCTCTACATCACCACCAAACGGCACCACTATCACCATTGTCACTCTACCCTAGCTAAGTAGCAACAGCACCACTCAGCCACTATTTCAGTGATTCATTCTAATAGATTCGATCCTCCATCTTGGATCTATCAAATCCCTAAATCTTATTCTGATCCATCCATTAAATCCCAATGACTCTCTTAACCTTGAAGATTCATCGTAAACCTACCTTCTAAACAAGAGGAAGGATCGTGAATTGGAGACCATATTCAGACTCTCACCATTTGTTTTAAAGACACCTTCAATCGTTGATCGGAAGGGTCTATAATAGTGGTATCAGAGCCTGATTCCTTGGTCGATGTAAACACACAATCGAAGGCAAACTCGAGAGAGATCACTACCATGGAGGACCAGGAGCTCATCTCCATCACTGTGAAAGTCTATCGATGCCACCACCACCAGCCATCGACAAGCCACCAGCGTGGGTGAAGGTGATATTTAAAAAAAATTGATCGATTTGAAGGAGAACTTGAAGGAGATGCAGACCTCCCTTAAGGACTCAATAGTATCATTGGCCACGGTGGAACTGGCCCTCCAGAGTAAGAAAAATCCAACCCATGAAGGAGGGAAATTGTTGGCCCAAACTGAGGCCATAACCCCTCCTCCATCCACTATGGACCTCTGATCACCGCAGTAGACCTTCCTAGCAGCAGGCACGACATTGAAGTAGCCTCTAATGATGGGCCCATCACTATCTTCTCGAGCCACGATGGAAGCTATGATCCAAAATCCTATCTCTCCATTGGCGGTGATTCAAGCTTCCACCGCGATTAACTTCCTTGGACCACCTACACCTAATCCATGTGATATGATTTAGACTTCACCGATATCGTCTCGAGCATGGATACACTTTAGGGGTGTCTTTTATTCTTGTTTTACTATTTATTTCAGAAAAAAAAAAGTTTTCTCTATGTCACGTTCAAACGTGGAGTTTTTCGTATGTCACGTTCGAACGCGGGTGGGGTGCGTTCAAACTCATTTGTAAATGCCTTCATCAGTTCGCAAATACAGAGAACATAAAATGTGCATTCGACGCTTTTGAACGCGATCGGCAAAAATCCACTATTTCTACAATTAATAATTGCCATTTTTAAATAGTTTGGTTAGCCTCTAATGAATTGAGTTTTGCCCTAGTCTCCTTCTTCTTCTTCTCTCTCATTCTCTCGTTCCCCGGCGCCGCCACTTCTAACCTCCCTCGACCGGCCACTCACCCTAGTCCCTTAGGGGTCGCCCACTCCTTCTCTTTCTTCCAATCTATCTATTACCTTGCCCTAACCCCTTTCATCATTCATAATCCTTCCACCACCACTTACTCACCGGTGCCACCCTATTACTGCCGGTCTACCACCATCCATCATCACCTAGGATCTCGTGCCTCCATCCACGGATCCATAGACGGACTCCTTGATATTTATCTACTTCTCGGATGATATCTCGAGATCCCACCGTCCGATTTCTCTAAAATTAGATTTGTTGGAAATCTCTTTTTCAGGGCTATAACATATCAAAATTTCACATTGATCTGATGGCTGAATCTTCCAAGATCCATTTCCAAAGTTCCGTGCTAGATTCTGTCCAGATCTGAAAACGGAATAGGTCGAACCTTAGCCTAACGGGAGATTGTATCACCATGGCCACCCTTCGTGCTAGCACCAGCGAGAAAAACACCATCAACAACCCTCCACACTATAGTGAACTTGCAACATGTGGCCGTGAGTTCGACCTTTCTACAGCCACCGATGGCATGGCGAGCCTTCTAGCTATCGTAGCCATTGACAACCATCCTATGGTCGAACCCGATGGCCACACTCGTCGTGATATCTCTCAAGTTAAGCCATGTCAGGGTGCCTTCCATTGGCCTCTTCATCGTTGTGGCTACACTATAGTGGGACCATGGCCCTATTCGAATCCACTAGGAGCTAGTGGACCCTCGACGAAGTGCCATAGCCGCTCCTGTAGTAAATCAAACACGAACTTGATTTTGGGTTTCACTACCATTCGCTGCCGTGAAAACCCCCCTCCCTGAACACTGATTATCATTGGCCAGCAACCCTACCCAATCGCTACTAGGGGTGTCAAAATAAACGAGCGGCTCGATTTAGCTTGAGTCGAGTCGAGCCCGAGCCTTACTTTAAGGCTCGATTTGTATTTTGAGCTGAGCTTGAGCTAAAGCTAGCTCACGTAGGCTCAACCCGATAAGCTTAGCTTAAATATAATATTTAGTATTATATATATATATTATATATATATAAATAAATTTATAACCATTAGATATTTGATCTAATGGCTATTATTATCCTATCTCTATGTAATCCTAACCCTAAATCTAATATAAAAAACTCCCAACAAACCCAACAACCAATCTCCTCATTTCCTCTTCCTCCTCCATCAATTGGCTCATCCGACCTCTTCTGTGAGCCTCCTCCTCTATCAACTCGACCTTGACCTCGGCATTGGCCTCCTCATCTTCCTCCTATACCTTCTCCTTCACCTCCTCATTCAACCTCCTCATCCTCCATCGACAAGAAACCGTCCCATAGTCTCCTCTTTCACCTCCTCGCCCCGCCTCACTGTCCTCCATCGACAAGCCATTGTTGCCTTCTCCTCTTCGTCAGCCCCAACAAGTTGTCGCCCCGCTGCCTCCTCCTTGTCCTTCTATAATCAAGCTCGGGCTCTGCTTTGGCTTGGGTCAAGCTCAGTCTAGCTCAACTCAAGTTGAGCTAAGCCGAGCCTAAATATCTTTAGAGGGCTCAATATTAATTTTGACCCGAGCCTAAGCAAGAGTCGACTCACTTAGGCTCGTCTGATTTACACCCCTAATCGCCACCATAGCTATAATGACCTGTGGCAGTGCTCCTAGGTTGAAAATCATTTTCACCTTAGGGTTATAGTTTGGGCTATTGGGTGGAAGGGATGAAGTGAGCCTATGTCGAGGCAGGATGAATTTTTACGAACTGGTTCGATCACCTCATGAAACCTAGTTCCAAACTCATGAGCATGACTTTGGGCCCAAGTGCGAGCCTAAAGATGACTAGTGAAATGACACGGGCCCAAATGTGAGCTCGAGGATGATTGGTGGAATGACACATTGAGCTTGTGTCAACAAATTAAGCCAGACTTGCATGTAGACTCGTGGGCCCATGAGCATGACATGAGCTAGAAAATCTAATTACATACTAATCACCTTGAGAACAATGTGTCAGAAGTATGGTGGATTATTATGATTCGACCACATGGGTTGAGTTAGTTGAGTCAAGTTAGTTTATTTTGCTTATTGCTTTTAGATTTAAACTAAAGCAAATAACCTGTATATATAAGCCCAATATGGTGAATTGGATTCGATTCGATATGACTCTAGTCCTATAGAGAGGCCATGGATTAATTAGGGTGTTGAATGAATATTGGTTTTAGTCAATTTATTATTTTGCCTTTATCTTTTATCATAGCTGTTAGATTTTATTTACTTTCTCGGGGTATATCTTAACCCTAGAACTCTTTCAAGCTTCCAAACTTTAGCTACCAGCTTCCTCCATGAGCCACCCATCTTACGCATGACCTCCACTATTCCATGGCCATCCACCGCCCTTCGACAACTGCCACAACATCAGATAATTTGCTTCATCCCCGTTTCAACCTTCCCTCACCCGTTTGTCTACAACTAGTTGCTCTAAACTCCAAATCCACTCAAACTAGAGCTAAAAGAACCCTACTCGTGAGGCTATCACCCATTAAAATTTTATAATTTTCCTATGAATATATCATTCCAGATCTAGTCTGTAATATTGGTATCAGAGCTCATTGAATCTTAGACCTCCATTAGTAGTGGATACAAGGTCCATGGCCTTGAGGAGAAGAAATGAAGATAACCCTATCTCGGAGGAGGAAGTGCCCATGCGATAACCAATGCTAGACGTTGAGTAACCCACACAACCAGTCTAAGTCATCCACCACCTATGGGGGCTGATCTCGGAGACCCTGGGTCAGAGCAATCAACTCTTCAAATGATGATCCAACAAATGCAAGCCAACCATGAGGTGTGTGAGATGTGGAGGAACTGAACGACGCCTTCTACACCTTGTTAGCGACCGAAATTAGGAGTCCCTCCACTGATGACGGCTCCTCCCATCCCAATTTAGCCACACCATAATGAAGAGCCCCTTGCTACCCCTTCCTACTAAGTTTTGCCATGTTTCGACAACCACCCATGGGTCGATTATGGAGGAACCCAACCGGAATCCACCACCACCAAGCCCTCCATTGGCGGTTTAGCCACCACCTAGCCTTGCATCACCAGGCTCTTGATAGGGTCTACGATACTAAATTGATAAGCTCTGATACCAATGATAGGCTACGAAACGATTCCTTTAAGATCTGAATTTATTCTAGGAAACAGTCTGCACAACCGAGGAAAAATATTCACCAAATTCTCTCCCATAGTCAGAAAATTACGAACTAAATGGAATCGATCTGTAACTCTCTGATCTACATTTTTGTATTTACGCATTTTGCAGATTCGAAATACAACTATGACTAAAATATGATATATTACGGATGATGGTGGTGGTGACGGGTGGAGTGGATGTTAGGGTTATAGATGATAATGGAGATGAGAATGGATAGGTAATATTGTCCAAAGGATAAAGATGAAGGGGAAGAAGTGGTTGAGATCCCAAAGAAGAGGGATGTGTAATAACTTGTTCTTTAAAAAAATTGGGCACGACGTGGCCGACCACAGTGCCATGCAAGCTGCATGATACGGGGGGGAGGGGGGTGCCACATTACATAGCCAATTGGCTACGGCCAGCTAGCCGAGCCGGGGCCACTCGCCGCCGCTACCCATTTCTACCATTGCCTCTTTCTCTCTTTATCGATCTCTCCCTTTCATTCTCTCTCCCTCTCAGATGCTCTCTCTCTCTCTTTCGGTCTCTCTCTCACTCCCCCCCTCTCTCTCAAACACTCTTTCTCTTTCTCTCTACTACCGCCGCCACTCCATGGGCTTGTCGCCGCCGCCACCTCCACTAACGTCAGTGAGCCTCTTTCCTCCTCTTTTTCTCTCTCTTTCTTTCTCTCTCTCTCTTTCTCTCTCTTTCTTTCTCTCTCTCTCTTTCTCTCTCTTTCTCCCCCATTTCTTTCTCTTTCTCTCTCAGATTCGCCGAAATCGAGTTGTCGACGAGAGGTCGGCCACTGGCTGGCCAGCAGCGGCCGAGCCCCTCCCTACTAGCCTGGCTCCTCCTCCCCGTCCTTCCTTTCTTCTTCTCTTCTTCTTCCTCCTCCTTTCTTCTTTTTTTCCTTTCTCCTTTTTCTTCCTTTCTTCTTCTCCTCCTACCTCAATTGCTGTCTCCTGACTACAACAATGCTAGGCTTAGCCTAGCACTATGTCAAGGGTTTTATTTTAGCTTTATTTTTTTCCATTTTAACTAAGAATTTTATGTAGCTAATGCAATTAGTTTAAATAGAAAATTAATTATATTGATATATATATATATATAATAATATAATTAGTAGAATTAATAGTTTATTATATTATAGACACCTAATTGTAATATTTACATATAATATTACTTGCATATAATAGATTAATACTTAGCTTCATTAATTATATTCATGAGATTTATAAATATACCCTTCATTATATATATATAATGTATTTCTAGCACCTTATTGATATATACTATTTTATATAAAAATAAATACTAAGCTTTTAAGTATTTTTATATGATCGGATAATAAGTATTTTACCTATATTAAGCGATTATTAAAGTAAAGAGTAAGAACCGAAAGGATTAACTATAATTAGGTTTTATCTATACTTATATTTTCATAATTATATATATAAGCCTCTTATTATTATTTTATAATTATATACTTAGACTACTTTTATATAAAAAGAACAAACCTTTTATTCTTATTCCATAGATAGCATTTTATAATAATAGCATATTTATATTACCAGAATTATATCTATAATTAAATCTAGATATTTAATAAAATATAAAAAAGAAGAATTCTAAACCTAATATTCTACTACTTAAATATTTTCAGATCCCAAACCCCTTATTTGAGACCCATGGACCTTGCTAGCGATGAGTTGTCACTCGGTTGATTGACGGATGTGAGGGATACGTGGTTTGCATCTTCTGATCAGCGGTAAGTAGTCTTATCTCCTAGATGCCTTTCTCAAATTAGGATATATTATATAATTATGTATATGCATGTTTTGGCCTCTAGCATGATTATATGACTTTATCTAGAGATGATTTTAGTCGAGCATATTTTATCATGCATCTGATTAGGCTGATCCGGGATATGAGTATGATGATAATAAATAGAGATGATTAGAGATGATTGTACTATTATAATTTATGTCCAGTTGATCTATAGCATTGATATGCATGTGATAGATTAGCATGGGTATGCATATGTTGACTACATGGTTGAAGACTACATTGCATCATTTTCTTTTAATTCCTATTATGCATTGACTTGTTATTATAATGCCCCCCCGCCCGGCACGGGCACGTGCATGCCCACGTGCCCACGCGCCCACGCACCCACGCGGCATGTGCGACGCACGTGACAGGTCGGGCGGGGCCCGTCACGCACAGATACTCTCCTGTGCACATATAATCATGACATCATTAAATAAAACATGTTAACCTACCCATAATCACATAATCCATCACCAAATACATCATACTATCAACTAAATAAACTTATTAACATATGAATATCCAAGTCCATAATAATATATACTAGACCACTACATAATCTGGTAGGGCCCACACAGGCCACAACAAACTATCAAGATATGACTAAACAACTGATACACGAGTGCTCTATAATCTGACATGTATTATATAAATCATCATCTGATACAATAAGGTACAAATATAACAAACAACGATAAAACTCAAAGTCTGGTTAAATTATCTTCTATACCGCTTCACGTCTATAGCTCACCTCATCCTTGCTTTAAAATATCTCATCATGATATCTCAAGTCGCTATCACGTATCATAATATCTTAGGGGATTAGAAAAGAATATAAAGAGAGTCATGAGCAAAAGGCTCAGTGAATAGACCTTACCCCAAATCAGTGATGCCAAACAGAGAGTAAATCATGTACTGGATAATATAAATCAGAAAGCAACATGATGCCATGTATGAATATGTATATATGTATCCTCAATGACATATATATGAATAAAATCAATTCTCATGAATGAGCATATTATATCCTCAACCGAAAATATATAACACATGATGAAATTACCATATAGTATCATCGAATATAACACCATATCATGTATAACAATTATTATCCAATGATACTAGTCACATCAATGATGATGCATGGTGCATGCCAACCACTAGATAATCGTATATGTCAGAGCCAGATATAATCCACATATCTCTCACTATCACAATCATCCGTCTCAACTCTGTATCATCCACTATGCTGGACTACGGTACCCGGCCCTAAACTCGATACACATCATGTCACAAGCTCAGAGCATACCCTGTCATACGCTAAGAGTATCTCTATAGATAAATCATACCCTGCCATACGCTAAGGGTATCTCAAAAGAAAGTAATCATACCCTGCCATACGCTAAGGGTATATCAATGATAGTTGTATCCCATCATACGCTAAGAGTACAACCATCAGCCATCACCATACTCTGCCATACGCTAAGAGTATGTCCAGTACCAGTCTGGACCAGATACCATTTCAGCCATCACATCATATCACATCACATCACATACACATATACTTTTATAATTTTCTATACATAATAAATCATATGCATATATCCGGTACGACAACAGATCATGCAACTCAGGAATTTAGGTGGTAAAGAAACCGAGAGAAAAATGATGCAATGCCGACTCTAACCATGTATAATTTTGCTAGTCTATCACATGCATACTCATGATAGAGATCATCCCGACATAAAAACCATAACAGTATAATCATCTCTATATATATCACCAATGTACTCATATCTCAGATCGGCCTAATCAAATGTATGATAAAATATGCTTGACTGAAATCATCTCTAGATAAAATCATATAATCATGCTGGAGGCCAAAACATGCGTGTACATAAGATATAATATATCCTAATTTGAGAAAGGCGTCTAAGGGATAAGACTACTCACCACCACTGTAAATACCAAACAACCACTCGTTCATGTTGCTACGACAATGATCAAGCCTCGATAGCTAAGTCCATGGGATCTTGAAAAGAGGGGGTCGGAATCTAAAATTATTTAAGTAGTATGATGTTAGCCGTTTATCTCTTTAAAATCCGTTCAACTCTAAATATTATCCACCATGCTGGGCTACGGTACCCAGCCCCAAACTCGATACACATCATGTCACAAGCTCAGAGCATACCCTGTCATACGCTAAGAGTATCTCTGTAGATAAATCATACCTTACCATACGCTAAGGGTATCTCAGAAGAAATTAATCATACCCTATCATACGCTAAGGGTATAACAATGATAGTTGTACCCTATCATACGCTCAGAGTACAACCATCAGCCATCACCATACTCTGTCATACGCTAAGAGTATGTCCAGTACCAGTCCGGACCAAGATCTTGTTCAGCCATCATATCATATCACATCACATCACATACACCTGTACTTTTATGATTTTTTATACATGATAAATCATATGCATATATCCAGTACGACAACAGATCATGCAACTCAGGAATTTAGGTGGTAAAGAAACCGAGAGAAAAATGATGCAATGCCGACTCTAACCATGTATAATTTTGCTAGTCTATCACATGCATACTCATGATAGAGATCATCCCGACATAAAAATCATAATAGTATAATCATCTCTATATATCACCAATGTACTCATATCTCATATCAGCCTAATCAAATGTATGATAAAATATGCTTGACTGAAATCATCTCTAGATAAAATCATATAATCATGCTGGAGGCCAAAACATGCGTGTATATAAGATATAATATAACCTAATTTAAGAAAGGCGTCTAGGGGATAAGACTACTCACACCACTGCAAATACCAAATCACCACTCGCTCACGCTGCTACGATAACGATCAAGCCTCGATAGCTAGGTCTACAGGCTCTTGAATAGGGGGGGTCGAGATCTGAAATTATTTATAACAAACATGTCAGTTTTTCTATTAATTAAAATTAACCCGACAAAATGATAGTTTTTAGTTGTAATTATGTACTCTTCAATTCTATATTTGTTTTTGTTATTTATTAATCATAATTATATTATTTGCTAGTGTATTTAAAATATATTTTATCTGTCTACTATTCTCTTTGATAATTAAGAAAATAATAATTAAGTTACTGCAATTAATTATGTAAGAGTATACATACATAACCCTAAAAATTTCTTAGGATTAAAATAGTAATTTATATTGCAGGTATTTTGCTAAACATAATATAATTAGAACTATATACTAACTATGATATAATTATATTTAATTTGTATAACTTAAATACATTAAATTAACTAAGCTAAACTAATTGTGCATATATATATATATATATATATATATATATATAGAAAACTAGAATTGTATATAGTCTTTGGGCTTAGCCCAAAGACTATGCACAAAGAAGGCGCCGCAAGGGTATTTGGGCCAAGCCTGCGCCGCTTGGCGCTACAAGGGCGCTGGGCCGAGCCCAACACCCCTTGCAGAGTGTAGCCAGGGAGAGAAAGGAAGAAAGAAGAGGAGAGGAAGAAGAAAGAGAAGAAGAAGAAGAAGGAGAAGAAGAAGAAAGAAGAAGAAGAAGAGGAAGAAGGTTGGGCCATAGGGGAGGGGTGCGGCAACTGGTGGCCACTCAGCGGCCGGCCTCTCGCCGACAGCTCAATCCTCCGATGGTCTGAGAGAAAGAGAGGTAGAGAGAGAGAGAGAGAGAGGGAGGGAAGCTCATCGGCGTTAGTGGATGTGGCAGCGGCAGCGGGTAGAGAGAGAGAAGGGCTGTTAGAGAGAGAGAGAGAAAGAGAGGAAGATGAGAATGAATCCGAGAGAGAGAGAAAGAGAGAGAGAGAGAAACGGTGGGGAGGGGTCTGCGGCGGCGGTAGGGGCCCACCACGCCAGCTGGCTCGGCTAGGTTGGCCGGGCCGGCGCTTGGGGCGCGTGGCGCCCAACACCGCTGCCACTGCATGGCACGAGCTGTCGTGCCATGCAGTGTAGTTTTTCTTTTTTTCTTTTTTTTTCTTTTTTTTTTAACTTGGGCTTGGGTTATTACACCGGCGGCTCGGTTCCGACGGGCCCGAGCTCAGGTGTGAGCGAGAGAGAGAGAGAGAGAGAGAGAGAGGAAGAGAGAGAGAGAGAAAGGGAGAGAAAGGAGCTCACCAAAGCTCGCGGAGGTGGTGGCGTCGGCGGCGGCGATAGGCCGGCCTCGGCGAGAGAGAGAGAGAGAGAGAGAGAGAGAGAGAGAGAGAGAGCGAGAGAAAGAGAGATGTAGAGGGAGAAAGAGAGGTGGTGGGGGGTTGGCGGTGGCTGCGGCGGCGCTGGGGCCCGTCGAGGCCAGCTGGCCACAGCCGGTTGGCTGTGGCGACGCGAGGGGGGCGTGGCACGCTCCCTTTCTGCCACTGCATGGCAGGAGGCCGGCTACACTGTGGCCAGCCATGTCGTGCCATGTAACTAGTCTTTTTTTTTGGGGATCTATCATTTAGAAGAAAATCATGAAATGTGATTGATATGATAGTTGATAGAAAGTGTGAGGATACCCGAGTGGGCACGAGGGTTAGGACATGCTTGGTGGATGATTGATTGCTCGACATAGTCGCAATCTTGTTGGCCTTACGTCCGAGATCGTTAGTCTATGTGTGCAGCAGACATTCGGACACATGTTGTTCGCTAAGGCATATGTAGCAAGTTATTCCCATGAGGTCTCTATCAGCTAGAAGGGTGCCTGGTCTGGATGGTTATTGATACCCTAGCAGGTTCTTTGCGGGTGGCAGAGTAAGATTTGAGCCTTCGGGCATGATGTTGAGACCAGATACCGGGTGTTGACTGTGCATAGTGGTCTAGGATGATCATGACACCGGGTATTGACTGTGCATAGTGGTCTAGGATGATCATGACATATATAGATGATATTAATGAGTGAGATGTTGAGAAATGTATATGATTTTATTATTATCTGATTACTTGATTATCAAGTGGTCAATATACATCATAGTATGGTTGCATCTGATATCATAGCATGGTCATGGTCGGCATACATCATGTGTCATATTTGAGAGAGAGTTATGATGATAGTATGACATAGAGATTTAATTATTTATTATCGAGGGTTATATACTTTTATCAGTTGTGACATATTATCTACTTTTCATTTATATATATTATTATTGAAGACACATTCATAAACTCAATCATGATATGATGCTTTTTCTGATTCATATTATCTAGTACTTGATTTACTCTTTATTTGACTTCATTGATTTGGGGTAAGTTCTATTTACTAAGCCTTTTGCCCATGACTCTTTTTATTTTTTTTCTAACCCTCTCAGATATGTGGTACGTGATAGCGACTTGAGATATCTTGAGAAGATATTTTAGAGCGATGATTAGGTGAGCTATAGATGCGAGATGGTATAGATGATAGATTATATAGAATTTGAGTTGTACTAGTATTTGATATTTGTACTCCTTTGTATTAGATGATGATTTATATAATACAGGTCGAATCATAGTATTTTTTCTTGTATTAGTTAATTTAGTTGTACCTTGATGGTTTGGTGTGGCCTGTGTGGGTCTTATCCGATTATGTAGTGGTCTAGTGTATATTATTGCAAACTTGGATATTCATATATTAACAAACTTATTTGGTTAATAGTATGGTTTATTTGGTGATGGATTATATGAGCATTGATATATTAGCAGGTTTTATTTGATGATGTCATGATTATATATGCACATGAGTGTATCTATGCATGACGGGCCTCGCACGACCTGTTGCGTGAGCTACACGTGCCATGTTGGCACGTGGGCGTGCACATGCCCGTGCCGGGCAGGGGCGTTACAGGAGAACTCGACAGACTAGGAAGATTAGAAGTTAGGAGAGACCTTGCCAACGGTAGAGATGGTAGGTTGGTGAAGAGGGAGGAGAGAGATTAGGGTAGAGAGAAGATAGACAGGCAAGAACCCAATTTTCAATAGCATAATGATTTTGGCCGCCATCCACACCTTTATAGAGGCTAGCCAATAAGCCAAAATGACAATAATTAACCCTAATTCTAGTGGACTCCCGCCGATCGAACGCGACCTACAGGAAATTTATTTTAATGAAAAAAATAACTAATGCAAGAAAAAAAGACTCTAATGAGGTGTATCAGCCCACCACGCTTCCTCTACCTTGCTCTCAAGGTATAAAGTCGGGGAAACGCTCGAAGATATCCATCTCCAACTCCCATGTCACCTCATCGGATGGCTTGCCAAGGCACTCAACTAGAATCTCCATCTCTAATCTGGTACCATGACATCGTCGGCGCCTAGCAAGTACACGAACTAGCTCTACGATCTCTGTCTCCTCCAATGGCTCCAGTAGAGCTGATCCAACAACCTCATGATCTCCAATGTGCTCTCTCAGCAATGAAACATAGAAGACAGAATACACTTTTGACCCCTCCGGAAGGCTCCAAATGATATGCAACTGGACTAATACGCTCTAACACCCGAAATGGACCAAAGTAGCAATGCATTAACTTTTGGTTATGCATTAGATGCAAGGTCATCTGTCGATATGGTTGTACTCTCACAAACACCCAGCTGTCGATGTCGAACTCCTGTTCTTGATGGCTATGATCATAAACTTGTTTCATGCAGTTTTGAGCAAGTTTAAGATGGGCACGCAACCTTCTCAATGTGGCGTCTCTATCCATCAATGCTAAGTCTACCTCCGTCCGATCTACAGATGCCACTGGATCATAAGCGCGTAATGTCAGAACCGTGCGCCCATACACCACCTCGAATAGAGTCATGCCAATGCTGCTGTGATAGGCGGTATTGTAAGACCACTCCACCCACGGTAAAACTCAAACCATCGTCTCGACATCTATCCAACAAAGCACCGCAAGTAGCGCTCAATGCCTCGATTGACCACCTCAGTTTGGCCGTCTGTCTATGGATGGTAGGCCAAACTGAAGTTCAATTGAGTCCCCTGCAATCTAAAAAACTCCATCCAAAAGTCGCTTATAAATACACAATCATGATTGGAGACAATCGTGTGTGGCATGCTAGGTAACCGAGTAACAATTTCTACTGCAATCCATTATTTGCAGGCACTCGAATGCATCCGCGATCCAGTGGCAAGCTGCCTCGATTCTCTAACTCTGGATGGCGCTTTGAATCATCCAACACCACCTGTAACAATCTCAAAACATCTAGGCTAGATGTACATGCGTATCTCAACTCGTCAAGGAAGGGAAAGGTAGGAGAAGAATAGGCTGCGAGCTCAGCGGTATTGGGTTGGCGCGATAGTGCATCCACCGCTCTATTTTCAGTTCCCTTCTTGTATTGAATTTCATAATCATACCCTAGCAATTTTGTGACCCATCTATGCTATGCTGGAGTGTGATTACGCTGTCCCGTAAAATATGGAAGGTTCCTTTGATTAGTTTGGATAATGAATCTCCTACCGATTAAATAAAGCCCCACTTTATCACCGCATACAGAATTGTCAACATCTCTCTCTCATAAGTCGATAATTGTTAAGATTTTTGTGATAAAGTCTTGCTAAGAAAGGCTATGGGACGTTCTCGTTGCATTAGTACAGCTCCTATGACAACTCCCGACGCATCACATTCCACAACGAACTCTTTGGTGAAGCCCGATAAAGCTAGAACGGGCGCTGTTGTCATTGTTGTTTTTAATTTTTCAAAAACTATAGTGGCTTCATTCGTCCCTCTAAAAGAGTCCTTCCTTAGCATAGAAGTGAGAGTAGCAGCGATCTTGCTATACCCGGCAATGAAGCGACGATAATATTCGGTCAGCCCCAAGAATCCTAGCAATGTTGTGGTAGTAGTAGGTATCGGCCAAGCAGTCATGCATGCTACCTTTTGAGGATCGTCACTATACTTTCCGCTGAGATGATGTGGCCAAAATACTCCACTTGGTACTCCCCATAGGCACTTGGACTTTTTAATCTTCATCTGGTTTTGCTTTAACAAGTTCAGCACATCCTCCAAATGTCGTTAATGCTCTAATTCAGTCCTACTATATACCAAAATATCGTCAAAGAATACCAGGACATACTTTCACAGTAGAGGCCGAAAAATATCATTTATGAGGCCTTGAAAAGTAGCTAGAGCATTGGTAAGACCAAAGGGCATCACCGGGAACTCGTAATGCCCGTCCGGAGTCCGAAATACAGTTTTATGCACATCTGTCGAGTGAACTTTAATTTGATCATACCCGGCCCTCAAGTCAAGCTTGTAGAATATGGTCAACCTTGCAAGCTCGTCCAGTAGCTCCTCTATGACCGGAATAGGATACTGGTTCTTGACGGTGATAGCACTTAGTGCTCGGTAGTCAACACAAAAATGTCATGTCTTATCCTTCTTTCACAACAATAGTACGGGCGATGAGTAAGAGCTATGACTTAGTTGGATTAGGCCTTGTTCTAACATCTCGGCTACCATCTTGGAGAAAACTTTCTTTTGCACATGTGGATACCGAAATGGCCTCACGTTCGTTGGTGCAACCCTAGGCACAATCTCTATGCGATATTCCATCGTTCGTCTTGGTGGCAACTCCTTTGGTTCCTCAAACAGTCCAGCAAATTTACCTAAGTATCTGGAGTCATTTGAGGCTCATCTCCTACCGGTCGTAACGGAAGAAGATAGGCCAAATCACTCACACAAGGCAGCCCCACCATCGGCTGCATCGCAGGAATCGGCGGAGAACGAATGCCATCTAACCATTTCATCCACATGCTCTGGAAATCAAATGTGATGGGTCCCAAGCTTTGTAACCACTGAGTGCCTAGGACAATGTCCGCTCCTCACAGCGCCAATGTATACAAGTCCACAATGATGTTGTGTCCTTGCACCCGTATATCGACCCGGCGACACAAGCTCTCCGCCCGAAGCTTCGTGTCGTCTCCAATAGTAACATCAAACCCCAAAGTCGGTTCGGCGTCTAAGCCCAATCTCCTCACTAACCTCTCATCTAGAAAATTGTGTGTACTCCCCAAATCGATGAGGATGTGCACACAATGCTTTCTAATGAATCTGTCCAGTCATAATGTCCTCGGTACGGAAGTACCTAAATATGCATGCATCAATATTTCAACTCAGATATCTTCCTCTACGCCCTCCTCTACGGCCTCCTCATGGACCTGATGTGATTTAGACTAGATCAGATCACCTTGAAAGACATTGGGCTTGATAGATAAAGTCTAATTATTTTATTTATTATTTTTATGTGGTTTAGTCAAAGTTTTAGTATATTAAGATTTTATTTAATTAGCTAAATCCAGCTCTGCATAGTTTCGATAAAATATTCGCAGATTATTCTACAAATATTCGAATAATATCAAACTAATTATATAAGATCGTCAACCTCCAGATCTATAACTTTAGTATTCATAACTTCTTCAGATTCATAATCTATCTGTGGAAAAATAAAGGGTTAATCCGAGAAGATAAGAAAGACTAGTTTAGTTAAATTTGTTTTAGATATTTTGATTTAATCTCTATAAATAGGGTCTTATGGCTTGTATCTTAGGCATGCTTAGAATGAAAGATTAATTGGCTTTTGCCCAGACATCTCTCTCAACTTGGCCGCAGGCCTCTACATCTCCCTCCTCTCTCTTCACCAACCAGCGCCATCTGTTCCGTTGGCACGGTCTCGTCTAGCTTCTAATCTCCCTCTACCACCGATCCCCCTAGTCCCGTAGGGCAGGCCTACTTTTTCCCCTTCGTCTCTTTATCTTAACCATCTCTACCTTTCAGAGAGTTTTTACCACAGTTGTAGGCTAATCATAGCCTTCAACTATCTATCGCATCCGCATCCGCAAACCACCACCACCATCATCGATTGTCGAGCCACCTCAATCAACTACTCGGCCTCCACTTCATCATCACCTCCATCCTATAACTAGGAATCCGTGCCTCCACCCACGGATCCCAAATTCTGTGCAGATCTGAATCTCAACCGCTATGAATCAGATCAAGCCAATTCGTAACAACTCTCCACCTCCCTAGGCTACAGGGCAGCCACCATAGTTATACCAATTTTTGATGACTCAAATACAGGGTGAGTCCTAATAGGTTTAGTGAAGATGATGATTGGGCTAAATCAATCATGCTCGAGCCACACCAAGACAACATGGAAAGAATGAGGGTACACCACATGGAGCATCAATAATACCTCGATATAGTTAGACCTAGACTTGGGTTCGATCTAGAACCAGTTCGAAACTTTATCCGATAGGCCCATCCATCCCAACCTCCAACCACTAATTGGACAATATATTCCGATCTAGCCATCCAAATCTCAAGATATTAGATTTTTTTTGAAAATGTTCTTCTAGGCTACAATATATCTAAATTTCACAAGGTTCCAACAGGTAAATCATCCAAAATATCCCTCTAAAATTCAACCATAATTTTTTGTCTAGAACCAGTTGTGGATCGAAATTAGCCACTTTGAGGGAAGACTATATCATTTGGTATCAAAGTCATGTCCAAATTCCTTGTTGAAGAACACTTTTCTATTTAGGCTATAGAGTGATATTCAAGCGGGCTGAACAAGCGCTTTGCCCTAGGACCATAGAAGAAACTTTTAAAGATGCAATATTAATTGTAAGAGCAGCAAGGGCTTCGAAGTCAGGCCAAACTGCCTTGGATAGAGGAAGTGACGTTGGAGAGGCCTCGACCACTAGTAGCTTCGCCCAAGGTTGTGATGATGAGACATCACGGTGGCCCGAGTTAGGCTTGAGTCCAACATACTGGAAGCGTTTCCTCACTTATCACCTTGATAATATGGTGAGAGAAGTGCGGTGGACAATTATGACTCAGCCATGAGGGCGAACTCCATCCCATTGAGTTCAATGCCTAGAGAAGTCAGGGGTATTAACATCTAATACGATCACGGATCGGGGCATCCGTAGAACGTATCGGGGCGTCCGTAGAACGTATCGAATCCAACCGTCGGTTCTTGGATATGGTGGATGATTGGTTAGATGGAGGATAATTTTGGAGGATTAAGGATGAATGGTGGAGATGGAATGGCTATGAATGGTAGATGAAATATGATGGAAGGGAATAGGGAAAATATGGAAGGATGATTGTGAGATGGACGTGAAAGGTGGAACCTACGGATCGACGGGATAGAGGTCGTCGATGGATGGTGGAAGCCTATGGGCGTGGAGAAGACCTTAAGATGTGGAGGAGATAAATGAGATGGTGTGGGCTACATCGAGGTGCTGCGCAAGGCAGAGAAGATTAGGGAGAAGGGAGTCGAATACGGGGAAGAGGAACATAACCATGATGAGTCAAGTCCTAGACTGATAGAAGAGGGAGAAGTGGGCTCAAGTCAGAAGTTTCATAATAATTCATCAATGATCCTCAAGTGAAGATCAGTCCTCCTATTTATAAGAGAGAGAAACAAGTGGGCTTAGCCCATTACCCAATATGAGACTAAACTAATGCAAATGCAATAAGTAAATAAGCAAATAGAGTGGATAACTGTATTGAGCCTAGCCCAATACCCTTTGATTGGACCAATTGGCCTAAAGCCCATCTTCTAGATTGACCCAGCTCACCCAAATCATATTGATCCACCACGCTTCCATACACCTTGTCCTCAAGGTGACTCGAGTCAAACTTGCTATGTTCGGTTGATCATCCTCAGTCGAGCTTGGATACTTGTACTCCTATTAGCCAAGGTGGAATTCGGGTCCATCTACATTGAGTCCACTCAGTCTCGAGTGGTCGAACCAATTGACTCAATGTTAGTTCAGCTATAAAATTCTAGTGCATCTGATTGCACTCGGGAGGTTGAGTTAGGTGTAGTTAGTGGATCCTGATTAGGTCCAGCCAGTGACTCGAATTAGGTTCAACTAGCCGAACTAACTGTTGGTTGTGCACAATATCGTACTGCCCACTCCATGGATTAGGATCCAAGTCAAATGTATTCTGTTATAAGCAAACTCAACTAAAGTCAAGTAGAGGGTTTCTGATCAAGTCCCTTATTTGACTTAATTGAGTCCCTAAGTCCGGAGATGACTCACACTTAACCCCTTTGGCTCTTAGGTCCGACCCACCTCATGTCTAGCAATTCAACCTGGTCAAGCCCAAGTGCCGAAACTCACAGTTCTGGGTCATCTCCCTCACCACTGATGAGGTTTCCCAATGAGGGATATCTAGTGGCCATGCGTGGTCTTCCTCCATTCAACAGTGGTTCGCACAGTTGTCGACTCGTCGAAGAACTCCGTTATGATGTCCAAAGAACCTTTTCAATCGTCAGGCTCGTCGGAGGAAACTGCTGCCTTGAAGCCGAACTCTTCGTCATTTCTGTAGGGATCAGGAAGGATGCGGCTATCCTTTCGTGGTTTATCGGCAAGGTCTCCGATGCATGGGAAGATGTGGAGGTTTCGAGGGCTACTACAATGATTGAGAATCCTATTGTAACCGACGACAGTTCATTTCGGCTAACCATAAATTGGGGTGTAGAAGCTCGATCATGTTGGTGAAGGTTCTGAACCAATGGCGGTGGATTCATGGTGGTAGACTCGCGTCGGGGAGTCGTCGGTGCATTTCCGATCGCCATGGCTTCTCTTGTCGCCCGTATTTCCCTTATCATCTCCATCATCATCTGATTATTGATGGCCATCTGTTCGGAAAGTGATCCGATCATGGCTTGAACGCTAGGTGATAGGCTCTAATACCAATTGATGAGTTCTTGAACCAAAAATAGGCTACGCAACGATTCCTTCAAGATCTAGATGTATTACAGGAATCAGTCTGCGTGACTGTAGGAAAATATTCGTCATCTCTGATAGTCAAACAATTACGAAACTAATTCGGTTAGATCCGTAACTTTTTAATCCAAAACTTTCGTATTTATGCCCTTTGCAGATTTGAACTGTAGTAGGGACGAAAGTATGGAATAACGTGGATGATGGTGGTGGTGACGGGTGGAGTGGATGTTAGGGTTACGGATGAGTATGGAGATGAAGGTGGATGGAGGATGTGATTAAGTGATATAGACGAAGGGAACGAAGTAGTCAAGATCCCAAAGAAGAGGTGTGGCTTGACAGTCAAGGGAGATTAGAAGTTAGAAGAAATCTTATCAACGGTTGAAGTGGAAGGATAGTGAAGAGAGAGGAGGGAGAAGTCCAGAGAGAAGATAGGAGGTAAGAAATCAATAATCCAATAGCATAATAAATTTGGCTGCCATCCACATATATATAGAGGCTAGCCAACAAGTCCTAAAATAATATGAAACCCTAATTCTAAAGGATTCTCGTCGATCGTGTTCAAATGCGCCTAATCGCGTTCGAATGCACCAAAAGACGTTCTTTGTATGTGCAAACACGATGCAGGCATTCAAACGCGGGCGTTCGAACTCGCCCAACCGCGTTCGAATGGACCATATGCGTTCTCTGTATTTGCGAACCTGATGCAGGCATTCACAAGGACATTCGGACGTGACCCCTTTTGCGTTCGAACGCGACTTATAAGAATTTTATTTTAATGAAAATAAATACCTAATATAATAAGAAAAGATTCTATCTAAGTGTATCAGCCCACCACGCTTCCCCCACCTTGCCCTCAAGGTGAAAAGTTAGGGAAACGCTTCAAGATATCAGTCTTCAACTCCCATGTCGCCTCATCAGATGGCTTGCCAAGCCACTCAACTAGAATCTCCATCTCCAATTTGGTATCATGTCGTCGTCAACATCTAGCAAGTACTCGAACTAGCTCTACGATATCTATCTCCTCCAATGGCTCCGATAGAACCGATCCAACAATCTCATGATCTCCAATGCACTCTCTCAATAATGAAATATGAAAGACAGGATGCACTCTCATCCCCTCCGGCAACTTCAAACGATATGCAACCGGACTAATATGCTCCAACACTCGAAACGAACCAAAGTAGCGATATGCTAACTTTTAGTTTTGCATCGGACGTAACAACACCTGTCGATACGGTTGCACCCTCACAAAGACCTAACTACCGATGTCAAACTCCTGCTCCTTATGGCTACGATCATAAACTTACTTCATGCGATTTTGAGCAAGTTTAAGATGAGCACGCAACCTCCTCAATATGTCATCTCTATCCATAAAAGCTAAGTCCACCTTCGTACGATCTATAGATGCCACTAGATCATAAGCGCGTAACATCGGAGTTGTGCGTCCATACACCACCTCAAAAGGAATCATGTCAATGCTGCTTTGGTAGGAGGTGTTATAAGACCACTCTACCCACGGTAAGAACTCCAACCATCGTCTCGGCATCTCTCCCATAAAGTCTCTCAAGTTCTGCTCAATACCTCGATTTACCACCTCGATTTGGTCGTCCGTGCGGATGGTAGGCCGAACTGAAGTTCAATCGAGTCCCCTGCAACCTGAAAAACTAAGTCCAAAAGTCACTCATAAATACACGATTACGATTCGAGATAATCGTGCGTGGCATGCCATGTAACTGAGCAACATCTCTAACAAAAATTTTAGCCACCGACTTGGTTGAAAACAGATGTGATAATGCCGAAAAGTGTGCATACTTGCTCAATCTATCAATCACCACAAAGATAACAGAATAACCATGTACTAGCAGAAGACCCTCTATGAAATCCATAGAAATGTCTTCCCAAACACGGTTTGGTATAGGTAAAGGCTAAAGTAATCTGGCCTATTTCAATATGGTTGCCTTAGCCCTTTGACAGACTTTGCAAGCACAAACAAAACTCCTCACATCCCGCCTCAATCCTAGCCACGTGCAACTCTAAGATATCCTCCTATAAGTCCTCAAGAAATCCTCACGACCAGCCTCTGGAGTTTGGCGGAAGTGCTCCAACAATTTATACCGCAATCCATCCGCTGAAATGATGGTGGATGTCTTGGACTTCTTGATCTTCAATTAATTTTGCTTTAATAAATTCAGCATATCCTTCAAATGCCGCCAATGCTCTAATTCAGTCCTGCTATACACCAAAATATCGTCAAAAAATACCAAAACATACCTTCGCAAGAGAGGCCAAAATATATCATTCATGAGGCCTTCAAAGGTAGCTGGAGCATTAGTGAGACCAAAAGGCATCACCTGAAACTTGTAATACCCGTTCGGAGTCCAAAATGCAGTTTTGTGCACATCCGTCGAGTGAACTCTAATTTGATGATACCCGGCCCTCAAGTTAAGCTTACTAAATATAGTCGCCCCTGCAAGCTCGTCCAACAACTCTTCGATAACCGGAATAGGATACCAGTCCTTAACAGTAATAGCGTTTAGTGCCCAATAGTCAACACAAAAATGCCATGTCCCGTCCTTTTGTTGCACCAATAGCACGGGAGATGAGTATGAGCTATGACTTGGTTGAATGAGACCTTGCTCCAACATCTCGGCTACCATCTTTGAGATAACTTCCTTTTGCACATGTGGATACCGATATGGTCTCACATTTGCCGAAGCAGCCTCGGGTACAATCTTTATGCGATGATCCGCTGCCCTTCTCGGTGGCAACTCCTGTGGCTCCTCAAATAGTCCAAAAAAGTTATCTAATAAATTAGACGATTCAATAGTATAGGCCATATAATAATTAAATTGTAACATGCTGATCATGATAACAATTAAGAAGCAAACGAATGTATGGCCAAGATCAGTAATCATTATGAAACATAAATCGATTGGCCGTGTTCTGTTTCACCCTTATCTAGTCTACAGACAAAACACAACTCTCCAAAGTTTACAAAATAACAACAATTCAAGATCAGTGTCATCTATCTAAACATGGGGCGAGTCGAGCTACTCTTAAGACAAATACCTAACATTGCCAACTTCTTTTTGCATCATAACTTTCAAGAAGAAAATAGTTTTCTTAGTTAACATACATATATATATATATGATTCAATAAAAAAAAAATTTTAAAAATCTACCAAGGATTAGATGACCAAATAAGAGCACTTCACTACCAACCATCAATATTTAACTTTAAGTTTCCACTCTCACCCGAACTCTTCAAGGCTGGGAAAATAAACAAAGACTGAGCTTTCATGTGCATCATCATCTGCAAGTTTCCGCAACAAACAAGAGCTAATGGAGAAAACTAACAGCTGCCAATTAAACAAGGTTGCTTCTTTCATCATCTAATCTGATGATTTCTGCTAATGGGTAAGAACATGCTTTTATAATCCTTTAGTGATTAGTTCCACTGTTGGCAAGCCTTGAGCTTTCCTACCTACTTGCAACTGTTCACAGAGGAATTGAGAGAATATGATTGCAGGTGCTTTCATCATCCTGGTTCTCTTTGTACTGTACCAAACTTAACCACTGCTTTCTCCTTCTTACTCTTTAAACTTTAAAGTAGCATTAAAGAGAGAAGAAAAAGAACAACACTCCATTTTAGTTCTATAAAATTTGTCTAGTGGTTGATGGTTGGTAATGACATATGTGGCCTCTCATATTTCAATCAACTACTTGTTGATTAAACCTGTACTTATTTCTCAAGATTGTCTCAAATTTTAATAGAAGGTACTTTGGTAGAGAAGTAATAGCTACAAGAAGAGGAATCTATCTGAAGATATAGTTAGAAGATCATTTATTAATAGAAAAAAGGGATAATTTATTTTTCACACCTTGAACTATCACTCATTTCCACATTGACGCTCTAAACTTTTTTTTGATATACGCTGACCTTCTAAACTATTAGAAATACCTCACTTGACCCTTTTCGTTAGGATTCCGTTACTAATTTCCATCTAAAAGATGTCACGTGATAATCGCTTGACAAATATATAACAATTTTAACCTCGTACATGTGCAAGTCACATGCTAAGTCATGAGAAATTTTTAGGTGGACGAAAATACCTCTCATTCTCTCTCTCCAATACTGTGGCCTTAACCTAGCCCACCGCAGCCTCCACTGTCATCTGCCGCCTCCGGCGACTGCAGTCGATCAAGGCGAGATAGATCCGCCCTCTTCTTCGAGCCTCGCCTCGCCTCGCCTCACCTCGGCATAGCCGTTACCCTCTTCTCCGAGCCCGAAGTTGCCATTGCTATCTTCTCCGATCCCTTTCTCTCTCTCTAAATTCCTCGCCGTCACCCTCTTCTTAGAGCTCTCTCTCTCCAAATGCCTCACGCCCTCATCTCCAAGCTCAGCATCCCTTTTCTTCGAGTCCGGCATCGCCATTGCCCTCTTCTCCGAGCCCGGCATCGCTGGAGAGGTCGCAAGAGCCGTTGGGGAGGACGGAGACTGGCGTCACCATTGCCCTCTTCTCCGAGCCCGACGTTGCCGAAGAGATCGCAAGAGTCGTTGGAGAGGAGAAGGGAGGGATCGGGATCGGGATCGGGATTAATGCAGAGGGAGAGGGTAATTAGGGAATTAAAAAAAATTAAAATATTTAGAAAGGGGATTAAGGTAGAGGGAGAGGGTAATGAAGGGGTTTAAAAAATATCTAATATTAGTTAAGCCACTTAATTATCTCGTCATTATAAGTGGAGGGATAATTTGATGAATTCATTAGTTCTGTCAACGACGTCAAGGGGGTGAGGTATTTCTGATAGTTTAGGGAGTCAGTGTGTACCAAAAGAAAGTTCAGGAGGTCAATGTAGAAATGTGTAATAGTATAGAGGGTGAAAAGAAAATTATTCTTAGAAAAAAATATGTCCAATGTGTCTGTTAGGCAAGAAGAAAAGAGTTATGTTCTCTATATATTTAAACAGATTGTTTAGGTTATGTTCTCGGAGTCTATATTGACTGAAAACTTTCTCAATGCCATTAGATGGAGATGCTGATCCAGCTGCAGAGATAGTGGTCCATCTTTATTGTTAGTGGAAGGGAAAAAATTTAGGAAATCTGTATGAAAGATATGAGAATATATAGCATATAAGTCTCCAGGATCTCATTTATGTGCAGTCTGATATGCTTGGTTTGCTACAACAGTTCAGCTGGTCTTTTGGTGCTTTCCATTGGAAACAAATAATGAAACTTATCTCCACAGTGATGACTCGGTGAGAAATTGCTACAGTCTGTCAAAAACCACTTAATTACTTAGAAACATAGTTAGAAATCTTCTTGTAACTTATCAATTTATTATTTATGACAAGTATGTACTGATTTGTTAAATACTATTTACAGATTGCATAAATAGGAAAATGGGTTCAAGTGTTCTACAAAATAAATAAAAAATGAGTGATCATGCAAAATCAAAAAATTATTTTAGTGTATATATACACACTTCTTTAGTATTAACAAAGAGGCCAACTCATAGCTGTGAATACATTCTTATTAATAAAGAAATCAAATCAACTACACATCATAGCTGTGAATACATGATCAGAAACCCATATCACAAAGAAGTTATCCCAGCTCATGAACTTGATTCAATCTCTTGCCAGTTCTAACTCTCTGGATCCTTTAAAAAAAGTATCCTATCGTCCCACTAAAACAACACATACGAAGAAAAAAAACAAAGCACATTAAACACCAAGGCAGGACCATGCATAACAAACACCTCATCAAGAAGCAAAACCAAAGCCAAAACCAGGGGCTGTTCCCCCTTCCCCGCCTAGTAGGAGTGTAGGACCCAAAGCCTTAGTTTCAACAGTATTGGAACATGTCTGCTGAGGCCATTACAGGCATCAAATTCCATGGCCTCACGTAGTATTGAGAGGTCTCAAGACCATCACCATCACCATTGCCATTGCCAATGCCATGGCCATTGCCATTGATGCAGTGTAAGATCTCATTGAGTGATTGCAATCTATTGCTGAGCTCCAGCATCTGAGTCCTGAGCACAGAGTTCTCAGCCTCAACAGCCATGCAATGCTGCGTGGTGACGTTGAGGGCTGTGATGATCTGGCTGTTATCCTTGCCGAGTTGATTCACCTGTGCCATGAGGTCGTCTAGATGCTGCTGCTTCCTCATCCTCGACCTCCTCGCGGACTCGCGGTTCGAGAGCTTCCGTTTCTGCTTCCTTTGGTTCATTACATTCTGGAGGTCCTCCTCGGACCCAGAATTCGGGATTTGGCTGCACCCAGATGAAGTCCCACTAGAAGAAGCCATGCCTATTTACTATTATATAGATATATAGATATATAGATATAGATATAGATATAGATACGAAAGAAAGCTATGAGATTATTACGTATAAGTGCTTAGATTTCAGAAGGAGTTCATGAGAACACATAAAACCAGTAGAGGAAGACCACAGAGAAAGATTGGACAAGGTGGGTGCGGCGCCTCAGGATGGAATTTATCATAAACCCAGCGAGGAGGATCTCACTTAGGATAGGCGACATCGACGAGAAAGATCAAGAGAAACATAACCTTGAATTTAAAGAGGAAAATTTGGATTTTTGACACCTAAACGAAGCCAAGACTCGAGATTTCGCAGATGGGTCTTCTCTATCCAACCTTGAGAAGAAGGACGCTCAAGAGAACTCCTTTTAAAGCTCTAAAGAAGAGCACCGGATTCCGCAGGTGGGATTATTCGATCTGGGATCGAAAAGCCACTCCCCAGATCCCCCAACCCAAGGAAAACAAGAGGCCAAGAAGAAAGGCAAAACCAAAGGTGAAAGAAAGTGAACAGGGAAGAGAGGAGAGGAGAGGAAGATGGGGGAAGAGGTTTTGGGCTTGCTAATGGGTGGAATTTATAGGAGAAGAAAGACAAATAGAAGTCTAATGTATTAATCAATTATGGGTTCTTGTTTCTTTCTTTCTTTCTTCTTTCTTTCTGAGGGAATTAATTATGGGTGGGGGGTGGTGGAATCTATTATGTACCTGTGGAGCGGTGAGGGGAGGTCATGGGGCATGTGAGGTGAGCATAGGATTTGGCACACAAGAGTACAATTCCAGCTGGTGAGCAGATCCCTTCAGGACCTTGGGGAGGTAATTAAAAAGATCCTGACATCCTTATTTATAAGTTATAACCTCTCTCTCTCTCTCTCTCTCTCTCTCTCTCTCTCTCTCTCTCTCTCTCTCTCTCTCTCACTATCTCTCTATTTCACATTTTAACTCCTTCCTGTTACAAATTAACACCTATGCTATTTCCAATTTGCAGTTACCTTCTTTTCTTTACATAATTACACATCCACTTATTCTTTCATAAGTTTCTCTTGTTCATTTGGTTAAAGGATAAGAAGAAATTAGTGTATTCAATAAAAAAAAAATGGGGGGATAAGAATGATATTTAGTTATAATGGTTAATATAAGGGATTAAAAAATAATTAACTTTATTCAGGTAACTTTGAAATATCAGCCTTTAAAGATAATTTGACTAATTTGACTAATGGATATCACACATCAAAATATTTTTATTACATATATTATTATTTAGCTTTATTGCATTACAAATTCGATCAGGCTCTAAAATATAACACAATATATCATCATAAATAATATGTAAACAAAAATCTATTTAACATAACATATACGTTAAATAGCTTAATTATTTCATTATTCTTTCAGTATATATATATATAGCTTCTTTTACTAAGAGTCTGAGTTGGATTTAAATAATAATAATCAGATGTTTCTTTTAATCTATTTTGAAACGAATAAATAATAAGATCATGGGAGTGGCATTCTTCTGCAACTACCGCACGTGAGGAAGGTGAGATCAATCCAAATGAGCAGCTAAGGAGCATCTCCTTTTTGGGTGGGCATTCTTGATGCATAGTTTGATGAGTTTTGGACAAATCACAGCCGTCCAAATTCAATGATATATATTTGTTCCAATTTATGAAGAGCCAAGTAGTATTAATTATAGAATTATAGATAGTTAATTTGAGGGCTCCAAACTGGTAGCTAAGGGCATATGGGGAAAACGTGGAGGCCACTTGGAAATGAAATTTAGAGAATTTTATAAATCACACCCTATATTTTATCTACTTTGTGATTCACATCCCTTCTTTCATATTTTTGTAACATGACTCCTACTTTTTTCTTATAATTCTCATTTAATCTTCTCTGTTAATTCAAACGGTACTAGCAAAAGAATATTCCGTTAATTTAAATTAATTTTAAATACCTAAATTACTCATGACTTCTTCAAAGGGGCAAAGAGGAGGAAAAATAGTAGTGATAGTATTTTAGTAATTTTATTGATATCAATTAGTCAAAATAATATTAGGATGTTAAACAATAATTATAGAGAAAAAATATAGTCGAGTTACAAAATCGTTAAAACAAGGTGTGAATCATAAATAGTTAAAATATAAGGTGTCATTTGTAAAATACTCTAGTATATTGCTTCTTCAATAATTTTGGTCAAATGGAACTATATAGAGTAAACCTTTACTTTTATCTCTAGATTAGTAGGTGAATTCTATATAATTTTAAGTTTGCTTTAACAATTGGTGGTTTGGTGGTATATTGAAAGCTAAAGTTGGGTCTAAGTTTATATGCACCCATTAGCACGTTTAAGCTGTATACCAAATCTCTAGCCCTATTCATTTTTCTGTTGGTTTTAAGTAAGTTTGACTTCTAAATATGATTGTTTTCTTTTGTTCTTCAAATTAATTTGCATGGATGATGGAAAGAAGAAACTCCTAATCATAGTGAAATCGACTCACTAAAAGCTTAAATTGTTTGACGTGAACTCAGAATTTTTTTTTTTGTTTTTTTCTTTTAATATGCATTAAAATTTTATATAATGGTAAATAATTATTTTTTTTCTTATTGTAGCCCCCACATCAACTGTAAACAGAACTACCTTTTGTCTACAAGTTCATAGAGTAGATAGAGAGAATTTTAATCCTAGGTAAAATAGGGTTTGACATAAACTTTAGAATCCAGTGCAATCCAAAAGCTATAGATGTTGTGTTAGAACCTAAGTCCACATGATTTATGAAAAGAGATATCTTTTCAGGAAAATGAACTTTGAAGAGAGTGAAAATCATCTATAATTTCTCATCTAAATTTAATCTGTTACGGGGCACTCACTTATGAAATAAGCTTTATAATGGTATAACTATGCTTATTTATTATTATTATTATATAAAATAGATTAATTTTTGTCCTGATGACTTATTTCATTTATATTGATATCTAATATAGATCATATAGGACTTGTGTTAAAAGAGCTATCTCTCTATTTTATCTGTGCCATCTTTATTGTAATCTCTAAAAATTGATAAGTTATTCTTACCCACCGGCTTTCCCTTGGGGAGAAAAAGAAAAGGAAATACATTCCCCCCAAGGGCGACTAAAGGAAAAATTGGGATCTCTTGTGGCCCCAATCATGCTTGAGATCAGACCATTTGCATGTATATGCCATATATGAGATTCTCAAAAGTACAGACATAGTGAAAAGAATTAAATAACACAGTTACATTAAGCTACGGCTAAGGATCCCACAAGGCCAGCAAGAGCTTAGAGAGTCTATACTTGTTTTTATTTATTTATTTTATTTTTGCATACCCACCCAAAAATCCTTTCCACTGTATATACCCTTCATGCACATTTTATAATTGTTTGTATTCCCCACAACTCTCTTGAATACCACTCAAGTTACTTTCTTTTTTTGTAAAATTATGAGTTAAAATCAGAATTGTTTAGCAATGAGAAAAATGAAATTAATGCAAAGAGATGGCTAAATTTATCTTTTTTACTTAAATATATACGTAAGAAGAATATATATGTAGATTTTAGAAGAAAGAAAAAAATCTTAGGTTCTTCAAAATATCCATTAAAAAATATTCATCCATCTTTCCCTACATTCTTTCTTCAATATTTTTCCTTCTCTAGATAGTTAACTATAGTTCATAAGATGTCCGATTCAATCACAAAATAAAAGAAAAAAAAAGGAACAAAAATAATCATTAAAAAATAGCACATAAATTTCAACTTTTATTTTTTTCTTTGGAGATAATTTCATAAAGTGATATGTAACCTAGGAATTTCAACAATTTGAACAGTCAAAACAGATGGGCATTAAGCAAATCATGCAGCAGCCCTGTTTGTGCACATGCCATTTTTCATATAAACTTTATCTTGAATCTACTTTTTTCTTTCTTTTTTCTCTTAACATGAGATGAGTTTCTGGTAGGAAGAGTTCCACCATTGCCATGTGATTGATAGTCTATCACACCTTTTTCTCTTATCCCAAATTGCAGATGACCCAATTAGTTTGAGAAAAGAAGGAAGAAAGGAAGGAAGGAGGGAAGGAAGGAAAGAGGAAACAAATAGATCATAGTAGAAAGCAATAAAGTCTTTGTGGGCACTTGACAGTCCTTGGAGGCAAACTCCACAACTTGCACAATTCCTAGTGCTCCTCTTGTGCCCCCTGTAACCTTATCATTCTAGGTTGCTTGTTATCATGATACTCTACATGGAGCTTTCATAGGGGAAGCTTCCTACTTGCCTACTTAGTCCATTCAGCTTTTAACTCTCTAGATTTTAGGCTTAATTGATTACGCTTTACTTTGCTCCTGCGAACTTTGACTGGTATCAGTTTGCTCTCCTTCAGAAAAAAAAAAAAATGGTGTACAAATCTTTCTCTTAGATTTTTAAAAATTTATAATTGAACTCATACGATAGTCTTCCACGAGCTAATTTAATAGAAAAAGTTGTATGACTAGCATGTGCATATAGACTATTATTTCTAAACCTTCTTCTTCTTCACCTTATTGCATATCCTTGTATGCTTCCCTACATGGTCCTGCACCACTTTCTCCTACATGTGATTTTAACATTTGCATCCATTGAAGCTAGAAGAATTGTGGAGATGAGAACAGTTGCACAAGTTTTTTGAGATTAGAGAAGAAGAAATAAGAAAAGGGGAAAAAAGGGAAAAAAAAAGGCAGTTGTGCAATATTTTAGAAATAAAAGAAAAATAATCTATCGAGGGATTAGAGAGGCTATAATGTAATCCAAATTTTGCAAGGGTAATTTGGAAATTTAACTTATCAATTAATTTATTCTTCAGAGGTGCAAACTAATGCTAAGTCAAAGTAGAGAAGAATAAAATATAATATAGCTTAGTTTTAACCTTTTAGTTATTTGCCTTTGTTTCAACTTTTATAGGGCTAAATTATACTTTCGCCCTTCTACTATGACCTAGTTTTATATCACATTAAGAAAGAATAATAACGATATTGTGCGTTTTAGATAGTTTAGAGGATATATTGTATGCTTTCTTGGGGTATATGTGGTACTAAGAGCTCTTAGTCTGAGGGGTGACAATGTAATTTAGCTTCTTCTTTTTTCATAGCTACAAGGAACCAAAGGAAGTACACAGACTCATCTTCAAAAATAACTTTAGGACCATAGAAAGATTTGCCAAACATTGGAGATGGTCAAGATTCACTAGTAGTATTTGGAACCTCATTCCCTTATCTCATGTTTCCACCACCTAACCTCTTCAAGAACCTTATTCCCCCATCCCTTTACATTATAACATCTTGTTTCTTAGAATTTTCACCATGCAAACAAATTATGCATATAGTGATCAATTGCAAACTCATAACATTTCTGAACTTTTTAATCAGTACTCTTATTTGTTCATATGTTTAAGCATTAAAAGTTTGATTGAAATTGTTATCTTAACAACTTATTTCATAGAAATTTGCAAGTCAAATATTGATTCATCCTTTTGGAGAATTCTAGAAAGCCAAATGGACAAGGCTGATTGTCCTTACTTGACTGCATATTTTAACACTTTGATCTTTGGCAATGGGGGGATGCATTGGGGCTAACTTTTTGTATTATATATTCAATTTGGCCCCCACAACATACATGAAATTGAAGCCCAAAAGTTAAGTCTCAAAATTCGACACTTAATAAAAGAGAAAGAGGACATAAGAAGGAAGATGCCATCAAATTAGTCAAATCTTGACTGGCCATTTTTCTGAATGAAATGGGAATTTGAGAGGATTAGAACATTGAGAACTTCTGTTTGTCTGTTCTAGAATTGACCCATATGATTTTGATATATATATATATATATATATATGAATGCTATAAGATAGCTAATCCACTATCTTTCTCATTCCTCCAATCTCTACCAATTAACAATGGGAAAGGCTCCTATAATATATTTAAAGAATAGGAATTTTTACACGATTAGTGGATAGACATAAAGGTAGTTCTACTTAATTGCTAGTTGATGGTCTTGGACATCAAAGAAATGGAGGCTAACAAGTAAAGAGGAATAGAGGAGGCCTAATTCTATTTATTATTGTTATCTGACAATTCATCATATTCAGCTCAATTCGAAATAAGCTTAAAAAAAATTAGCTCGAATTGAAATTAAAAGGAGTCAATTTCGAATTTATGATTGTCATTTCGAGGTCGTATATATTGTGCTAGAGTGAACATAATAAACAATCGAAATGAAGAAAAAATCTTCCTTTCTTAGCTTCTAGTGCGACATCAACTTATCGGCAAAAGGGAAATCAAGTAGACAAAAGAAATAAAGATATAGGAAGAAGAAGATGCAAGCATGCTTCTAGCCTTCAAATCTGGATTAAGAATATTATTGGGTAGAGAAGGACAGCACAACCTTAGAAGGAACCTAATATTTAGAGTTCCATGATTTCTGAAAAGAGTAGCACTTAAAAGAAAACCAACCTCCTCCACTAGTTAGATAGATCAAATCTTGTATGGAAGGAATTCTCCTTTTGTATTGCTAAGAATATACTTAGCTGATATGTTTACTAGCCCTACAAATGTGCAACACAAACATCAAGATCAAATCCTCTCCTCTCTCCTACTTTAATACTTCACAAGTGGGTCCATTTCCTATCATCATATGTACTGGAAGGAAAAGATTCCAATAGGCATATCACACACTATGAAACTGATTTTGAGTGTCCATTAATTGTCTCTACTACATTGCTGTCAAAAGAGTCATCATAAACTAAGCTTTATAGTGAAGCCCCACATAAAAATGGAACACCTCTAGTCTTACCAAACAACAAAATCCCTAGTCTACACCGACCTTTCAATAATGAAAATCCAATCCACCATTAAGAAAAATGTGGATTCCTGCATTCAGTGGAATTCATTTTATAGGTCTCTTTATTTTGTTCACTTTCCTATCTTATACTCTCAATTCTTAGGTACTTAAGACTATACTCTAAGATGGTAATGACTAGAATTTTCTATGTATGGCCATAAGAAGACAATAGTAAAACTTATAAAAAGAAAAAGAGCCAAACAAATTGAAAAAAAAAAAAGAAGAAGATGGAATTATTGTGGATCACAGGCCATTGATAAGAGGAAGGTGTTAGTATGATGTCCTGCCACACTGAATGGATGGATGCCAAGGTTCCTTTAAGGATGTACTACTACTATCTGAAGTTTGGTACACATCAAATAAGTCAGTGTACCAATTAGACCCCACTAATATGCTCTTCATGTCCTTGAGCTAGAGATCCCTCAAGTAATTAGATAGCCCAACAGCATATCAACCATCTATGTGTTTCTTACTTTTATTCTCCTTATCCTGTCAATAACTACTGTGTGATGCTTCCTTCCACTAATCTTGGCTGCTAAACAAAAGCTTAGTAGCACTAAAACTAAAGAGAAGAAGAGCACCAGAATCAGGAATACTAGAACTCTCTTCTTAAAGTGTGCATAATTCTGCTCTTCAGATTGTGCAATGGTTTTAAGTTAAAATCCTAAATTATCTGATGTAATTATTAGAAAACATTAATTGACCTGAAACTGATAGTTTTGTATGTACTAGAGGGCAACCATATCAAATAATGGATTGAGGAAGTAACAAAAAGGAATGGGAAAGGATCGCAATTATAGAGCGAAAGATTTGGTCGGTTAGTGGGGTTTGGAATGACACCAAGAAATGGAAAGAAATGAAGATCATATCCTTCTTTGAAAGGGCTTAATTAGCCTACAAGAAATAGGAGGTTGGCTTCAATTGCTTTTGCTATTGTCTACTTCCTTAACTAGAAAAAGTGAGCTAATGCTCTTATGTGAGTAACTACTAGTGGCTCCACTTTTCTTCTACTATATATGCTTTATAACATATAAAACAAGAATCTTCATTAATTGTACACTTAGTAGATCAAGATCTGAACTCCACCTATTTCTATATTGTCTAATTTTATTTGTTCCATACGTGATAAATAAAATTATCTTTTCTAGATCAAAGGATATAATTCCTCACAAAGTTGAAAACTCAGCAAGTTTGCTAGATTATAAAATCATCATTAGCAACTTATAAGATGGGTCGGCAAGCAAAAGACTCAGGAAGTAATTGTTTACTTGCACTCAGCAGATAAAGAAGTAATAAATCATAGCTTGTTTCTGAACCAATGAAACAACTAAGAATTAAAGTATTTGCTATAATGTACTTGCTTCCATGTTGTGAGATTATAGACCTCTAAAGTTAATCTTATTTAATTTTGCTATTATGTACTTGCACCCAATTAATTTAAGCATATATAACTTGTTAAGTATGTGGTTCTAGTGCAATAGACATGGGGCAGAAGCACCAAGCCTCTGTCTCTGTATGCATGGAAAGCCTCCAACAGAAGTGCCAATGCATCACATGCAGACCAAAACCTTAAATGCTTTTGTTACCTTACTCTCAGAATAAGCTACTCAGTTACTGTTTATTCATTAGTGAAAGCTAGTACTGTTATGTGATGCTAAAGTGCCTAAAGCTAGTAGAAATCAGAATATTGAAGTGTCTCAATTAGTACCTGTAGAGATATTATTGGATCTAGTTCCCTGAGCACGCTCAGATCATATTTTTACTTGATGATTCCAACATTTGAAACTTTGTTCAATTTTATGGTGTGCTTTTCCACTAAAATGGTTCTTGGGATTATGTGATGGGGAAATAACCCCTGAAGTGACTCTTAGAAAGTGAGTGAATACTTCAAAGCTTTCAAGGATGCATAATGTTCAATGATGTCTTATGATGTCTTAGGTCTTGTATGGGCTTGACATAGACACTGCATCATATCAGGCCAAGTTTGTATGCTAGACTTTTTTTTGTTTTTTAAGTTATGAATCAGACCAAATGCAATGTTTCTAGATCAAGGTTTGAATTATTCTTCAGTACTGAATCATTTTAGGGATACTATCGTTACACCGAGCTAGATCACCATCAAGGTTTGAACTAATCTTGAGTGAATAATTTCAGGGCTACTATCATTAGAAGAGGGAAGCAACAAGAAATACTTTATCGCAACAATCGGCTAATTAGAACAAATAAAAGCGGAAGAAAGAAATAACTTTCGATAACATGAAGGGAAAATATTTACAGCTTACGAATGAGCATGATCTGAATTTGCTGCACTATTTTCCTACCTAGAAGGGTGTTAGAAAATATAAAAACCAGACTTTAAATTTCTGCCATGCTCTTTATCCATAACCAAGCATTTGATTCCTACAATAAAGATGTGAGCATATTTTGATTTGCTGGGCTTATTGGGAAAGTATTCACAGTTAAAATACTACGTTAAATTAAGCTGTATTTTCTTCTCCTTTAATAATATTGTCTTCTCCAATTACACTAGGATGCTTCTTTTAATTCTATCAAATCTCAAACATAATATATCTTTGAAGTAAGCAATCAACACCCAACCCCACATCTCTTCCATCTTCCACTGCTCCCAATCTATGCAGTGGGCAACTTTTATTGCATTGCATGTGCCCACACAGTGACAGGAATCATAGAAGAGATGTCAACCACTCCTTTATCCACTGCAAAAGGAGGCAGTTGAGGTACCTCATGAGAAAAGCAGCTCTGCATGCAAAAGTTTTTTTAGAAACAAAATCTCAAGTTGCACAACAACAAAGAGTTTTTGACCAAACTAGCCCTCCTAAATATTTATTTTATATTTTGAGTGTCTAGTAACATTTCAAATCTTATATTTTATGGGTCAGCAATTTATATGAAAATTTTAAATCCTTTAAAATTATGCTAACTTTTATGAGACTTTTAAATATAAGTCGTTATCCCTCATTTTTGATAAATTTTTTATAGTAATTTAGATTTCTATATAAGTTGCTAATCTAGTCAGTGACTAATATTTTGAAGTCGTTGATTGAATTCACGATTTTTAAACATACATAGCCTTGTATTTAAGTTTCGCATTGACTTAGACGTGTAAAAAAAAATTAGGAGACACTTAAAACCTCGTAGAGAGTCTGTGGGCTCAACAGTGTTGCTGTTATATGACGATCGCTCAAATGTATGCTCATTTTGGCTTCTTGTGGTTTTTGGGTTGATTCATTTGAGATCCATTTCTTAGAAGGATTAGCTCATATATCGAACTTATATATAGGGTGTCAGGTAACGGCTAGGCTCTATATTTAGCCTATGATCAACTTTCTATCAATTAAAGGAAAATGTGTTGTGCTAATATCATCTATGTATTTATTATGTTGTGAACTTTGATGGGCTCTTCATGGCCCACCTGAGTTGATAGACGGCTTTAGTTGGGCCCAGCATGTCTAGGACTGTCATATTGAATCAGAGGCCTAGCAATGAAAAAGAACTGAAATCAGGAGAAATTGGATACCTACCAATATCCCAAGTTCTTTAAAAACAAACGTGTTAATTACATCTCAATTTAGAATACCTCCGATTAATCGGTAAAGATTGTCCATGACTTCCATAATGCGTCTGCAAAGTTTTAGATCATTTTGGAGTTGTGGTTGAATTGTTATTGACCTCCAAAGTCACTCTAAAATTATTCCTAGCATGATACTGAAACATTAGAGATTCAATAAACTTGGCACTCGTCACTAAGTAGCAATTTGAGTGCCAAATTACATGAACCTGATTGGTTGTGAAATAAAGAAAAATTAAAATGGAGATAAAATAAGGACGTATTTCAGAATAAAAGGAATTTTTTTATTTTAATTTAATATTTTGTTGTAAAAATAAGGAAAAGTGATGGAATAAAGATACTATTTTATTGTGAATAACAGATAAAAATGATCAAATTAACCTTATTGCTCTTTAAGTAAATAGATATTTATTATTTATTTCTTTTGTCGAGAAAGATAGGAAATATGTCTAATATTAAATATAAATTGTAATTTTATTTTACAACTATTTTATTCTTTTATCATAGTTATTCTTAGGTCAAAACCTAATTTAACTTAATTCATCATAATTTACTCGACATATATAGCAATCACAATCACATATAGCATCACAAACTCACATCATATTTCAAAATATTTTTGTAACATCCACAAAAAAAAATTTCGTGCACGTGCACCCGTTTCCTTCTCCCTCCCTCTCTTTTCTTTATTCTCTTTCTTTCCTTCATTTATTTTTCTTCTTTCTTCCTTCTTCTCCCTGCCAGCTCACTCCCCCTTTTTCTTCTTCTCGCCGCGTCGGAGTGCCATCGGAATCGTCGACCCCATGTATCAAAGCGTTGGACCTGTCTCTCTCATCAAGTAACTTTAATTTAAAAATATTAGCATTTGAGTTTTTCTTCTTCGAAACTTTCCCCTCTCGATCTCGTCGTGATCTGACCCACCGATGGCTTCGTGCCTTATCGCACCGGTCCGGTGAGCTTCCCCTCTTCGCGAGGATGTCCTCGGTGGCATCCTTTGGAGCCCTCGCAACTGGAATCGCCGAGCATCCCTTTATTTTGGCCAACGGCCATGGCGAGGGTGATTCTCACTATTAGCTACCTCTAGCAGTTAGGCTTCCACTTAGCTATCTTCTGCTAGCCGAGGGGAGGGTGCAGGCGAGGTCGAGCGAGGCTGCTAGTGATCGGGACTGCCGATAGCTTCCCCTCCCCACCATTGGGGCTTTTGTTGCCTTGTTGGCAACCATTGCCTCCTCCGTCGGCCGGTTGGCACCGTGGTGCCTTCCTTAGTTGACGAGGAGTCGGCTGGCGTACCAGCTTGGCTGTTGGCGGCGGTGCTCATTGACAGCCCTTTCTCCCTCTCTTCCTCGGCTAATCTGAGCCAGGCTGGGTGTGGCCTAGCCTGTATGCCGGGCTGGGTGCAGCCCACCCTGAGCTTGGGATAGGTTGGGCTACTTGTAGGCTAGCCTAGGTGTGTAGTGAGTTTAGGGCTACAAGTAGCCCAGCCTAAGCTTGGGCTGTACAAAGCTTAGCCCTAAATTGTGGGTGTAGCTTGACCCATGTGGCTTTAGTGGATAGTGTGGGCTTCGGGTCCATATCTTAGTGGGTCAAGTTGGTAGTCTTTGGTTGGTTGTAGCCCAACCCCTTTCTTTAGGCCTGATCTAAATAGGTCAATTACTTAGCATCTATGTTAATATAATTTCAAATCCTTGGTCTAATTATCTATGTCAATGAAAAATATATTTAATTATTTTAGAGAGTCGCTTGCTAGTCATATCATGAATATAATTCAATTTTAATGAATTAGATTGTGAGCCTTAATTAATTGATGTTTTTAGCTGATTGTAGTGTTTGCTACATTAATTATTTTATAAATTAATCTTAATGAGCTAGACCTTGGCGTGAGAGTACCGTTACAAATAACACATATCAGAAACTAGCTCCAATTGGATATAAACTTTTGCTGATTATAATTTTGGGCTAATTCAATTTTATCGGGAGTTCAGTGGTTCAGTATATCCTGTATTAATTGTTCCTATTGGAGAATTAATATAGATAAATATAGGAAAATGATATTAAGCAAGTTGCATTATTTTGATGAAGCTTATTAATTAAATATTATTTGTGCAATCTTCCGTAAAATTTTAATAAAGTGATTTGGGCAATAATTTGAGGAGAATTTTTTATTACGTTTAATAACACGTTAGGCCTTGGTACAGCTGTGCCGACTGTACCAGATTAATAAGGTAGGAATTACGAGATGGACCTACCTAAGCTTATAGTGAACGTCAATAAGATTATTTAACTAACTAGTGATAGTAATATTGTGCTTATACTTTTTATTTACTTTTCTTATTGAGGTGGACTCCATACTCTACGAGGATGATCTCATGGCATAGTTATAGCTAGTATCGAAAAGCAGTTTCAGGTAAGTGAAACTTCTATAATCTAGTAGTATAGAGAATGAAATATGTACCTTATGAAATTATCACATTCATATCATGCATTTGCATGCATTTTCCTTATGCACGTCATGCATGGTAATTATATTTTGCGGTTCGGTAAGATTTCATATATCATGATGTCTATGCATATTTATTGGGCATGTTCATGTGTTTAGCACACAAAATATGATAACGATGAGTGTTACACTATGTTTACTGTGTTGTATAATATCATGCCATTTTCACACCTACACAATCATAAATGGGGTGATTGCTACATCTTGACAGTACCCGACAACTCCCTAGCTAGGGTTAGGGGCAGAAGATACTATTATACTTATATATATATTAGGGCCTACGCTTGAGGTTTTAGTCTATTGATCCTAAACAATCAGGTAGCTGTTTCACCGGGCGATGGACAATTTATTGTCGATTGATGAGAGTCATACTCTTTACGGTGTTTAAAATAGAGAGAAAGAATAGGATGACGTAGAACTGGCAGTACTCGATGACATAGGGTGAGAGTATCCGTGAGCAACGTCTCATGATTTCTACGTGATTGTGCGATGATGTGGAGCCGAGGGCTTGGATGGTAGTATCGATATGCGATACTAACCTATGTGATGGGCTTATAACTAAGATCCTTTCCCTACGGTGGTAGATAATTGGTCATTTTATTCGTCGGGTGACGGGCTGGCGATTTTACCGCTAAGATATACCCGCCTTTGGGGGTATGCGTGTGGTGATGTGGCCTACAAGGGTAACTTTACAAGAGTCTAAGTTACAGACTTGGTAGTCTGGGAGAATGCATGTTATGTGGTATAGCATTGATATGACCTCTAGATGGAGCTCGGTGTGAGCTCGAGTTTGAGAACTTGATAGCCCAAATGATGTGTGGTAAGTTATCGATTGCTAATGCATGTGCGCATTGGATGAGCATGACAAGTATGTGGTACTGGTGCATTCTATTTGATCATGATGCGCATATTCATATCTACTTATTATTGCATCATTTATTATATTATATTTATGCTATAAAAGTAGAAACTTGTTGGGCTTTATGTTCACCGTCTTCCGGTGGAAATATTATTAGATTAGTAGATGAGCCGGAGTTCATGGCGGAGCTAGCAAAGAAATACCATTAATTTCTCTTATTTGTTTGTTCTTGTAAATTAAACTAAATGGCTTGTGGCCCCCGTGTGGTAAATTTTATCTGTCTATGAATATGTATTTTGGGGTTTGTTGTGACTTATGGTGTTTTGGGCTTCTCTTTGTCTGTTTTATTTGTGTTGAAATATTGACCAACATGTCATGTGGTAATCGCATAGGTTCTACCCATGTGAGGGGCACGTGTTTGGTGGCGTATGTTACAACATAGTATCGGAGCCTAGGTTTCAACAAATAATTTGACAAGCTTTCCAAAATACTATTCATGTAAGTGACGTGTAGGAAAACTTAGAGACTACATATAGATGAATGTGTTTGACATTAGCGACATTTAAGTTTGTGTTTCAAAAGTAAATAAATAAAATAAAATAAATTAATTAAAAATAAATAAACTTAAAGTCCTCACATCATCTCATGTGTGAATAAATAAACATTGTCCCTCATGTGTTGTGACTCATGTAGAAATTGATGCACAGTTGCATGTTGAGAACTAATCGTTGTTAAGAGCGCATTGACAATGTTGCATGTTCTAAACTTCATGTGTTGTTATAGGGGTTCCTTGATAAGGTGTAGACCCCATTTTATTTTTAGTTTATTCTAATAATCAAGCGAATCTAAATTATCCCGCGTTAGTATAGTGAGTGATTGTTGTAAGATGAGTAGTTTAGTGTTTGGATTCTTGAGTTTTGATGTTAGAGATGTTAATTGTTTTGGTCAGCATTGGTAATTGACCCTTATTATACCTTAATGTATTTAGCTCTTTATTCGAAGGTTTAGTGAGTATCCTATTTTTGGAGTTGTGCAAGTCATCCATTGTGGGCCGAGTTGGTTGGAGCAAAAATTAGGTGGTAGACTTATTGTCGGCACAATTGTCACTTGTCTGATATTTCATAGTGCACCGTATTTGTTATAACAACGTTTTTGTTTGTTACTTGCTTTTACATTATTTTCTTTTGTTTTTGTTTCAAAAGAAAATATTGTGTATTCTCTCACTTATCGGGCTTTTATGACAAGTGAGTAAGTGCGTGCATCAGGATTACCGGATCAGCTTAGATGTTGGCTATGAGTGAGTTATTGATGTTTAGTGATCACTTTGACATAGGTTCAGTACCTGTCACCTATCTATTAATGAGTGTGTGTTCATTACCTTAGTTGACAAAAAGTTTGGTCGAGTGATGATAAATGTCTAGATACTAATTTAATTTCTTTTACCTGCCTTTATTTATTTACTAATAAGAATGTTAGAGAAGTTGTCTTCAAGATATCTAATATTAAATTAGGATTGCATAAATTCTACCGGTAAGTGAAAGCTAACTCACGATTAATTCGGACTTGTGGATGGTATTAGCTCGCTTGTTATTGAATATCCAAATTATTATTTGGTTGCAGGGGTAGTTCATCCATTAGTTGGTTTTTGTTTTGTTTAAATAATTGAGCTGTCAGAACTTCTACAAATATAAAACATGAGGGAGCATAATTTGAAGTTTTAGAAATATTTGAAGAACAAGTGGAATGCAATTTTATGTAAGCCTTTCAATAATGGTGTTTCCTACAAGCGATGAATTGTTAGTCTTGCAGATAGCTAAATTTCTAGAACAATTAAGTTGGTTGAGTATTCCATACTTGAGTTTTTTTTTATTATTATGAAATAATATTTGTGACAATAATGGTGACCAGTAATAGACTGTTGTTCTATTGAAGACGTGATGAGATTATTAAAACATTCTATTCCTTCTTTGTTCTGCAACCTAATTATGGGGTGGATATTGTATAGTATTTGAAACTATATCGGGATATGATAGCAAGGTCATGAGTATAAAATGATTAAATATGAATCGAATGTCTTCAAGAGAAGAGCTAACCATCCTTTAGTAATTTTGTTATTTAGGAGATGCTAGCTAATGACCTAATAGATTTGCCATGGTAGCAATTGGAATATATGTTTAAAAATAAATAAATAAAAATAAAAATTTAATTAACTAAAGATGAGTATGGTAGTGATAGATTATGTATTTCAAATTTATCTTACTAGACATTAGCAAAAAACTTGAAGAGTAGATATTATAAACTTTTTTGAAATGTGTTTTTGTGAAATGAAATTCTCTCAATGGTGATCGGTGGCTACTGCTATTATAATGTGAGGCCATCATTTTATTGGCAGTGAGTGGTCTCTTTCCTTAATTGTTGGCTCGTTAGTATGAACCTTCCGTTGGTAGAAAGTTTAGTTGATAGTTGTTTAAAGGATTCAAATTATAGATGGTATGTTATTAGTAAATTAATGTGTTGGTAGACAGATAGATAGAAATAAGCTAGACAGTGGAAATAAAGGTTTACAAATTATTGAATCACCTTAATCTGCAAGAGAGGTATATATTTTAATATTGTCAGAATGAGTTTGATGACCTTTAGTTGTGATTGATACCACGTGACTACGGTTCCTTGGGATATCTAATTAGATCTTATAACTAAAGTTTAGTTTAAGGATTGGTGGTGTAGTACCCCAAGCTAGGGCACGCATGATAATGATCAATGGTGGGCAAATTTTAGTTATTGTCTTATCTCAAGGGGTTTTAATAGGTGGAGTATTTTCATAGTTGCCTAAAGTACAAGTGTAAGTTCTTAATATATTTAATTTTTAACATCAATGTTCCTCCTAATCGTTCGTTAATCTTGGTAAGTTGGTTAAGACCTTTAACTCGGGATATTAGCTCTTAAAGGAATTTTATTTTTGAATTTGTTGATCAATCTTGCATGGTTCATCTTTTAATTTCGAGGATAAAATTTTGATTTTGGGGAGTGTTGTAACATCCATAGAAAAAAAAATTGCACGCACATGCCTTCCACGTGCGCTAATCTTAAGGGCGTGCATGTGCGGGGCATGTGTGCCCCCTTTCCTTCTCCCTCCCTCTCTCTTTTCTTTCTTCTCTTTCTTTCCTTCTTTTCTTTTTCTTCTTTCTTCCTTCTTCTCCCCGCCAGCTCACTCTCTCTCTTTCTTCTTCCCACCGTGTTAGAGTGCTATCGAAATTGTCGACCCCGTGATCGAAGCGTCAGAGCTGCCACTCTTGTCAGGTAAATTTAATTTAAAAATGTGTTAGCGTTTGAGTTTTTCTTCATTAAAACTTCCCCCTCTTGGTTTCGTCGTGATCTGGCCGGCCCACCGACGGCTTCGTGCCTTGCCGTGCCGATCTAGTGAGCTTCCCTTCTTCCTGAGGATGTCCTTGGTGGCATCTTTCGGAGCCCTCACGGTTGGAACCACCAAGCAGACCCTCGCTTTGGCCGGTGGCCATGGCGAGAGCGGTTCTCACCGTCGACCGCCTCTGGCAGCTAGGCTCCCCCTTAGCTAGCTTCTACTAGTCAACGAGAGGGTGCCAACGATGTCGAGCGATGCTGCCGATGGTCGAGATCGTCGGCAGCTTCCCTTTCCCACTGTTGGGGCTTTTGTTGCCTTGTTGGCAGTCGTCACCTTCCTTAGCCGGTGGGGAGTCAACCAATGTACTAGCTTGGATGCCGACGGCGGTGCTCACATGCAGCCTTTTCTCTTTCTCTTCCTCTGCTAATTTGAGTCAAGGAGGGGGGTAGTTGGGCTAGGGCTTGGTGCAGCCAGCCCGAGTACTGGGTCAGGCTTAGTGTGGCCCAGTCCGAGTTTTGGGCTGGACTATGCAGCCCAGCTGGTGTACCGGGCTGGGCTATGCTAGGTGTGGCCCAACCCGTGTGTTGGGCTAGACTGGGTGTAGCCCAACCCATGCTTGGGATGGGTTGGGCTGCCTACAGCCTAGCCTAGGTGTGTAGTGGGTTTAGGGTTGCAAGTAGCCCAACCCAAGCTTGGGCTGTAGGAAGCCTAGCCCTAAATTATGGGTGTAGCTTGACCCATGTGGCTTTATTGGATAGTGTGGTCTTCGGGTCCATATCTTAGTGGATCAAGTTAATGGTCTTTGGGTTGGTTGTAGCTTAGCCCCTTTCTTTAGGCCTGATCTAAATAGGTCAATTACTTTTCATCTATTTTAGTATAATTTCAAATCCTTGGTCTCATTATCTATGTCAACGAGAAATATATTTAATTATTTTTCAAGGTCGCTTGCTAGTCATATTATGGGTGTAAATCAATTTTAATGAATTAGATTGTAAGCCTTCATTAAAAAAGCGATTCAGGCAAGTGAAACTTCTATAATCTAGGAGTAGTGTAGAGAATGAAATATTGTGCCTTATGAAATCATGACATTCATATAATGCATTTGCATGTGATTTCCTTATTGTTATTATTGCGCGTCATGCATGGTAATTATATTTTGTCGTTCGATAAGATTTCACATATCATGATGTCTACGCATATTTATTGGGCATGATCATGTGTTTAGCATAGAAAATATGATAAAGATTTCATATATCATGCCACTTGCACACGTGCACGACCATAAAAGGGTGATTGCTACGTCTTGAAAGTATCTAACACCTCCAACTAGGGTTAGAGGCAAGGGATACTATTATACTTATATATATTAGGGCCCACGCCTAAGGTCTTAATTTTTTGATCCTAGATAAGTAGGTAACCGTTTCGTCAGGCGACGGACGATTTACTGTCGATTGATGAGAGTCATACCCTTTAGGGTATTTAAAATACAGAGAAAGGGTAGGATGACGTAGACCTAGCGGTACCTGATGACGTACTGTGAGAGCGTCCATGAGCGACGACTCATGATTTCCACATGGTGGTGCGATGATGTGGAGCCAAGAGCTCGGATGGTGTAACGATGTGCGATACTGACCTATGTGATGGGCTTATGACTAAGGGCTTTAGTCTGCAGTGGCAAACAATTAGTCATGCTGTTTCGAGTGATAGGCTCTGATACTAATGATAAGCTCTGATACTAATTTGATAGGCTCTGATACCACTTGTTAGGCTCTGATACCACTTTATTAGGCTCTGATACCAAATTGATAGGCTCTGATACTAAATTGATAGTTCTTGTACCAAAAGATCGTCTACGGAACAATTCCTTAAGATTTGAATTTATTGCAGGAAGCAGTCCACGCAACCATGGAAAACTATTCGTCAAATATTTTTTGGTAGTCAGAAAATTACGAAGCCAATTGGGTTAGATCTGTAACTTCTAGATCTACAACTTTCGTATTTACTTACTTTGCATATTAGAACTGTAGCACAGACAAAAATACAAAATAATGTGGGTGATGGTGATGGTGACGGGTGGAGTGGATATTAGGGTTATGGATGTGTATGGAGATGAAGGTGGATTGTGGATGTGGTTAAAGAATGTAGACAAAGGGAACGAAGTGGTTGAGGTCCCAAAGAAGAGGGGTGGCTCGACAGTCGAGGGAGATTAGAAGTTAGGAGAAACCTTGCCAACGATAGATGTAAAAGGATGGTGAAGAGGGAGAAGGGAGATTAGGGTAGATAGATGATAGAGAGGCAAGAAATTAATATTCCAATAGCATAATGAAGTTGGCCTCCATCTACAGATTTATAGAGGCTAGCCAACAAGTCCTAAAATAATATGTAACCCTAATTCTAGAGGATTCCCGTAGATCACGTTCGAACATGTCCGATCGTGTTGGAACGCACAAAAGACGTTCTCTGTATGTGCGAACACGATGCGGGCATTTGAACGCGGGCGTTCAAACTCGCCCGACCGTGTTCGAATGCACAATATACGTTCTCTATATTTGCGAACCTGATGCAGGCGTTTCCAAGGGCGTTCGAACGCAACCCCACCTGCATTTGAAAGTGACTTACAAGAATTTTATTTTAATAAAAATAAACAACTAATGCAATAAGAAAAGATCCTAACTGAGTGTATCAATAACTTTTCTGGACTGTTTGAGAAGCCACAGGAGTTGCCACCGAGGAGAGCGGCAGACCATCACATAGAGATTGTACCTAGGGATGCACCGACGAACGTTAGGCCATATCGATATCTACATGTGCAAAGGGAAGTTATCTCAAAGATGGTAGTCGAGATGTTAGAGCAAGGCCTCATCGGGCACTACGAGTTCCAGGTGATGCCTTTTGGTCATACCAATGCTCTAGCTACTTTTCAAGGCCTCATGAATAATATTTTTTGGCCTCTTGTATGTCTTAGTATTCTTTAACGTCATTTTAGTGTATAGCAAGACTGAATTGGAGCATTGGCGGCATTTAGAGGATGTGCTAAATTTGTTGAAGCAGAATCAATTAAAGATCAAGAAGTCAAAGTGCCTATGAGGAGTACCACAAGTAGAGTATTTAGGCCACATCATTTCAGCGGAAGGTGTAACAGTGGATCCTCGAAAGGTTGCATGCATGATCGCTTGGCCTATTCCTACAACTACTACCAGATTAAGAGGAGTTTTGGGGCTGACCGGATATTATCACCACTTATTCGTCGGGTATGGCAAGATCGCTGCTCCTTTTACTTCTTTGTTGGAAAAGGACACTTTTAAATGGACGGATGAAACCACTATAGCTTTTGAAAAACTAAAAACAGCAATGACAACGACGCCCGTTCTAGCACTACCGGACTTCACCAAAGAGTTCATTGTGGAATGTGATGCGTCAGGTGTTAGCATAGGAGCTGTACTAATGCAAGGGGGACATCCCATTGCCTATCTTAATAAGGCTTTATCACAAAAATCTCAACAATTATCGACTTATGCGAGAGAGATATTGGCAATTCTGCATGCGGTGACAAAGTGGAGGCCTTATTTAATCGGTAGACGATTCATTATACGAACGGATCAAAAGAGTCTTCCATACTTTATGGGACAGCATATACACACTCCGGCATAACAGAGATGGGTCATAAAATTATTGGGGTATGATTATAAAATACAATATAAGAAGGGAATATAAAATTGAGCTTGCATCATATTCTTCTCCTATACCGCCGAGCTTGCATCATATTCTTCTCCTATCTTTCCCTTCCTTGATGAGCTGAGGTATGCATGTATATCTGACCTAGAAGTTTTGAGATTGTTGCAAGAGGTGATAGATGATTTGTAGTGCCATCCAGAGTTGGAGAATCGAGGCGATTTGTAGATGGATCGCAAATGCATTTGGGTGCCCGCAAATGATGGATTGCGGTAGAAATTATTAGAGCACTTCCACCAAACTCCAGAGGCTGGTCATGAGGGTGTCTTGAAGACTTATAGGAGGATATCACATAGTTTCACATGCCCAGGATTGAGGCGGGATGTGAAGAGTTTTGTCCGTGCTTGTGAAGTTTGTCAAAGGGCTAAAGCAACCACATTGAAACCGACCGGATTACTTCAGCTTTTACCTATATCAGACCGTGTTTGGGAAGACATTTCTATGAATTTCATAGAGGGTCTTCCGTTGGCACGTGGTTATTCCGTTATCTTTGTGGTGGTTGACAGATTGAGCAAGTATGCGCACTTTTCGACATTGTCACATTAGTTTTCAGCCAAGTCGGTGGTTGAAACTGTAATGCCCCCGCCCGGCACGGGCACGTGCACACCCACGCGCCCACACGGCACGCGCGGCGCACGTGACAGGACGAGCGGGGCCCGTCACGCACAGATACTCTCCTGTACACATACAATCATGACATTATCAAATACTACCTGCTAACATATGAATATCCTAGTCCACAATAATATATATTAAACTACTACATAATATGGCAGGACCCACACAGGCCACAACAAACTATCAAGATACAACTAAAACGACTAATATAAGAGTATACTATGATTCAACCTGTATTATGCAATTCATCGTCTAATACAACAGAGTACAAATATCAAATACTAGTACAACTCAATTCCTATATAAACTATCATCTATACCATCTCACATCTATAGCTCACCTCATCATCGCTCTAAAATATCTTCTCAAGATATCTCAACGAGGAGTGCGAAAGATAGTGGAGAGAGAGTGGAGTGAGAGAGAGACCGAGAGAGATAAATAGATAGAGAGAGAGAGAGAAAGAGAGAGAAAAGGCGGTGTAGGGGGTTGCGGCGGCCCCGGGGCCCGCCGCGGCCAGCTGGCCGCAGCCTTTTGGCTGTGGCAGCGGGCACGTGGTGCCCCCACCACACAAGCTGCATGCGTAGCTTGCATGGGCATCGTGCCCATAAATTTTTTTTTTTTGGTATAGGTCGTTACAGAAACTTTTGTGAGAAATGTTGCTCGGTTACATGGCATGCCACGCATGATTGTCTCAGATCATGATCATGTATTTATGAGCAACTTTTGGACGGAGTTTTTCATATTGTAGGGGACTCGATTGAACTTTAGTTCGGCCTACCATCCATAGACGGACGGCCAAACTAAGGTGGTCAATCGAGACATTGAGCAGTACTTGAGGTGATTTGTTGGAGAGATGCTGAGACGATGGTTGGAGTTCTTACCATGGGGGGAGTGGTCCTACAACACCGCCTACCATAGCAGCATTGGCATGACTTTATTTGAGGTGGTGTATGGATGCACAACTCCGATGTTACACGTTTATGATCTAGTGGCATCGTAGATCGGAACAGAGGTGAACTTAGCCTTGATGGATAGAGATGCCACATTGAGGAGGTTGCATGCCCATCTTAAACTTGCTCAGAACCGCATGAAGCAAGTTTATGATTGTAGCCATAGGGAGCAAGAGTTTGATATTGGCTGTTGGGTGTTTGTGAGGGTGCAACCATATCGACACGTGACCTTGCGTCCGATGTGTAACCAAAAGTTAGCTCATCGCTACTTTGGTCTATTTCGAGTGTTGGAGTGTATTGGTCCGGTTGCATATCATTTGGAGCTGCCAGAAGGGTCGAGAGTACATCATGTCTTCCATATTTTATTGCTGAAGGAGCGGATTGGAGATCATGAGATTATTGGATCAGTTATACCGGAGCCATTGCAGGAGATTGAGATTATAGAGCCAATTCGTGTACTTGCTAGGTGCCGACGACGACATGGTACCAGATTGAAGATGGAGATTCTAGTTGAGTAGCTTGGTAAACCATCCGATGAGGCGACATGGGAGTTGGAAACTGACATTTTCGAGTTTACGAGAGAGAGATGTTGATAATTCTGCATGCGGTGACAAAGTGGAGGCCTTATTTAATCGGTAATCGATTCATTATCCAAACTGATCAAAAGAGCCTTCCATACTTTATGGGACAACGTATACACACTCCAGCATAGCAGAGATGGGTCACCAAATTGCTAGCTATGATTATGAAATTCAATACAAGAAAGGAACGGAAAATAGAGCGGCAGATGCATTATATACTTAAATAGGACCTTTTTTTATTGCATTAGGCGTTTATTTTCATTAAAATAAAATTTTTGTAGGTCACGTTCGAACGCAGGAGGGGTTGTGTTTGAACGCCCTTGCAAACGCCTGCATTAGGTTCGCAAATACAGAGAACACATATTGTGCATTTGAATGCGGTCGGTCGAGTTCGAACGCCTGCATCGCATTTGCACTTACAGATAACGTGTTTTGGTGTGTTTGAACGCGATCAGGCGCGTTCGAACGCGATCAACGGGAAAGTTCTAGAATTAGAGTTTCATATTGTTTTAGGACTTAAAGAATATTTGACAAATATTTTCCTAAGGTTGCGTAGACTGATTCCTGTAATACATCCAGATCTTGAAGGAATCATTGCATAGCTTATCTTTGGTTCAAGAACTTATCAATTGGTATTAGAGCTTATCAATGCACTATCGCGCCAACCCAATATCGCTGAGCTCGCAGCCTATTCTTCTCCTACATTTTCTTTCCTTGACGAGTTGAGGTATGCATGTACATCTGACCCAAATGTTTTGAGATTGTTATAGGAGGTTTTGGATGATCCGGAGCGCCATCTAGAGTTGGAGAATCGAGACAGTTTGCTGCTGGACCGTGGATGCATTTGGGTGCCTGCAAATGATGGATTGTGGCAGAAATTATTGAAGCACTCCACCAAACTCTAGAGGCTAGTCATGACGGTGTCTTGATGACTTATAGGAGGATATCCCAAAGCTACACGTGGCCAGGATTGAGACGAGATGTGAGGAGTTTTGTCCGTGCTTGCGAAGTCTATCAAAGGGCTAAGGCAACCACATTGAAATCGGCCGGATTACTACAGCTTTTACTTATACCGAATCATGCTTGGGAAGACATTTCTATGGATTTTATAGAGGGTCTTCCACTGATATGTGGTTATTCTATTATTTTTGTTGTGGTTGATAGATTGAGCAAGTATGCACTCTTTTCTGCATTCGATGTGTAACTAAAAGTTAACATATCGCTACTTTGGTCCATTTTGGGTGTTAGAGCGCATCGGTCTGGTTGCATATTGTTTGGAGCTGCCGGAGGGGTCGAGAGTTCATCTTGTCTTCCATGTTTCATTGCTGAGGGAGCAGGTTGGTGATCATGAGGTCGTTGGATCAGCTCTGCCAGAGCCATTGGAGGAGACAGAGATCGTAGAACCAGCTCGAGTACTTGCTAGGCACCGACGACATCATGGTACCAGATTAGAGATGGAGATTCTAGTTGAGTGGCTTGGCAAGCCATTCGATGATGTTACATGGGAGTTAGAGATGGACATCTTGGAGTGTTTCCTAGACTTTACACCTTGAGGGCAAGGTGGGGGAAGTGTTTCCTAGCCTCCACTCGTCACCACCACCATCATCCGCACTATATCGTGTTTCTATCTAAGCTGTAGTTCGAATCTGCGAAGGGTGTTACAAATCGATTCCACTTGATTTTATAATTTTCTGACTATGGGAGAATATTTGGTTTCATAATTTTCTGACTTAGTTTCATAAGATCAAAGAGTTACGGATTGATTACACTTGGTTTCGTAATTTTCTAACTACGGGAGATATTTTCCCTCGGTTGCGCAAACTGCTTCCTACAATAAATTTAGATCTTGAAGGAATCATTCCGTGACATATCATGACATCATCCCAGGAGGGAAGTTTGGGCTTCAGAGAGCCCTTAACCCATCCTTGAATGATTACATTAATAGAAAATGTAAACCCACTAAAGGATGCTAATACCTTTTCAGAAAAATCTTGGACAGATGAACAAGATATAATTGCACCGATGTATGATAGATTCTACTCCATAATGCAGCTAAGTTGAAGATTTCCCACACAGTCAAACGGGCTAACTATTTCCCTAATTAATCTCTCATTGCAACAAAAAAAGGAACATTTGTTAGAAAGATCTAAATGCAGTATTGCAGTTCATATTTCACTATATTACCACTCTCAAGATACCAAGGCTATAAGATGTAGGAGCCTCCAATCACAGGATAGCAGCCCTTTATGGCAGCATCACAAATCTGTGCCCTTGAAGAAAATTAAATGATATATAGACAGCCGAAGAGATGAGCACTATTGTTGATCGAAGAAGTCTACAGTACTGCTTTTTCATTTCAGAATTATACGACAAAGAAATAGAAGAAGTGGATGAGCTGTTAAGAACCAGTTCTCTGCATTTTTTTTCCATAGTAGGTGTTGACTTGAAACAAGGAACAATATGCTACAATAAGCTGAAATGAATGAACAAGTGCTAAAGATGATCAGTTGGAAACAAGAAGAGAACATCGGGATCTCTTGGGAGTGGAGGAGATGCCTGAATGATATCGATTAATAGTCTCGCAACCATGTAATGATGATTGATTATATTTAAAACTACTATGTGATGATAAAGAATTATCATCAAGACACTACTTTGCACATATATTTAAGAATACTCATTGACGATCTTCGTACATATCAAAAGTCTAAGTATGAAATAGATATGATGATCCTGTTAGGGATTGTAACGCCCTCGCCCGGCATAGGCACGTGCACGCCCACGTGCCCACACAGCACGCAAGACGCACGCGACAAGTCGGGTGGGGCTCGTCACTCATAGATACACTCCTGTGCACATATAATTATGACATCATCAAATAAAACCTGCTAACATATCCATGCTCACATAATTCGTCACCAAATAAATTATACTATTAATCAAATAAACTTATTAACATATGAATATCCAAGTCCACAATAATATACACTAGACCAGTATATAATCTGGCAGGACCCACATTGGTCACGACAAACCATCAATATATAACTAAAACAACTAATACGAAAGTACACTATGATTCGACATGTATTATACAAATCATCGTCTAATACAAAGGAGTACAAATATCAAATAGTGGTACAATTTAATTTCTATATAAATTATTATCTATACTGTCTCACATCTATAGCTCACCTTATTATCACTTTAAAATATCTTCTCAAGATGTCTCAAGTTGTTATCATGTACCATATATCTGAGAGGGTTAGAAAATAAATAAAAAGAGTCATGAGCAAAAGGCTTAGTGAATAGACCTTACCCTGAATTAGTGATGCCAAACAGAGAGTAAATCATATACTAGATAATATGAATCACATAGAAACATTATGCCATGAATGAGTATATGAATATATCCTCAATAATATATAAATGTATAGTAGATATCATGTCATAACTGATCAAAGTATATAATTCTCAATAATATATTAATAAATCTCCATGTCATACCATCATCATAACTCTCTCTATATGACACATATCGTGCATGCCGACCACGACCATATTATGATATCCAATGCAACCACATACGATGTAGAATGACTACTAAATAATTAGGTATATTAGATGATAATGAAATCATATGTATTTCTCAATATCTCAGTCATTAATTTCATTTTTGAAAAAAAATGATTATCATATTAGATCACTGTGCACAGCCAACATCTAGTACCCGGTCTCAACGTAATGCCTAAAGGCTTAGAGCATACTCTGCCACCCGCAATGAGTATCTCAAATATAACCATACCCTGCCACCCGTTAGGGTATCAACATCCATCCAGGCCGGGTAACCTTCTAGCGGATAGAAACCTCCTGAGGATAACTTGCCACATATGCCATGGAGAACGTCATCTGTCCAAATATTTGCTGCGCACACAGAGTAACAACCTCGAACATAAGGCCATAGGATCATGACTATGTCGAGCGATCAATCATCCACCGAGTGCATCCTAACCCTCACGCCCACTTGGGTATCCTCACGCTTTGTATCAACTATCCTATCAATCACATTTTATGCTAGTCTCCAACCATGTAGTCAATACATGCATACCCATATTAATCTATCATATGCATGCTCATGTTACAGATCAACTAGACATAAAATTATAACTGTATAATCATCTCTAATCATCTCTATATATCATCATCATACTCATATCCAAGATCAGCCTAATTACATGCATGATAAAATATGCTTGACTATAATCATCTCTAGATAATATAACCTAATTTGATAAAGACGTCTATGAGATAAGACTACTCATAGTCCAATCAAAAAACATAAACCACGTATCTTTCACATCCGTCAATTAAACGTCTATTCATCGACACGGTCCACGGGGTCTCACATAAGGGGGGTTCGAGATCTAAAAATATTTACGTAGCAAGAAGTTAGCCGTTTATCTAACTAAAATCCGTTCATATAAAATATGATAATTTATTAGGTTTTAGAAGTTTTACTTATCTTTATAACTAACTAGATTTTTAATTATTAATGAAAATATAAATATAGATAAAAACTTAATTATAATTAAATTGTGTTCTCACTCTATCTTGATTCATTAGGGACTATGTAGTCATTACTTTATAAAATAATAAATAAATAAGCCTAGTATTTTATTCGTTATAAAATAATAATATATAATAAATTATTAGAATTACTTAAAATGTATCATATAAGAATATTAGTATATAAATCTGATAATTATAATTTGCAAATCTATCTATTAATCTAATAGAGATATAAATAAATAATAAATATAAGTATTACCTATATTTATACCTAATTAATTATTAATTATACAAATTATAATTAATAATAATTATATTGAAGAATATATATTACTATTAAAATAATTAATGTCTAAATAATCTAGTTGCATTAATTAAGAAAGAAATACCTAAATAAATAACATAAATAAAATAAAATAGACTAAATAAAATAAATAAATAAATAAATAAAACACTGGTGGTGTCACTAGTGCTAGGCTCAGCCCAGCACTGTGCAGAAAGAGAAGGAAAAAAATCTGAGGAAGAAGAAGATAAAAGAAAGAAGAAAGAAAAAGAAGAGGAGAAGGAGAAGGAAGGAGAGCGTAGACCCGGGCCTACATGGAGGGCGCCGGCCGCTGCTAGCCAGCCAGCAGTCGACCTCTCGCTTGCGGCTCGGCTCCAGCGAACCCGAGCTAAAGAGGAAGAAAGAGAGAGAGAGAAGAATAGAGAAGATGAGAGAGAAGGAGAGAGAGCTCAACGGCATCGACAGTTCTAGGGGAGGTGGCGGCAGACCAATGCTGGGAATGAGGAGAGAAGAGAGTGTGAGAGAGAGTAGAGTGAGAGAGAGAGAGAGAGAGATAGAGAGAAGGCAGTGGGGACGTCGACGTTGCGGTTGCGACACCGACAAGCCCACCGGAGCTAGCGGGGCCAGCCTGGCTGGTCGGGTCAGCGGCTGGGGGTGAGTGGCACCCTCAGAGTGTGGCCGGCCTCGTGCCACGCAAATTTTTTTCAATGATAGGTTTACATTTTCCTTCCCCCTTTATAGAAATTTCGACCTCGAAATTTAAATCACACTGGTATTGTAAGAAAATCAACATATCTAGTTCCACTACCTTCTAATCAAATCGACAATTGTGTAATCTCACTTTTTTCAGATTCATAACTCATGCTTTATTTACTAATTTACTCATTAACTCCTAACATTACACAACCATAAGTAACTTCCATATAAGAATAAATTCCTAAATCTAGATCAACCTGGTAATCGTACTATATCTATAAACATCAATAATACTACTGGTTTGCAAGAAAGAACATACACTAATTCTAAAATATAGGAATTGTATTATGTTCTACTCCAAAATACCTCAGCATGTACAAATTTATCACTTCTTCTGCTAACTGCAACTATATAATAATGAAAAGATAAAAATACCTATGATAAAACAACACAACTTATTTAAATAAAATATCTCCAATCTACTGAATTTATACTCTAATACCTAAACATGCTCCAACGATCACCCATCAATATTATCACTAATATTGGGTAGAACGGTAAATATATATTATACTTATTTTAAATAAGTACAATTTCTAACTTCTTTTCCTTGGAATGATCAATATACTAAATTCTAAATTCGTTTCCAAAATACATTTCTTGTTGATCCCAATTTTCACTCATACCCACTCTGTTATCATTAAATACTTAGAAATTATTCCGCTCCTAGACATTAGTAGAAATTCTCTTATCCAAAGATACACTACTCATATACTTAAACTATTATGCAAATTACTAAATAAATCAATAGAGATCACACTTATCCATATAAGACTACAATATCACTTGTATTCATAATACATTCTTTAAACTAACATATAAAATATCTGATCTAACCTGTTAATACTAATCATATCACAACATCAAATAACATGTATACAACTTTCTGATTCTCTACATTATCTTTCTTCTTAAACTGTAATATTTGAATGGTTAAATTCAAATTACCTCAAGCAACATACAAGATTAAAAATATAATGATCATTTTATCAATTGTCTTCTATATTAAAATTATCTATTCATTGATTTATATAGTTCCAGTCCAATCATGATCAACTCAATCATTATTGCTACTAGCATATCTACCAAAATATCACTTTGCAATAACGGTATTCAGATTCAATGACTATCTACCGAATTTCACCAAATATTCCAACAGTCTCGTAAATAAATTGACAATATCACACAACTCATCATATCAATCTATTTTTACACAATTATTAACATATACTCCATAATCCAACATGACATCATATAACTAATAAAGTTCTATGAATTTGCTTATCCATCATATTTGATCCTTAAGAATATATAAATATAATTTAGATATATCCATAAAAGTACTGTCCATGAACTAATAAGCTACTAAAATCAATCTCCCGAATTATTCATGCCATTATAATCTATCAATAAAGCATCTGAAACAAATTACTTTATATAAATAATAAGACGTCCAAAAATACTAACTATCCAACCTTTATAATATATTTTCTCTTATTTTAGATCAATTCACATCCATAACCTTGCAATTCATTAAAAGATCAAATTTTCACAAACTATAATGGAACCACTCATGAATTCGTTATCTCCTAATCAAATATTTTTATCTTAAGACCCAAATGCAAACCTATAAGTCTTTACAATTATTAAGATCAATCTCATCATTCTAAAAGGCTCGCTCAATGTAAGTCAACAGTTAAAGAAATGTTAATATAATCACTTTCATATACATCATTATCTATTTATCATCTATCAGTATAATAAACATCCATCGATACACTGTATATGAAATATCATAATCCTCTGTATTCCTTTCGTTACCATCCTATGAATCAATTATTCCAAATTATCTATCAGTCATAAGAAATAATCATATCTATAGGCTCTATGAATAACTCTATCAAATTATCTCTCCAATTAGTATCATCAAACCAACTAACCTGAAATCCGGTAGAGCCAAAACCGGTGCAGTAGACATGGTTGTCTTCAATGCTTCGAAGGCCTCCGTCTCCTTACCCGTCCATTGAAACCCTCCTTTCCTGAGTAAGGAGGTCAGCGGGGCAGCAATCTTGCCATAGTTGGCAACGAATCGTCGGTAGTACCCCGTCAACCTATGAATCCCCTCAATTCCCGCTGATTAGGGGGAATCGGCCAGTCCACCATATTCTTAATTTTTCTTGGATCGGCTTTCACTCCTCTCGCTGAGATTATATGAACTAAGTACTCCACTTGTGGCTCACCCCAAAGGCAATTGCTCATCTTGACTTTTAATTAGTTTTGTCGCAAGATATTCAATACCTCACGCACATGTCGCAAGTGCTCGCTCCAATTCCTACTATACACTAGAATGTCGTCAAAGAATACGAGCACGTACCGACGCAAGAGCAAGCAAAAAAGGTCATTCATCAGCCCTTGGAAGGTAGCCGGTGCATTGGTGAGCCCAAACAGCATGATTCGAAACTTATAGTGGTCATCATGAGTATGAAATGCCGTTTAGTGCACATCTGTCGGGTCGACGCGGATTTGATGGTACCCCGCTCTTAAGTCAAGTTTGCTGAAGTAAGTCGATCCTGTAAGTTCTTCTAGCAACTCCTCGATCACCGATATTGAATACCGGTCTTTGATGGTGATCGCATTCAAGGCTCGGTAGTCGATGCAAAATCGCCAACTCCCGTCTTTCTTCTAAACCAGTAGCATCGACGATGAGTAGGCACTTCTACTTGGTTGAATAATCCCTTGCTTTAGTATCTCCACCACCAATTTACTGATCTCTTCCTTCTGAACATGCGGGTACCGATAGGGCCGAATATTTGCTAGTTCAGCCCCTGGAATGATCTGGATGCGATGATCGTGCCGACGGGTCGGTGGCAGTCCTCAAGGTTCCTTGAAGAGATCCTTGAATTCTTGTAGTAGCTCTTGCATGTCAGCAGCTATTTCCCTTGATAGTGGATATTTTGGTTCAGCAAGAGCCATTGCAATAGTAGAGCTCGGTCCCCTGTACATGGAAGTTCCAAAAGTGGTTGCAACATCGGCCCTTGCTGCAGTTGTTTTCCATCTAGTAGCACTCTTCGACCATTCCTCCGAAATGTAAGTGTGAGGTTTGAAAAATCAAATGTTACGGGCCCCAAGCTTTAAAGCCATTGGGTCCCCAAGACAATGTCGGCACCTCGCAAGGCCAACGGATAAAGATCCAATGTGAAAGTTTGGCCTTGCACGTTCAATTCCACACCTCCACAAATAAAATATGCCCGCAATGTGATAACATCTCCAATCGTCACATCGAACCCTTCCATGGGTTCCGACTCGAGCCCAATCTTCCTAAGGAGCCTCTTGTCAATGAAGTTGTGGGTGGACCCAGTGTCAATCAAGATTCTCACTGTGGTTTTCTTGACTACACCATTCACCTGCAAAGTCTTTGGCGTGGCTGTCCCTGAATAGGCGTGGAGGGAGATTTTGGCTATCATGTCCTCCACGGGTTGCTCCTCAGCTACTCCTCTTTTCTATCCAGCCACACCCTCATTTTCATCTGTAATCTCATCCTCAGCCTCCTCCAATCCATCAATTAGTATCACCAATCCCATCAGTTTAGCGCAGCGATGCCCGTGTACAAACTTCTTATCACAACAAAAGCATAGGCCTTTGGATCTTCGTTCCTCCACTTGAGTAGGTGTGAGTGCTCGTCCCGGACCTCTAGGTGCGTACTTCACATCTTGGGATGGCTTCAGAGGTGGGGCACCATTGCAGCAACGGTTCTTGGTACGTCGGTAATATTTCCTGCTGCCTTGGTTGGTTGAACCGGATTGCGGCTTCCTTGGCTCGTCTAGTTCTATTTTAGATGTAACTTCATAGCTCGATATTTGTCTTCCATGAGCACCGCATCTTCGAAGGCCTCCTTTAAGGTTCTAGGCCTTAAAGCCCTCACGCACCTTTTATGTCTCCCCGCAGCCCGGAGATGACGGTGCTGCGAAGTTGTTGATTTGTCCATGGGGGTTGGCATTGACTACTAATCCTTTCAAATTCTTCTTGGTATGCCCCAATCGTGGTCCTCTGCACAGTCTTTGAGAGGAGAGCATCGAAGTCTTAATACCCCGACGCTCCAAATCGCCACGTGATATCGGCGCAAAAGTCGGCCCAAGTTTCAATAGCCTCATGGGCATTGGCTGCTCGAAACCAATGAAGCGCCGCATCTTCAATGTGGAAGCACGCAAGCGTCACCTTATATTCTTCCATTGTACCTTGGTATGCGAAAAATTGTTTTGCATTATACAACCAATCGATCGGATCACCATCTTTGAACTTGGGAAATTCGAGATGCACGATTTGCCTACGGATACCGTTGTCTCGATTCGGATCATATCCCAGTACTTGTCTAACTGGAGGAGGATGCACCATGAATGGTTGATGATCCCTCCTTCGGTTTTGATTAACTCGACGCAATTCCAGTTCGTATTGCCCTGCCTACGGATCTAGATCTCCAAGGCGATCTCCATAGTGGTTCGCTCGTCGAATGGGATCACCTGCAACTAGGTCTGGTGGAACCATCCTTGCTTGTCTCTTCCCATAGGGTGGTGGCAACAAAGGCTCTTGTGGTTGCAAATTCTAAACCGGTGGTGGCGGGTTCATGAGGGTGGACTCGCGTCGTGGGGTCGATGGTGCATTCCAGTTCGCCATATCTTTTCTTGTCGCCCGTAATTCCCGCATCATCTCCATCATCATCTAGTTGTTGATGGCCATTTGTTCAGTAAGAGACCCAAACATGGTTTGAAAGCTAGGCTCTTCCATATTCCGATTTGGTCGGGCGGTTCCGCGAGTGGATGTCCCTACAACCGTTTCCCCCTCCTGTGTTGGGGGAATCTCTTCTTCCTCATCTTGCCATGCAGCCACGGCTCTGGTGGTCATCATAGGAAGCATGTGTCTGGAAAATGGTGGCTCTGTTATCAGCTTGATACGATCTCCCCTTAAGCCATGGCTCGATCATTTCTAATTTTTAGATATGGACAAGATCTGATATGGAATTTTGAAAATAGATCTCGAAAGGTTCAGCATCGAATCAATGTGAAATTTTCGTATGTTGTAGCTCTAGAAAAGGGCATTCCAATAGATCGAGTTTCAGGTGAATCCGATATTGGGATTGTGAGATATCATCCAATTAGTGGAAAAACATCGAGAAGTCTATCTTAGGATCCGTGGATGGAGGCATGAAATCCTCGGTGATGGTGGAGGTTGGTGGACTGGAGTTAATGGGGTGGCACCGGTGAGTAAATGGTGGTGGAAGGGTTATGTATGATAGAAGGGTTAGGGCAAAGTGATGGATAGATTGGAAGAAGGGGGAGGAGTGGGCGGGCTAAGGGACTAGGGTGATTGGCCGGTCAACGGAGGCTAGAAGCGACGACGCTGAGGAAGGAGAGAACCGGAGAGAAGAAGACGAAGGAGACAAGGCAAAACTCAATTCATTCAATAATCATTCCATGGTAGCCATCCACACCTTTAGAGGCTAACCAAGCAATTCAAAAATGTCAATTATTAACCCTAAAATAGTAGATTTTTGCCGACCGCGTTCGAACGCGGCCGATCACGTTCGAACGCACATTTTGCGTTCTCTGTATATGTGAACGCGATGCAGGCATTTGTAGGCGCGTTCGAACGCACATTTCGCACTCTCTAGATATGCGAACCTGATGTAAGCGTTCACAAACGCGTTCAAACACACTCCACCTGTGTTTGAGCGCGATATATAGAAAACTTATTTTTTTTAAGAATTAAACACTAAAATAAGAAACAAAGATAACCCTAGAGTGTATCTAGGCTCGAGACGACATTGGCGAAGCCAGAATCGTATCATCACTTAAACCTCATATTTCTTCGAGAGTTTTAACTTAATATTCTATCACATACTCTATACAAAGTCCACTACATATACTACACAATTTAAATATATAGCATTATCAAAATCCTTCTATAATATCATTAACATCACTTAATAATTATAATAAAATAAGTCTGTATATTTGTAACCAGAATTCATCACCTAAAACACACGATCATCATGCTATAATATTATTATCCTCTAAATCAAAATCCAAAACTAAACTAATAGTTGACATATATTTTCAATGCCATACAAGATATATCATGGGGCTATCAACTTAGCAATTATCATCACCCTATGTAATTCATTTCATTATCATTCTTTCCCTCTAATCAAATTCACATAATTAGTAACTTCTAAACTAAACCAACTATCATATCATCCAGAATTATATCTATTAAGTCTCAACTATTGAAATCATTCATAATTCAATAACTGTATCCATGTCATATTTTCTATGCTCATTACCCTATTTGGTAATCATCAACTTAAAAATTTAAAAGAGAGTAATCTTCTAACAATATTATTGGACAAATATTTTCCTATTAAATCATCCATCTTGTCGGTATAATCAAAATTTTATATCTACTAACATAAATATCTAGCAAACATAATTTATTATACTAGTCATCTCAAAAATTCTTTTCTATATACAATCTACAATCATTTATATCACATCACCTAATATCTTTTTCACTATACAAAATCATCATGTCTTACTCATCCATCCACAATCCATAATTATAACCCTCATAAAAATCAAAATAGTCTCTCTGCACATATATCTCTTTACCTCCATCTCCTAATCTCAAGTGTATTCATAAAAAGATCAAAAATCCAAAAATATGCTATATCTGTTTAGAATAACCTCACATCTACTAATAATAATCCTTCTATATAAATAAATATCTTCACATGTTTAGGAATTTTTACACTTTATCACATCATATGAACATGTCGACATCTTCAATATTATGCTCCACCGACTATAACACCTCAACATCAATAACATCAATGCATGATTTAGTACTATCTCTTCCTATTCATTAGTCGCTCAGATAAATTCTCAATATACCAATATCACAAATTATTTCTATCAATATCATCAAGTATCAAAACTTAATAATCTCGACATCACAACCTAGATCTCTATCTCAACTAATTAATATTCCACTCGTAAAGATCGATTACTAGCATAATCCTAAAATAAACCGACAACTACTATACTTGATGGTTTGTTAGAGCATCCTTAAACCTAGGCTTTGAAACCACCTAAATTATAGTGCCCCTATTCGGCACAGGCACGTGCACACCCACACGCCCACACAACACATGCAATGCATGCGACAGGTCGGACGAGACCAGTCACGCACAGATACACTCCTGTGCATATATAATCATGACATCATCAAATAAAACCTGCTAACATATCCATGCTACATAATCCATCACCAAATAAATTATATTATTAACCAAATAAACCTATTAACATATGAACATCCAAGTCCACAATAATATACACTAGACCACTATATAATTTGGCAGGACCCACACAAGCCACGACAAACTATCAAGATACAACTAAAATAACTAATACAAGAGTACACTATGATTTGACCTGTATTATACAAATCATCGTCTAATACAAAGGAGTACAAATATCAAATACTAGTACAACTCAATTTCTATATAAACTATCATTATACCATCTCACATCAAAAGCTCACTTCATCATCGCCCTAAAATATCTTCTTAAGATATCTCAAGTCGTTATCACGTACCACATATCTGAGAGGGTTAGAAAATAAATAAAATGAATAGACCTTACCCCGAATTAGTGATGCGAAATAGAGAGTAAATTATGTACTAGATAATATGAATCACAAAGGAACATCATGTCATAATGAGTATATGAATGTATCCTCAATAATATATAAATGTATAGTAGATATCATGTCATAACTAATCAATGTATATAATTCTTGACAATGTATAAACATATCTCCATGACAATGTATAAACATATCTCCATGTCATACCATTATCATAACTCTCTCTATATGACACATATGATGCATGTCGACCATGATCATGTTATGATATCCAATGCAACCACATACGATACATAATGACTACTCGATAATTAGGTATATTAGATGATAATGAAATCATATGCATTTCTCAACATCTCAATATTCAATGTCATCTTTGAAAAAAAAATTATCATCATACTAGACCACCATGCAGAGTCAACATCTAGTGCTTAATCTCAACGTCATGCCCAAAGGCTTAAAGCATACTCTGTCACCCACAAGAAGTATCTCAAATATAACCATACCCTACTACCCACTAGGGTATCAACATCCATCTAGACCGGGCACCCTTCTAGCTGATAGAAACCTCGTGAGGATAACTCACCATATATGCCCTTGCGAATAGCATGTGTCTAAATGTCTGCTGCGCACACAAACTAACGACCTCGGATGTAAGGCCATAGGATCACGACTATGTCGAGCAATCAATCATCCACCAAGCGCATCCTAACCCTCGCGCCACTCGGATATCCTCACGCTTTCTATTAACTATCCTATCAATCACATTTCATGCTTTCCTTCTAAGTGACAGATCATATGCATATATCTAGTATAATAACATGTCAATGTATAACAGGAATTTAGGTGGAACAGGAATCAAGAGAAAAATGATACAATATAATCTCCAACCATGTAGTCAACACATGCATACCCATACTAATCTATCACATGCATACTCATACTACAGATCAACTAGACATAAAATTATAACAGTATAGTCATCTCCAATCATCTCTATATATCATCATCATACTCATATCCAAGATCAGCCTAATTACATGCATGCTAAAATATGCTTGACTATAATTATCTCTAGATAAAGTCATATAATTATGCTGGAGGACAAAACATCCATATACAAAATATATAATATAACCTAATTTGAGAAAGGCGTCTAGGAGATAAGCTTACTCACAATCCGATCAGAAGACACAAATCACGTATCTCTCACATCCGTCAATCAAACATCAACTCATCGATAGGGTACACAAGGTCTCACATAAGAGGGTTCAGGATCTGAAAATATTTAAGTAGCAAGAAGTTAGCCGTTCATCTAACTAAAATCCGTTCATGTAAAATATGATGATTTATTAGGTTTTAGAATTTCTACTTATCTTTATAACTAGCTAGATTTTTAATTATAAATAAAAATAAAAATATAGATAAAAACCTAATTATAATTAAATTGTGGTTCTCACTCTATCTTGATTCATTAGGGACTATGTAGTCATTACTTTATAAAATAATAAATAAATAAGCCTAGTATTTTATTTGTTACAAAATAATAATATATAATAAACAATTAGAATTACTTAAAATGTATCTCATAAGAATATTAGTATATAAATCTAATAATTATAATTTATTAATCTATTTAATCTAATAATTAATAAGTATTACCTATATTTATACCTAATTAATCATTAATTATATTGAAGAATATATATATTACTATTAAAATAATTAATGTCTAAATAATCTAGTTGCATTAATTAAGAAGGAAATACCTAAATAAATAGCATATAAAATAAAACAGAATAAATAAAATAAAATAAATAAATAAAACACTGGTGGTGCCACCAGTGCTGGGCTCGGCCTAGCACTGTGCAAAAAGAGATGGAGAAGAAGCTGAGGAAGAAGAAGAAAGAAGAAAGAAGAAAGAAAAAGAAGAGAAGAAGGAGAAGGAAGGAGGGCGCAGGCCCGAGCCGGTAGGGAGGGCGTCGGCCGCTGCTGGCCAGCCAACGGCAGGCCACTCGCCGGCGGCTTAGCTCCGGTGAAACCGAGCTAAGGAGGAGGAAAGAGAGAGAGAAAAGAAGAGAGAGAAGGATAGAGAGCTCATTAGCGTCGGTAGTTCCAGAGGAGGTGGCGGTAGACCGGTGCCGACAATGAGGAGAGAGAGTGTGAGAGAGAGTAGAGTGAGAGGGTGACCAAGAGAGAGAGAGAGAGAGAGAGAGAGAAGGCGGTGGGGATGTCGGTGCTACGGCTGCGACGTCGGTGGGCCCACCGAAGCTATGCTATGTGTGAAGTAGCATATGCTATGTTCTGTATGGTTCTTAGCCAGGTGAATTTCTTTGGACATTTTGCACATCTTCAAATCCCAACCAAGAAATACATGTTCAATGTGGTTCTTGGCTCTTCCTCTCATGACTACTATTATCTCAATATTTTTTTCTTATTGTCATGCTTAATGATAAGTGTCTTTCTTCTTAAACTACAGATAAAACTAGTGAAATTTTGTACTTCTCCTAATTACATTCGTTCTTAAATTATGAAATTCCATAATATGTTTGAAGTATCTTCATCACTAGTAAAACAATTCATCCTTAAACACTAACTATTGTATCTTTAGTATTAAATGTAAATAGAGTATTTAAGAATTGTTCTTACAATATACTATAAATTACTTTAGTATTTCTTTCTATTGTAACGAGAATCGTCATTTAAGAACGAAACTCGTTAAAAACAACTATAGATGGTATTCAATTTTAATAAGTTGGTTGGTAGATAAAATTCATTCCTATTACCTCGACAACTATAGAAGAAAGATAATAATTATAATAATCTCTTATATCAAATCATCATTTAATAATGAAACATGTTATATATAACGAGAATCGTCATTTAAGCATGAAACCTGTTAATAAGGTGGTTGGCAGGTGAAAAGTAAATAAGTTGGTTGGTAGATGAAAAATAAATAAGGTAGTTGGCAAGTGATAATAATTCACTAACAAATTCATTTAATAAATATGTTTAGGGTTTAGGGTGGTTTCATCAAAAGAGGAAGATGAACGGACGAACAGAAAGGAGGGAGATGAAGACGAAGAATGTGTCGACGAATTTCATCCAAAAGAGAGAGAAGCTATACCATGAATTGGTTCACGTTTACAAGATTAGTCGGTCATATTTGTAAATATTGTGTTCATTTTAAATATTTTTCAGCTCTTCTCAAGGCTAATAATTTGTAAAATATTCTTCCACTACAAATTGCCTAAGGATTCGTGCAAGACCTAGAGTTGTGTCCCAGTTCTTTATAGTTCGAGCACTTCTTCATCTGTACTCCTTAGTTTTAACCTTGCGACGATTTCCTTTTCTTTTGCTTCTGACTAGGTTGAAGTCTCGCTAAGGGATGTAGCATTTCAATCTCATTCGAGGGACCCTATGGCCAAAATTCTCTTAATGCAGTAGGTGGAATTGAGTCTGAATATGTAGCTAAATATATTTATTTTGTGAAATATCTATCGTAGAATTTAGAAGGATCAAGATGCCTAAAGCTTAGAGCAACAAGACCATGTGTGCATGGAATTCTAAGGATATCCCCCGCACGGCAACTACAAGTTCTTTTTTCTAATGTTCACAACATAACTTTCATCAAAGTTGTTGATCTGTAATTCAGAAAAAAAGGAAGAAATGACTTTGACAAATGAACATTTTCACGAGAAATGTCTAGAGCATCTTCAATATTTTTAACCACATGAGTACTGTATTTTTCGGCAAGTGTTATTTGATTAAAATAGAATTCAGCTTTCTTTTTTCTTATAGTCTCTATCAAATACTGTATAGGCGTAGCCTTCGATTGACAAATAATATTGTTTAGGCTTTCAGATATGTTAGTTGTTAGTGTAGAATATCTTCTACCCGAAAAATAATAATTAGCCTACGTACTTATAGGAATTTTACTTATGTAAGCATACTGTTGAGGAAACTCTTATTTCATCTACTCCATGAGGTAATTGAACTTTGTCTCCCTATAAGCTTATGCTGCTGCGCAAAACTTATTGTATTGAGGAGAAGCCTTTTGAGCATTTGAAAGGTTTCGGGAGATGTGCACCATACAATATCCATGGCAAGCTTCACGAAATGCATTATCCACTACATGAGTCATCCCCTTTTGCCTATCTAATAATATCGTCATTCGCTCGAATGTTTCAATTAATACTCAAAGATAATATTAAAAAATAGGTCTATGATTCAGTGTTTTCAACTTCGACAACACAAAATGCTATTGGTAGGATTTGATTATTGCCATCCAAACTTGTTATAACAAGCAATCTCTATACTTGTTAGTTAAGAAAGTAGTGTCGATACCGAGAAATAGCTACAAATATGACTTAAATGAACATAAGCATACACCAAAAGCCTAAAATACACTCTTAAAATGTCCACAGTTAGCCCATTAAAGTTTAGTTACTATATCATGATCTATATGTTTAACCTCACAAAGGTAGTCTTGCAACCACCTATAAGATTTCTCATAAATACCACAGACCTCTTTTATGGTCTTCCGTTTAGTATGATATATCTTATAGTAACCTACTAAAACACCAAATTTTTTTGCATTTCAATTTAAATCATCTTCGATGTGTATGCTTCAATACTCTTCAGCACCTGCTCACACACTTCATCGCGTATGAATAAACTTGTACATTACTTATGATCCCTCCTAGATATACCTCTATTACATACATGTTGTCCAATAAGATACTTTATCCATAATGTATCAACACCTGCTATCTTTATAGCCTTTATCTATGTAAATATTCCTTTGAACTACATTAGACAATAATCTTCTAAGAGTTGGTTTTAATAAGCTTTAATTTAAATCTACGCTTGATAGAAAATGATTTCAGCTTTTGCAAACTCTTATGAGTTTCAAAACATCTGTCCTATAAATAGATCATCTGATATGATATATTGTGGCACTTCAGCTTTAGGGGTTTCTAAATGTTGTACATAAGATTTTATATAATCAACAGTACTTGAAATATGTTCATTATTATCATAAGGTTGGATGCACAACTTTGTCGGCGCAATACCTTCATCTATTAGAAATGGATCAATAAAATTAAAGATAGGAAATTCTACTTGAAGATTATAATCTGTTTCCTCATTTAAAGACATATTGATACAATCAATAATAGAAAATTCTTTGCAAAGATTCTCATTATCGTTATGGGAATCAATAACATTTGCTATGATAATTTTACGAGGATTACATATAGGAGAATCAACATCATTGTCGAGTACATACTGTCCATTTAAGTCAAAGGGCTGATTAGTAGGATAATGGAGAAGAGATGATCCTTCTACCCCTAAAGTATTCAAGTTAATATTGCTAGGATTTGAAGCATTTGAAACAATAAGCAACTGCTCATTCATGGAATTATTCATATAGATTGGTCCTAAAATAACATTAATAACATGACGATGTCAAATATTAAAGAAATTCATTGCAAAATTACAATATTCGTAGCTAAATTCGTAGTTCAACTATGAATTTCGTAACTAAATTCGTCATTCAATTCGTAATTCAATTACGAACTTAGCTACTATATTTGTAGTTCAATTACAAAATTTGTAGCTAATTGATAGTTCAATTACAAAATTCATAGTTAAATTCATAGTTTAATTTTGAAATCCATAACTAAATTCATAGTCCAATTACGAAATTCGTAGCTAAATTATGAATTTCGTCATTAAAGTATGACATATGTTAATCAGTAACGACTTTTATATTCAATGTCATCATTAAAGTAAGCAAAAATTAATTTTGCTGCATATGTTCAATGTAATCACGAACATAAAATGTTAACTCACCCGGATAAATCCTTCTCTTTCCTCGTTCCAAAAATTGGTATAGCTCGATAGAATAACGGTGATAGATCATATATCTCTACAATATCACTATCTTCAAAGATATCGACAAATCTATCGTAGTTGTCCGAAGGGAATATGTACTTCAAATTAACTTCAAACTCACCTAGAGGGATTCGCATTACTTCGGAGAATTACAACTTCAAATCTAACAAACTTCATTGCCTACTTATACTTCTGTGAATGATACAACCGCCCTCATAATGCAAAAATATTTTCTTCTCTTCCAAGATAATAGCACTATTATAGTGAAATAAAACCCTCACATTACGGTTAGATCGGTGTTCCATTCTTATGAATATAATGAATGAACAAGGGCGAGACAAGCTGATGAAGATAAGTTCACAAATGCACAAATTGGAAGAGGAAGAAGAAGAAACAGCTCAATCCCTTCCTACAACGTCTAGTCAATCACCATCACGTAAAAAATATTGCTTTCTCTATTTGCGGCATTTAATGAGAGACTCGAGTACAAAAAGGGCAAAGCTGAAAGAAAAATAAGGAAAAACCTCAAGTGCAAGGGAAACCGAAAATGATCATGCCTTGCTAAATCAAAAACTAAGTGGGTTTTTGGTGTAAATAACCTTTTTCCTTTTCCTTATTTATTTATGAGTTTTATTAAAAGAATGTAACTAAATAAGAGTTAATTCTATGATTTGCACCAAAAAGAATGTACAATCTTCTTCAGTATAAATGCTGCTTGTTCGCTTTCTCTTCCTTTTCGGATCAGACATTTCCAAATTATGGAGTCACATGAAGCTTGTGGAAATCTCACTACTAATCAAAACAAAACAGAAATTAAAATCAGAGAGAGGCTTATTAAGAGTAAGGCTACTGATTGGGAGGTCTTTCACGTAGAAGAGAGAGGTCTATCATTAGGAAGAAGGTTTAGTCAAAGCTAGGAGATCGCTGGAAAAATAAGATTGTGGTCACAGGAAGCTTGTGGACGCTCATGTCACGAACCAGATCTGGAATGATATAGATGTAAGAAAATTATAAAAATTTAGATGGTGGTAGCCTCATGAGTTAGGTTCTAATGGTTCTAGTTTCACCTAAATCAGAGTTCGGGATGAAAAGTTAAAAGTAAAATAGTAAAGATAGGTCATAATAGGGCAGAACGGTAAATATTCGACGTTGCAGCGGTCGTCGGAGGACGGCGAACGGCCAAAGGTGGTGGTGATGGATGGTCGTGTTGTAGGGTGGCTGCTGGAGGTAGAAGGTAGCTAGGGTTTGGAAGCTTTGGAGGTTCTACGCCTATGATCTACTCCTAGAAAGATAAAGACAATCTAACGACTATAATAAATGGTAAATATGGTAATAAGAAAATAACTAAACTCAATTAATTTCCAATGTTTAGATTCTTGGATGCTTAATAAAGGAGCCCAACCCTTCTATATATATAGGTCGGTTACAATGAGTCCCACTAGGACTAGCCCTAAAGGCTGATAAGACTCGAATTAGGAGTTGTCTTAAATACTTACTTGACTGAACTAGACTTGCCTAAAGGGCTATCGTGACTTATTTAGACTTGCCTTAACTAGACTTGCCTAAAGGGCTGTCGTGACTTATTTAGACTTGTCTTAATTAGATTTGCCTTAAGGACTATCATGACTTATTTTGGCTTGCCTTAATGACTCACATGACTAAACTAGATTTGCCTAAAAGGCTTACATCATAAAATAATCAAAAGATAAATAGATTCGACCACCCTTCCGACCAAATCCACGTGGTCGAATCGTAACAATCCACCACGCTTTCGACCACCTTGTCCTTAAGGTGTCCATGGTGGTTTCCAAACCTTCGTCCGCTCTCAAACTTTATGTCCTCGATCTTCGTATGGATCTCGTCTATGACGTAGCGTAGAGGAGGGGCCTATGGTTGGTTCTGCTCTAGGGCCCACTTGTTCGAGCCATAGTCTATCCTAGTCACAGTTGGCTCAGACCAAATCCTAGCCATGGGTGGTTCGAGCCTGGGTCTTAGTGCATACAGTTTAGGCCATGACTTGGGTGCGGATGGTCCGAGGAAGTGATTGGATGTGGTGGCTTGGACTAGGAGCACCTGCATTGCCGTCGGTTGAAAGCAAGAGTTTTTGGCCCTAGCTTCCATCACGGGTGGGGAAGACAACATTGTGACCGTTGTTGGGGGCTGCTCCAGTGTTGCTACTGTGGAGGGCTTAATCTGCAAGGATGGAGGGTGCTCCACCTCAACCGGAGGAGGGATGGTTGTGATACGATCACGCCTCTGGCTATGGAGCTCTGATACCAGCTTGATACGATCACGCCTTTTTGGTGAAGGGTCGATCTCTTCCAATTCTTGATCTGGACTAGATCTGGCACGGAACTTTGAAATAAGATCCCGAAATATGCCGCCGTCGGATCGATGTGAAACTTTGATATGTTGTAGCTCCAGAAAAGAGCTTTCCAAAAAATCTAGTTTCAGGTGAATCGGAGTTGGGGATCTCGAGATATCGTTCGTTTAGTGGACGAACATTAGGATGCTCTATTTTGGATCCGTGGATGGAGGCACAAGATCCTAGGTAATGGTGGATGGTGGACCGGCGTTAATGTGGTGGCACCGGTGAAAAGTGATGGTGGAAGGGTTGTGGTTGATGGAAGGATTAGGGCAAGTGTTGGATAGATTGGACGAAGGGGGAGAAGAGGGCCACCCTAAGGGACTAGGGTGATTAGCCGGACGAGGGAGGTTAGAAGCGGCGTCGCCGGGGATTGAGAGAATGGGAGCGAAGAAGACGAAGGAGGCAAGACAAAACTCAATCTCAATAATCAATAATCAATTTGGTTGCCTACCACATCCTTTTATAGGCTAACCAACAACTCAAATTAACCCTAAAAACACAATTTTCGTCGACCGCCTTCGAACTCGTCCGACCGCGTTCGAATGCACCGAGTTCACTCTTCTGGATTTGCAAACGCGATGCAGGCGTTCGAACGCGCGATCGAACGCGCCTGTCGGTATTTGTGAACGCGATGCAGGCGTTCACAGTGCGTTCGAACGCACAGTACATTCTCTTCACCACGTTCACAACCCTGTTCACAAACCGCGTTCGAACTCACTCCACCCGCGTTCGAACGCGACTTACAGAAAACTTATTTTAATGGAAATTAAACACTAAAATATGAAATAAAAATACTCCTAAAGTGAATCCATGCTCGAGACGACGTCGGTGAAGTCCGAATCGTATCAGGTTGCCGCGGTTTGGATGGTCTCCACGGTTTTATCATTATTAGTGCTTGAAGGTGGAGGTGGCACATGTTCCGTGATGGCCGGCAATGCAGGTGGATGGTATTGAGCTAGGATAGCTACCGTCAAGGCTAGGAGAGCCTTCTCGATCCTTTTGGAGCTCTTCTTTGATTCGGCCAAAAATTCTTTAAATATCGTCTTCGCCCATGCCAGTGGCTCATCACTAGTAGTTGCTAGTGGTGCTGAGGAAACCACCGCATAGATGGACACAAGTTCTTGGTCCTGAATGGCCGCAATCACCCTCGGTTAGATTTGATTCACGTGTTCATCATTGTCCGAGGAGGCTCTGATACCAATGTTACAATCAGATCTGGAATGATTCGGAGGTAAGAAAATTATAAAAATTTAAGTGGTTGTAGTCTCTTGAGGTAGGGTTCTAATGGATTTTGTTTCACTTAAATAGGAGGTCGGGATGAAAAGTTAAAAATAAAAGAGTAGAGATAGGTCAGAATAGGGCATAACGATTAATATCCAACGTTGCGACGATCATCCGAGGGTGGCGGATGGACAAGGGTAGTGATGGATGGCCGAATTGTAGGGTGGCTGCTGGAGGTGGGAGGTGGCTAGGGTTTGGAAGCTTTGGAGGTTCTATGGCTATGATCTACTCCTAGAAAGATAAAGACGATCTAACGATTACAATAAAATGATAAATATGATAATAAGAAAATAACTGAACTCAATTAATTATCAATGCTTGGATTCTTGAATGCTTAATAAAGGAGTCCAACCCCTCTATATATAGAAGTCAGTTACAATGAGTCCCACTAGGAATAGCCCTAAAGGTTAACACGACTCAAATTAGGACTTGTCTTAAAAGCTTACATGACTTAATTAGACTTATCTTAAAAGCTTACTTGACTTAACTAGACTTGCCTTAAGGGCTGTTGTGACTTATTTGGACTTGCCTTAACTAGACTTGTTTTAAGGGCTGTCATGACTTATTTCGGCTTGCCTTAATAGCTCACATGATTAAACTAGACTTGCCTAAAAGGCTTACATTATGAAATAATTAAAAGATAAAAAGACTCGACTCGACTTGACTCGACTTAACCTATGTGGTCGGATCATAATAGCTCACTGGGAAGTTTGTGGTCATTGTCTATGGTTGTCGAGAAGCTTGTGGTCGTGAGGAAGGAAGACTTGATAAAGTGAGAGAGGATTGAGGAGAGAGGTTTCGAGATAAAATGGTTAGTGTAAAATGACAAGGTTGGGTTTATGTAACAACCACATTATGACCGGCCTCACGCCCAAGTTAAATGGCATGTGAGCAGCTCACCTACTAACCTTGTCCTGGAAGTGTGTGGTGGCGATACGCACCCAATAGAAGGCCTAGCCAATCGGGTCAGGCCAAGAGTCACTGCGGGCATCGCCGCCAACACAAACCCACCTCCCTTTGTAAATATCTCTCTCTCCCTCCCCTCTCTCTTTCTCCACCTCCATTTCAACCTTTCTCTATGTCTCTCAAATTAACGCTGCTGACCACCTCAAATTGTTGTTGCCGTCATTGCTAAGTTGCATTACCGATGACACATCTCTCTTATCCTCTGTTTTCTTTTCTTTCCTTTTGGCTCGAATTCGTCAGAACCAAGCAACCAAGGGGAGGTCGATGCTAGCTGGCCAATAGCAACCAATCCTCTCCTCGCTAGCTTAGCTCTCCTTCTCTCCCCTTCTCTTTCCTTATCTCTTCTTCTTATTTTATTTCTTCTCCTTTTCTTCTTCTTCTTCCTTAGTTTCTCTTCTCCTCTGCTACAATCATGCTGGGCTCAACCCAAAAAAGTAGTAAATAGTGCTCGGTCAAGCCCATCACTATAGCAGAGGGATTTTCCCTCGTTTTAACTTCTATTAGCCATGTATTTTATTTTCTTTAGTTAAGTTAAATTAATTTATTTAGACAGTTAATTATTTTAATAATATATACTCACTAATATGATTATCTAAGTGTAATTAGTATAATTATAAATATTTGCACGCGCGCACACACACACATATATATAATTCTAATACTTTATTATATACTATTGTGTATAGAATGAGATAATAGGCTTATTTATTTATTATTTTATATAATTAAGTAAATACTATTTTATATGTAGTTCCTAATTAGTCAAGCAAGCAAGAATAGGAATCAGAAATTAATTATAAGTAAATTTTGTTTCTACTAGTATTTTTATAATTATATATGTATTTATTTATTTATGTTTATAGATGACCGAATAAGATTTTTGACACATGTAAAATAATCACGTATAGAATGCATTACTAAATAATATGATTAACTTTTATTCACTCTTTTTTTGTTATTTTCTCATATAAACTCCGATCAATATTAATTTATTTGTGTTAGAAATCTTATTTAATGCTCTACAATTTTATCTTATCAATATCTTCAAACTCCATCACTTAGGAGCCTTAAAATTCATTGAAAAATGACGGCAGCTTAAAATAACAACGTAAACCATTGATGTAATTTGTTACTAAATAATGTAATTAACATTTGTTTACTACTTATATCTTTCTAATATAAAATCTGATTGATATTATTTTATATGTATTGAAAAACTTATTCGGTTATATACAAATTCATCAATTATAAGTAATTTGACCATTAGGAGGCTTAAAATTTATTGGCAGATGGCAGCTTAAAATAATATTGTAATTTGTCTTAACGAATGTCATTGATCACTTACATATTAACTTTCATTCATTATTTTGCAAATATCTATCAGAAGAACTTTGATACTATTTAATATGAATTAGAAACTTTATTCAATCCTCTATAACTTCATCTGTATCACCCGCCACCAAATACACATTCCTCTTATGTGGGTGGAACTCACATAATTTCCACGTGATATGTTTGTTAGTGTTTCAACACAATATACAAAATAAAAACCTAAAATTTTCACAAATAATACAGACAAAATAAAGCCCATAACATCATAGGTCATAACAAGCCCCAAAATACATATTCACCAACAGATACAAATGCTTACGCAGGGACTACAAACTAACTAACTTAATTTATAAAAGTAAATAAACATGAAAATTATAAAACAAATCTTCGCTAGCTCCCGACAAACTCAGGCTCATCTACTAATCTAAAAATATTTTCACCAAAAGGTGGTGAGCATAAAAACCAACAAGTAAGTATCCATTTCTACAGTCGAAAAGTAATATGAATAAAGATGCAATAATAAATAAACATAAATATTTATCATGATTATAATCAATGCATGAGTACCACATACCCATCATATTCATCTAATGCATACATGTATTAGCAATCTATATCATAAGATGCATCAATCAAAAAAGTATTGCATGCAACACTAACTCCTCTCTCCGGCTCGGTATTGTGGCTACAGTGCAAAGCCATCATTTTTCCTCTTTTTGTGTGTGTGGATGTCATTTTAGCTCTCACAAGTATCTTTAAATTTGATTATTTCGAGAGGTTTAAAATTCTTTGGAAGATGACATTTTAAAAATAATTATTTATTAAAATTCATATGAGAAAGATGTAAGCTTTTCGATGAATTATAAGCTCCCTAAACGGTCGAATTGGAAAATACTCGTGAAAAATAAAGTTGTAGAATTGAATAATATGAGAAATACACGAGTAAAATAGTAATCACTTATGTATGCATTACTAAATAATGTAATTAACTTTTGTTCACCGTTTTTGCCCGTATCTTTCTTATGTATGAGCTGTGTTTGTATTATTTCAATTTGCATTAAAAAATTTATTTAGTTCTCTACAACTTTATTAAAAATATTTTTAAATTTGATTATTTAGTGTGCTTAAAATTCATTGGAAAATGATAGCTTAAAATTATTAGAATTTATTGTTGTAAGCTACCATCTTTCAAACGATTTTAAACTGCTGAAATGGTCAAATTTATAGGATGAAATTATAACGGACTGAAACAACTTTCTGACATGTATAAAGTAAAATTGATTAGAACTCATGTCCGAAAGATAAGTGCAAAATAATGATCACTTAAGTAATGCATTACTAAATATCGTAATTAACTTTTATTCACACTTTTACTGGTATATTTCTTATATAAGCTCCTATTATTATTATTATTATTATTATTATGAGTTATAAAATTTACTTAGTCCTTAATTTATAATTTCATCTATTAAGAGTATTTTTTAAATAAATTAGGTAATTAACTTTTGTTCACAGATCATGATGTCACGAATTTTATTCAATTAGTTTCATATTTTTTAGATGTCAAACGCATATTTTTTGTATATTTTTCTAAATTATGTAGAATTAGAATTTCATAGTTTAAGTATGAAATTTATACTTTAAGTACAAATTTCATACTTGAACTACGAAATTTCAGTTGTGCACAGTTTTGAAAAAATATTCATAAGATAATCATTTGAAATTTAATAATTATGAAACTAATTGGATAAAATCTATGACATCATGATCTAGAACTTTTTTAGTCAAGAGTTTCTTTAGATTGGAAATATATCTACAGCGAAATGAAAAATTCATAATTTAAATATGAAATTCATAGTTTAAGTATGAAATTCTGACAATAATTCAAAGTTTTTTAATTATATATTGTAATTTACTTGTAATATTAGATTAAGTTATATTTTTGAAATATTGATTAAGGAGTTTTTATTTATTTAAACTATCTCTAATTTATTTATATGTAAATTGTAATTGTGAAATATATAAATTCTGCAAAGTAAAAATAAATAATGAAAGTTATTAAAAATTAATGAAAGTTGTTATTATATTTACGGAAGTAACTAATTAGAGATATCTTTTCTATACAAGACTCTCTAATCACTTTTTAATTAATGTAGTAAGAGACTAATTAGAGATTTTAAACTATGAATTATTATTAGAATTTCATATTTAAACTACGAATTTCTTATCAAATTCTTTGTTTCACTACAGATAAAGTTTAAATATGAATAAACTCTATATACAAAAGTTCTAGATCATGATGTCATTGATATTTTCCAATTAGTTTCATATTTTTTAGATGTTAGATGCATATCTATTGAATATTTTACTAAAATTATGCAGAATTAGAATTTTGTAGTCTAAGTATGAAATTCATACTTTAAATATAAATTCCATACTTAAACTATGAAATTTTAACTGTGCATAGTTTTAAAAAATATTCACAAGATAATTATTTGAAGTCTAAAATTTATAAAACTAATTGAATAAAATCTATGACATCATGATCTATAACATTATTATTCGAAGTTATTTCATATTCGAAACATATTTACTACGGAATGAAGAATTCATAGTTTTAAGTACGAAATTCATAGTTTAAGTATGAAATTAGGACAAAAATTCACTTTTCAACCAACTCTCTAATTAGTCTATTATTTGTTAATTAAAGAGCGATTAGAGACTTGTATAAAAAAAGAAAGGATTAAGAGATAGAAAAAAAGCACTAGAAGAAGAAGATGATGATGAAGAAGAAGAAGAAGAATTAGCAGCAACATATGAAGTAGAAGATGAAGAAGAAAAAGAAGATTGATATGAATCTGTCGAATTGGATCCACTCGCGGCATTGGGTTCATTGGGATGAGTCTATTTCTCTAGTTTATGTTTGCTTGACAGAATAATGTTTGAATGCCAAGGGCCGCGTTCGAACACCTGCATGCATTCGCAATGACAGAGAACGGTATTTTAGGATTTTAATCTACTTATTTGGGTCATAAAGGTGAGCCTTTATAAATATGTGAAGAAAACCCTAATTAAAATATAATCGGATAATTAAAATTGGCATTGTGTCTTTATCTCCTTCTCAACTATCTTTAGCTATTGGCGCCCTCTCCCACCTCCATCCTTCCACTGCCCAAGTGTTTGGTCGGCATCCTCTAACTCCTAATCCTAATCCCTCTCTTCTACAACAACTTCTCCCCCTTCACACCAAGGATTTAACATAGCATCTATTTAGCTATTGAAGGGCTATCAAGCTACGGTTTAATTAACCTTTGACCACTATTCAGTCGATATCTCCATATCTAACCATCCAAATCCTGTGATCTTAGATTTTTTTGGAAAGCTCTTTCTAAGAGCGACAACATATCCAAAATTACGAGCCTAATCGAATCTAGAATTGTTTCAGATTGGATCAGGTCAGTTCGTGACAACTGGTATCAGAGCAAATGTTCCTTGGACTGTAATGGCCACCACTAGATCGAAAGCAGCAAAGCAAACAAGTGATCAAGGCTTGGAGACCGACCACATGGCTCCGTCAAGATCTCCATCCCCACAAAGCTCATGAGGACGGATAGAGGGCCCTCCCGATCTTGCACAAACTATGGCGTTCATGGCGCAAACGTTGTTGCAGATCAATGCAACCCTTGCTGACATGAACAATTATCCTCCAAGGTGTACCCCTGAGTGTCATCAAAAATATGAAGATCGTCCTTTATCAAGAGAGGGGAACTAACGAGGACTGATCCTGGAGGCACCATTGCAACAACGCGACGAACCGCACGGGCGCCGCACCGACTTACTACCCTTGCACCCGAGGGCACCTATGGCCCCGCATCTAGAGGAGGAGCCTTGGGATTATGATACACTTAGTTATGATCTTTTTTTATTGCACTAGGTGTTTATTTTCATTAAAATAAAATTTCTTTAGGTCGCATTTGAACGTAAGAGGGGTCGTGTTCGAACGCCCTTACGAACACCTACATTAGATTCGCAAATACATAGAATGCATATTGTACGTTCGAACGCGGTCGGGCAAGTTTGAACGCCAGCGTTCGAACGCCTGCAATGCGTTCGCACATATAGAGAACGTCTTTTAGTGCGTTCAAACACGATCGGGCGCATTCAAACGCGATCGACGGGAATCCTCTAGAATTAGGGTTTCATATTTTTTTAGGACTTGTTGCTAGCCTATATAAATATGTGGATGGCAGCCAACTTTATTATGCAATTGGATTATTGATTTTTTACCTCCTATCTTCTCTTTAGACTTCTCCCTCCTCCCTCTTCACCATCATTCCACCTCTACAGTTGAAAAGGTTTCTCCTAACTTCTAATCTCCCTCGACTATCGAGCCACCCCTCTTCTTTGGGATCTCGACCACTTCATTCCCTTTTTCTACTTTCCTTAATCACATCCACCATCCACCTTCATCTCCATATCCATCCATAACCTTAACATCCACTCCACCCGTCACCACCATCATTACCCACATTATTCCATATTTTTATCCCTGCTACAGTTCTAATATGCGAAGGGCATAAATACAAAAGTTGTAGATCAGGAAGTTAAGGATCTAACCCAATTGGTTTCATAATTTTCTGATTATAGGAGAATATCGGACAAATATTTTCCCATGGTTGCACGGACTAATTCCTATAATACATTCAGATCTTGAAGGAATAGTTGTGTAGCTTATCTTTGGTTCCAGATCATATCAGATGAGTGGGAGGAGCCCCCATATCAACCAAGGGTCCAGCAACAAGAATCGCTTCACCGAGGACGTGAGTATGGACGCGACCAAATGCTACAACCCTGCACCATTCAATTCAATTTTCCTAAATTCAGCGGTGGTGACCCATTGGATTGGATTTATAGGGTGGAGCAATTCTTTACTTATCAAGGGATACCTGATCACCAAAAGGTGCTTCTGGCCTCATTCACCTTGATGACATAGCGGTGAGATAGTTTCAAATAGCACCTCGCGCTCGTGCCTTCGCCACTTGGGAGGAGTTCGCTGATGCATTTTGTGTGCATTTCGGACCTTTCGACTATGAGGACTTCCAAGCCACCTTGACGAAGCTAACTCAAAAGATCTCTATAAGAGCCTATCAAGAGGAGTTTGAAAGAATTAGCAATCGAGTCCATAGGTGGTCAGACTCAACTCTTTGAGCTTCGTCGTGATATTTAAGTGGAAGTCAAGGCGACTCATCCTACTATCATGTTGAAAGCCTTCTTAGTGGCTCAAATGATGGAAGAGAAGATAAAGGAGTTGAAGTCTATACACCAACCAAAGTGGACCACATTGGAGTTGACAACCATGGATCAAACGCCATTGAGCAACCTGAGACCACCAGCCTCAGGTGTGCCATATTCCTAACAGGCTCGGCCAAATCCAAGCAGGCCAGCCCCACCTCGAGCTGGGCCAAACCCTAAGTGTAATAACCCAAGCCCAAGTAAAAAAAAAAATTGCACTGCATGGCACGACAGCTCGTGCCATGCAGTGGCAGCAGAGATGGGCGCCACGCGCCCCAAGCGTCGGGCGGCCAACCTAGCCGAGCCAACTAGCGCGGTGGGCCCCTGCCGTCGCCGCCGCAGCCCCCTCCCCACTGCTTCTCTCTCTCTCTCTCTCTCTCTCTCTTTCTCTCTCTCTCTTGGATTCATTTTCATCTCCCTCTCTTTCTCTCTCTTTCTCTCTCAAACACTCCTTATCTCTCACTCTACCCGCTACCGCCGCCACCTCCACTAATGCCGGTGAGCTTCTCTCTCTTTCTCTCTTTCTCTCTCTCTCTCTCTACCTCTCTCTCTATCTCTCTTTCTCTCTTTGTCGGCTTTCTCTGGGACCGCCAGAAGATTGAGCCGTCGGCGATAGGCCTGCCGCTGAGTGGCCACCAGCGGCCGCACCCCTCCCCCATGGCCTAATCTTCTTCTTCTTCTTCTTTCTTCTTCTTCTCCTTCTTCTTCTTCTTCTTCTTCTTCTTCTCTTTCTTCTTCCTCTCCTCCTCTTCTTCCCTTGTCTCTTTGGCTGCACCGTGCAAGGGGTGCTGAGCTTGGCCCAGCGCCCTTGCAGCGCCAGGTGCTGGGCTGAGCCCAGCACTATATATATATATATATATATACATACATATATGCACAATTAATTTAGCTTAGTTAATTTAATGTATTTAGGTTATACAAATTAAATATAATTATATCATAGTTAGTAAATAATTCTAAATATACCATGTTTAGCAAAACACCTGCAATATACATTACTATTATTATCCTAGGTAGGTAATAGTAATTATTAGGATTATGTACGTATATTCTTACGTAATTATTTGTAGTAACTTAATTCTTATTTTCTTAATTATCAAGGAGAATAATAGGTAGATAATTATGTTTTAAATACACTATTAGATAACATAATTATGGTTAATAAATAGCAAAACAATTATATAAATGAAGAGTACATAATTACAACAAGAAACGATCTTTTTGTCGAGTTAATTTTAATTAATAGAAAAACTGACATATTTGTTATAAATAATTTCAGCTCCCGACCGCCCTGTTCAAGACCTCGTGGACTTAACTATCGAGGTTTGATCGTTATCGTAGCAACGTGAACAAGTGGTTGTTTGGTATTTGTAGTGGTGGTGAGTAGTCTTATCCCTTAGACGCCTTTCTCAAATTAGGTTATATTATATATTTATGTACCTGCATGTTTTGGCCTCTAGCATGATTATATGATTTTATCTAGAGATGATTACAGTCGAGCATATTTTATCATGCATTCGATTATGCTGATTTGGAATATGAGTACATTGGTGATATAAATAGAGATGATTAGAGATGATTCTACTGTTATAATTGTATACCGAGTTGATCTATAGCATGAGTATGCATGTAATAGATTAGCATGAGTATGCATATGTTGACGATACAGTTGGAGACTACATTGCATCATTTTCTCTTGATTCCTATTCCACCTAAATTCCTATTATGCATTGACTTGTTATCGTACTGGATATATGCATTTGATCTGACATTTAGAAGGAAAGCATGAAATGTGATTGATAGGATAGCCGATAGAAAGTATGAGGATACCCGAGTAGGCGCCAGGGTTAGGGGTGCCTAGAGTGATGATTATGGTCGCTGATATGCGATATCTCGTGGCCCATGTCCGAGGTTAGTTGAGTCTGTGCGCACAGACAATCGGACACATGCTGTTCGTCAGGACATATGTGGCGAGTTATCCTCAAGAGATTTCTATCAACTATGTGGGGTGCCCGATCTGGATGAAGGTTGATACCCTTAGCGGATGGTAGGGTACGATTATATTTGAGATACTCCTTGCCGATGACAAAGTATGCTCGGAGCCTTCGGGCATGATGTTGAGACCGGGTACCGGGTGTTGACTGTGCACAGTGGTCTAGTATGATGATATTATACCGGGATGTCGGTGATGATCGTGATGTTAAGAAATGCATATGATTTCATTATTATCTGACATACCTGATTATCGAGTGGTCAATATACATCATATATGCTTGCATTTGATATCATAACGTGGTCATAGTCGGCATGCATCATGTGTTATATTAGAAAGAGAGTTATGATGATCATATGACGTGGTGACATGTTTATTTATTGTCGAGAATTATGTATTTTTATCAGTTATGACATGTTATATATATTTCATTTATGTATTATTGAGGACACATTTATTTACTCATTCATGATATGATACTCTTTCTGATTCATATTATCCAGTACTTGATTTACTCTCTGTTTGGCATCACTGATTCGGGGTAAGGTCTATTCACTGAGCCTTCAGCTCATGACTCTCTTTGTTTTCTCCTTTCCCAAAAACCCAGGTGAATGAGAGGAGCAGGATTCTCCCTTAGAGGTCTTGCCGGTGAGTGAGGAGTAGAGTGTGATTAGTGTTATATGCCAGATAAGTTATCTTATCTAATGTATCAGTAGACATTCTCCAAAGTGTATCTGTATCCTTGTCTTATATTTTAGCAGGTGACTTTGTACTTGTATAATTATGCATATACCTCTGTTGTGTATATGCAGTTGTGAAAAGCTCTTGATGATGTGTTGTGGCCTGTGTGGGGCCCAGGTAGGGTTATCTGTATGATGTTGACAGTTAGACTTGAGTTATTCTCGGTCTAGATATTATGGATAAAATTATGATGTTGCTACAGGTTTATTTGATTGTTAGTATCCAACCAAATGGTCTGGTGCTACGCACGTGCCGTATGGGCTCGTGCCATGCACGTGTTTAGGGTTTGGGTGTCATTAATGTAATGCCCCTGCCTGACACAGACATGTGCACTCCCACGCGCCCACACGGCAAGCGCGGCGCACGGGATAGGTCGGGCGGGGTCCGTCACGCATAGATACACTCCTATGCATATATAATCATGACATCATCAAATAAAATCTGCTAACCTATCAATGATCACATAATCTATCACTAAATAAATCATATTATTAACCAAATAAATATGTTAATATATAAATATCCAAGTCCACAATAATATACACTAGACCACTACATAATCTGGTAGAACCCACACAGGCAACGACAAACCATCAAGATATAACTAAAATAACTAATACAAGAGTACACTACGATTCGACCTATATTATACAAATCATCCTCCAATATAAAAGAGTACAAATATAAAATATTGGTACAACTCAATTTCTATATAAACTATCATCTATACCATCCCGCACCTATAGCTCACCTCATCAATCTAAAATATCTTCTCAGGATATCTCAAGTCGCTATCACGTACCACATATCTAATATGGTTAGAAAAAAAATAAAGAGAGTCATGAGCAAAAAGCTTAGTGAATAGACCTTATTCCAAATAAGTGATGCTAAACAGAGAGTAAATCATGTATTGAATAATATGAATTAGAAAGAGCATCATGTCATGAATGAGTATATGAATGTGTCCTCAATAATACATAAATGAAAGGTAAATAATATGTTATAACTGATAAAAATATATAATGATATGATTCAGACTTCACCGATGTCGTCTCGAGTATGAGACACTTTAGGGATGTTTTTGTTTCTTGTTTTAGTGTTTAAGTCATAAAAAATAAGTTTTCTGTATTTCGTGTTTGAACACGGGTGGAGTGCGTTCGAATGCGCTTTTGAATGCCTGTATCAAGTTCGCACATCTAGAGAGTTCAAAATCTACGTTCGAATACCGCGTTCAAATGCGCCTGCAAATGCCTGCATCGCGTTCGCAAATACAGAGAACGCAAAATGTGCGTTCGAACGCGATATGGGCGTGTTCGAATGCGGTCGACGAAAATGTACTATTTTAGGGTTAATAATTGTCAATTTTGAATTATTTGGTTAGCCTCTAAGGGTGTGGATGGCAACCATGGAATCATTATTGATGAATTGAGTTTACCCTGCCTCCTTCGTCCTCTTCTCTCCCATTCTCTCGTTCCCCGACGATGCTGCTTTTAACCTCCCTCGACCGGCCAATCACTCTAGTCCCTTAGGGGCGGCCCTCTCCTCCCCATTCTTCCAATCTATCCATCACTTGCCCTAATCCTTCCATCACCATAACCCTTCCACCACCACTAACTCACCGATGCGACCCTATTAACGTCGGTCCACCACCATCCACCATCATCTAGGATCTCGTGCCTCCATCCACGGATCCTAAGATAGACTACCCAACCTTGGTCTACTAATCGGATGATATCTCGAGATCCCAATATTCAATTTTTTCTGAAAATTAATATGTTGGAAAGCTCTTTTCCAGGGCTATAATATATAAAAATCTCACATCGATCCAATGGCGGCATATTTCGGGATCTATTTCTAAATTTCCATATCAGATCTGTTCCAGATCCAAAAATCGGAATAAATTGAGTCTTGGCCTAAAGGGGAGATCGTATCAAGCTGGTATTAGAGCAAAGATCGTATCAAGCTAGTATCAGAGCCATTATTCCTTGGACACACACTTTCTATGACAACAATCAGAGCCATGGCTGCACGACGAGATGAGGAAGAAGAGATTCTCCCAATAGAGGATGAGGAAACGGTTGCGAGGACTTCCACCCGCGGAACTGCCCAACCAAATCAGAATATAGAAGAGCCTAGTGTTCAAGCTATGTTGGGATCTCTTTTCGAACAAATGGCCATCAACAACCAGATGATGATGGTCATGATGCGAGAATTATGGGCGACAAGGGAAGCCATGGCGAACGGGAATGTAGTTTCAACCTCACGACGCGAGTGCACTCCCATGAACCCGCCGCCACTGGTTCAGAATTTACAACCACAAGAGCCGCTACTGCCACCACCCTATGGGTAGAGACAAGCAAGGCTGGTTCCACCAGGCCCAGTTGCAGGTGAACCCATCCGACAAGCGAACCACTATGGACATCACCTTGGAGATCTAGATCCGTGGACGGGGCAATACGAACTGGAATAACGGCGAGTTAATCAAAATCGAAGGAGGGATCATCAACCATTCATGGTGCATCCTCCTTCGGTTAGACAAAGACTTGGACATGATCCGAATCGAGACAATGGCATCCGTGGCAAAATCGTGCGTCTCGAATTCCCCAAGTTTAAGTGTGGTGATCCGATCACTTGGTTGTATATTGCGGAGCAATTCTTCGCATACTAGGGTACGGTGGAAGAATATAAGGTGACTCTTGTGAGCTTTCACCTTGAAGATGTGGCACTTCATTGGTTTCGAGCAGCCAATGCCAATGAGGCTATCGAAACTTGGGCTAACTTTTGCGCCGATATCACGCGACAATTTAGAGCGTCGGGGTATGAAGATTTCGATGCTCTCCTCTCAAATATGGTGCAAAAGACTACGGTTGGGGCATACCAAGAAGTGTTTGAGAGGATAAGTAGTCGATGCCAACCCCCATGGACGGATTAGCAACTTCGTAGCACCTTCATCTCTGGGCTGCGGGGAGACATACAAGCTGACGTGAGGGCTTTAAGGCCTATAACCTTAAAGGAGGCCTTCAAAGATGCGGTGCTCATGGAAGACAAACATTGAGCCATGAAGTTACATCTAAAATAGACCTGGTCGAGCCAAGGAAGCCGCAATCAAGCTCAACCAATCATAGCGACAGGAAATGTTACCGGAGTACCAACAATCGCTGCTGCAATGGTGCCTCCTCGAACACTCCTGAAGCCATCCCAAGATGTGAAGTATGCACCTAGAGGTCTGGGACGAGCACGCACACCTGCTCAAGTAGAGGAACGAAGAGTCAAAGGCCTATGCTTTCGTTGTGATGAGAAGTTTGTACCTGAGCATCGTTGTGCTAAACCAATGGGATCATCAATGGATTGGAGGAGGCTGAGGATGAGATTGCAGATGAAGATGAGGGTGTGGCAGGATAGTGAGGAGGAGTAGCTGAGGAGCAACTTGTAGAGGACATGATGGCCGAGATCTACCTCCATGCCTATTCCAGGACAGTAACAATAAAGACTTTGTAGGTGAACGGTGTAGTTAAGAAAATCACAGTGAGAATCTTGATCGACATCGGGTCCACCCATAACCTCATTGATAAGAGGCTCCTTAGGAAGATTGGGTTCGAGTCAAAACCCACGGAAGGGTTCGATATGACGATTGGAGATAGCACCACATTAAGGACATATTTTATTTGTGGAGGTGTGGAATTGAAGGTACAAGGCCAAACTTTCACATTGGATATTTATCTATTAGCCTTGAGAGGTACCAACATTATCTTGGGGACCTAATGGCTTCAAATCTTGTGGCCCATAATATTTGAGTTTTCAAACCTCACACTGACATTTCGAAGGAATGGTCGAAGGGTGCTACTAAATGGAAACAAACTACGGCAAGGGCCGACGTTGCAACCACTTTTGGGCCTTCCTTATGCGGGGACCTGAGCTCTACTATTGCAAATGGCTATTACTGAACCAGAACATCCACTACCAAGGGAAATAGCCGCTGACATGCAAGAGCTATTGCAGGAATTCAAGGATCTCTTTGAGGAACCCCAAGGACGCAAGCCGACCCGACGGCACGACCATCACATCCAGATCATTCTAGGGACTGAACCAGCAAATGTTCGGCCCTATTAGTACCCGCATGTCTAGAAGGAAGAGATCAGCAAATTAGTGGTGGAAATGCTCGAGCAACAGATTATTCAATCGAGTAGGAGTGCCTACTCATCACCGGTGCGGCTGGTTCGGAAGAAAGGCGGGAGTTGGCTATTTTGCGTTGACTACTGAGCCTTGAATGCGATCACCGTCAAAGACTGGTATCCAATATCGGTGATCGAGGAGTTGCTGGATGAACTCACAGGGTTGGCTTACTTTAGCAAACTTGACTTAAGAGTGGGGTACCATCAAATCCGCGTCGACTTGGAAGATGTGTACAAAACGGCGTTCCGAACTCACGATGGCCACTATGAGTTCCGAGTCATGCCGTTTGGGCTCACCAATGCATCGGCCACCTTCCAAGGGCTAATGAATGACCTTTTACACCCGCTCTTGCGTCGGTACGTGCTCATCTTACGGCATGTGCGTGAGGTGTTGAATATCTTGCAACAAAACCAGTTAAAAGTCAAGATGAGCAAGTGCCTTTGGGGAGAGCAACCAGTGGAGTACTTGGGACATATAATCTCAGCAAGAGAAGTGAAAGTCGATCCAAGTAAGATCAATAATATGGTGGACTGGCTGATTCCCACTAATCAGCAGGAATTTAGGGGATTCCTTTGGTTGATGGGATACTACCGGCAATTCGTTGCCAACTACGGCAAGATTGCTGCTCCGCTGGCCTCTTTACTCAGAAAAGGAGTGTTTCAATGGATGGGAAAGGCGACAGAGGCCTTCGAAGCATTAAAGACAGCCATGTCTATTGCACCGGTTCTAGCACTATCGAATTTTAGCAAGCCCTTTGTGGTGGAATGCAATGCTTTGGGTGAGGGCATTGGAGCTGTTTTGATGCAAGAGGGCAGGCCCGTGGCATATATGACCAAGGCATTATCAAATTGATCGCGATAGCTATCCACCTACGAGTGCGAAATGCTAGCAATTCTTCACGTCGTCACCAAATGGCAACCCTACTTGATTGGCCAACGGTTTACTATCCGCCCGTAGCTTACCCTACTTCATGGAGCAATGTGTGCACACCCCAGCATAGCAACGGTGGGTCACAAAACTCCTGGGGTATGACTACGAACTAGTCTACAAAAAGGGGATCGAGAACCGAGCGGTCAATGCCCTTTCGCACCAACCGGACACAAGTGAGCTCGCATCCTTTTCAGCACCAACCCTTCCTCTATTTTTAGATATGTGGGGAACCAATGCAGAGGATCAAATCATGGAGGAGCTTGAGTCAGGGTTCAAAGATCGCTTCTCTAATTTCAAACCTTGAGGACAAAGTTGCGGAAGCGTGGTGGATTGATACGATTCAGACTTCACCGATGTCATCTCGAGCATGGATACACTTTAGGGATGTTTTTATTTCTTGTTTTAGTGTTTAAGTCTTAAAAGATAAGTTTTATGTATTTCGCTTGCATTACATTCGCACATATAGAGAAAGCAAAATGTGCGTTCAAACGCGATATGGGCGTGTTCGAACGCGGTCGACGAAAATCTACTATTTTAGGGTTAATAATTGCCAATTTTGAATTGTTTGGTTAGCTTCTAAAGGTGTGGATGGCAACTATGGAATCATTATTGACGAATTGAGTTTTTGCCCTGCCTCCTTCGTCTTCTTCTCTCTCGTTCTCTCGTTCCCTAGCGACGCCGCTTCTAACCTCCCTCGACCGGCCAATCACCCTAGTCCCTTAGGGGCGGCCCTCTCCTCCCCCTTCTTCCAATCTATCAATCACTTGCCATAATCCTTAGGATCTCGTGCCTCCATCCACGGATTCTAAGACAGACTACCTGACATTCATCCACTAATCGGATGATATCTCGAGATTCTGACATCCGATTCGCTTGAAACTTGATTTGTTAAAAGCTCTTTTCTGGGGCTACAACATATCCAAATTTCATGTCGATTCGACGGCACAATCTTTCATGATCTATTTCCAAAATTCAGTTTCAAATCCTGTCCAGATCTGAAAATCAAAATAGATCGAGCCTTGGCCTAAAGGGGAGATTGTATTAAGCTGGTATCAGAGCAGAGATCGTATCATATAATCCTTAATAATGAATAAACAAATCTTCATGTCATACTATCATCATAACTCTCTCTCAAATATGACACATGATGCATGCCGACTACGACCATGCTATGATATCAAATGCAACCATATATGATGTATATTGACAACTTGATAATCAGAGAATTAGATAATTAGATAAAAATGAAATCATATGCATTTCTCAACATCTCAGTCATCAATGTCATCTCTGTATATCATCATACTAGACCACTATGCACAGTCAACACCCGGTATCTAGTCTCAATATCATGCCTAAAGGCTCAGAGCATACTCTGCCATCCGCAAAGAGTATCTCAAATATAACCATACCCTGCCATCAACTAAGAGTATCAACATTCATCCAGACCGGGCACCCTTCTAGTTGATAGAAATCTCGTAGAGATAACTCGCCACATATGCCCTAGCGAACGGCATGTATTCGAACGTCTACTGCGCACACAGACTAACAACCTCGGACGTAAATCAACATGATTGTGACTATGTCGAGCGATCAATCATCCACCAAGCGTATCCTAACCCTCGCGCCCACTCGGGTATCCTAACGTTTTCTATCAACTATCATATCAATCAGATTTTATGTTTTTCTTCTAAATAACATATCATATGCATATATCCAATACGATAACAAGTCAATGCATAATAAAAATTTTGGTAGAATAGGAATCAAGTGAAAAATAATATAATGTAGTCTCCAATCATGTAGTCGACATATGCATACTCATGCTAATCTATCACAACATGCATACTCATGCTATAGATTGATACACTTAGTTACGATATTTTCTTATTATATTAGGAGTTTATTTTTATTAAAATAAAATTCCTATATGTCGCGTTCGAATGCAGGAGGGATCGCGTACAAACGCCTTTGCGAACGCCTGCATCAGGTTCGCAAATACAGAAATCACATAATGTGCATTCAAACGCGGTCCGGCGCGTTCGAACGCAATCAACGGGAATCTTTTAGAATTAGCATTTCATATTGTTTTAGGACTTCTTAGCTAGCCTACAGTCAACTTCATTATGCTATTAGAATATTGATTTCTTACCTCTCTATCATCTATCTACCCTAATCTCCTCTCTCTTCACCATCCTTCCACCTCTACCGTTGGCAAGGTTTCTCCCAACTTCTAATCTCCCTCGACTGTCGAGTCACCCCTCTTCTTTGGGATCTTGACCACTTCGTTCCCTTCGTCTATATCCCTAAATCACATCCACAATCCACCTTCATCTCTAAATCCATCCAAAAACCTAGCATCTACTTCACCCGTCACCACCACCATCACTCACGTTACCTATGCCCACACATCATTCCCCACCTCCATTGCAAAACCCAAGACCGACGATGGTGGAAACCGAGGGGCGTGCGGCATTAGTGCGCTTCATCGATGAGAATGATTGGCACTATGAGGATGAGGTTGATCCCTATGGAGATGGTGATGGTTGTGCTCAAGGATTTAGAGGGGAGTGATCAACTTGCACAAAGGTTTAGACCTGAACAAAGGATCTTTCGCGAACCGGATTATGCTATTCGGGGGAGAACTACACGCTTGGACTTTCTAAATTTCTAAGGTGGCGATCCAATAGATTGGGTGTTTCAAGTTTAATAATATTTTGATTGTCAAGATACAGCGGAAGATGCAAAAGTCCAAATTGCAAGCTTTCACCTCCAATGAACGGCATTGCATTGGTATAGATCGGTTATTCGTGGTAGTGAATTTACCGGAAGGGCTAATTTTTCTAAGAGGATTACACGCAGATTTGGGACAGTGGCATATAAAGATTTTACTACCACATTAAGCAAGATGGTTCAGAGGACAACCGTACTGAGTACCAAGCTAAGTTTGAAATATTTAGTAGTCATTGTGAGCCACCGTGGCCCGAACGGACATTGATGAGTATATTTATTTTAGGGCTACGAGATGAGATACAAGTAGATGTTCATGCTCTATGTCCTACTACTCTTGAGGAGGCCTTTGAGAAGGACATGAGGATAGAGAAAAAATATAAGGCTCTAAAGATGGCAGCGAAAACCAATTAGGGCAACCGAGATGGGCGGTTTACACCTAAAACGCCGGCTGGAAATTCTCCAGTTTCAAAAACAGCAATTACGAGTACTAGACCACGACCACCTTTAATACCTTCTTCCGATGTTGGAGGAGGCACTAAACGCTATTACCATCAAGGATGGGACATGGAGTTGCTGGACAAGTTTGCAGGGATGACTATATTTAGTAAGCTTGACTTATGAGCCGGGTATCGTCAAATTAGAGTTCACCCGGCGGATGTGTACAAAACTGCATTTCGGATTCCGGACGGGCATTATGAGTTCCGGGTGATGCCTTTTGGTCTCACCAATACTCCAGCTATCTTTCAAGGCCTCATGAATGATATATTTTAGCCTCTCTTGTGAAGGTATGTCTTGGTATTTTTTATGACATTTTGGTGTATAGCAGGACTGAATTGGAGCATTGGCCGCATTTGGAGGATGTGCTGAATTTGTTGAAGTAAAACCAATTGAAGATTAAGAAGTCCAAGTGCTTATGGGGAGCACGATAAGTGGAGTATTTAGGCTACATCATTTCAGCAGATGGTATAGCAGCAGATCCTTAAAAGGTTGCATATATGGCAGCTTGGCCTATTCCTACTATTACCACCAGATTGAGAGGATTTTGGGGGCTGACCGGATATTATCAATGCTTCATCGCCGAATATGGCAAGATCGTCGCTTTTGTCACTTCTTTGTTGAAGAAGGACTCTTTTAGATGGACGGATGAAGCCACTTCAGCCTTTGAAAAATTAAAACCAGCAATGATGACGGCACCCGTTTTAGTGCTACTGGACAAAGTGTTGGCATAGAAGCTGTACTAATGCAAGGAGGATGTCCCATAGCCTTTCTTAGTAAGACTTTGTCACAAAAATCTTAGCAATTATCGACTTATGAGAGAGAGATGTTGGCAATTCTGCATACGGTGACAAAGTGGATGCCTTATTTGATCGGTAGATGATTCATTATCTAAACCGATCAAAGGAGCCTTCCATACTTTATAAGACAGCGTATATACACACCGGCACAATGGTGATGGTTTACAAAATTGCTAGTGTTAGGTTTTTATTTGTTGGCAATTGTGTACAAAATATTCTAAGTGTATATTTTTATATATACGAGCTTTACACAAGTCTAGAATGCTCTGGTTTGAAGAATTGCAAAATTATTGGAGAAAAGCCGTTGAGTTCACACCGCGTTCACGAACGCATTCAAACGCGGAATCTGCGTTCACACAGACAGAGAGCCGTGTTCACAAACGCGTTCGAACGCGGGTACGCGTTCACACAAATAGAGAGCCGCGTTCACAAACGCGTTCGAACATGGGTACTGCGTTCACACAGACCGAAGTTGTATTCACAAACGCCTTCTTCAAGTTGTTGCGTTCGAACGCACTCGGGCCCGTTCGAACGCACTTGGGATCAAGTCATGCCATTCGAACGCACTTGGGCCGCGTTCGAACGCACCAACGAAGTTTGATAAAATTGGACTTTCGTGAGTATGGATAAGACTTGGATTTGGCTCTATCTTGGAGATCATATATAAGGATTGTGATGCCCTATCTCTAGGGTGGTTGAAGAAGCATTATTGAACAAGACTTCTTGAGGCTACATCGGTTCTTCAACTAACAAGATTCCACTCATCAACCAAAGTTAATCTTTCGTCTGAAGGGCTATCTAGACGAAATATCAATCTCGAGGGTTACAAAAGTTGGACTTCAATCATGAGAAGCAGTGAATCGTGGGTTCTAGTGAGCAAGACTGAGAAGAACAAAGTCGTTTGGATCGACGGGTTATTTTGTGAGTCAGTCTTGTAACTGCTACTATTCTAGTGATTGGTTTTGATCCGAGTTTGGATCCGTGGTTTTTTCCCGTTTGGATTTTTTCATGTTAAAATCTTGGCGTTCATCTTTGCTTTCGTTCTTAATATTTCTACGGACTTTTACTTAAGCGAACGAGTGATATCATTGCCTAGTATTTAAATACATACTTGTGTCTAGGGGTTTTTCAATTAGTATCAGAGCGGGTTCTCTCACTCTTTAAGAGAGATCAGATAGGCATGGATTTTCATAGAGATGGACCATCATCTATTAGACCTCATATCCTAGATGGATCAAATTATGGATATTGGAAAGCTAGGATGAGAGCTTACTTGAAGTCTATAGATGAACGAGTATGGTTTGTCGTTGTGAACGGTTGGAGTCCACCAATGTACATGGTGGATGATAAACTTGCTGATAAACCGATAGAGTCATGGGATAGGTCAGACTATGAAAAAGTTGGATGAAATAGCAAGGCAATAAATGCAAGTTTTAGTTTTATTTCATCGGAAGAATTTAGAAGAATTTAGAAGATTTTCTACTTGTGAGATAGCAAAAGAAGTTTTGACGATCTTAGAAACTACTCACGAAGGAACTATGGCTGTAAAACTTTCTAAACTTCAGAGGTTGACTACTAGTTTTGAAACTCTACGTATGGAGGAGAATAAGACATTTGATGAGTTCTAAGCAAAGCTGAGTGATATAGTCAACTCCAGTTTCAATCTAGGAGAGAAAATTCTTGAAAACAGAATTGTCCGTAAGATCCTTAGGTCTCTTCCAGAGAGGTTTCAGGCGAAAGTTACACCTATTGAGAAAAGTAAGGACATCGATTCTATGAAAGTTAAACAATTGGTACGAAATCTACAAACATTTGAGTCCAGTCTTTCAAAACCGAGGAAGTCCAAAGGGATTGCTCTATCCACAGTTGAACAAAATATAGAGGAGTCTGATGATGAAGTTGATTTAGATGTTGAAATATTGGCCATGTTCGTCAAAAAGTTTAATAAATTCTTTCGAAAGCCAAACAAGTTGAATGCTGAAAAACTTGAGAAAAGCAAAGCCTTTGTAAAAAAGAACAATACTGCGAGTTCAAATATAGGTGTGAGCAACAACAGTGTCAAACAAAAAAAATAAGAATTCTGAGAATAAAGTTCGATGTTTTGAATGTTCTGGTTTTGGACACATAGCACAAGAATGCCCTAATCGCCTTAAGAAGATGCGTAAAGTTATGAAAGTTACTTGGGATGACTTAGATGAATCTGATGATGATTCTGGAAAAGACGAAGAAAACTTTGTAGCTTTTGCCTCTTCTCTACTTAATATCGATTCTGTTGTTAATACTGATAGTACAAATGATTAGGATATGTTACCAACTGAGGAAGATGAATCTGAAATTCAAAAGGCATATAATGACATGTACCTAGAGTCGTTTAAACTCAAGAAAAGCAATCTTAGACTACTTTAACGACTTAAGGTAATCGAACTAGAAAGAATTCAATTTGAGGAGAAGTACAAATTGGAACTTGAACGTGTCAAAGACCTTTCTAAACAACTTAACAATGCAAAAAATAAAATGAAGGATGATGAAATTGAACCAGAGCGACTGAATAAGGAAGCGGCATTTCTAAAAGGGAAGAAAAAACTTGACGAGATTCTACATGCTCAGATCTCTAGAAAAGACAGGTATGGTGTTGGATATACTAGTAATTCAAATAATAATAAAACTGTCTTCGTTTCTGCAGGTATACAAAAGGAAGAATATCTGAAGTCATCAACCACATTTACAAAGCAATCCTGGATGAATGCTTCTAAACTGAAGGTGAATCTAAAAACTGGTGAACCGTCAGCGGCACCAAAGATAAACTTTAGTCACACTCCTCGACAAAAGGTGAGTAGAAAATGGTTTGTTCCGACATGCTATTATTGCGGCATTCTAGGACATATTTGACCTCATTGCAAATTTTTGCAAAAACCTAGAACTGCTTTCATTTATGGAATGAAAACAAATGCCATATGGGTCAAGAAAAGTGATTTGAAATGTTATGTTGTGCATACAACCTTGAAAGATTTAAATTCTGATTTGTGGTATTTAAACAGTGGCTGTTCAAGACGTATGTCGGGTGACAAGTCGTTATTTTCTAATCTTGAAAAACATGAAAGGAGAGTTGTGATATTCGGAGATGGTAATTCATCCAAGATAATAGGTAAAGGAAAAGTAAGTTCTCCGGGGGTTTCTATTCTTGAAAATGTTCTTTATGTTAAGGGCTTGAAAGCAAATCTTCTGAGCATCAGTCAATTTTGTGATGAAGATTATGAGGTAAAATTCTCCAAAAATGATTGTACTATTCTAGATCATGGTGGTAATGTTATATGTTATGGATATAGAATATCTGATAATTGATATGTTGTTGAAACGCCACATAAACTGAAATGTAACAGTGCCTCTTTCGATATTGCAGATCTTTGGCATCAATGTCTTGGACATGTGAATCACAAAGAATTATTTACTCTGTCCAAACAAGAAGTGGTAAGAGGAATACATAAGATGAAAGAAATGTCAAAAAGAGTGTGCTGTTCGTGTCAAATTGGAAAACAAATTCGGATCTCACACAAGAAGGTAAATGCAGCTACCACCGATCGTGTCCTTCAATTAGTTCACATGGACTTGATAGGTCCAACAAAAATGGAAAGTCTTGGAGGTAAATGTTATATATTCTTAATGGTCGATGATTAATCTAGATATACCTAGGTTGCTTTTCTACGTGAGAAGTCTGAAACCTTTGAAGTTTTTAAATCACTATGCTTAAAATTGCAGAATGAAAAATCTACAACCCTAGTTAGGATTCATTCTGATCGTGGTAGAGAATTTGAAAATAAAAATTTGTCTATATTTTGCGATTCTCTTGGTATTCAACATGAGTTTTTAGCTCTTATAACTCCACAACAGAACGGGATTGTTGAAAGAAAGAACCGAGTTATGTAGGAAATGGCTAGGGTTATGCTTCACGCTAAAAAGGTTACTCAAAGGTTTTGGATAGAGGCGGTCAATACAGTGGTACATGCGATAAATCGTGTTTATCTAAGACCAGGTACAAAAATGACTGCTTATGAAATTTGGAAATGTAAAAAACCTAGTGTTAAATATTTTTGAGTTTTTGGTAGTAAATGTTATATTTTGCGTGATTGAGAATATTTGACTAAATTTGACACTAGAAGTAGTGAAGGCATCTTCTTAGGGTATTCGAATAATGTTATGATACTTCTACTGTTATGGTATCTGCTAATGTTATGATAGATGAATCCATGACTGATTTAACTAATGTTACTCCTATTTCTGTTTCTACAAATATATATGACAAAGAAATAGGAAAGGAGCTTGATCTGAAAATTGAGAATCAGGACGAGGACAAAGTTGAAATGAACAAAGATGACCGCAATGTACCGGAACCATCTGCCAGAGTGAAATCAAATCATCCACTGTCACAAGTGATTGGAGACGTGAATGAACCAATTAAGACAAGATGACAAATTCAAAGTGAGGTATCATTTACTTGTCATACATCTTCTTTTGAACCTAAAAATGTAAAGGAAGCATTGTTAGACGATTCTTGGGTTAATGCTATGCATGAGGAATTAGAGCAATTTTCTAGAAATGATGTTTGGTATTTAGTTCCTAGACCTAAGAATGTGAACGTCATTAGAACAAAATGGATTTACAAGAATAAAAGTGATGAACATGGCAATACAGTTCGAAATAAAGCTAGACTAGTAGCACAAGGATATACTCAAGTTGAGGGTATAGATTTTGATGAAACATTTACTCCTATTGCTAGATTAGATTTTATTCGTATACTGCTTGCTATTGCTTGTCATTTAAAATTTAAATTGTTTCAAATGGATGTGAAAAGTGCTTTCTTGAATGGTACTCTGAATAAAGATATTTATGTGGAACAACCGAAAGGGTTTGAAGATAAAAAATTTCCTTCTCATGTGTTTAAACTAAAAAAGGCCCTCTACGGGCTAAAACAAGCTCCAAGTGCTTGGTATGAGAAGTTGACCACTTTTTTAGTGGATGCGGGGTTCACTCGAGGGGGTGTGGACAAGACATTGTTCATTAGATGGTCGAACAAGAGTTTAGTTGTGGCACAAATATATGTGGATGACATTTTCTTCAGGGCAATGAGTTAATTATTAGCTAAGGAGTTTGTAGATCTTATGCATAGTCATTTTGAGATGAGCATGATGGGTGAGTTGAAGTTCTTTTTGGGACTTTAAATTACTTAGTTGGACTTCAATCATGAGAAGCAGTGAATCGTGGGTTTTAGCGAGCAAGACTGAGAGGAACAAAGTCGTTTAGATCGACGGGTTGTTTTGTGAGTCGTTTTGTTAACTGCTACTATTCTAGTGATTGGTTTTGATTCGAGTTTGGATCCGCGGTTTTTTTTCCTATTTGAGTTTTTTCACGTTAAAATCTTGGCGTTCATCTCTGCTTTCGTTTTTAATATTTCTACGGACTTTTACTTAAGCGAACGAGTGATATCATTGCCTAGTATTTAGATACATACTTGTGTCTAGGGGTTTTTTAAGATATTTTGAGATTGTTGTAGGAGGTGATGGATGATCCGAAGCGCCATCCAGAGTTGGAGAATCGAGGCAGTTTGTTGCTGGACTACGGATGCATTCGGGTGCCCGCAAATGATAGATTGCGGTAGAAATTGTTGGAGCACTTCCACCAAACTCCAAAGGCTGGTCATGAGGGTGTCTTGAGGACTTATAGGAGGATATTCCAGAGTTGCACATGGCCAGGATTGAGGCGGGATGTGAGGAGTTTTGTCCGTGCTTGTGAAGTCTGTCAAAGGGCTAAGGCAACCACATTGAAACTGGCCGGATTACTTTAGCCTTTACCTATACCGAATCGTGTTTGGGAAGATATTTCTATGGAGTTTATAGAGGGTCTTCCGCTGGTAAGTGGTCATTCCATTATCTTTGTGGTGGTTGACAGATTGAGCAAGTATGCGCAATTTTCAGCATTGTCACATCTATTTTCAGCCAAGTCAGTGGCTGAAATTTTTGTTAGAGATGTTGCTCAGTTACACGGCATGCCACGCACGATTGTCTCAAATCGTGATCATGTATTTATGAGTGACTTTTGGACTGAGTTTTTTAGATTGTAGAGGACTCAATTGAACTTCAAAATTCAGCCTATCATCCACAGACGGACAACTAAACCGAGGTGGTCAATCGAGGTATTGAACAGTTTTTGATGTGCTTTGTTGGAGAGATGCTGAGACGATGGTTGGAGTTCTTACCATTGGGGGAGTGGTCTTATAACACCGCCTACCATAATAGCATTAGCATGACTCCATTTGAGGTGGTGTATAGACGCATGGCTCCGACGTTACGCGCTTATGATCCAGTGGTATCTACAAATCGTACGGAGGTGGACTTAGCTTTGATGGATAGAGACACCACATTGAGAAGGTTGTGTGCTCATCTTAAACTTACTCAAAATCGCATGAAGCAAGTTATGATCATAGCCATAGGGAGCTAGAGTTTGACATCGACAGTTGGGTGTTTGTGAGGGTGCAACCATATCGACAGGTGACCTTACGTCCGATGAGAAAGCAAAAGTTAGCACATCGCTACTTTGGTTTGTTTCGGGTGTTGGAGCGTATTGGTCCGGTTGCATACCGTTTGGAGCTACCAAAGAGGTCGAGAGTGCATCCTGTCTTCCATGTTTCATTGTTGAGGGAGCAGATTGGAGATCATGAGGTCGTTGGATCAGTTCTACCGAAGCCATTGGAGGAGATAGAGATCGTATAGCCAGTTCGAATACTTGCTAGACGCTGATGTCAACATGGTACCGGATTGGAGATGGAGATTCTAGTTGAGTGGCTTGGTATGGCTTGGCAAGCCATCTGATGAGGCGACATAAGAGTTGGAGACTGATATCTTGGAGCATTTCTCCGACTTTCCACCTTAAGGCAAGGTGGGGGAAGCGTGATGGGCTGATACACTTAGTTAAGATCTTTTCTTATTGTATTAAGAGTTTATTTTTATTAAAATAAAATTCTTGTAGGTCGTGTTTGAACGTAGGAGGGATCGCGTTCAAACGCCTTTGCGAACGCCTGCATCAGGTTCGCAAATACAGAGAACACATATTGTGCGTTCAAACGCAGTCGGGCGTGTTCAAACGCCCACGTTCAAATGCCTATATTGCATTCGCACATCCAAAGATGGAGTTTTTTGAGTGCGTTCGAATGCGATTAGGCGCATTCGAACACGATCGACGAGAATCCTCTATAATTAGGGTTTCATATTATTTTAGGAATTCTTGGCTAGCCTCTATATATATGTGGATGGCAGCCAACTTCATTATGTTATTAGAATATTGATTTCTTGCCTCTCTATCATCTATCTACCCTAATCTTCCTCCTCCCTCTTCACTATCCTTCCATCTCTACTATTGGCAAGATTTCTCTCAATTCTAATCTCCCTCGACTGTCGAGTCACCCCTCTTCTTTGGGATCTCGACCATTTCGTTCCCTTCATCTATGTCTATAAATCACATCCACAATCCACTTTTATCTCCATATCCATCCATAACCCTAACATCCACTCCACCCATCACCACCACCATCACCCATGTTATTCTGTGTTTTTGTCCCTGCTACAGTTCAAATCTGTGAAGGGCATAAATACTAAAGTTGTAGATCAAGAAGTTACGGATCTAACTCAATTAGTTTCGTATAATTTTATGAATACCGGAGAATATCTAACGAATATTTTTCCACAGTTGTGCGGACTGATTCCTGTAATACATTTAGATTTTGAAGGAATCGTTGCGTAGCCTATCTTTAGTTCGAGTACCTATCAATTGGTATCAGAGCTTAACGATTTGGTATTATAGCTTAACAATTTTGTATTAGAGCTTATCAATTTAGTATTAGAGCCTATCACAGATCAACTGGACATAAAATTATAACAGTATGGTCATCTCTAATCATCTCTATATATCATCATCATACTCGTATCCAAGATCAGCCTAATTACATGTATGATAAAATATGTTCGAATGTAATCATTTCTAGATAAAGTCATATAATCATGCCGGAGGCCAAAACATGCATGTATATAATATATAATATAACATAATTTGATAAAGGCATCTAAGGGATAATACTACTCACTCTGATCAGAAGACACAAACCACGTATCCCTTACATCCGCCAATCAACCGAGTGACGTTCATCGCTAGCAAGGTCCACGAGGTCTCAAATAAAAGGGTTCAGGATCTGAAAATATTTAAGTAGCATGAGGTTAGTCATTTATCTAATTAGAATTAATTCAAGTAAAATATAAATGTTTATTAGGTTTAGAATCACTTCTTTTTATTTTTGACTACATAACTAGATCTATATTATAGATATGATTCAAATACTATAATTATACTATTATCATAAAATGCTAATTATAGTATAATGAGAACATGTCTATTTCCTTTTATATAAGAATACTTCTAAATATATAATTACAAAATAAAATAAAATAAAAGGCTAAATAACTATAAGTATAGACAAGGTCTAATTATAATTAATTTTATAATTCATACTCTATCTTGATTAATTAGGGACTATGCAGTCTTTACTCGATAAGATAATAAATAAATAACTAAATAAGCTTAGTATTTTATTTGTTGCAGAATAATAATGTATAATAAATTAATAGAATTACTTAAAATGTATATCATAAGAATATTAGAATATAAATCTAATAATTATAATTTACAAATCTATCTATTAATCTAATAGACATATAAGTAAATAAATAAATAAATATAAGTATTACCTATATTTATGTATAATAGTTTATAACCTAATTAATCATTAATTAATTATAATTAATAATAATCATATTGATAAATATATTTTATTATTAAAATAATTAATATCTAAATCTATTTATTAATTAAGAAAGAAATACCTAAATAAATAAATAATAAAATAAAAATAAGGATTATTAGCACTAGTGTTGGGCTTAGCCCAGCACTGGCTTGCTATAGTGCTGGGTCGAGCCCAGCACTGTTGCAGAAAAAAAGAAAAAAGAGAATAAGCAGCTGAGTAAGAAGAAGAAAGAAGAAAGACGAAGAAAAGTAGAGAAGAAGAGAAGAAAGAAGAAAGAAGAAGAAAAGTAGAGAAGAAGAGAAGAAAGAGAGGAGGGGACCGGACGGCGAGGAGGGGCCGACGGCTCTTTTCAGACGAACCCGAGAGAGAGAGAGAGAGAGAGAGAGAGAGAGAGAGAGAGAGAGAGAGAGAGAGAGAGAGAGAAGAGAAGGGAGGGGATGAGAGAGCACCAGTCGCTTCTCGGGGATGGGTCAGGTGGTCGAAGACGACAGTAGTAGAGAGAAAAAGAGAGGGAGAGAAATAGAGAGAAAGAGAAAGAGAGATAAGAAGGAAGATGAGGAAGGAAGAGGAGGCTCACCGGCGTCGGTAGCACGGCGGTGGAAGCGACGGCAATGGTCCGAAGTGGTCGGCATCGGCATACCGAGATGGGGAAGCTTAAGAGAGAAGAACGAGAGAGAGAGCATTTGAGAGGGAGAGAGAGAGAGAATGAGAGAGAAATAGATAAAGAGAGAGAGGCAGCGGCGAAGACAGGCAACAGCGGCGGGGGCCTCGCCAACGACAGCTGGGGCACGTGGCACCCCTCCCACGCAAGCTGCTCATGCAATTTGCATGGGCACGAGGCCGGCCACACTATGGTCGGCCATGTCGTGCCCAAAATTTTCTTTTCTTTTGGACATGTTGTTACACTAAGGACCAGTTGAGGTTGATAGGTTGACGCTTCCTACCATCTAGCATTGAAGATCGGTGCTCAAAGGGCCTATGCTTCTATTGCGACGAGCGCTTTGTACTGAGCCATAGATGCACCAAATAGTCCGCTGTCATTACGTTCATGGAGGAGATGATCAAGGATGATCTAGAGGGCGACATAGAGGACCAATCACGGGAAGAGCATGGACAAATCGAAAAGGATGCACAATCGATGAAGCAACTTCATAAGGCTTGGAAATCACCATGGACACGTTGAGGACAAGGTGGTCGGAAGCGTGGTGGAATGATACGAATCGGTCAGACTGGATCCACTCGCGACATTGGGTTCATTGGGATGACTCTATTTATCTAGTTTTATGTTTGCTTGAGAGAATAAGACCTTTTGCTAATGGGGCGTTCGAACGCCAAGGACCGCGTTCGAATGATAGCACGCATTCGCAACAACAAAGAATGCTATTTGTGCATTGGAACACGACTAGACGTGTTCGAACGCACCGCAGCGAAAGTTGTTGGTTTGTTTGGGTTTTTAATCTAGTTGTTTAGGTCAAAAGGGTGAGCCTCTATAAATATGTGGAGAAAATCTTAATTGAAATATAATCGGATAATTGAAATTGGCATTGTGCCTTTATGTCTTTCTCAACTGTCTCTAGCCATTAGCACCTTTTTCTACCTCCATCCTTTCACTCCCCAAGTCTTTGGTCGGTTTCCTCTAACTCCTAATCCCTCTCTTCTATAACAACTTCTCCCCTTTCACACTAGGAATCTAACCTAGCATCTATCTAGCCATTAAAGGGTATATTATTTATTGTTGTATACAAATAATTCAGACAATATAAATTATTATTAGTGTACAAATATTTCAATAAATAAACTACTATTGTACACAGATAGTTAATAAAATAACATTCAAATTATTCCAAATGCAACTTCATTGCTGGAGCAATTATGGCTTCACTTAGATTCTCTTCTTTTCTTGGTATCTTATTATGCTTATTTTTTCTTTCAACTTTATCAATAATAATTTTTGATATAATTTCTACATAAAGCCTAGCTATATCATCTTATACAAATATCATTAGTATAAAACTTTTCAATTAATTCTCATACTCCGAAAAAAAAAGTGCTGCAATCCACTATGTAAATGATCTAATTAATATTTTATCCAAAATCATAAAGAATCCTCAATCTCATCTAAAAATAAGCATCTCACTGTGTAATTATTGTTTATTGCTGCAGAAAAAAATGAATAAAAAAATCTAAGTACTATTTAGTAGTTTCTCTTCAAAGACAAAACCAACAATTAATGCCACAGTGAAGGTGAGCATGGTTATCCTTATAAAAGTATATAAGGGTATTGTAGTCATCCTATACATAAAATTGTCAAAATGTAAGGAGTAAACTAAACTAGGTAGCAGCGCAAAAAAGAAATTCATAATTATTTTTGTTGCAAATCACCCAAAATGTATCGATTTCTCCGGAAAAAAAATATTATTTGGTTTTTGAAAAAAAGGACAAAGTGACATTAAATGCTCTTTCCATATAAAACCTATTTTTAGGTCTACCGAGGCAAAATTCTCAAGTTAATATATGGGTTTTATTTTTCTTTTTAAATTTCCCTGCCTATCCGACTCGGAAAAGACGATATGTTTACTGATATTTATAACTAGAGATATATATTTTCATTTTATATTCCCTACCCTTCATATCTTTCGCCCCCGAAGTTTGCTAGGGTTTCTCTGCTCTACTCCAACCTTGGCGCTCTTCATAGCTTGCAAAAGAGGAGGCCTCGTCAAATTTATCGATTACCTCAGGTAATCTATTCGCTTTCTATTCTCGATATTTCTCTCACGTATTTTGTTTATTTTTCTTGTTGAATTCGTGAGCGGGTGGTTTCTTGGTTTCACCTAAAAATTAGGGCAATTCTTTTTCTGATTTCTTTCTTTTATATGAATCCAGCGCGAGAAGTAGCTCATATTATTTATAATCTTTTGTTTGTGGGAAATTCGGTTAGGATATTTTGATTTTGCTACCAAGATTGCTTTTTCTTTTTTCTCTTTAATTGAAGGTCATGTGGTCCTGATGCTTCCATCTCTTGGAGATGCTTGGCGGTGATCCTTAGTAATATGTTTGCATTGTTCACGTGATTATGAAATCCATCTTTTATGGTTCTCTGTGTTACTAAGCTGTGAAGTTTACCAATAAATCAAGAAAAAAGTTTTTTTTCTTGGATAATCGTTTGTATTTGGTTTCTTAGAGAGAATCCTGCACGGTTTGGTGTCTTGATTTTCACATGCTTAAAGTTTCTGTTTGTAAAAATTGAGATTTCTTACTTCTAACTTCTTGAGCATTATGGGTAGATTCGTTCTTTTTTCATACAATTTTATTGGTCATCTGGAATTCAAATATCTCTCCAACTGATATAAATTTTAGACATCACGGAACTGTTAATTTTTCTTCCAATTTCTGCGGTTCAGTGCTAACAGTTTAGTCATGTTGTTATATCACATAACATGGAAACATTTGTTGTTCAATTGTATGATCTTTTCTTTTGTTGGTCGCTATAAGATTCTTTGTTGTCAGTTTTTGCTGAGTGATAAACAAGTATGAAACTTGGTGTTCTATAATGAGGCTTCCAATATCCGACCTTCAAAGATGTGAAAAATGAGGAGTTTGGCAATATATATTTACATATACATATATATTAATTTTTTTTATGTAAGTATGTACATATGCATGTGTATGCGCATGTTTTTGAATGTATATATTGCAGAAAGCATGTTAATAGTGTGTCCTATAATGGGACTTTCATGATCTACGGATGTGAGATGGGGAGTTGAGCATGTATTTATGTATAATATATCCATTTTCTTATTTTGAATAATCATGTATTTGTGTTGCCCAGTTCATGTTATCATTATAACTATTATTCATAATATACTGCGTTGTTAACTTCTTGCCAATCAAACTGTCTTTTGTTCATCTGCAGGAAGTTGGCTGCAACCTCAAAAAGCAAGTGAAAGAATGTACTTCTGATCACCAAAGAAGAAAACATATCTATAGTGTGTTGTTCAGCTGGGAGCACAAATAACAGCACTCACAGAACCATTTAGGGCCTCCTTTTTTTATCAAAGAATGGTTAAGGATGAAGATACCAGGATAGCAGATGAGCTGTTTAGTGAGAACATGCGGTCTTGGTATTTTAGTCAAGAAGATATTGAGAATAAATCCCCTTCCAGGAAGGATGGCATTGATCTAAAGAAAGAGTCAGAACTTCGTCTGTTATACTGTTTATTCATTCGAGATGTTGGCATGAGGCTTAGATTGTATGTACTTTCCTTGTCTTTGTTTCATATGCATGAGCTAGTGATATTTTTTCCACTGTCATGACTGTTGTATTATATGAATCTACCATATGTTGTTGCAGGGATCCAAAATTTTGATTATTTAATCATTTAATTTTTAGCAAATATGGTTTCTTTCGGATCATTTGCACAAGATCTATAGGTTTACTTGCTTTCTGTGCTTAGACATTATGTGTATCCTAATTGCTAGCTAGGTTATGTGGAAGCATAGAGGATTAAGGACTTTGTCAGTTTCTTGGTCCTTCAAAATTGATCTCTGAGGAAAACCTTTTACCTCAAACTGCTTCATTACACAGTATTTTGAATAGACCCTATTTTACCTTTTTTTTAATACTTCTTTAATTTCAAAGAGAATCATGGAGATTTATCATGGGATGTTATACCTAGAGATTGGTTCATTGTGCATCTTGTTGTGATTTGCCTGTTTTCTGTATATGCATAGAAGTCTCAACTAAATTCTTTATTTCTGATTTGGCACTACTTTTAGCTCTTCATTCCATTTTGTGCTTGGCCTATGCAACCTCTTTTACATTGTGGCACATTGGCTTTGTTGGTCTGTCATCTTTTCTCCTGATAATAAACATTTTGTTGCATGCATTCTTGTTGGATATAAATTTATTCAGTTTCTGGAGGTTGATATGTATGATGTATATTTTAGGAGATATTTTAGTGCATATTTTTCATCTCTTATATCATACTTCTTTCTTTTGTGTAAGCAACCATGCCATTTATTTTTCGGTGAGAATTTTAATTGTTAAATTATGTTTGCAGACCTCAGGTAACAATTGCAACAGCAGTAATGTTTTGCCATCGATTTTATCTCCATCAGTCTCATGCAAAGAATGATTGGCAGGTATGGAGCACCATTCTTCTCTTTCTCTCTCTCTAGAGAAATCTAGCCCTTTTCTGTTCAGGAGCTTTCATTCTACCTATAAGGTGTTGACTCATAGACTTAGCCACTCCTTTCTTTATGTTCTTTTCTCTTCAGTATTTGAAATGCTGCTTTTATTTTTTCGGTGGTTGGATAGTTGTTATATATTATCCTAGTACTTATGCATACACACCAAATGGTAATTGAAATCCCACCAACCTTCCTCCAGAAAGGAAACAAAGATAATGAAGATGCCGAAAATGTAGGATGAGACTGTCAATTACAAGGTTTTCTTGTTGACCTTCTGTTAGAGGCATCCATCACATTTTATAGATTTACAAGGTAGGGGAATGTTTAAAGAAAATGGTATTTGCCTCTAGCAGCATTTGTTACCTCTGTGGTGAAGGGGGGAAGGAAGGGGCCGCCATGAGCGGGGTAAGTAAGACATGCATTTGGGATTAGATTTTGGATCTGATCTGGGATTGGTGAAAATCTGTATCTAGACTGCTATAATGCTACTACTTTGAAAGACATAATTTAGACCTTTTGAATCTCAAGTTCTATTGCAATGGTGTGATGGGATGTTGTGGGTATTGAAGGGAAGTGGCAGAGTCTGGAATCAACACAGAGAGGTGGAATCTAGTGCAGATAGATGGTATTGACAGCGGCCAGATATAATTGTCTATAGAAATACGTACAGTCAATCTCGTAGCATTCTCATGTTAGCAACTTATCTGCATGAGACATGTCATGCAGCATGCACTCTGCCGACCAGAACAAAAACTCTTGCGAAAGAATCTTTTATTAATGAAAATTGCATAGGTGAGTGTGCAGACAACTCTACACCATAGGATCCCACTTTTGTTAAAGAATGTTCTTTGAAATTTTTTGAGATTCTCCTGAGGGGTTTATCCTTTCTTTTCTCCTGTCAGATATTGACCCTTTTCCCTGACTATATACCAAGTTTTGGTTAGTCAAGGATTGTGTAGTGTTATGTCTGAAGAGGTTTGGCAGATATCAGGATAGTGAAAATATATGCTACCGTACATCCACTATGTTGTGTGGAGTTCAAGTTCATTTGGGATTTGCGCTTGAAGGGTACTTTCTAAATTGCAATCATGGATCTGGGATGCAAGCTTACCTTAAATCGAATATTACAATTCTGATGGAGCCATCTGTTATTAATACTCTATTCAGTAAGTACCATGATGTATTCTGTCCTTTATCATTAACTTTTTTCTTTTCTCTATGATATTCATGGAATGTAGTGGTCCTACAAAGTCCCATAATTTTTTTTTCTGCTTTACCTTTTAAAGCTAACTTCCCAGTGAATACTAAATGTTGAGCCATGTATTGGATGCACATTTTTGAATGAGTTGCTTCCTCATTTTTCTTACCAGTTTAATACAAGTTTTCTATTTCTTTAATCTTTTCAGAGATACTACTTATTTAGGGATGTGATCACCCTAATATAGTCATGTTAGGATGTCACTTATGAGATATTTTAGTGTCTATACACAAGAGTTAAAGTTCTTGTTTCTTTATATTTGGTAGTTTTATTTAACAGTCTCTTTTTTCCCCAGACTATTGCAACAGTATGCGTATTTCTAGCTTCCAAGGTTGAAGACACCCCCTGTGGTTTAGATTATGTTGTTAGAGTGGCCTATGAAACCATTTACAAAAAGGATCCTGTTGCCACTCGGAGAATTTATCAGAAGGTACAAACTTGTCATTGTTCAGCTTTTTTATTGTAGTCATCATTTTCTTGTTACTGATTACATTGGTTCAATGAACAGGATGTTTTTCAGAAGCAGAAAGCCCTAATTTTGATTGGGGAGAGATTACTTCTAACCACCATTCGATTTGATGTCAAAGTTCAGCACCCTTACAAGCCACTTTTTGGTGCTTTAAAGAAACTTGGGATTACTCAAAAGGATGTGAGACAAGTAGCATGGAATTTTGTGAATGATTGGTATGCCATATGTGCCTTGCCTTCACTTCTTTTTCTCCCTTGTGATACAGTTTTCTGTTCTGTTGTACTTTTAAGTAGTACTGTTGTGCTTGTATATTAAGGCTTCGGACTTCATTGTGCCTGCAATATAAACCCCATTACATTGCTGCTGGGTCCCTTTTCCTTGCTGCCAAGCTCCATAATATCAGACTTCCTTCTGAGAGGGGATATGTTTGGTGGCATGAATTTGATGTTAGTCCTCAACAGTTACAAGGTAAGCACTTTTTCCTTTTCTTTCTTTTTGTAAATTCTTGAAGTTGTTTTTCTGCAATTTGAATAAAGCTTAATGAATACAATCATCATCTCTCATTGAGATTCATGATTCATTTACTACTGCAGCTGCAATCCAGCAAATGACAGAGCTACTTGGTTTTAAAAGAAAAACCGTGTTTGCTCATCCTCTTGGTAAGCCAATCCAAGCTCCTTCGGAAGCAAAACAACAGACATCTGGCAGTCCGGACTCTGTTCTGAGTAGGCCTGACTCTCTGCAAAGCAGCTCAAGCCAGGATCTTGATGTAGACGCTAGGATTCGTGGGCCTGTGGACTCCGAAATGAACTTTGCTAGCAGCTGGAAGGATGATGGCAAGCACCTCTGTGAAGATGACACTTCAGGACTTGAGTGCCAACCAAGAGACAGTGAAAATTCCACAAGTACTGCTGCAGATAGGAGATCTAAGCAACATGTGAAAGAGACAAGCACAAAGCCTGATCAAGTGGGTGATAAGCCTGCTAAAGTAGATATGGTCAGAATCAAGGAGTTGATAAGGAAGAGGAAAAAGCACAGAGAAGTTAGCAAGCACATGTCTCCGGTGGATGACTCCAGCGAAGATGCCTGGATTCAGAGAGCTCTAGAAGCTGGGATTGTTCTTGGAGATGAATCTGTTAGCAAGAAACAAAGACAATGAAGTGTTGCTGTAACCTGTACTTTCTGTTATCTTTCACTTTGTCTCCGATCGAGTAAGTCTGCTGCTGGCTTGATATTTTATAGCGAAATAGGTCAACTGGTGCAAATATTACTCGTCAAAGAGAGCATAGAAACTGCAGGGGAATTCTCCTTTTTATCATTTTTAATTAAATATATACAGTATAAGGGAGCCATGACAGATTTTGTCGTACGATCTTTTACGGATCATTCTTTCTTTGGTAATTGTATTTATGAACCACGGCCATTGTTGCCGTATTTTTACCTCAAGAATTTTACTTCATATTTACCTCAAGATTTCATTGTAAATTTCACCACAGTTTAGTAATTGAAAATTTAATTTTTAGTGGGAAAATTTTTTTTTGGAGGTACGGTTCGGAGCCCAATTCATTCTCACATCTTAATATTTCTTTTGCAAATTCTTTTGAGTTAGTCTTCTTGCTTAGAAGCTAAGAAAGGAACAAATGATTGATTGTTGTAAAGAATAGTCAAGTACAGTCAACTCTGCAAAAGGGGCAGTTACAGTTTATTGCTTGCTGGTCATAAAATTGTGCTTGGTTGGAATCAAATGAATTGTTTGTCAAGATTACTTTTGTATGTCTTATTATACAGGAAAATCTATTAACAGAGACTAAATTTTATCATTTGTCTTTGTGTTTATGTGTATCAATATTGCATACTAGTTTGATAAATCATTTATATGCATTTAATGAGATAGAGTGATGACTTTGATTTTCATCACTCTTTCCTGTTGAATATCCAAAGTTGTGTAGGACATAAGTGTTCAATGAAGATTGAATATATTTATAGTGTAATTTGAATATTGGTGTTGGTAGATTTAATAACAAAATTGTTTATACTAGTAGCTCTGGCATTTTAAGAATGAATGGTGGTGATAGACAAACATCAGAACAAGATATTTAATTGTGCTTCATAGGTACCAATTCAAATGTGGGATAAGATATATTCCCTCAGACAAATCCCTAAATAGGAAACTTAATACATTCATTGAATCATGCATCAGATTAGGGTTTCAGAATGAAGTTTTATGTGCTCAATCAATCAATCAATCAGTGGATTCATTGGAGTTATATATTGCTCTCTGTTTGATTATCAAATTGTAGGATTCAGCTGATGCATCCCGGAATTTACGACAATTTGCGTTTAACACTCTGCGTCACATTGTTGATTGATTATTTTGATGCAGTCTGATTCTATGTTTATATTCACCTTTTGTTTCCCTCTTTTTCTTTCTATCTGATTTTTTACCTTAACAATAAATTTGGTGCAAAGGAATGTAGGTATACTGTGTAAGTAATGTTGAGTTATTTTATCATCCATTGTGATTAAGATTTCTCTACTAGGACAAAGTCAAAGATAGAATCAGTATGAAATATCACCTTGTTTGATATTCTTTGTTTTTACTCTTCAATAGTTGTGTTTTTTTTTTAAAGTTAATAAGAGCAGCTGACTGGCTAGCAGCCAAGGGTTGTATTATGGATAATTTTACTATATAAATGAATTAAAGTTTCTAGGGAAATATAGGAAACCTATACTAACTAGACAGATAAAATATGGCAAAATCAAATCCCGAATTAAAGTAAAAAAAATCAAACGGTCAAATTCAAATCAAAATAAAAAAAGCCTAATCTTAATTACTGGGTTTGGAAAACTGATTTGGAATCATATATTGAAAATTGAAATCATTTAGTAAAAGAAAACTCGAATCCTGATTGGTTCGAACAATGGAAAGAAAATTTCAAACTGATTTGAGGTCGAATTGTACCATTTGCGCAAAATAGCAAAGAGAAGTTTTGAAACCTATTCAACTTTGGTGTTACCTTCAGTGATTTTCCTATTATGAATTCCAGAGGGTTCATTCACACTTATTTAAAGTTGAGTGCTAGTCATATATCATTTATAACTAATAGCACTTTGGAGGAGCTTAACCAGAGTTTAGAAGGAGGATATCCGTACAAAGAGAACTTAAGGAGCTTCAAATTCATCATTTATGAGTTAAATTCCTTTACAGAATATATTTTCTACCAAAATGTGAGAAATTTGAGGAGTTGAATGAATGTCATCAATATTGATACCTACACTGACACGAGGAATTTGAGAATTTGATCCACTTCAAGTCAAGGACAATACTAGTTTATATTCACCAAGTAGTTTATGAAAGCGAGAAGTATAAGAAAATAAATGATATGAGAGGTATTTATAATTTTTTCCTCTCCATATGAGAAAGGTTTTTCATGTTAAAAATATTTTGGTGTGTGTTTGCCGTTCTTTTACTTTTCCTATTCCTTATCGATTTTTTTTAATTCCTACTATTACTTGGTTTTCACTTTCCTACTTGAATTCAATTTATTTTCTTAGTTTGAGCAATATTTAATATTCATATTTTCATAGTCATTTAGATTTTTAATCTGACTGGGTTTCTGAGTATACTTTTCTTACATAGCTTTGGTTTTCAAAGTTCGATTCAAAATCAGTTTTGTAAACATAAAAGGATTAGGCCTCTCTAGTTTAATTTTGATTTGATTGTTTAACTTTCTCTTCGATTCTGGGTTTGGTTTTTCATATCTTCCATGCCTAATTAGTCTAAGATTCCTATATCTCCCTCGAATACTTTAAATTGGTATTAGGGCGGGTTTCTTTTTTTAAGAGCAATTGATTTATTTGATATAGAATTTGGGAGCATTATTACCTTCATTTTTCCATCATATGTTTACCTTGTTTGTGAGTTTTATTAGGGATCATATTGTGTTAGTTGATAATGATGATAATTGGGGTGATTTAGTCAAAATTAGATCTTATTCTGAAAAGGATAAATATATTGCCTTTATTATTTTCATGTTATTTAATGACTATTCTTATGAGATGTTATTTTCAGATAAACAAATTAAAAGCACTGATGATGAGGATAATGATGTTGACCTTCAAGTTGTGGAATCTACTTCCATATAAAAACAATGATCCAAGAAATGGAAGAAGACCAAACTAAATGAACAACTTGGTTATAATATTACATGATAGATCAATTCTCTAACACAATTGTACCAATAGTGGTAGATGTGGATGAACATTTTAGCTCCTCCGATGCATATGGAACATCCTCAACTGCACTATAAGCAATTAGATATGTAATGTAGCTCTCCTTATACTAGATAGGCATGTGACTCTATGATAAAATTTAGAGAATTCTTTTAAGATGAGAATAAAAATTTATAATACTCTCCCTTTGATCAGTTACTCAATCTTTGGCTCTTAGTCTCTTAAATCAAGGTGGAGAATATCTATGATTCATGCTATGAAAAATCTCCAAAGGAAACTTCAAATCCGATTCAGAATCTAAACTTGTCTTTTGCTACTTTGTGTCGTCTGAACTCTCTCCGGTCTCACGACGAGGCCCTAAAACCTGCATGTTATTTTTTTCTTGTTATGTTATTCCATAAGCTTTGTGACTTGATCATACCATTTGAATCATTGTATAACTCAATGATAAGTAATTTTATCCATGAATTTGTCGTTGCAAAAGTATGGCACTTACAATCTCTCCCTTACCAATATTGTGATTTTACTAATATTTTTATATTGGCTGACTTGACTGGTCATTCCTTATCTCTAGATTATGGTTTATTTAATTCCGTGATTAAAATTACTTAAATAACTCGGTAGAATTTCTAATCAAAGTCCACATTAATCAAATTGGAGAAAGGGTGGTTGAGGAGGTTTAGATTTTGGATCATAGGATGATAATATATAATGCCTTATTTAAATATCTTTCTTTTCTATAATTCGTTCCAGAATTGCAGCCCGAATAATATATTGACCAGTAGATCGTGGAGAAATTTGGTTGTCATAATAATCATTGTTGATTTGCCCTTTGGCATAATAGACAAGTTAAGAATCCAAACTAAACTAAACTAATATTAGTTTTTGTTGATATAAAATTAAGTTTAATATTCAAGAGAAAGAGAAGAAAACTTGGTGGACCCCTAGAATTTAATATTTAAGAGGAACATGACTGCTAGGATAGTTATATTTTGTGGTGGATCCCTCGTCTCTTTGTACCTATGCATAAAATTAAAATTTTGAAACTCTGGGATTATGATTAGCCTACACTATTAATTGTATTAGTTATATCGCTTGTATCGGATTGAACTATTTTTTAATAATAGATTATTTTAAATATAATTTAAAATAAAAAAATTACTAAAATTTAGAAAAATAAATAAAAAACTACTCCCATATGAAGCCTAAATTCTTTTAAAAAAAACTCACTCAAAACTATGATGGAATTCTGAGCTAAATTTGATAAATTTTCATGCTTATAAATTATAGTTGCAGAAGTGTGATGAAGACGCTCTATCTAGTTCACCATAGTGCAAAGTGGTTAGAAGAGATCACCGGATCGATCGCCAAGTGAGTTTAGTGAAGTGCGAGGGTTGGGAGGAGAGTGTGTGTGAGAGATAGAGAGTGAAAATTAAAAACTTGAAAAGTAGACAGTTAAGGATATCAATTATTAATTTATTTTATGTCGGATCTATTTTAAATTCGACCTGACTATTTTCAAAAAAGTTCATTTTGGCTGAATTTTGGTTGATACGGTTGAAATTAGCTGATCCTAGATCGAAGGCTAGTTTTATGTCAGGATTAAAACCGACTATGGCTAATTCCAATCCGGATCAGCCAATCTGATTCAAGATCAATTGATTTTGGGAACCATACATAAAATCACTTTATCTCTCATATAACTTACTTCACTCTTTCTACTTATGACTAAAATGTACCTATTAGAGTTTTCATCTCAATTAATATAACTCCATCTAAATGATCAAAATATGTTTTAAATTTGTTAGACATGCTAAAATACCCCTTTCTTATCAAAAAATAAATTAATTAATTAATCCTTTTCATCATCTTCTAACGTGATTAAAGGAAGTGAGGAAATTAAAATTAATACAATGAGGTCCATAATCAAGAAAAACTAATATGATCATATGCAAATGCTTTTGGCATGATTCGAAGTTGGAAACTCTTGACACTTTCATTTTCGTATAGTATGCTATATTTACTGGATATGAATCTTGTCGAAGTGTTGAAACTTGCACTTCTCATCAATTTCTAGCAACTTCACTCTCAACTCAGGGTGTGGCTCACGGAAGGACAAATGGTGGAGGGATGTGAGGAACTGAATGCCAAGTGGGACATCTCTTAGCTCTTTGAAGTTGTCGAGTTCCAAGGTTCTCAGCTTTACCATGGCTCCATTCTCTATCTCCACATGATTAACATGCGGCAAGTCTTTAATGGCAAGATACCCAAGGTTGGGAAACCATCCAGCACGAAACAACAACTGCTTCCCTTTGTACACATTTCGAAGGAAAAGTCTTGTTAGGTTTGATAACCGAGAGAGTGATGGGATTGGATCTTCCTCTAGCTGACACCATACTAGGCTTAACTCCCTAAGGTGGTGGTTGTTGTCGTTTCGCTGATCACCACGAAATAAGGGGGAATCCAACGTCCCTTTTGACAGACGCCCTCTTAGAGTAATTCTATAGAGATGTAGAGATTGGGGATTCAATCCCTCTAGTTGGAGAACCTCGTTTTCATTGTATGCGTGAAAAGTTAAGCGCGAGATGAAGTGCATCTTTGATACAGAGGAACATAGTTGTTCACAATGGACGCCTTTCAAGCTGTAGATAGAGAAGGTTCTTAGTTGAGTCATGTCCTTTAATCGTCTCACCAAATCCTCATTGGCTTCCACTGACTTGACCGTTTGCAACTCCTTCAGACTCCAAAAACCTTCTGGTGCTTGCACGGCAGTAAAGCATTTGAAGATTCTGGCTGTGCCATCAATCACCTTGGAAGCATGTAAGTGCCGCAACTTGTTCAATTTTACTATCCCAAGTGGCAATTTTGTCATCTCAGTTCTATGAAGGTCTAGTGTCTGAAGGTTAGACAGCTTACAAATAGATTCTGGAAGCGATTTTACTTTTGAGTCTCTAAGATGCAAGCATCGTAAATTAAACAAGTCCCCAATTGCATCAGGTATAATCGTAATTGATAATCCATATAAATCTAGCACTGTAATATATCTAGATTTGGATGACACGGAAGGGAGTATCCAGGATGAGGGCATAGTGGTGTCGAATGCAATTAAGGTTCGGAGTCTTGGCAGATCTATGTTGGATAATTCATTAGTGGTGCTGCAATTGAGTATTGATAGACGACGAGCATTACCTGTCATTGGAGATTCATGATTGTTGTACACCACAAGGAAATTTTCCTTTCTTGATAGAGAGAGAGCCAACTCACGGACAAGGTCATGCATAGAATAACCCTTTATCCTGCCAAAAGAGTTGCTTTCTTCGAATTGCAGCAGGCTCCTATGGATTAGCTCGTTGAGATAGTCCTTCGCAACTTCCTCCAATGTTGTCTTGGCTCCCCTTTCTTCTACAAACCCCTCCGCTATCCATAGCCTGATAAGCCTCTTCCTTTTTAGCACATAGTCTTCCGGAAACATGCTACAATATAAGAAGCAATTCTTGAGATAGATTGGCAAATCATTGTAGCTTAGGTTTAAAATGTTTTTCACATGATCGAGATTAGGATTGTGTTCCAACTCCCAGTTAAGTTGGTCATAGAGTCGTCTCCATTCTGACTCTCTTTGTTGTCTCAACGAGAGCAAGCTTCCAATCGACACAATCGCTAATGGCAACCCTTGACATTTGTTGATAATATTTTTACCACACTTTTCAAGCTCTGGAGGACATATATTCTGCCCCTTCCTATTCTTCCTAAAGGCTCTTCTGCGGAACAGATCCCAGGCGTCATCTTCAGCTAAAGGTTTAAGTTCCAGCTTACATCCGTTATGCGCTAGCGATGCCACATCTTGAATTCGAGTCGTGATGACTATTCGGCTTCTTTTGTCATTATCTACAAAGGTATCAGTTAGGTTGTAAAATACTGTTGGGCTCCATACATCGTCCAATACAATTAGGTATCTCTTCTCTCCAAGAAATCCCCTCAATTTCTCCTTTAAGTTTCTAGTGTCCATGCTTTGGGTGCCAACGGGAACTCTCCTTTTCCCATATAATCTTATTATCAATTTTCTTAATATATCGTCAATATTATACGATTGCGAGACAGAAATCCATGCATGACAATCAAAGTGTTGTCTCTCCCTTTTGTATATATTGGTGATCAGAGTAGTTTTGCCTAGCCCCCCCATACCCCATAATGATAGTACAACGAGTGCAGATTCCTTCGATTCTAATAATTGTGTCAATACTCTTTTGTCTTTATCGATTCCCACAAGCTCTTCTTCATCAATGAAATGAGCGGATATTGCCGAGTGATTCTCACTACTAGTACAATTACAAGTGTTACCAAGCTCCTCATTTGGTGCCATATGGATCCATCGATCTTTCATTTGTGAGAGGTGCACAAGATTGGTTTCCACATCCTTCAGCTTATCAGCAATGCCATGAAATGCAGCCAAAGTTCGCGGCCTCTTATGCATCTTTTCCACATAACCATTTGATTCACTCCCTTGCTGCCGAGCTACAAAATAGAGATACTCATCTAGGATGTCCTCAATATAGGATGCCAGCTTTCGCACCTGCCCAAGCCAAACTTGTAGGACTTGATGGTTGCGGTCCCTTTCATGGCTTAGGAAGCTCTGCATGATAAGAAGTTCACACTGTATGCGACTCATGCTACTTGGAAGTTCTACCTGTAATGAAACCTCTGATGCTAGTAAAGATGTAGTCGAGTTTAGCACTTCTCGTCCCAAAGCAACACTAATCTTTTTAAGAGTTAGAAAAATTGCAGCCTCTGCCATGTTTGCTTCTTTTGATCTATTCTTGTTAATTAATACTGATATGAACTTTCTGATTCTGGGATTCTTGCTCTTGCTCTCTTTCTTCTGCTAAATCAAATTAATCAGCTTTATTTTCATATCTATAGATTTTGCAAAGGTACATCTAATAAAGAGGTACATATTTATTATATCACTAGATATGATTTGATGTTAGGTTTTGCAATTAACGAATTTTATTATCAAACAAAGTTGTTTCTAGTTAATCATAGATGAGTTATGGCACAATATTGGATAAAAAGTGGATGTAAAATGAAGCTAAATTTATTAATGAATTCAAACAGATGAATAATACTAGATGAACAGTATAATGAATAGTGATGGATGAACAATATGATGAATATCCTATGAATAGTAATGTTCAAATTTATGAAGAGTGCTTGTTCTAAATATTCACTTGACGAATCCATTCAAATGCTCAAACAATTCTGAAAACTTTTAAGCCATATCTGAAAAAAGATTTAAAGAGATTCAAGAGTTTTCTACTCCGTTTGAAAGTGGCTTTTATCACCAATATAATGAAAGTAAAGGCTTAATTATTTCATTTAGCAGGACATCAAAACCTTAAGAGCTTTATAAAAAATGTGAGAGAATTTTTGTCCAAGATATACTTTATCACTGGAGCTATAACTTGAAGATTTTTGAGGTTTTGTATCTATCCATCTGCATTAGCAACTTGAGAGTACTAAGACATGGGAGTTTCAACTCTTTGGGTTCTAGCAGAGTTAGGCGGGTTGTTGCACAAGATGTAGCTAATCATAGTGTTACGGAGCAAACAGAACTACATTTATTAGCTATGGTGTTGAGAGGTGGAATAGGTTAGAAGTATATCTTATACCTATAAGAGATTATAGTGTAGCAATTTGATCCCGGATAGTATTTGTAGTTTTCACCCTCGCATTAAAAGTTTTTTAACGTAAGATATTACTTGTTTGTGTGTTAGTTTGTATATTATATTTTGCTTTTACTTGACTATTTTTATTTGAACATCATTTTCTACTCATTTTTTTTTCAAATTTTATTTGATATTTCAAAATCATCTTTACCTAGACCAAATTTCAACTAAACTATATCCAATATGAAGCAATAACACTTGAAAGAAAAAAAAAAGCCTACTTCCTGCTCACCTTGCCTCACTTTCTCTTCCTCGAATTGTTGCCCAAATCATCCGATGCTAAGTGGATCCTTCGCTACGCCCCTTTTTGTTACAACTATGTAGATGGCTCATCTGCCTCTGATCCTCCGACGATAGGTGACGGATTCATTCTCCATGGTGACTATGGTACAAAACTCTTCGGCCGAGCCCTACACCTCCCTTTGCCCATGGCTTATGATTAAAGCTGAGGGACCCTATGAGCTATCTATTTTGCCCAGTAGGAAAACCTATGCTAGGTCATCATCAAGATCAACTCCATTATTTTAATTTAAACTCCGGCTCCGCAGACCCTCCCAGAGCAATCTCATCATATTTTATAGGACATTACCTTAGAGATCCCCTTCTTCTCCTTTATCTCTTTTATACATGCCCCCCGATAGACGCTAAAAAGTCTGCTCAATAGTTGGCTCTTCATGGTCGAGACATCCTATTTTTCCTCTTATTAGTAGGTTTTTTTCTCGACAGCTATGGGTGTTATTTTATAAAGACTATTAAGGTGCATAAGGATGTAGGTGGTATTAGCCGAGTTTAGGTCGGGTCATAATAATGCAAACATGAATATGATCCACTTATTAAATGGTTCAAAATTTTTAAGCACAAACATGGCTCGTTTATTAAACAGGTTACATGAGTTATTAGGTGGCACAAAATATTCAAATTTTGACAAATTATTTGAGGTATAAACAAATTTATTTGGGTTCTAAACAAGTTTATTCGAATTAAATGAATTTTTTTCATGTTATAAATGGGTTAATCAGGTCATAAACATGCTAGTGGGCCATAAAGGGTTAATCGGGCCATAAACGAGTTATCGTGTCATAAATCGATTGGTGGGCCATAAATGGGATGATAGGTCGAGTCATAAATGGGTTAATCGGGTTAATCAGGTTAATCGAGTTGATGTAATAAACACGAATACAATCTGCTTAATAATTAGATTAAACAGATTGACCCAATTATGACTCAAATTCGATTAGACTAAACCTAAACCCATTTTAAAAGTCGAGTACCGTGTTGGTTATCGGGTTGGGTAAACTTTTGCTACCCTTATATGGATGTCATTGATTATACCTACTTAAGTTTAGTAATGGATACTGCATTTTCCAAAAAAATAAGAAGAGAATAAAGGTGAGGATAATAACGAGTAGTTTAGGGGTTTGCTCATAGACTAAGGTGTGAGTATACATGATCATTAGGTTCGACCCGCCCAAAATCCAGCCCAAACCCCTTTAGTTTTAATCAGGCTAAGTCCGGCCCAAGCCCAATTTAGGCCCGGCCCAACCCTAACTCGAGATGGTAGCGAGTGGCATGAACTAAGCCTTTACCCACTCGGCCATCTATGGCCTAACCATAATGCATACATATTTCTATAATTTTTTTAGTCCCACATTGAATATTTAGTAAATTATATATTAATATATAAGTATGTTCTTATGAAAGATAATGAAACTGTCTTCATATAAACCCATTAAACTCGGCCTAATAAAATATAATATTTTTTATATTTAACCCATTATGTTATATCTATTATATTCAACTCAAGCCCAATATCTAATAGGCTAGTGGGCAGTAATAGGCTAGAATATTCTAGCTCGGCTCGAACCTGGTTTAACCCAAGTAATTGGTAGGTCGGACTGTGAACAAATATTTAAGCTCGGTTGGCCAAAAATGCTCGACTTGAACTTAGCGCAGTCTGCCCGATCATCACGTCTAGGTGTGAGTAAACCTTTTAAAAGCGAGATTCTCTTTATTTGTCATTAGTTAATATAACCTACCTGAAGTCCATTGAAATTGTCACACACCCACTTGAAAATTATGATGGTCATTGAGAAATTATCACTGTTTTTTATATACATTTTTACAATATTTTTAACCACATATACACTTTCTGAATTATTTTTCTTTTTAATTTAGAAGTCTGTATATTTACTTATTTATTTTTAATTAAAAAAATATATACGAATATTTCTCTTGGTTTTGGAGGTGTACGTGGATAATACAACGTGTATGTTAAAAAACAGTATTAGAACGACTAGCTAATATGAAATCTTATGAATTAAATGTGAAAACCTAAACTAAACCCAGATAATTACGTAAACAGTTTGACGAAAATATGTAGGAATAGGAATAATAAGACCTATTATTTATAATCATTTAGTAATATCTTAAGATAGAGTGCTTCATATAAGATACTATTCTAATTGCCTCTCCACTTCAAAATATTTTTGTCACCAACAAACTCCTTCAAAAATATTATTCTATCAGTTAAATCTAATCAATGATGATTAAAACTGAACTTAGATTTACAAAGACAATTTTACCCTTATATAAATTGCCTAAAATAGTTCAAAAGCTATCAGATATTGTTTGATATCATCAGTGCAAAAGAAAAAAAATTTTCTATATACAAGACAAAATCAATGATAAATAATTGACACTCTAATTTTTTAGAAAGAATCATATTTTAGTCATTTACATATATTTATTAACTTTAAGAACCATCTCTTTAGAATATTTTATAAATGTTATATTAAAATTACCCATAACGACAATTCTAAAAGAGTATATTCCAGTGGCAACCATGGTAGTTGAGTTAACACAGTGACAAGTATAATATAAGATAATTATAATTAGCCTTCCTGAAGTATCATAGTTCTTCATATATATATATATATATACTTTTAATTTTTTTATTATTAACATAGAATCTCTGAACTAAAAGAAATATCTAAATCGACTCTTAAAATAAAATGTAATAATAATAATTAAATGGACACTTAAGAAATTTCTCAGGATTGAGGGTATCTCTTATTAAAGGTGGAAAAGCTGTGTTTTAATTTTCACTTTAATTGAGTGAATGCCAATATAAAACTTATTAGCTTAGATTAGTATATAAAAGCTCTATTAAAGATGATCCATAATCAAAATATTGTATTCAAACATATGTTGATGCGGGATCATAAAAAGACCACACCACCAAATTACCCCAAATTAATTTTTCAATTTGTCCTTCCAAAACCAAGTAATAATAGATAGCGAGAGATAAATGAGCTTGCAAGAAATTGAATCAGCCAAACGTACGTGGAATATACATTTGAATTTGAAGGAAAATAGGATCTAGGAAAATTAAAAAAAAAATTAAAAAAAAGAAAGATGGTAGGATACCTCTTATTATAATTGGCACAGTAATGATCAGATAACTTGTAGATGAATGAAAATATCCTTTCCTAGCTCTGCTTCTTCAGGGTCATGACCAAAATTGAGTAGCTTGAACCGCTATTTATACATGTATTGGGGTGGAATTTGTGGTGATATTTGTTTATTTTTTTGAGAAAAAATTTCTGGTGATAGTTGTTCCACATCTAAGGATGACCAGATAACTGCTATTAGGTTTTTTATTTTATATAATTAAAAAATGATAGTAGGTGGATGGAAATATTTAATTCCTTTGCTTGTAACTAAGAAATTTAAAAGCCAAACGTTTGGCTTTGACTCGGTATCCCTGTATCAATCGATTCCAATTAAGTAATCTTCTCCATGTTGGATTACTTTCTTGGTACTAGATAGTTTCTCTTACATATTGAGCTTGATCGATTCAGGAGACTTATGGATAAGGAATAATTAGATATGAACAAATTTGCTTCTATATATGTACAAAGTAATATGCATGATTAAAGTATGCAAACGAGTAACTCTGATAGTGTGTGGCCACCTCTTCGTTTTCTTTTTCCTCTTTATGTCAGCTAGGGTTTTTTCTATAGGTTTTCTCTGCCATGCTAGCCTCCTCACTCTCAACTCTCATAGCTATGCCGGCTAGATAAAGGGGAAAAGTCTGTCTCCTTCTCCTTCTGATCTTCTTTTGATTTTCTTCTGATCTTCTTCTGATCTTAACAAACATCAGTGTTAGGCTGAATTATGCGAGAATGGCGGTTGGGCTTTATGAGAGGTGATGGGGTTAGGCTGATGGCATCGGATAGATGATAGGCGGTGGTTCAACATTGAGCATTGATTGATTTAGATGAGTCAATGTCGATCTGATGATAGATAGTGGTTAGGTCGTAGAGTATTGAAGGCATTGTCGTCAGTCAAGCAGCCACATTAGTTAATGGTTTGATGACGGTTGGGCAGCGACGTTGTTAGGTCCGAGTCATTGCCATGTCAATGATGGTTGAGTCACACTAGGTGGTTGTTGGTGAGAGATAGAAGTGAATGGCTTTTTAACTTGAGAGAGTTGAGAGAGAGTCTCTTTTTTATTAGAGTATAATAATTAAACTAAACCACCCTCAGCAAAAAGCCCACTAAACCTAACCTCACTAAAAAGGCTTCAAATTGTCACTAATAGAAGAGAAAAATTAAAGAATTAATATTAAATGATAGAGAACAAGAGCCAAAAAAAAAGACTTCAATATTCAAGACAACCATGACTACTAGGATAGTTAAATAGTCTTATCATTTATTGACTCAAAGTCAATGTAGAGAAATTAGTAGGATAGTTAAATAGTCTTTTCATTTATTGACTCAAAGTCAATGTTGAGAAATTAGTAGGATAGTTAGATAGTCTTTTCATTTATTGACTCAAAGTCAATGTAGAGAAATTAGTAGGATAGTTAAATAGTCTTTTCATTTATTGACTCAAAGTCAACGTAGAGAAATTAGTAGGATAGTTGTTGGTCTCGATATATATAGGAGTTTTTATATTGACTATCTAAGGAATCCGTTGACTCAAACTAGAAAGGATTATCTAAGTTGACTATTCTTTGATAGACTAATGTAATGGGTCCCTGTAATTTCTTTATATTGACTTACTTGACTAACTGCACAATTAAAATTACAAAAAACACCCCGAGAGAGTTTCTAATCAAACTCCATATTAATCAACTTCATCAAAATGCCATTGAGAAGAAAAAGAAAAGGTGGTTGGAAAGGCTTAGGATAATACTTTAGGCAAGAGTACTTTGGAAGTTAAAAGGAAAAATAACGAAGGAAAGACAAAAGTAGGGCAATTTACAGCAAAAGAAACTCTTCAATTTTTTAATTGGTAGAAATAGGCACCCCATCAAATTGCAATTTTGATCTTTTTTTATTGATTTAGCTCTAACAAATCTCAAAAAGACTGTCGTATCCTAAAAGCATCACGTATCACCTATGTAATTTATACGCATTGACTATGCAAAATATACGCTCTAATTTTTTTAAAAATGTGTATCGAGATTAAAAAAAAATTACACATCACTTATATAATTTATATGCATCGCCTATACAAAAGGTATGCTCTAATTTAAAAAAAAAACGTTATACATCACCTATGTAATATATATGCATGGTCTATGTAAAATGTACGCTATAATTTTCAATGATTTATGCATCGAGATTTCAAAAAAAATGTCACGCATCACTTATCTAATTTATACTTATCGCTTATATAAAAGGTACGCTATAATTTTTAACAATATGCACATCGAGATTAAAAGCCTGAATTTACAATTCGACAAATGAGGGGCATATTTCTGCCAACTAGAAAACTAAAAGTCTTTTTATTAGCAAATTACCCGACAAAAGTATTTTAGGAAATTTAAATTTTAAACCATATAACCTAATAGAAGTTAACCTAGGTTGTGATATGAAAATTATAGCCCCAATTTTTTCGGGTCCGATTAAAAAATATAAATACCTAAAAAATGGGGGGTGTTACTAGGGCTGACTATGGATAAAATATGGATTATATAGTGATTAACTCTTACCGGGATTCATATTTTTCGTTCAGATATGCATATTGAATGGATAGCAAAATTTATAACCATAACTAAACTAAATTGATGTGAATAAGTTTCGAATACAGATCGGATATAAATCAGATTTTAAACGAATACAAATATAAATCAAACATGTTTAATAATATATTCGAATATGAATCAGATCCTAATCAATTTGATAATATGTTCAGTGGATGATGATCAATTCCAAGGAGAAATGTAGAGGATTGTTGAAGCTTCTCCAAAAGTGTGAGATGATCTGGTTAAGGTTTTATTACCTTTTATTTGCTTATATTCAAAATTTATGAAATGTAATAAATATACTCATGAAAAGATCAAGCTTAAAATTTGAAAGTCATTCGAAATTTATCATGTAGACCTTCTTTGAGATATTTTGGAGAAAGACAGAGCTGCATGTAGCAAGGCTACAACTGAAAAACAGAGAAGACTCCATTATTGGGAGAAGGAACAAAGGGAAGTAACTATTGACGATATTAATCATTTAACTCACCAATTATTTTAAAAACTTAAACTATTAGATAATGGTACTTCTAGGCTAGAATATTTTGATGAGCCCAGGAAGTAGATTAAATTTAAATAGGTAGAGTTTTATAATTTTAGGCAAAGATGAGAGAGATGTTTCCTAGTTTGATTAGGTTCATAAGATATAGAAATTCAAAGTCAAAGCCAAAAACCAAAATCGATTTGCTTTTGGAAAATCGAAACTGAGTAGGGAAAAAATGTCTAGTAAGAATAGGAAAAGTAAAAATACAAGGAACACAATGATACAATTCTTTAATGTGAAAAATCTCTCATCTAGAGAGAAAAATCACACCCATCCAAAATTAATATATTCAACAAAACAATTGAGTATTTAAGTTTCATTTTGAATGTGATATGCATGATAAACTATTCTTGTAAAATAGAAAGTTTCTTTTTGGTAAGTGCTCGAGTTATGGATCAACTCTCAATCCTTGCATTGTTGGTGGTAGATTTTGATGTAGACAATTTGATTTAAATCTTTTGGTTTGTGATGATCAAGTTTCAATCCTAAATGTTTAGATAACCTCTCGAATGCAATCCATGATATTAACCATTCTTGTGAAATAGAAGACATTTTTTAAAAAGCACCTAAGTTATGTGTTAGGTTTTATTTGTACTAATATAATTGACAAATTATATTTTAAAATATAATTTTATTTATGTAATGTGTCTAGATTTTATATATAAGCATATGCATAAGTTATGACAAGTAATAAAATATTTGATGAAGAATATTAAAGTGGAAAATTAATTTTGAAGACAAAGTATTCGAAATAATTTTAGAATCATGATTGAAATGATTAAACGGTGTCATGATAGTTGAAGAAAATAAAATTTTACGTAAAGGCACAGAAACAAGCACTCTGCGTTTAACTATCTAGTATGCTATTTGAACAGGGCATTCGAACGCACTCAGGCCACGTTTGAACGCACCTACAGCGTGTTCGAACGCGAAATTAGGCGTTCGCACATACAGAGAATGCGTTTTGGGTGTTCGAACGCACTCGGGCCGCGTTCGAACGCACCCACGTAACATGCAAATTTTTGGACTTCCAAGAATTCTATTTTGACTTAGATTTGGCCTTATCTTCTTAATCTATATAAGAGTTGGGATACTCTAACACTAAGGAGGTGGGTGATTGCTTTTAAAAAGGATTTCTTGGAGCTACAACATTCTTCTACCAATAAGGTCCGTCTCTTCTATAATGCACCAAGCTTTCGTCTTAAGGGCCATCTAGACGAAGGATCAATCTCGAGGGTTTCTGAGATTGAAGATCAATCATAGGAAGCAGTGAATCGTGAGCTCTAGCGATCAAGATTGAAGAAAATAAAGTCGTGGGGATTGGCAGGTTGTTTTGTAAGTCAGTCTTGTAATTGCTATAAATTTAGTGATTGATTTTGATTTGAGTTCAAATCCGTGGATTTTTCCCGTTTTTCCACGTAAAAATCTTGACGTTCATTTTTGCTTTACTCTTTGATTTTTATTCTGCATATTTACATAAGCAAAGGGTTGAAATTATTGCATAGGGTTTAGATACATACGCGTGTCTAGGTTTTTTTAATTGGTAGCAGAGCAGACTCTCTTACCTTAGTGAGAGATTGACTAGCCACGGATTTTCATAGAGATGGATAATCTTCTATTAGACCTCCTATTCTTGATGGATCAAACTATGGATATTGGAAAGCTAGGATGAGAGCTTTTATGAAATCTATAGATGAGTGTGTTTGGCTTGCCGTTGTGAACGGTTCGAGTGCACCGATGCACTTGGTGAATGATAAATTAGTTGAGAAACCTCCTCAGTCTTGGGATAGGTTGGATTATGAAAAAGTTGGCTGGAATAGCAAAGCAATTAATGTTATTTTCAGTTATGTTTCCTCGAATGAATTTAGAAGAATATCTACATATGAGATAGTTAAAGATGCTTAGACGATCTTAGAAACTACTTATAAAGGAACCGTAGCTATTAAGCTTTCGAAAGTTCAAAGATTGACTACTAGTTTTGAAACTCTCCATATGGAGGAGAATGAGACCTTTGATGAATTCTATGTAAAACTAAGTAACATAGTTAATTCCATTTTCAACATAGGAGAAAAAATTCCTAAGAACAGAATTGTTCGTAAGATCCTTAGGTCTCTGCCAAAAAGGTTTCAAGCTAAAGTCACTGCTATTAAGGAAAGTAAGGATATCGATACAATGAAGGTTGAACAATTGGTAGGTAATCTATAGTCGTTTGAGTCCACTCTTTCTGAACCTATGAATTCCAAAGATCAACCTTAACAACTATTGAAGAAAATTTAGAGGAGTCAGATGATGACAGCGAATTAGATGCTGAGATGTTGGCTTCGTTTGTCAAAAAGTTTACTAAATTATTTAAGAAGTCAAACAAGTTCAATGTTGAGAAGCTTGAAAAAAAAAAGAATCCTGCTAGTGTAAATATTAGGGTGGGTAACAACAATTTTAAATAGAAAACCAAAAATCATGATAGTAAAATTCATTGTTTTGTATGCTCTGGTTTTGGACACATTGTACAGAAATGTCCGAATCGGCACAAGAGGAAGGATAAAGGTATGAAGTTCACTTGGGATGACTTAAATGAGTCGGATAATGATTCTGAGAAAGAGCAAGAGAATTATGTAGCTTTCATCTCCTCTCTCTTTTATACTAACTTTATTGTTGATTCTGGTAGTACACATGAAGGAGTAGATTGTAACCCTAGATTCATCTTCAAGCACTCAAACCTTAGCCACCATCTTTCTATAGTAGCCGCCTTATCTTACGGTCGTTCACCACCACCCTTAGACGTCCGCCACCTCCGACGATCACCACAACGTCGAATATTTACTATTTTGACCTTGCTCCACTCTTTTATTTATATCTTTTCATCTTAATCTCTGATTTATGTAAAACTAGAGCCATTAGAACCCTAATTCATGAGGCTACCACCACTTAACTTTCCATAATTTCTTACTTTCAAACCGATCTAGATCTGGTTCATAACAACTATGACCATGCTATGATATCAAATTCAACCACATATGATGCATGATGACTACTTGATAATCAGGTATATCAGATGATAATGAAATCATATGCATTTCTCAATATATTAGCCATCAATATTAGCTCTGAGTAATATCATCATCATACTAGACCATTGTGCACAATCAACATCTGGTACTCAGTCTTATCATCATGCCTAAAGGCTCAAAGCATACCCAGTTATCCATTAAATGTATCTCAGTCACAATCATACCCTGCCATCCGCAAAGGGTATATCAACACCCATCCAGATCGAGCATCCCTTCTAGCTAATAGAAATTATATGATGATAACTCGCCACATATGTCCTAGCGAACAGCATGCATTTGAATATTTGCTGTGCACACGGACTAACGACCTCAGATGTAAGGTCATATGATCACGCATATATCGAGCGATCAATCATCCACCAAGCGTATCCTAACCCTTGTGCCCATTTAGGTATTCTTACGCTTTCTATCAACTATCCTATTTTTATTCTTTCCTTGCAAATGACAAATCATATGCATTTATTCAGTATTATAATAAATTATGTAATCTCAGAAATTTAGGTGATAAGAAAGTCAAAAGAAGTATGATGCGATATAATCTCCAATCATACATGTATCACATACATACTCATGCTAGATATTATCTCGACATAAAGCCATAACAGTATAGTCATCTTCGCCTAGATATCAACAATGTATTCATATCCAAGGTCAGTCTAATCAAATGAATAATAAAATATGCTCGATTGTAATCATCTCTATATAAGATCATATAATCATGCTAGAAACCAAAACATAATGCGTATAAATAATATGTAGTATCTCCTAATGTGAGAAAGCTCTTTAGGAAGAAGACTACTCATAGTCTGATTAGAATGCATAAAGCATGTATCCCTCGTGTCCATCTACTAAGCGTCAACTCATCTCTAGTAGGGTCAACGAGGTCTCAAATAAGGATTTCGGGATCTGAAAATATTTACACAGTATGAAGTTAGTGGTTTATCCAATTAAAATCTATTTGTGTAAAATATGATGGTTCATTAGATTTAGAATTACTTCTTTTTTATTTTTATTAAATAGCTCAATATATATATAATCCTGATATTATAAATATATTATTATTATTATAAAATGTGAGTTAGAAAATAAGGATAAATATATTTGTTCTCTTTTTATATTAGAAAGATAAAACCTAAATATATATAGTTATAAATAAAAATATAAGTGTAGAGAAAATCTAATTATAGTTAACTTTTGTGATTCTACTCTTACTTAACTATTCAATATCATACGTATATCCGATCAACAGTTCAGAAATGTCTTAGATGTAATTATCCCTCTCATTTTATACCCCCAGGTTTGGGAGAAAGAAGTTCCAACTACCATCTACCCAAGATTTTTCTCCTGGAGTCATCTCTAGTTCTCTCTCTGCTAAGGTTACCTCTTTAGGTCTCCCTGCAGGATCTCCTCCTCCTCTATACTCTTTACTCTCTACTCCATCTATTGTACCCTCCATGGCCTCTGAAGATGAGGATCTCTTGAAGCAGTTTGCTTCCCTCCTCTCAGACAATAGGATGGAGGACACTATCCCTCTCCCTGAAGACTGCACCATCCATAGGAAGCCATCGCTGTGCTTGATTGGCAAACTCCTAACTGAAAGGTCATTCAGTTTGATAGGACTGAAGAATACTCTCATCAAAGCTTGGTATATGGAAGGTTCTTTGGAATTTATTGAGGTGGGAAAGAACACCTTTCTTTCTCTCCTTTGAGCTCGAGATTGACAAGTGGAAGGTCTGGTTTGGCACTCCATGGTCGTTCAATAGGGATCTATTCATCATTACACCCTACCAGCCAAACCTCCCGGTTGCAGCTTGGGACTTCTCCAAGTCTGAGATATGGGTTCAGTTCCATGGCATCCCATTTCAATTTATGTCAAGGAAAACTACTGCTCTCTTGGCGGAAAAGATAGGTGAACCAGTTGAATCAAGCGCAACGGACCCAACGAAATGGACAAAATTCATCCGAACGAGAGTCTTGATCAGCATCCTGAAACCTCTGACCAGCTCTCTTTCTATCTCGATACCATATGGAGGTTGTTTTGAGATAAAAGTAAGGTATGAAAGACTGCCTCGTCATTGTTTTTCCTGTGGCACGATCGATCACGAGAGTCCAGCCTGCATCCATCGTAGCTCGCTAGAAGGAAAAATAAAGAAGGACTACCCCCCTCACCTCAAGCACAAACTCATCGACCTTCTCCAGCCAAAGTTCACTGAGCTCAATGTCGTGCAAAGAACTCTCGATCCTCTCTCCATTAGTGGTGAAACAATCCCCAAGCTGGCTCCCCGGAGGGTGCCGGTGCAAAATTGGCACGAGGCGGCAATCTCGACGGGGAGGGAAAGCTCTCATCCTGCCGTCCCTAGTCCGTCTCTCTCCTTCCCTGAGAAAGCCTCGTCAGCCAGACAAAACGTGTCGAGTATCCATTTGAAAAGCGTCTATTCATCAATTCAGCTGGACTCTGGTGTCGCCCAAGGATTGGCTACCCCCTCTGCAACCACTATAGCTTCTCCAAAAGTTCACGCCAACACTGCTGAGTTGTGCAGAGAGTATGAAGGTATGGTATCTGTCCCGATCGAGCTTCACATTAACCCATCACTACCAGTCAACCTTCACATCAACCCGCCGGATATCTCCACCTCCACCCAATCTGACACCATCTCATATTCACCTTTCCCTTCCTCACCTCCCTTCAAAATAGACTCCAGTATATCGCCAAAACCCTACCCCCTACCCCAAGGGAAAAGGAAAATCACAGATGCCCAACTAAAACTCCCAGCCACCAAAAGAATTCACTCCTCCCCTCTCCTGCCTAGCCCTCGGATTTTCGATGGCCCCATCAACCCTACCACTCCCTCCTCTTCTTCGTCTGCCGTGGCTGAGCATGACTCGCCGCGGCAACAATCATGAAGCTTCTTGCCTGGAACTGTCGAGGGTGTGGAGGCTCCTCAACAGTCCGAAATCTCACTGCCATCCTCCATGCCACCCATGCTTCCATTGCTTTCCTCTCGGAGACTAAATGTAGAGAGGCTAAAGCAAAAAAAAAATATCATCTCCTCCCTCCCCCTCAAAAATCATGTCATCATTAGCTCCCAGAATAGAGCAGGAGGCTTATGGCTCTTATGGGACGAAAATATCTCTTTGGAAATCATCGAGGAGTTCAGTTCCTTCATCTTTGCACTTATCAAAGGTCACTATCCTGCCTCAAACTGGATCCTGGGCTGCGTCTATGGCAACCCTTACAGCAAAGACAACGCCTTACTATGGCACAAAATAGGCCTCTTTTCAATTAGCAATCTTCCTCTTTGTTGTATTGGCGACTATAATTGTATTTGCAATCCATTAGAAAAAGAAGGAGGTGCAGTCAACTTCAGTGCCAAGCAAAGAAGCTTCGTTGACCATATAGCCAATGCAGGTCTCCTCGACTTAGGTTTCTCCAGTCCTGCCTTTACATGGTCCAATAGAAGAACTAGAAATGAACTTATCCGAGAACGTTTGGACAGGGCACTGGCCTCCCCGGCGTGGTCTAATCTTTTTCCTTCCTCTTGGGTCCTTCATCTACCGGCAATTTCCTCTGACCACAACCCGTTATTACTGGATACATCTCCTCTTACAAAAAAACACAGCAGGAAATTCAGAACGGAGAATTGGTGGTTCTTGGTAAATTCCTTTCGTGGTTTCTGTCGTACTTCCTGGGATAACTCTTATAACCCTAATTGCTCCTTCTCAGCAAATCTCAGCAATCTTGCCAGCAGTATAAGCTGCTGGAAAAAAGAAGAAGCAACTGGTCTATCCCTTAACATCAAAAGACTAGAGAAGAAGCTCCTAGCTCTTCAGGCTGGTGCTCCCACTGAAGAATCTCTCATCGAGGAAAACTGTCTCAGATCTAGTCTTGAGGACCTCTACCTTAAGGAGGAAATATATTGGAAGCAAAGAGCCAGGAATGACTGGCTCACAAGCGGTGACCGTAACACAAAATTCTTCCATGCTTCTGCCTCCTCCAAACATCGCAGGAACTCTATCTTTGGTCTCAAACTGGCCTCTGGGCATAGGATTCACAACCCTGACAGTATATCTTTGGCATTTGTTGAGCATTTTAAAACTATCTTCTCTTCTTCTAACCCTTTGGACCTAACTATTGCCATTGACTCTCTTCTAGCTCTTACAAAAAAAATCCCTACATCCAGTGCTAAATTTCTATCTTCATGCCCCTCTGAGGAGGAAATTGAATCTGTTGTCAAAAGCTTTGGACCGGATAAAGCCCCGGGCCCGGATGGATTTAATGCAAGGTTTTTTCAGGCTTTCTGGGAAGTCCTTAAGCCTTCATTCTGCAATTCTGGTTAAAACTTTTTCACCTCAGGTATCATGGAGCATGGCATTAATCATACTTCCATAGTTCTCATTGCTAAGAAACCGGATGCATCAGCAATTGGAGACTACCGGCCTATTAGTCTCTGCAACTTTATTTATAAGACTATTGCTAAGATTCTTGCAGGTAGGATCAAAATTCTGCTTCCTGATATTATAGCTCATACTCAAACAGCATTTGTGCCCGGAAGACAAATTGTGGACAACCATATTCTAGCTCAAGAAGTCATCATTTTTCTAAAAACTTCAAAAAGCAAAGTAGGGTCTTTCCTCCTCAAAGCAGATCTATCCAAAGCTTTCGACAAGATGGAATGGTGCTTCATCGAGAAATGCCTTACATTACATGGATTTCCTTCTCACTTCATTCACCTTATTATGGTCTGCATCTCTTCGGTATCATATGAAGTTATTCTCAATGGAAACTCCAGTGCAAAATTCTTTCCTGAGCGTGGGCTTAGACAAGGATGCCCCCTCTCTCCTTTCCTATTTGTTATTGGATCTAACGTACTATCCTCTCTCCTCTCCGAAGCCCTCAGCAAGAACTTTTATAAGGGTATCAAACCAGCTCGTGGTGCACCTACTCTTACCCATTTGCTGTTTGCCGATGATCTACTATTGTTCAGTAGAGCGACCTCGGGGGAGGCTGAAGTGCTTAGTAATATCATTAAGAGATATGGAGCTGTTTCTGGCCAAGAGTTAAATATTGACAAATCTGCAATCATGTTTAGCCAAAAGACTTCAAGTTCAAACCGTGCCCTAGTTCTTCATAAGTTAAGTGCTCGGTCCCTCCTCATGGGCGACAAACACCTAGGGAATCGGCTCTAGACCCAAAGATCTAAGAATCTAGCTCTAAACTTTGTGCTTCAAAAGGTTCAATCAAAGCTAGCTGGCTGGAAATCCAAGTTCCTTTCGCAAGCGGGAAGAACTGTTCTAGTTAAATCTGTATTATCGGCCATCCCAACCTACTTCATGGCAACCACCTTATTCCCAAAAGGTCTTTTAAACAAAATCACATCTGAAATAAAAATCTTCTGGTGGTCGCATGGCAAAGAATCAAAGACTTTCCACCTAAGAAGATGAGACCTGTTATGCCGCCCTACTTTGCTAGGTGGCTTAGGCTTCAGAAGACTAGACCTAATCAACAAAAGCCTCATACTTAAACTTACATGGAGACTCCTATCTGATCCTAACACTCTATGGGCACAAACGCTCAAAGCCAAATATTTCCCTCACTGCTCATTCTGGGAAGCAAAGAAAATGTCGCGCTGTTCTTGGTCCTGGTCCGCCATCATCAATCTGCGAGCTGAGTTCAGGAAAAATGTCATATGGAGGATCAGTAGAGGTGACTCCATCCACCCCAAGACAGACCCTTGGCTCCCTCTTCCTGACTGTCAGCTTCATCCCGCCATTCCCTGGGAGCTAACTGTCAAAGATCTTCTTGTCGGTAGACAATGGAATCTGCCTCTAATCAATGACCTTTTCACCCATGAGGAAGCTATTCTTATCGGCAGAATAAACCCTAATGGTAGCTCCAGGGATAAAGAGGACACACTCATTTGGAAACCAACGACGAAAGGAAACTTCACTGCTAAATCAGCCTACAGCTCTCTCTCCAACGGTAGCTGGCAAAGCTCCTCATCTTTGACCCAAGCCAAAGTCACCTGGAAACTGATTTGGCAGAACAAATACTGCATTCCTAGAGTCAAGCTTTTTGTTTGGAAAATGATGGTGGGTGCCTTACTAGTGAGATCAGTTCTACACCTTAAAAGAAGGGAAATAGACCCAACCTGCCCGTTTTGTTCCTCTGAGCCGGAATCCATTGAGCATTTACTTTTAACATGTAACTTTGCCAGAGTAGTATGGTTCTCGTGCAAACTTGCTATAAGATCTGACGCAGATGGCACCAACTTGGAGGACTGGATATTCAAAACTTTTGATCATTTGAAGGATCACAAAGCTCTTGCACTTTGCTTCAATGTTTTCTAGAGTATCTGGAGAGCCAGAAACAATCTAATTTTTGGAGGGGAAAAACCTTGCCCACACAGAATACTATCCTACTCTAAGCTTTTACTCTCTCGAAAGGATTCTCCTCCCCTCACCTCACCTCCAACAGTCTCTTCAGTCTCGCTAACTCCTCTCGACAAAACCGAGATTGACATTCACTATGGTGACCTGGTGGGATGGACAGACGCAGCATGGAAGGGCTCAAATGAAGGTGGTGCAGGACTAATTATTTTAGAGTTCCCGGCAGATATCTACTTGGGCAAAGCTACTCTCCTTACTAACTGCCATAACAGCTTACATGGTGAGATGTTAGCTATGCGTCTATTAATTGAGGAAGTCTACCTTAAGACGCCGGCAAGCAAAGTCTGGCTGTTCAGTGATTGCCAGGTGCTAGTTAACATACTAAACGAACACAGAGATCAGTCGATATCCTGGGAATTGGCTTCGATAGTTAATGAATGCTTGGAACGTATGAAGGAGCTCCCATCAATACGAATATGCTACACAAGTAGAAAAAACAACTTTGTGGCCCATAGTTTAGCTAGGTTTGCACTAGCAAATCGGGTTAGCAAGGTCTGGTTGAACCCACCTTGTGATTTCTATTGTAACCTTCCCTTATCTGAATGAATAGATCTTTGGATCTTTATCAAAAAAATAATAATAATAATAATCATTATCCGATCATATAAGAAATAGTTATCAAAGCTTAATATTCATTTTTATACAAAATCATATTTAACAATAAGGTGCTAGAAATACATTATGTATATATATAGGTATATATGGACATGAATATAAATATGTATTAGTTTGTTTATTATTAATAAGGTTTTTACCTATTATAAGTTATAAATATAAAAATTACAAGTAATTAACTATTATGCTTATCATACTTTACTAATAATTGTGTTTGTGCTTATATATTATTTAAAGTAATTAAATAGTATGCTTGTCTCTGCCCAGTGCTAGGCAGAGACAGTGTTGGGCTCGGCCCAGCACTATAGTTAGCAGCAAAGAGAGAGGAGAATGTAGAGAGAAGGAAAGGAAGAAGAAGAAGGAGAAGGGAAGGAGAAGAAAGATAAGGAAAAGAGGGGGAAGGGGGAGGGCGGATCTAGGCCGATACGGAGGGTACTGGCAGTTGCTAGCCAGCCAACAGTTGGCCTCTCACTAGTAGCTCGGCTATGATGATCCCAAGCCTAAGAAGAGAGAGAGAAGGAGATAGAGTGAGAGAAGAGAATAGAAGAAGGGAGAGGAGGGAGCAGGATCACCGGTGTTGCTCGGTGGCGGAGGTGGCGATGATGACTCTAAGAATGGTATTAGCAAGAGAGAGAGAGAGTTCAAGAGAGAAAAGAAAAGAGAGAGAGAGAGAGAGAGAGAGAGAGAGAGAGAGAGAGTTTGAGAGAGAGACATAGAGAGGGAGAGTGGTAGGAGATAGAGGATGGCAGCAGCTACGCTGGCGGTGGGGCTTGCCCTAGCTAGCCGACTATAGCTAGTTGGCTGCAGCAACAGTAATAGGGGTGAGTGGCACCCCCTCCCCAAGCATCCTCTGTTTGCATGGGCACGGGGCGGGCCATAGTTTTTTAAGGGTTAGACTATTATACGCAACCACCAACCACAAGTTTGCTGCAATAATAACCATTGTCGTCAGCGATCTTCTAGCTGGTGGTCGCGCAAATAGCGACCGTGTCTCAGGGTCGGGTGGTCCGAGAAAGTGAGTGGACGTGGTGGTTTGGGCAGGAATCGCTTAGATCGTCGCCAATAGAAAGCTAGGGTGTTCAGCCTTAGTTCCATCGTGGGCAGGGAAGACGACCCCGAAGCCACTACTGTGGGTAGCTCTGGCATGGTTGCGGTGGTTGAGAGGGTCTGCAAGGGTGGAGGTAGACCTGATCAAGCGGCCCAGCGCGCCTGTGCCCAGCTGGGCAACACGAGCCAATCCTTTGCTTGCCCGACTCGGCCTGAAATCCCGCCCATTCGACCCGCCCGTTTGGCTTGCAACTAGGCTCGCCCGTTCTGTTACAGTAAAAACCAACGTAAATTTTGGTACTATACCATTTTATATTTTTTTAGCACACCTTTAAAATTTGGGAAAATTTTATTTTGCTCCCTCCTTTTTGCCTTATTTCCGTTTCAACCCCTCCTTTTCATGCCTGCCTAAATTAGCCCCTGCTTTTTATATTTGCTATCTACTAAACCCCCTGCCGTTAACTATCTTCACGGAGACTAACTAAACTTCAGGTTAAACTAACCCACAATGCTCAAATAACTAGTATACCCTTGGATATTCATATCCATACCGGTTAGTAAACCCGACTCATTTACATTTAGTAAAACCCCATCTTTCCCCAATCTCTCATCTGAAAACCCTATCTTTCTCATCCAAAACCCCATTTCCCCGATCTCTCTTCTAATCTCCCTTCACCATCTGAATACCCTTGGATATTCATATCCATACCCGCTAGTAGTGCTCATAACGCTAGGCGGTGGAGGGTGGCTAGTAGGACCTCTGCCAAGGCCTTGATCGAGTCATTGAGGAGGTCTATATCTCCTTCAAGTTCTCATTCGAGTTCTCCTTAAATTCAATCAAAAATTCCTTAAATATAGCATTTGCCTACACTGGTGGGGTCGAAGAAACTCCTGGAGGAACAGAGATGAGTTCCTGATCCTCCATGGTTGCTCCTTCCTCGTTCATTTTTCTCAATCTCGTGTTAACCATCGTTTGAGGAAAGCCGACTTTGATACCAATGTTATGCATTAGATTTGGACTGATCTGGACGTAAGAAAATTATAGAAATTTTTGTGACCAAGACCTTGTTACAAGTTGGATTTGAACCGACAGTCAAAAAATTATAGTCTCACAAGTTGCAGATCTAATGGATTTAGTTTCACATAAATACGTGGTCGGAGTGAAAAGTTATAAATAAAATAGTAAAAGAATGTTAGAACGAGATGGATCAGTAAATATCTAACGTTGTGGCGGTCGTCGGATGACTAAGGATTGTGGTGGACGACCGTATAGTAGAGTTGCTCGTGAAGTCATGGTTAAAGATAGTGGCTAAGATTTGGGTGCTTTGAAGGGATCTAAGGCTATGATATACTCGTATGAAGATAAGGATGATATAACAAATTGGTAAAAGATAAAAACAATAATAACAAATTGGCTAAACTTAAGATTCATTCCACGATAATAATAATTAATATATGATCTCTCCTATTTATAGGAGTAATATCCTAGCATATCAGATCCTCATATGGATTATCCACTCTATTTGAAATTCAAAACAATAAACAAATCTAACTAACTCTTGACTGACTCGATTTGGCTCGACTAACTCGACTGACTTAACCCACACGGTTGTATCGTAATATTTTTTCAATGTTTTTATAATATTTTATTACGAACCAAATCTGGAGTGATCGGATGTAAGAAAATTATAAAATAGGTAGAGGTAGCCTCATGAGATAGGGTTATAATGCCTCTAATTTTACCTAAATAGAAAGTCGGGATGAAAAGTTAAAAATAAAATAGTGGAGATAAGTCAAAAAGGCCAGAACGGTAAATATCCGATGTTGTGGCGGTCGTCGGAGGGTGGCGGACGGCCAAGGGTGGTAGTGGATGGTTGTATTGTAGGGTGGCTGTTGGAGATAGAAAGAGGCTAGGGTTTGGAAGGTTGGGATGTTTCTACGGCTATGATCTACTCCTAGAAAGATAAAGCGATCTAACAGCTAGATAAAAGATAAGGACGAAAATAATAACTGGCTAAACTCAGATTTCTTCCAATGATAATTATCAACACATGTTCACCCGTATTTATAGGAGTAAAATCCCTAGCAGATCGGATCCACATGCGGATTATTTGATTTATTTGAAATTTAAAACAATAAGATAAAGCTAAATAATTAACTTGACTCAACTTGACTTTAACTCGACTTAACCCATGTTGTCGGATTGTAACATATTTTTATATATCACTTAAACAAATTATTTCTTTTTATCTCATATCCTCATAAGGCTTTATGAGATCTTCAAGTAATTAATATATAGAGATTTTATCAAAAGTGATGCGAGGGCAATGTTGGTATTTAAAAATAAAATTGGATAAAACTACAAAGGAAACTAAAATGGGTAGGAGTGCAAAAGAGAAAAATAAAATTGGTTTTTGATATGAATAGTCTTGAATAATAAAGAATTACTTTAACAACCTAAGGATTAACTAGATTACAACAAAGGAACGATTAAATGACTGTAGGCTTGTGAGTTTAAATAGGGTTTACTCATGATACTCAAAATAATTCAAATTAACACATGTTGACAATGGCTGTATATGTTCTTGTTCGAACATCTTTCTCATCAACATATTGAATGACAACAACGGAACGGAGATGCAGGACAAATAACTACAAGTACAAATTAAAAATAGAGAATGAATTGAACACAAGGACACAAGAACAAGGACAAGGATGACAAATTAAAACTTAAGTTGAAAATGATATGAATGAAGAAGATTGCATATGTTTTTACTACAAATGAGATGATATAAATGATGAAGAAAATTAACGCTGAAAAACTATTCCATACTTACAAGAACACAATTTATAAAGGAACGAAATACTGAAGATTAGTGCTCAGTGAGGAAGGTAGCATCAATTAGAGTTCCTAGCCTTGCTCTTGTGCTTCAGTAAAAATTGAATCTAATTTAAAACTATCTTTTTAAGAAGGAGATTGATGGTTGCAATACTAGCAAGAAATAAAGAATTGATGTGACCCATCACGTATCTCATATGATGCATCGCATTATTTTAATTGATCCATTCATTCAAATTGTCGTCCCAAAATAGGAGTATGACACTAAGAAGACATATACTTTTAGATTTTCTTCTATTCTATATAATCTTTATAGATATCATTTCATTCTCTCACATATGTGGTTGTCAAAACTTTGTAAAAAAGTGCAGTAATGGCAAATCGGTTTGAAAATAGTAAAATTAAATGATTTTAAGATAGAAATATAAAAAATGGAGAGAAAATGCAATCATAAGTCTATATTAGATTTATGGGGCAATAGTTTGATATTTATTATTCAACCGCTATATTTTAGTTTTAATGCCTAAAAATACATTTTATTATCTTTAAGCTAACTTCAACTAATAATAGAGAATATTTTATTATTTTTAAAATAAAAATAAATTTAGAGACCTAAAATACCTCTCATTTGACTTTAGAATATGATCACTTATACTTTTACTTTAGTTTCAAAAAATTACTAAACAATAATGGAAATGTTGTTATTGAGAGATTTCTGGTGTGTGAGAATAAAAAAATATTGTGATTAATATGAGTATAGGGTTGATTTACTAGCACTCTTGATAATCACGTATAAGGTATGCATGGCTGATAGGCAAGTCTTACAAAAGTACCCCTCCGTCTATATATATATATATATATATATATATATATAATATAAGAGTAATTAAGTTATTTTACTTTACTGTTGACTAATAGTTGCAAGAACCATAAGAAATTTAAATAAAAATAAATAAAGGAACTTAAATACTTAAGTTTAAAGTTTATTGAGAGAGTTCACAATGAGCACTACAATAGGGAAGTAAAATATATTTTTTGCTAAATATATCTAATCATAGTTATAAATAAACTTAGATTAAGAAATAAAAACTATTTTGCCCTTTTATAGATTGTTTAAATGGATCAAGAACTATCCAAAATTATATGATAGCAATAAAAGAAAATCTTACCTTTTAGAAGAAAAAATTAGTGATAAAAAAATATACACTATGATAAAAAAAGTTTAGTGATAAAAAAATTCTAGTCATTTAAATGCGTTTAACTTTAACAACCATCAATTTGGAATATTCAATAGATATTGTATGAAAATCTATATTTTCCACAATAATTATGATATGTTAAAAAATATAGTGGAAATTATGATATATTTAAAGTTTTTAGCTACAGTTATATAAAAAAAAACCCTTGGTAAATGGTAATAATACTATAGAATTTTTTACTTACAATTTTTTCTTTTTCTAATTATTAATTTCCTTATAATCCTTTTTCTTTTTCTCCCTATTTCTCTCTCCTCTCCTTTCCCCTATCTCACCCCCCCTCCCCACACGGCCACACCTCAATTTAAATATTGACCTCTTTACTCTCTTCCCTCCCCTATCCTCATTTTACCCAGCTTGGTAAACCGGCTTCCCTTCGTCATCGCAACACACCGCCACTGCCATCGCCACCTCCCCCGGATTCCGGCGATCAGCAACCCCCAACCGAGGTAACCCCCCCCCCCTCTCTTGTTCTGTCTTTCTTAAATCTTTTCTTTTACATGCATCCAACACGAGGATATTGTTTATGATCGTCTTTTTGTGGGAAATTTGATTAGAATATTTTGATTTTACTACCAAGATTGCCTTTTCTTTTTCATTATATCGATTTATTTATTTGCATAATCATGTGTATGTGGTGCCTTGTTCATGTTAACATTATAACAATTACGCCAGCATATTGCGTTGTCACCTTTTTGATAATTCAACTACCTTTTCTTGTTGATTTGCAGGAATTTATTTGCAACCTCAAGAAGCAAGTTAAAGAACGTACTTCTAATCACCAAACAAGAATTTTTTTTCTTTTCTAGGGTGTCGCTCACTGGGAGCACAAATGACGGCATCTGGAGAGCCCTTTAGGGCCCCTTTTCTGCAAAGAATGTTTAAGGATGAAGATTCCACGACCGTGGATGAACTGTTTAGTGAGCGTATGCAGTCTTGGTATTTTAGTCGAGAAGAGATTGAGAATAACTCTCCCTCCAGGAAAGATGGCATTGGTTTAAAGAAAGAGTCAGAGCTTCGGATGTCATACTGTTTATTCATTCAAGATGTTGGCATCAGACTTAAATTGTATGAACTTCCTCGTCTTTGTTTCATTTCGACATTCATGAGCAAGTCATATTTTGTCCACTGTTGTGCCTGTCTTATCCATGAATCTAGCTTATTCTGTTGCATGAATTCAAAACTTTGATTATTTATACATCTACTCTTTAGCAATAATAGTTTCTTTAGGATTATAAGCACGACATCTACAGACTATAGGTTTACTTGTTTTTCTACTTAGTTAGACATTATGTGATTTCTCAATTGTTAGTTAAGTTCTGTCGAAGCATAAGGGTTAAGGATTTTCTCAGCTTGTTGGCCTTCAAATTGATCTCTGAAGAAAAACTTTAACCTCAAAACCTTTACCTAATTTAATTTGCACATGAAGATTTATCTTGGGATGCTATTACCTAGAACTGGTTTCATGTGGATTGGTTTTCATGCGTTTTGGTATATTAGTAGAAGTCTCAAGTAAGTTATTTATCTCTTATTTGGCAATTGGCACTACTTTTAACTCTTCTTTCCAGTATGTTCTTGGCCTATGCGACCTCCATTTTGGCTCATTGGCTCTTTTGTCAATCAGCTTTTCTCCCGATGATAAATATAATGTTGCATGTATTCTAGTTTGACATAAATTTTCTGTTTCTGGAGGTTGATATGGATATAGATGTATATTTTAGGAGACATGTTAGTGCATGCCTTTTCAGCTGCATGCCTTTTCAGCTTCTATATCATTCTTCTTTCTTTGCTTTAGGTGAGAATTTTAATTGTTGAATTATCTTCACAGACCTCATGTCACAATTGCGACAGCAGTAATGTTTTGCCATCGATTTTATCTTTTTCAGTCTCATGCAAAGAATGATTGGCAGGTATGTTGCATCATTCATATCTCTTTCTCTTTCTCTGGACACATAAAGCCAATTTCTTTTCTGGAGCTTTCATTATACTTTTAAGCTGTTGACCCATAGACTTAACCATTTCTTCTATTTGGCATCTGAAATGCTTCCATTTTGATAAAATAATGGACTATGCTAACATAGACCTTTGATCTTTACAAAAACAAGCTAACTGGAGCAAAAGCATCATATAGCTGACACAAATATTTGGAGAAATATTTAGAGCAAAAGCATTATTGCCCTAGTACATATGCTTGTGCATCGAATGATGACTAAAACCTCCACCAACCTACATCTAAAAAAGGAAATGGAGATACTAAAGATGCTGAGAAATGGAGGGAAGAATAATTTTAATTACACTATTTTCTTGTTGACCTGTTATCAGATGAATATTATATCTTATTCTATAGATTTCCAATCTTGGTGAATATTTTTTTTCTCAGGTAAAGAAAATGATCTTGAGCTCATGTATCTAGTTTTAGATATTGGTTTACGTATTGGGTCAGATTTGGGGATGATGAAAATCTTTACCTAGGCAACTCTAATGTAGTAACCTAAAGAGTCACATAATTTAAACCATTTGAAATCTCTCATTCTACTTACTATTGCTGCTAAAAAAGAAGCCGAATTTCTATTGTAATGGTGAGATGAGAGGTGGAGGGAGGGAAGGGCAACATTAAAGGGAAGTGGTGGAGGCTGGAATCAATGCTGGGAGCTGGAATTGAGTGTAGACAGATGGTATTATGGTATTGACAGGTGATAGAATCGATGATGGAGGTATGTACAGTGAATCTCATAGCATTCTCATGTTAGCAACCTATTGGTAAACACTTGCTAAACAATCTTTCTTTTAATGAAAATTCCATTAGATAAGTTTGCAGTCAAATCTATACCATAGGATCTCACTTTTGTTAAACAAATATTCTTTCAAATTCTTTGAGATTCTCCTATGGGCTTGTTTTTTATTTTACTTTTCTCATTAGATATTGACCCTTTTCCTTGACTATATGCCATGTTTTGGTTAATCAAGTATTGTGTAGTATTATGTCTGAAGAGGTTTGGCAGATATCAGAACAGTGATAATTTATGCTATCTTGCATCCACTACATTGGGCGGGGTTCAAGTTCATTTGGCATTTGCGCTTGAGGGATACTTAATTGCAGTCATGGATCTGGGATGCAAGCTTATCTTAATTTGAATATGAGAATTCTGAGCATCATCTTTTGATAGTACTCTGTACAGTAAGTACCATGATATATTCTCTCCTCTTTACCGTTATCTTTATCTTTTCTTTACGATATTCATGTGAATGCAGCAGTCCTACAAAAGTCCTGTAATTTTATTCCTGTTTTTCCTTTATAGCATTGCAAATTGCATTGAACCTAAAGATGCAGTCATGTATTGGATATAAATTTTTGACTAGTTGCTGGCTTGCTTCCCTGTTCTTTCTACCAGTTTAATAAAACTTATCTGTTTCTTTGATATATTAAGAGATAATGCTTATTTAGAGTTATGGTATATCTTAGGTAATCATGATAGGGTATTGTTATGAGATATTTTTTTGTCTACACACGAGAGTTATCTTTTTTGAACTGTATATTTGTTAGTTTTGAGTTTAACATTCTTTTTTCCCTCCAGACTATTGCAACTGTATGCATTTTTCTTGCTTCTAAGGTTGAAGACAACCCTTGTGCTTTAGATTATGTTGTTAGAGTGGCCTATGAAACAATTTACAAAAGGGATTCTGTTGCTGCTCGGAGAATTTATCAGAAGGTACAAGCTTCTCTTTGCTCGGCACTTTTATTGTAATTCATCATTTCTCGCTACTCATTAGTTTGGCTCAATGAACAGGACGTTTTTCAGAAGCAGAAAGAACTGATTTTGATCGGGGAGAGATTACTCCTAACAACCATTCGGTTTGACTTCAATGTTCAGCACCCTTACATGCCACTGTTTGATGCTTTAAAGAAACTTGGGATTACTCAGAAGGATGTGAGACAAACAGCGTGCAAGTTTGTGAATGATTGGTATGCAATATGTGCCTTCACTTCACTTCTTTTCTTATATGCCCCTATATTCACTTCTTTTTCTCCCTTGTGATGCAACTTTCTGTTCTACTGTTCTTTTAACTAATACTGGTTTGCTTGTATACGAAGTCTTTGGACTTCATTGTGCTTGCAGTATAAACCCCATTACATTGCTGCTGGGTCCCTTTTCCTTGCTGCTAAGCTCCATAATGTCAGACTTCCTTCAGAAAGGGGATATGTGTGGTGGCATGAATTTGAGATTGCTCCTCAGCATTTACAAGGTAAGTTCTTTTTTTTTTTTCCTTTTCTTTCTTTTTCTAAATTCTTGAAGTTCTTTCCCGCAATTTGAATATGCTATTGAATTCACGTCTTATTGAGATTCATGAATCATTTACTGCTGCAGTCATAATCCAGCAAATGACAGAGCTACTTGGTTTTAAAAGGAAATCCATGTTTGCTGGTCCTCTTGAGAAGCCAATCCAGGCACCATTGGAAGCAAAGCAACAGACTTCTAGCAGCCTGAACTCCATTCTGAGTAGGCCTGGCTCTTCCCAGAGCAGCTCGGACCATGGGTTTGCTGGGGAGGCTAGGGGTCATAGGCCTGTGGACTCAGTCAAGCAGAACTTTGCTGGCAGCTGGAATGTTGATGTCAAGCACTTCTGTGAAGATAAGTCAGGACTTAAGTGCCAGCCAAGGGACGATGAAAATTCAATAACTATTGCTTTAGATAGGAGTCCAGGGAATATGTGAGAGGCCACAAAGCCTCATAATATGGATGTGAAAGAGGCCACAAAGCCTCATAATTGGGTGATAAGCCTGATAAAGTTGATATGGTCAGAATCAAGGTGTTGATAAGGACGAGGAAAAAGCACAGAGAAGTTAGCAATCACATGCTTCCGGTGGATGACTCCAGTAAAGATGCCTGGATCCAGAGAGCTTCAGAATCTGAGATTGTCCGTGGATCTGAATCTGCTACCAAGAAACGAAGACTATGAAGTGGTAGCTGTAACCTGTACCGTTTGTCATCTTTTACTGTCTCGGATAAGTAAGTGTGCTGGTTGTGAATTTCATGGAGAAAGAGGTCAAGTAATGCAAATCTTACTTGTCAAAGGGAGCATGGAAGCTGCAGGAGTTTCTTTTCTGTCGTTTTCCTCTATGTATATACAATATAATGCAGCCGTGACCTATTTTGTCACAGATCCTTTTCAGGATCATTTGTTCTTTGGCAACTGTATCTATGAACCACTGCTGGTTCCAATATTTTTACCACAAGATTTTACTTCTTTGTAACTTTTATAGGTTTATTCAAGATTTTACCTCAGGAATTTTACTTCTTTTTTACAACAAGATTTCACTGTAAATTTTCTCAGAGTTTAGTAATCAAAAATCAAATATTTACTGCAAAAAAAGAATTGGCTGTGGGGAGATGATCTGATGCCCACTTCATTTTCGTTTCTTTTTTTTTTTTTTTTTTTTTTTTTTGCATGTACTTTGAGTTAGTCTTGTTACTGACCAAGCAGCGAAGAAAAGGATCAAATGATTGATTGTAATAATTGCCAGGTACGAGGACTTTGTACAAGGGGTTTATTGCTGGCTGCTAATAAAATTGTACATGGTTGGAATGAAATGTAATGTTTGTCAAGATTAATCCATCCTGTCTTATTCTATTCTACAGAATAAAGTATTGATAAAGACTAGTATTATTTTGTTCAGCTCTTTTTCTGCTTTGAAGTTATGTATAAAGCCTCCGAATACAAAGATTTAGAGCATCTTCGGCACCGTTTAATTTTCTCTACTGTTTTTATACTCTAGATTTGCGGGCAGGCATGAATTCTGTTAAATATCTTTAATTTATTGTTTATTTTCTCAACTTATTGCTGTCTCCATACTTATGAGTTGTCTTAATTTTGTATATCTACTTTGACAATTCATTTATATGCATTTATACATTTAATAATGGATTGATGACTTTGACCACGGTCTATATTTTTCGTCGCTCTCTATTTTCGAATATCCAAACTTAAAATCCACGTTATCACAGGTTGTTTGAGTTGTGTAGGGCACACAATGATCAATGATGATTTAAGATTATCATATTAAGAAAGAGTTAAGCTTATTATTAAGTTTATTATCTTGATCAATCAACCAGACCATTGGATTGATTGGAGTTATAATTATATGCTGCTCTGTGTTTGATTCTCGTATCGTAGGTATCAGTTGATGCATAATGGAGCTTGAGATGGACCAACTGAGATTTATTGTAACTTGTGTTTAATACTCTATTACATTACGGATGTACTAATCACTTTATGGTTGATTACTAGTCTTGCCATTGATGTTCTGAACTCTTCTGCAGTGGAACATCGTTATGTTGGTTCTCTCAAGTTGAGATAAAGTTTGTTTGAGATTCCATGTATATGGGCCTAAATTCTATTCGTATATGAGAACCCTTATCTTTACGAGGCATTGATCTGAAAAGTTTAGCTTGCTAATGATATATCTCCTTAATTTTTTTTCCAATGATTTCATCAGGTTTATGCATCAATACTATGCTAATTCTGCACTTGTTTTGTGGATGATCTTATCAATAAGTGTTCTTTTTTAGTGTTATATAAATTTTCTTATCTTGATAATAAGAAAATATAACGAAGGGAAATATGAAGCTCAGGCTCCTGCAGTAACTTGATGATTTTAAAGTTTCTTTTGCTGGGGGCCTCAAAGACTTGGAGAAAGGACACTAGTGGTACTGTGTGAACCAAAAAGAAGCTCACCCCAATCTGCATGACAGTTTTCCATCTCTATGGTATCTCATCAAAGTTGGTGAACCTGCAATCTTTTTCTATGATTTACCTAGTACATTCCTTGTAACTATCATCACTAATACCATGTAATTTTGAATAGACAATATTCTCAAAAGAGTTTTGGAATTTTAGCAACTGGATCTCAGTGCTTCAACCATTCAGATAAAGCTCCATCATTACTGGGACTGATCACTGAAACAGTGCAACCAAGCTAAGCTGGTCAAACTGAAGTGCCATCATTGGCTAAGTTGAAACTTGACAGCATTCATCATGCCTTTGGATTGTTGGTAGACTGTATGTTTTCTTTCTTTAACACAGCCTTTTGTACAGACTCTGCTACTTGGCTCTCCCCCTGCTAACTTTATGCCAACTCTTTTTTCCATTGCTTCCACTTCACCTACAGCCTTTCAGGATAGAGGATTGCCACTTTCTTCTTCTATTGGAGCACCATTCAATTGAGTGATTCTTTAGAAAGGTCACCTGTGAAAGGTGATGAGACCCATTTGACTACTTACATGGAGAAGTTTGCATGTGTGTCTCGCATGCGTGTCGCCTCGACGAAGTCATGATGATGCTGTATTTATTTTTTTGTTGACTTACCTGTTTTGTGAAAAAAAAAGAAAAAAAAATTATTATGGAAAGAAATTGTCCTCTTAAAATTGGAACTAGAATTCCATTCCTATATCAGTTCCAGAGTCAGAGAGTGGCAAACTTGGCACTCAGTCTGTTATCAGAAAAATCTGACACCAAAGTCTCATTCTGATTTTGATCTTAGGAATAACTTGGAGCACAAGGATGTTGAAATAATCCATACTGAAAGCAGGTATACTGAGTTATTATCCATTGTGATTAGGATTTCTCTCCTTAGGCATTCATGAGTCACAGATAGAATCAACATGATGAGAAATATTCTTATCTGATGTTATTTGTCCTTGTTCTTGCATAATTGTGTTTATGTTAAATTTAGTTTTCAAAAAATGCCATTTAATATCTAGATCAAGCTAAACTTACAGCATTACCATGCATGCTACTATGAAAATTAATTTTTGGGCCATCCTTATTATGTTTTCATCCTAATAATTTGTACTACATATAATTGAGGGTGGGTGTCAGGCTAAGATCTTTAGTGGGGATAACAAGAAATGGTCGGTAAATGGTCCCCTCGACATTCATCAAGTGAGGTAAAGATCTACATTGATTTCCACAAAGTCATGGAGAAAATTTGTATTTATTTCTTCCTCACCTCACCTCTGCTATTTATATTCTCCAGGTACCAAAAAAAAAAAAAAAAAAAAAAAAAAACAAGACCTTTTATACCAACTTTTAGGAGCCTAATTAAGAACTAATTAAGAAGCTTGACAAGAGATTAGTTGATCTAAGTCAAAGAGGGTTTAACACAAAACGTTATAATCCAATTAGCCTTAAATGCTTAAGCTATTGGATGAGAGGCCTAAGAGTTTATATAAATCCTTTCATTTTTTTTCTTTTCCAATTTGAGATTTGAACCATCAAATGGGACTTCCCTCAACAATCTCCTCCATTTACATATGTGCTACATATCTCAAGCTATTACTCTCAACTAAGTTTTATGCCCAAATTTTCTTTTAGTCACCTTATTGATGTCAATAGTTTGGCTCTTTTATGCTTAAACCTATCATTTTACTGAGTCACCACGAACCTACTTATCTCAACTCGAACCTAATTCCACCGGTCGAACCACACTATGACTAATTCTATGTCACCATGACTCATATGTCCATCACAAAACCTTGCAGGTCTATAAGAGCCATCAAATTAGCCACACCAAAGTGAGTAGTCCTTCAGGAATCATCAAATTATCAACTTTGATACCACTGAATGAATCTAGAGCATGGCATGCAGTTGCCTACACCCATGGAAGAAAGAGCCAGTGATTTCACTAATTAACATCAGACAACAAAAGTACATCAGGTTATTGGGTACTAAAATCAAGTTATCTAAACAAAACTAAGTCTAACACATACTAGGACTTCAAACCTGAACACATATTAGACTGTCATACCATAGCATATAAATATACTTGGATGCACTCCACCTGCATTGCTATATATATCTCCATCACGAGCTTCCATGCATGCAATGCTCGCAGGCATCTAAGATTACTCTTAAAAATTAAATTATTATTACTATTAAACTATATAATATAAAAACACCGTTCTCTGACTGCTTAGCTTAGTGTATATAATACAATATGTACTGATATATATTGCTATATATATATATGATTAAATGTTGTTGGTCCTTTAGCAGCTTAAGTTGTAATCAGAAAAACAAAAGAAAGAAAAGGAAAAAAGGGTTTGGATCTTAGATATGGATATCATACTTCACTCATTGGTGGTAAAGGATGAATGGATGAATGAATGAATGAACGAATGGATGAAAACCCATCAAGACTGATGCATGACATGTCCTTGCAGGGACATGACATGGGATGTTATGTACAGGAGGAGGTGGCATGGGGCCCTGAAGTCTGAGAAAAGATGGAACACGAGAACGTGACACACCTGGGGAGGCTTCCACACTGTGCCAAAGGATCAAGTTGGATGTCACCACACCATAACATCCATGGCTGGCTAAGCTTTTAAGTAAGTAAGTTTGATGCATGAAAAGCTAAGACACCATAACATATGGGGGCCATGGCTCCTGGTGTTGGAATTCATGCCCCCCGCCCCTATGAGAGATTAGATTACTTTAAAGCATATATTCCCCCCCCTCCCCTTTGAATACATTGTCTTCTTCTCAAAACACCTTTAGGATCACAAACCCAAGACCTCTTTTTAAGGGACTAAGCATGGGGCTACACTTTATTATTATTTTATTATTATTATTTATTTTCTTCTCTTTGCAATCTTTGATGCTGAGTTCCACACTAAGTAAGTTTTTCATTCGACTGTTATATTTTATTTTGAATGACTTAAAAGTACTAAGTATGTTTTTAAAGTTAGGTTTGGTGTCTTATTGTATTCTCTCTAATGGTACTATGTTTATTAATCATATGTGAATGATTCCAGTTAATGGGTTCCATTCATCTAGTTTAATTAATGGGGAAACGAGATTAAAGAATCAAATAAGTGGTGGATTGGACTAAAGTTGGAGATAAAGTATGCTAAGGAGCAGAGGGGAAAAAAAGGATGTTGATTTAGCCAGTATGATGAACTTTGAATGGACATTAAAGTTGTGAATCACAGCAGAGATTGCTTTAGATCATGTGATTTTAGAACCTTGTCAGTTAATGAAAAGTGATACTCTTTTAGAAAGACATCTCATTTAAATGTGAGCCAAGGTTCTGATTTAGCTAAGTTCTCTTTTAGAAAGACATTTGTCTAACGGGGGGAGAGGAAGGGGGCCTCGGTAAGGGTGCAAAAGTTGATCCGACTCCAATAACTTGATACTTATAAACGGGTTAACTTCGTCTAACTCAATTATTAAACGAAATGTGTTCATGTTTGTAATCATGACCTGACATATACCTGATCCGACCCTATTGACACCTCTAGTTCTTGGTCTACATAAAAAAGAATTTGATACGATCAAATTCTACTAAAAGTAAACTTGTTGACTATTTAATTATTTTGTCCTCTCTTTTTCTAATATAGAACTAAACCCTTACATGTGATAAAAAAAGATGACTAACTCTTTTTAATATATAAATTGAACAACTGAAATAACTCTTCCCAGAAATAAGCCACAATAAATCTCATTTATGCATCTCCCAAATATCTATCTCAATATCTCTTTAAGAAAGAAATTGAACACTTAACATTTATCATATGTGAATAAAACTCAACCATTAAACTACAACAATGACCTCCTACAAAAGCCAAAAGAAATCATCACATAGATTCTATGATTTACTACATGACAAACTATACATATATCATGATCAATTCATAGTCCTTAAACAGATACAGAGAGTGATACATATTTTATTTGTAGAAGAAATCTTTTGATTTGCTTAAGAGATAAAGAACAAAGGAAATAAGAAAGTACTAGTGAAGGACAGTCTTGAGTAATTCTGAAAGAGAGGAGTCAGAAACAGTCAAATAATTTCAGACAAAAGGTTTAAAGCAACCCTTGGAAGAAGGACTTGATTATGCGTAGATCGATCTACATAAATGGCTTCTTTCTAAAGTATGTCTCTGACATCTGAGACCCAAAGAAAGATCAGCCGTTAAATCTGCTTGCAAGATTAAAGTGCTATACTAGGTTTGATGTATTTGCAAATAGACCATCCTTTCTTCTTCTTTTCCTCAATAATTTATTAATCCTAGTTGTTTACTTTTATTGTCTCAAAAATACCTGCCGTCAAGCCCTATATATAGTTGAACAATTATAGGGTTTTCTTCTTCTTTTCCTCAAGGTGAAGAAGACTATGTCATTTTGCAAGAAAAACCTAAACACCTCACACATAGTTGAACAATTAGTTAACTTATCCTAATTAATTAGGAGAAAAGAGATTGGAATACAGTCATGGGAAAAGGTGGTGCAAAGAGAATGGGTTAATTAGTCCATAAAGAATTCATACTTTTAGGAACTAGATAGATGTAGGTCAGTGGATAGCTAATCTTGATCAGTGAAAACTTGAAAAAGGAAATCCATGAAAGCCAAAGGCAAAGGCAAAGGCAAAGGCAAAGGCAAAGGCCAAGGCAAGCCCCCCCTGCCCATGCCTTTGTATCACATTCTCCTACTAGCTATCTTCTTTTCCCTGACATGAAGGGATGTAATGGTGCTCGCATTATTTTATTTAAAGCCTCCTTTTCTCTATTTCCTCTAACTTAGCATTTACTTTGAACTTGCTGCCATGGAATCATCACTATTACCAAAGATCGTATTAAATTATGAAATCCTATCTTTCTCTCTCCTAATATTATATATATATATAGTATTTTTTTTTTTCTTTTTGATAAGAAAAGTAATTCTATAATCTCAAAAAGAGTGAAAACATACCTCATCTATATATATACATGAAAGTAGATATGTATAGTAAGTAGGGGTGTAAAACAGCCGAGCCTGAGTGAGTGACTCTGGCTCAGGCTCAGCTTGAAATGAATTTCGAGACTTAAAGTTAGGCTTAGGCTTGGCTCAGCTCAACTCGAGCCGAGCTCGAGCCAAGCTAGACCGAGCTCCAGCCGAGCTTGAGCTTGAAATGAGCCTATTATCAAGCCTCATTCAAGCCGAGCTGGACTAAGCCAAATTGAGCCCAAACCAAGCATCGTGGCAGCTTGAGAAGGGCGAGGCAGCCAGTAGCTTGAGGTGGAGGAGAAGGCAATCGACACCGCGGCACCATAGCCGTCCGGAACGTCGACCCAATCGCCTTCATCCCCTCCTCCTCTATCGCTGTTGTCACCTCGGCAGCAAGCTAGTTCCGAAACAGATTCATCTTGGCGGGCAGATTGATGAGCTCTCGCATCCTCATCACCGAGATACCGTGGCTCAATCAATGGTGCCTTCGTCGTTGGAATCTCTCTCGAGCTTGGCAAAGGAGGACGAGGCAACCGACAACTTGAGGATGAGGAGGAGGAGGAGGCTAACACCGCGGCATCACCGCCTTCCGGAATGCTGATTTAGTCGCCCTCATCCCTTCCTCCTCCTCTATCGTCGTTGTCACCTTGGCAGCAAGCTAGTTCCGAAATGGATCCATCTTGGCGAGCAGATTGAGGAACTCTCGCATCCTTGTTGCCACTGCCGTGGCCCGATCACCGTTGCCTTTGTCATAAGAATCTCCCTTGATCTTGGCGAAGGAGGACGAGGTAGCCAGCAGCTTGAGGAGGAGGAGGCAGCCGGCATCGCGGCATCACCGCCCTTTGGAACGCCAATCCGGTGCCGAAGGAGGAGGAGGAGGTGTGCTAGGGACAGATGTGGGATTTAGATATTTGGGAATAGAGTTTTATAAGAACCCTTTTATGCCAAGCCTATCGAGTTGAGCTTGAGCGAGTTTGCTCCAACTCAAGCTCAGCTTGATATTAATTTCGAGCCAATTTTGATGGCTCAAGCTTGGCTCATCTCTAATTGAGCCGAGCCAAACTCTAGCTTTAGTCGAATTGAGCCCGAGCTGAGCCCGAGCCACTCATTAATAGTAAGCTAAGTAAATTGGTGGAGAGTGAGTCAACTGAAACGGATGAAAAACTTTGATCCAGGTCAAGGTTAATTAGCTAACCAATTTACAAGTTGTTAACTTTCTTAAAATAGTTCCAAAAAATTATAAGATGTTATCCAAAAATATGTGTTTCAGTCAGTTGCCATGAGCAGATAATCTAATGGCAAAGGATGTTACTGAGCACTTTAGAGTAAGCTTCAATGATCACCCATTTTAGGTTGTGAAAAAAACTTATGTAAATCCTTAGGTATGCTATGATACTAATTAAAAAATATAATAAACGTCTTAGGAGATAAGATCTATCACACGGTGTTGATAATAATATACAAAAAATAAAGTGTGAAAAGACAATAGTAAACACGAAACTTTTTCGTGGAAAAATTCCAAGCCAGATAAAAAGTTACGTATCCAAACTCGAATCGAAACCCATCACTAAAACTTATAGCAGTTAATAAGAAGCTTACATATCACTCTTTGATTCCTGACTCAATTTGTACCAATCTTGCTCGCTAAACCCCGTGACACACTGCTTTCTTTCATAGGTTTTCAAACCTCAATGACCTTTGAGGTTGATCCTTCTATCTCAGTGACCCTCGAAACATAGTTCTTTCAGATCTAGTGTAAATGCATTGAGACAAGAACAATTTAGCACATTCTATCTAAAGTATAGAAGTGATCTATAATAGCCTCCAAAAGATGATTTCAAAAAACTAATTGTAGAATTAGATTAAACCCCTTTATATACTTCAAAGAGATAAGATAAGTATCTTTTAGAGATAAGATAAATACCTCCTAAAAATAATCAATGACCAACCTTCTCTAGGGTTAGAGCATTTCAACCCTTATATATCTTATGAAAATAAAGTCAAGTCCAAGACAAATCAGATCTCATAAAGCCCAAAAATATGCAAGTTCTACGGCTGCGTTCGAACCCAAGCTGAGCCTATTCGAATGGCCAAAAGTGGTAACATGTATGTATGAATGCACTACAAACTTTGTAGAGTGCGTTCGAATGCACTTCGAACAACAAGAGTATATAGTTGGATGCATAATGGTTGTTCTTATGTCCTTGGGTAAATTTACATACTTCTCCAACTATCATGACACCGTTTGAGCACTTAAATAATGATTCCAAGATCGTTTCGAATATTTTGACTTTAAAATTAATCTTCCACTTACTATTTTTTATCAAACATCTCATAACTATTATCATAATTTATGCATATGTCCATACATAAAATTTATACATATTACATAAATAAAAATTATATTTTAAAATATAATTTGCCAATTACATAAAATATAAATAAACCCTAACAAATTGAATTCCCTAGCTTTAAGTAGAGCAAGTTTAAGGCCTTTAGTTTATGCAAGTACAGGATCATTGATGGTAATATTGATGGTAATATTGATGGCTCAAGGAATAGGGATCCCAAGTTATGGCAACATATCTGGTGCCAGCTTTTGAGTCTTAAGGTGATTAGGACATATAAGAGTTGAGTTTGATAGTTTACCCATTGGGGTCGTCTACTTAGCCCTAGCCCGAGCTAGTCTGGGTCCTTTCAGAGGCCTTTGGTTGGTTTGGATGGATCTAAGGAGTTTTTGACCAAACTAGCCCTGTTTGAGATTTCTTTACCAAAAGAGTCTGTCCCTCAATCCAAAAAGGGTCTATGTATTGTAGCCTTATAAAAAAATGTTTAACTAGTAAACATTTTCTATTTAACCCAAAACACTTATTTGGTTAGTGTTTAAGCTCAAACTTAAAACACTAAATTGGTTGGCACTTTACATTTAGTCTTAACTTAAGCAAATTAAACGAGAACTTAAAACACACATTTGTTCTCAGTAAAATGCTTAAGAGTTAAACATTTTATTAAACAAAAATGCTTAACTCTTAAGCATTTTCAGGACAACAATATATATGCTAAACTGCTGACTGGAAAAGCGTTTCAATTGAATGTAAAATGCCTAACTAGTGAGCCTTTCAATGAAATGCTTAACATATGAGCATTTTTCTATAATTTGCTAAAACTAAAACGGAACACTAAAACAATATCAATTACTGAAATAAAACACTGAAATAGAAACTGAAACACAAACACTGCTGACAGATTCACGTGTACTCATATCTTTAAAAGAAAAGAAAAAGAGAAGCACTTAACTCTTTCAAGTTTATACATCAAAACACTAAATGAAATCACCAAACCATATCTAAACTAAAACACTAAATTCACACACCTCAAAATAGATAATCACCTCAAAGTGATACTAAATGAAATATGTTTATACATCAAAACATTCCAAGTTTATATATAAGCATCTACCCGTCCAGTACATAAAATCGAATATGCCGTGATTTCTTTCTTTCTTACTAAGCAATCCTAGGTCATAAGAAGTAGACGGCTCCTATGTAAATTGTGAAATAAGCATGTTTACATCTGCTTACTGCTCCTCTACAGTAGTCACCTCCTCTATAGTTTGCTCTGTAGTAGATGTAGCATGCTCTGCAATCTCAGTAGCATGCTCTGCAGTAGTTGTAGCATGCCCCCCAACCTCAGTAGCATGCTCTGCAGTAGTTGTAGCATGCCCCCAACCTCAGTAGCATGCTCTACAGTAGTTGTAGCATGCCCCCAACCTTAGTAGCCTACTTCATAGGTGATTTAGCATGTTATGCAACCTTAATAGCTTACTCTCTTTAGTCCCTCTACCTCTCTCCCTACCTCTACCTCTACTTGAAGGAGATGGTACTAGCTGATGCACTGCGATATTAGGTATTGGCTAATGCTCTATAGGAGGAGCACGTAAATGTCACAACTCGTCAACCATATATAATGCGCTAAATGCACATGTCAACAATCGCGCTCAGTGATGCTCAACCATGACTGCTACTCTATACAACAAGTGCATTTAAACCTTGATGGTGAATATTTGATAAAATATGAACCTGCACCAAATATTTAGTAGTTAAAACCTTTAGAAATATAAAAGAGATGGTTGAGCCTCAATTAGTGTGGGAGCGAGCTATCTATCAGACTTGCCCACATGTAGTCGCTCCTATGCCCAAACTTGCAATTATCTTAATAAGATAAGTGCAATATATAACTACATCTTATACTGCTAATGATATATGAACATGTAAATACCTATAACAAAAGAAGTGCTCCAGCTATCTTTCCCATATCATGTCGACTAGCCTAAATAGCTCTTGGTAAAATATTGCTAATGTGACACTATCCCAACTAAGCATGCTAGTATAATCCAAGTCCCATGATAGAGGAAGATATATCAACTCTACTATATCTCCAGACTTGTTTGCAAATACTAAGCCTCCCATGATCGCCAAAATGTAAGCCGTGGAGTACCATTGAATCATTTGATAATGAACATCTATAGGAGGGGCCAAATGTCTCTCCCAACTACTACAACGACAAACCACTCCTAGTTGTTTATGGGATAAGTTCTAGGAGCTCCTAATTGACGTCATCCCACTAAATATCTGTGGTATCAGTAACGACATGTTTGTGGATTCGTAGACCTAATAGTATTGTAGCATCTTGTAATGTAATAGTGACATTTCTAACATTCATATGGAATATATACGTCTTTGGCCGCCAACACTCAACTAATGCAGTGATCAATGTCCAATCAATGTGTATCCCAACGACCCGATATACATAATAGAACCCTACCTGCACTAAGATATCAACTATCCGTAAATTAGGCTCCAATTATCTTCCAGTACAGGTGAAATGAAGCCTACATGCCAAAAGCCTTGGATCCTAGAATGAAATATAAATAAGAAAATTCAGCCCTAAAATAAAAAGTAATGCATAATTATAAATACAAACCTCACCTCTCCATATCACCTTGAATCTATGGTGTCTCTACAACCTCAACACCAATGTGTGAGCCATCACAAGTCTAGATAATATAAGTGAATAATAAGTTTACTAAAATATTTTTGAAACAAGTTATGTAAAAGGAAATTTATTTATTTATTTTATGTATTAAATGTACATAATGGGACACTTTACTGAGGATTTAGGAAGGCCTAATAGTTGTATTTTTACCTTTACAACTACGTTGATTATTCCTTTCTTGCCTACAAATGTCGTATAAGTTTTTTTATGTGATTCGGACAACACTGAGTTATCTTGTGTATGGATATGACCTATGGACCCCTTTTATATTTTGGTTTCTTAGTTTTCTTGAAGAATAAGAATTCTAGCTGTCACGTTCGAACGCTCCGTTCAAACGCCTACATATGTTCGCAAATACAGAGAATGCGAATTACCCATTAGAACGCCTGCATACATTTACACATAGAAAGAATGTAACTTATCCGTTCAAATGTGCTCAGCGAGAATGCACTGTTTCTAGGCATGTTCAGATGGGTCGTTCGAACACCTACATACGTCTGCACATACAGAGAATGTAACTTATCCGTTCGAACGTGCTCGACAAGAATGCACTATTTCTAGGTTTATTATCTATTAGTTTTCCTTCGCCCAACAACACCTCGTGCAACCATTCCATCGCCACCAACATCACTACCACCCGTCATCTCGACCTCCACCATAACTCTTCCTATTTTGCACTAGCTACACTCTGAATCTGTGAATGGCATGAATATCAAGAACGTATATCAGGAAGATACGGAATGAATCCATTTAGTTTTATAATTTTTTAGCTATAAGAGAATATTTAATGAATATTCTCCTCCACCTGCGCGGACTGCTTCACTACATCCGAGCTTGATCAGGTAGCTAAGGTCAGTTCATAATGTATTTTTGGTTGCTCATCCATCTTGTTATGAAACCTTGACATTTTTGTCTCCCGTTGGCCACCTGTTTTATAGTAGGATCAGGTAATAATGTTGGATCATCATAATTCAATAAATAACTTTTATCACAAAGAGGATGAAATTTAGATTCCCATGTACTCACATATGTCTGCACGGTGTATATCTAATCAACAAATGACCTCCAATTTAAGTTCACAGGTTTGCACGTAGAAGTATATAGATGCATGGGTATTTATATTATTGTATTTTGCCATATGTGCAACTCTAATTAATTAGGTCAACAGTTTGAGATCGTCCCCTTCAAGTTGCTCAAATTGGACCACGCAATAGTAATCTCAAAAATACTATGACGATGATCGAATTTGTGAACTATATGCAATCTAGCATTCTCATTAGAACTAGCCATAATAGCAGTGTTTGAAGGAGTAAAATTTTGATGTTTAGCCATTTTGCTACATCTCTCAATTTCCGTCCTGTATATGAGAAACTCATAGCAAGAAGACATTTCCACCAACACTTTTATCGGCAAGCCACATGCACTTCCATTACCTTGTTAACTATCTCTGAAAGGTCAGTAGTAATGACCTTATACTGATGACCCCCCTCAGAAGCTAAAGACCACTTCTCTAGTGAAATATCATCAAGCCATTATTTGACATCTAGATTACACTGTGCTATTCGCCCATGTGAAAGTTAAATTGTCAAATCTAATTTTACAAAGTAGTCATGTGAACAGAGTTTTATAAGTTTCTATTTTGTAATTCCTTATTTAAGTTGCTAACCATATTTTGAAAGCAAAAACGGTGGTTCTAATGGCCCATCCATTTCTTTTATCATTGATTGCTGCTATAATTTTGACGTGATGATCTGAAACCAAAATATGTCTTCCCTTTGAATTATTACAACCTTAGAGTGCAAGTAGGATAGGAACCAACACCAACTGTCAGCATTCTCACTCTCCATAATAGTGAATGCAAGAGGAAACACACTATCATTCGTATTAGTGCAACAGTTATAAGCAAAGTCAATTTGTATTTGGCATACATGTGTGTGCCATCAATACTTAACACCAAAACCTTCAATGCGAGGATCAAACGACCAAAACATACATTAAAAATTTTCTATATTTAGTTGATATGAATGGGATTTCTTCCACAAAACAACAATACCTAGATTGTTATTTTATAATTCAGGTATGAATGATGGCAATTGGTTATAAGAATCAACCCAACTACCAAATACATCTTCAATGGCCTTTTGTTTTGCCTCCCAAGCCTTTCGATATAAAATTTGATAGCAATACTTTTCAAGGATATGTGTTTGCAATTGAGCAATACTAACTGATGTGTCACTACTAATAAACATTTTAATCTCATAAGTGATAAACTTTATATCCAATTGATGATGGTCTTTATTCAAAAAATAATTAAGGCACATATGTGGATTATTATATTTAGTAATTTTTCACATTATATTTATATAATAGCGGTTGTAACTTCTATTGGCATATGTAATCTTGTTAGCATTTAACATATAAAATGTTAGATTTAGAAGTTTTAACTTTGAATGAATGTGTGTTAATTGCATCTTTCTTTAGACATATTTGTAATTCCTCTTTGCTCATAAATAATATCCTAATACATAAATTACCGCTCGTATATCTCGAAGGAGTAGACAAGCCAACAACTAGATTAATAACATCAAGATCATGTGTCAAATCTATATTGAACAATTGAAGCATCCGCTCAAAAATACTAATCGGATCGTTTGCAATTCCATTAGACTCATCTTCATCATTAGTTGAATCCCCTTCTAACAACTCATCAATATCCTTTTCATTAGATATTTCAAATGGTTCACTATCTCGTAGAATGTTGTATATTGCATGGCTATTTTGTTCACATTTACGTGTAATATTCGTATTAGTAGACTGATCATCAAAACCTAACGATTGGCTAGAGCAGTCATTAATTAGTTCATTAATACTTGAGAATTCAAGTGGTTTAGTAAGATCTTCATAACTTGGTAAGCTAGAACCTTCAATAACTGGTTGGTTGGGTTCTTCATTAGATATCCATGTAACAACATTAACATTATATAGTGGAGCTTCGATTGGTGAATCAATAATGTTGTTTTCTTCATTAATTATTGGTGCATCTTAAATATACACTTTCAACATATCTTGATGTTCTATAATTTTGAGCATAGCATCATCATCATCATCAATTCCGATGAATTATAGGTTTTCCTCTTTGAAAAACTCTACTATATTATAATTTTATACTCCAATATTCTCTCCTAATTTTAGTAGCTTTTGATACTTTTATGACTAATCTATCATAGGAACAATTTCTATCAATTTTAATAATTTTTTTCAACCCACCCTCGTAGTTAACTACACCATCTTGCAATTGTACAGTATTGCCACCCTATATATATATAATTGTTATAAACCTTTGAGAAAAGATAATTTGCCTTCACACAATATTAATAGCTATCAGAGCAATCAAAATAGTTTACTGAAATTTTAAATTTAATTTTCCAAGATGGCTATGATACGGCACAATATAGCACGATATGGCACAATAATTTTATCCAATACTTTAAGGCTTTGTTAAACATATACCATATAACTTATAAATTTCACTAAATATACAAAGTAAGACTATATTTCACAACCATATGAAGAAAAAGCTTGATGTCACAACCAAATATCAAGACAATATTGTTAGTTCTCACGTGTCATAACTTTATAACTATATCACAGATTCTAACCATATTACCAGTTCTCAATTTCCTTTTTCCTTTACAACTATATAACAGTATTGTTAGTTCCCAAATACCATACAACCATCTAAAGATCTTAACTATATTTCATAACCATCTAAATATCATAACTATATTTCACAACTACAAAGAGCTCAATTTTCTATTCTAATCTCAATGTTATATGTAATCTATGTATGAAATTTATGTACAAATGTGTGCAATCTAGCTTATTTAGTTTTGCTTACTCATTTACCAATTTAACCCAAAGCATAATTTACCAATTTAACTCAAAGCATTTACCAATTTAACTTAATTAACTCAAAGCATAGCTTACTCATCGAGATGCCTCCAATTTCTAGTGAAATGTAGCCTCCTACGACCGTGGTGAATTATAGCCTTGTGCCACAAGCTGTGAAGAAAGAGGAAGTTGGTTGAGAGAAAATGGTTATGGGTTAGTGAAAGAAGAAGGAGAGAGAGAGAATTGGTTTGTGAAGGAAGATGGAAGAGAGGAATGGTTGTCAGGTTCTCAGATGGTCAGCTGGGGTTTTGCGAAACCAAATTTCAAAGAACTAAAATGGGGAGGGAAGAAAGAAGTGGGACAAATTTAAGTCGAGTAAAACACTATTTAGTATAGTGTTTTACATAACCCGACAGCATTTTACATTCATTTCCTCTCACCCCCAGTCGGTCACAAAACTAGTCGCTGCGAGTTTCAAGAAAGCCTAAGGAAAATACCAAAGAGATCGGCATTTTAGTCTCGAACACGCGATACATATTAGTGTTATAGTCTTAAGGAGTAAAGTGCGGAATCCTCACCAATTTACACTTTAAGGAAAAACTATTAGTAACATCTTATTTCGTTAACAAAAAACTAAAGTTAACTTTGAGGATAAATGCTAAAAAGTTCAGCATGATAGACTAGAAGGGAAACACTTAAAAGATAACCATTTTCGGTTAAAGAACAAATGCTTACTATTTAAGTATTTTGTATAGGGCTAAAGTACGATAGACCACTTTTGGTATTAAGTTTGAGTGATTAACTCTTTAGGTGAAAAAAAAGTTTCAAAAACTCTGGATTTGAGTGCTAGGGCCAAGGTGCTAGAGAGGATTTGATTTGCGTTGGAAGTCTTTTTCTCAAACATGAGTTCCTTTCGGCTTTTCTAGAGCTACAACATGCCCTGGCCGAAAAGGCACCAAGTGAGGATATAGGCACCAAGTGAGGATATTAGTTTCTTTGTTGCCAATTGGGTGTTCTTTAATGTAGTCACTAGCTATCCAAGTTGGTCGAACTATGAAACTGGAACCAAGATGTTCCACAATATTCCTCAATTCATAAGCCGATTGACATTTAAACAACAAGTAGAAGAAAGATTTAGTTGATGTGTTACACACCGGGCAACTTGTGGAATTTGTGGTAGCAAAGGAAAGACTAAGCAATGTGGAATTTGTGGGAAGCTGGTTCTAAACAATTTTTTGATGTTATAAGCAAGGGGCAACCTTCGTAGAATTAGCCACCCTAGAAATTTCTACTACCAACACTAGACTCAGCTAGGAAGCAAAAGGTAGAAGTAGTCATAGGCCTAAGAAGCAAACTAGCTTCTCACAAGCCAATTGAGGGTAATGTTGACAAAATTAGACGGACAAGATAGTAGCGTAGAATAAAACAAAGGATCATCAATTATACTAGTAGAGAACTTATCCCTAATGGCCTTGAAGATGCACAATCAAATAGTCACGAGGGAATTAAAGAGGTGCCTACATATCACGGACTTGTTGGATCTAGCCCATAAGAGCCTCCACACATCACATCAGCCATACTCAGCCTGCTTGAGTTTGACCCATAACTTTTCTAATATATTAAGTAAATCCATGGATTTAAACCCAACAGACCAAATATGAGAGTCTCTAAGTTTGTGGATGCCTAAATCCACACCTTTAGAAGGTTGACAATAAAGATCCTAACTAACCAAAGGTTTTGCCTTTAACCTATAGGAAAGACCTACAGCCTTTTTCACTTTATCTGAGACAAATAAGATAACAGGGGAACAATTGAGAACATACAAAAGTAAAGCATGAATAGTAGAATTGATAAAGGTAAAGTGTGAGGCATCAAATTAAGCAGAAAGACAATGTGGTCTGAGCCCGTGTACTCAGATGGGTTATTGAACGACCTGTTGTCCCTTAGAGGAGCTGACTTGGTCTTGGGCGTACAATGGCTTCAAAAACTTGGACCAGTTATCCTCGACTTAGCAACCATGGCTATGGAGTTCATCTATGAAAACTGCCCTATCAAACTGCTTGGAGCACCACAAAGAGACATCAAGTAGTTCCTTGAAGGGCTGCCAAGTGTCGGGTGCCAAGGATACCTCATGTACCTAATAGAGGGAGCCAAGGATGATGATGGCTTACCTTCTTTACTCGCTAATTTGAGAGTGGTTTTGTAGGAGTTCAAGGATGGTAATTATTAGATCCAAGACTCAAAAGGCTAAGCCCCAATGGAGTCTAGCCCAAACCCTACCCCGCCCTTCCCTGTTACTCAACATGAATGGAAGTTGGGCACAACCCACATCCAATAAATCATTTTGAGCACAAAAATACTCAAACTCTTTTATTTTCCTAGGAATACAAAATATATTGCCCCCTTTGTTCTCATAAGCATTCAAAATTATATTAAAATCTCTAATAAATAAAAAAAGGAGCATTTAAAGATGAGATATGACTAAGATATTTTCAAAGCTACCTATAGACAATGAAATTGGTACTAGCATAAATACCTAAGAGAAGCCAAGACACCTTTTACTGAGGCAGTGGCATACAAAGACTAAAAGTGAGACTGAAAAGGGGTAACTCTCGCTTTAACCTCCTTCTAGCACATCAAAATGCCATCCAACAAGCCTCTATTTAGAATCTTCTCTACCTCCCACCATCTTCCAAGCTGCAAGCAAAGAAAATTGCTTTAGTAGACTCTATTTTTTCCAAAAGAATAAACATAAACAAGTTATAAAGAGTATTTAATTAACTCGACATATCTATTCATATCATGTTTAGATGAACCCTCATATTTCCAAACTAAAGTCAACATGGATTAACTAGTTGCATTTGGCGATACCACTACAGCATTAAACTTGGCCCCCACTCTAGCCTTTGTATAGGGTTTTGAGGAGTTTATGACCAAAGTAGCCCTCTTTTATATTTTATTTACCCAAATAGACTATACCTCAAACTTAACATCAAACTTGGTCTATTTTATTATAGCCCTCAGTAAAATGCTACCTTTAGGTGGAAATATCAAAAAATTTATGTTATAAAATGCTTAACTATTTAACACTTTACATTCTAGAAAATACTGAAGAGATGAGCGTTTTATCAAAAAAAAAAAAATTGGAGGAGCTATGATCATTTTTTTGCAATTCTAAGTGTGATTAGATGATTATGTTATTCCAACTATAAATCTTTTTCATATCTTCACAATGACATAATATATGACTTAAATGGATAATTAAACAAAAAGTTATTACCTTACAAACCTTTTTTATATTTTTTACTTATATATTTCTTGTTTGAGATTCAATTAAGCTTTGATCAAAATTATTACTTTCCATTTTCTTTCGTATTCATAAAGACATATATATGTCCATATTCATAAAGACATATATATGTCCAAATTAGACTATCAGTGAAAGTGAATAGTTCGGCATCTTAATAAGATGTTAAATAGTTTAGTATTTTTAACAATAAAATGCTTAACTATTCAGTATTTTATGTGTATCCTCCCTTCCTAGTAAAGCGCTGAACTTTCTCTCATTTCTTTTAATGAAACAACGATCATATCAGTGTTTTACTTGAAAAAAATGTTGATATCATTGATGTATCACTTTTGCCTAGATAAAATACTTAACAATTCAATGTTTTACTTAGGGCTACAGTGAAATAAACCATTTTTGTATTAAATTTTGGATGTAATCTATTTCAATAAACAAAGTTTAAAAGATGTCTAGTTTGATCAAAAACTTGAGTTTTGAGACTTTCTACTTTGATTTCTTATTCATAACTTATTCAATGGTGATCCACCCATATTAAGACCCATTGGGTACGGACCTATCGCTTCCTAAGGGTGTAAACAAGCCGAGCATGAGCAAGCCGACTACAGCTCAAGCTCAGTTTGAAATTAATTTTAAGCCTACTGGCTCGACCCAACTCAAGTCGAGCCGAACTAGACCAAGCATGAGCCGAGCTTGAGCCTAAATCAAGCATATTATCGAGCCTAAATCAAGCCAAGCCAGATCGAGCTGGACTAAGCTCAAGAATCTATTGCTCTAGCAAAACAAATTAGTTGGCATCATACCGCCAGAGTTGGGTGGGTATTTGAGCTGTAAGTCGTCGTCCGTCGATAATCTCACCGCCCTCCAGGAGCTCCAACTCTCTAGCACAATCCCTCCCGAGCTCGCCAAATGCGGTAACATGACCGATCTCAAAGTCAACAACAACCAAATCACTAGCGCCATCTCGATAGAGCTCGATTAGCTCCAGAGTCTCTAGATGCTCTACCTATAAGCTAATTGGCTGACGGGGACCATCCCGCCGGAGATCGGCGATTGCATTAAACAGCCTCACGGGATCCATCTCGAGGAGGATCTTTCAACTGTCGAGGCTCGCCAAGTTGCTCCTCAACGACCTAGAAGGGGAGATCGCACTGGAGATTGGGAATTGCACATCGCCGATCTAATTCTGCGCTAGGGGCGATTCCACCAGAGATCAAGACGCTGAGAACTTCAGCTTCCTCGACCTTGTGACACTAAAGATCGGGATGCCAATTGGTGGAGGAGGAGGATGACGACGAAGACGAGGACGAGGAAGAGGAGGCGAGCCAATAGTGGAGGAAGAGGAGGAGAAGGGTCAATGGTGGGGAAGGAGGAGGAGCCTGAGCGACGAACAGTGTTGGGATTTACGAATTTTTAAGAATTATGGTTTCTCCAAATATATATCGAGCCTATCAAGCGGAGCCTGAGTGAGTCATCTTCGACTTAGGCTCAACTGGAAATTCAAATTGAGCCTAAAATTTAGGATTAGGCTCAGCTCAGCTCAACTCAAACTGAGCCGAGTCGAGCCCGAGCTTCAACCGAGCCGAGCTCAAGTTGAACTCAAGCCGCTCATTTATTTTGACACCCCTATCGCTTCCCACTCATCCTCAAAGAGGCTAGTATCTTTTTATATGGCAAACACAAATTTTTTGATCAATCTGTCATCCATAAAAAAAAAGAAATTAGTACTTTATTATAGTTTTCAAATTATTTATTAAAGAATTATCGTTGTTGTCACGTAACACCACTTTAATAAGGTAAGCCACTTTCTAAGACAGTGATATAATGAACTGTTGAGTCAAGGGTGAAATTTTTTTATCATCAAAAAAATTAGTAAGTTGTTCTTGATATTCCATATATGATAGTCCTTCACCAAACATTGCCTAGATAACAACTTCCAACTATCAAATTTAAGACGATCATATCTCAAATTTTAACGCCATGAAGAGTCTTAAAACCATCTTGCAAGCACATAGAAACTTGACTCTAAATATTAAAAAATAAACATTCTATTCTTTATCATTTCAATATTAGCTATCATTTTTTTTTTCGAATCTTTTATAACAAGTTTATGATTTTGCATGTGGGTATTGTAACCTTTCTTCAAAGTTGCCTTAAGCTCAAGATATTAGTTTTCATGATTGGCGCATATAATAGACATTGGAACTAAATTAGGAAGCTCTATTTTTCAAATGAAATAAAATATTGCATTTTACCCATTCATCAAGCTTATGCGATTGGTTGCTCTGATGTCTAGATACAAATGACTTCTTTGTCATTATCTTCCCCTTTGTATGCATATAAAATAAATGGCTCTTCTTCAACTTTCTGTTTACCGCAATGGACTCCTAATCAATAACAGAAGTAGCATTCCAACAATTTGAAACATAGTATGCATACTTTTTGCAATTGTACTACTCTACGTTATATTTGTCATACATTCTTCTTCTATATGATCTCCTCTAACACATTCACTTCTTGTGAGATTATGTTATTATTTTAGGGTTAATTATACCTAGACCCTTATAAGTTATTGCTCATTTTTATATGGACCCCTTTATTTATTTTTTGCGATATTTTTACTCCCTCAACTTCATAATACCTCCTCACTCACGTGATCGTATTAATGGAAAATATCAATTGATCATCTTACCTTCAAAGTGCCTAAAATTGATGGCACAATATTTTTAACAAAAAATTAAATGGATAACTAATAGAAGGGGCATTTTGGATGTTTTACACCATTAAGAGAGTTAATATATCATGAAAATTAAATGAAGGTATCTATGTGAAAAGGAGCTTCAACTTTCCATCGTTGTATGATGAGTTATTTGCTTATTTCGCATGTATTTTGAAGCATTTGGATGAGCTAAATTGAGACATTAGATAACCATCTACAAATTGAAGGATCGAACTCAAAGAGAATTCAGAAAAGATCAAGCTTCATACCTCGAAGAGTTCTAGGTTTCACTCACGAAGCTTATATTACATATAATTTATACATGTCCGAGTGCTAAGCACTGGAGGAGCTCTAAGTTGTCTACTATGACTTGTATTAAACTTCAATAGTAAAACGATAGACTATATAAGGTGTTGTAAGTAATTCGTATATCTATGAATTATTAGATCAACTCTTCTAACAAAGAGGCAACAAGAAGTCGAAATACATATATAATGTTCCAGAGAAAACTCACCAAATGTCATTCTCATCTTAGGAGAGTTTGAGAATTAGGAACATAGAAGGAGACAAAATATTTATCTCAATTTTATTAAATTGAAGGCTAATAATGTCATTTACTTGTCCATTAACACTGTGAATAACTCCATTTTTAATAATTTTAGAGGGCCACTAGCAGCTAACACTGGCCTCTGATAGCTATTTTACTTGCATACTTCAAAGTATCATAATTATCATTAAAATTATAGGACTCTTTTAGAAATTTAATCTAATTATTCACAATTAAAACTTAATCAAAATTAAGGGGAAAAAAGAAACTATTTTACCCTTGTAAAAATTGTTTGAAACGTGAAGAAAACTATATAATGCACCTTCTAAACTTCCAAAAAGGCTTTCTTTCTTTCTTTTGTCATTCTAAGCAGATCTATTAACTATATTAATCACCCATTCTGAATATCATAAGAATGTTCATCTAGCCAGAAAAGAACATTTTTTTACAAATAATTTAATGGTTTTAATGACATTATAATACTTCAAAGAAAATAATGGCACTTATGATATCTTAAAAATTAAAAATTCTGCGACGCCAATCGCCCCACCATTGATTAATGGACCACGGCTGGGTTAATTAGCTTCGTTTAAATTGCCATTAATCTTTTCTAAATGGTCGAGAATGTTCTAGTGAATTCTTTAACCTAATGAGAATTTCCTGAGCTCGTGTCACTTAAATATCTTCTTTCCAAAAATAAAAAAAGAAAAAAAAATTAAATATAAATATAATTTAAACCCTAACGATGTGGCTAAAAATTTAGAGATCTCATTGAACTTTTCTTTGATTGTGCTATTTAACCCTCTTATAATCTATATACAATTTCTTAACATACATTATTTCGAATATAAAATCTTTTTAACAGAAATCTTTTTAGGAAAAATCTGTACAAATCTTTTTATTTTCTATCTTATGTTTTTTTTTCTCATCTCAATCTTTCTCACTTTTATATTTTTGGCAATAAAAAATTTAGAGAAAAAGTAATATGAAGTGCAATTAATAAAAAGTTTAATAATATTAACAGAAATTTACCTTCAATGTTAGCTTTGATGGAATATTAATAGTTTTGCATAGAGTTAAGTAACACAAATAGAAGTTTATGAAGACACTTAAAATTTAGTTTAACTATATAGAGGTAAAATATATTTTTCACTTTTAGAAATTAAATAATAAATCTCGCTGCTAAAAGATGTGGATGTGGATGAGCCACATTTTATTCAAAGTAATTGATAAAAGTTAAATATTGTAATTATCATTGAAATTATTGTCTTTTTTAAAATGTCATTCTGTTTATGTTTATATAAATTATTAAAAATAATTGATAACTATCCAATATTATATCCAATACCATAATACAATAAAATATATATTATTTTGTATATAAAAAATTTATTGATAAATATTATACACAACTCTCGAAAAAATAGTATTTTAATTATTTATATGAGTTTAACTACCTTTAATAATTATCTATTATGAATATTTTTTTAAAATAAATCATAATGACAATTCGAAAAAATACAAAAGATTTCTGTTGCAATTCTGATATTGGAAAAATAAAATGCAGCGGCAATTATGACATTTTGAAAGTTTTTGGTGGCAATTATGCAAAACTCTCTAAATAAAATATGAAATTATATAACCTAAGAGGCGCATGCAATTTCTTTTTCAGCGCTTATGCAATTAAAGATACAGTATGATTCCGCACTTTAGATTCCATCTGATAAGATAAAAGAGCCTTTGACCATGTGTTTGTGCTGAGAGAGAGAGAGAGAGAGAGAGAGAGAGAGAGCACAAGTGATATGATAACCCTCTATCTCTTGGATACTGTGATATGGAAGGGAAGCCTTGGGATAGAAGCTCAGAGTTTAATCATGGCAGAAGAGGTATGATCATTACCCTGTAATTGCCAGCAAGAGCAACCTTCATGCAGAGAGAGAGAGAGAGAGAGAGAGAGAGAGAGCTTTTGGGTTTATGTACAAATTTAATTCTTCCTCCTCCCCTAGCTACTGATGTGAGCTTGAGTATATAGCTTGGATGCAAGTTCTTGAAAGGGCAAATTGTGGAAAGTGATCAGTAAAGAAAGGCAGAAAAGGGAGAAAGGCAGGCCATCTGGGCATCTGGTTAAATGTGTCTTTGGGTGGGGGTGGGGGGTGGTGGTGTTGAGATTCCAATAAAGCTCACATAAATCCCATTAATCCTCTCCTCCTTTCCTCCATCTTGGGACTATCAAGCCTTTAAACATCATGATGGGGTCTTCAAACCAAGAAGAACTCATCCATGGGTCCTCCTCTCTACCACCTGCTGCTGCTCCTCCTTTCCATGGTGTGGGAGTGGTAAGCAACAATTACGAATGGAACCAACCTCTCATGCTGTAAGTTTTCACAACACAGAAGTTAGTTATTCCTTTCAGTAAAATTAACTTCTTCCACAATTAATGTAGAAAATGAATGAATGAATGGATGCTCTTTGAAGACATTATATACTCTTTGTCTGAATAAATTCCTAGGATTTGGAGTTTTCTTGCTTATTTGCACTTTTTTTTTCTTTCTTTTTTTTTTTGTTTGCTACTTGTGTTGTCATTACATGGATCCTAGGAATTAATTTGTAGCCTAGGATCATGACAACTTCAGGAATAATTATCAGAGTGTCATGACTCCAAAATTCTTCTTTCTCCTCTCCCAAGGAAATTAGAAATAACTGCATGGCTGTTTTGCATGAGAAGAATCTATCAGTTTTCTCTATCTCTTTACTGCAAAAACTCTTTAGATTTCAAACCTTAAGTGTTGCTTAAATTAACTATGATATATATATGTATATGCAGGAATTGTGGTGACTTCACTTCAGATGTCAATGAGGCCTTCTCATCAATCCAAAGGGATCATGACATTAATCCAACCCCTCCTCTCAGCTCACTTCTGTTGCAAGATCTAGGGCTTCAGTGGGATACTGGCAATGCCGATAGCTTCATGAACCATCCAGGCCACTTGCCAAAGATCAAACAGGAGCTATCAGCCGCTGATACATTATTCACAAAGCTCAATGAACACTACCAACTAGACGAGAAGCTCCTCCTGAGGAGTACATATCCTTTAGAGAACAGCCATAGCAATGGCCTACAGCCCCCGGCCGGCGATTCGTTATACAACCAGGCGAGCTTCGCCTTCGATCTTCCAAGCGCTATGACGGCGAGACTGAGTTTGCCGCCGTTGCCACTCCCGGGCGCCGCAGACATGAACGTCCATGCTTTGCATCTGTTAGCTTCTGCTAGAATGCTTGGTAGGAGCTTTTGCCAACCTTCTTGGAATGGTATGGCATTGCTAAGAGAGGGCATAAATTATGGGCCTTCACATCTTCAAGAAGCTGTTCAAGGAGTACTACCAACCAGTTGCAGCCACCATATGGTGATTCACTTTTCTTCTCCAACACAAAGAATAATCATACTAAAAGTTAATTACTAGTACTAATAGTAGAATGGATAGATATATACATACTAGTTCTAATATTCATAATATATTATGAATGGACTAAAACATCAGCATTTAAGCAGTATTGAGGTTAATCAATCCTAGATTAGAATGTTCTACCACCAACATTTTGGAAATTAATGATCACCAAAATTGTCGCATTCATTGGCATTAACTTCATTCTCGAAATCCCTCGGCCATCTTCGATTTGCTCTTATTTTGATAGGTTGTCTTTCCAGAATATATATATTCTCCAAATAAGTACACCTACTAGAAACTAAAACTACTACCTTTAATATATTCTTTAAATATTTTATGATCATATGCAAGGGCCTTTAAAGTGTTCTATACTTCTATAGATATCTAGCTCTTAGTATGTGTGTGTGTATATATATATATATATATATATATATATATATCAATGAACCCATAGAGTACATTTACATGTCTCTTTTCAGCTTTATGAGTGACATACATCATCTTTTACAAGAAAGCGATTAGCCACTGTTGTTGTACATGCTTTGTAGTAGTTCCACAAGCATCAAGATCACTAACAGCTAAGCTCTCTCGCTCTCTCTCTCTCTCTCTCTCTCCCTCTCTCTCTCTCTTTTAACTGTTGCTTCTCCAAAGGTGCCATCTTTAGTGAGTGGAGTTACAGAAGCTAGAGCTACCAACATTGTGGAGCACAAAGCATCTCAAACAGTGCACCGAAAACCTCGGTTCGAATCGCGTTCCTCGTTCTCCTCCTTCAAGGTACGAGCTATAAGCTAAGTAAGCAACTATACATAAGAGTGCCTTCATTCTTTTCTAGCCCTTCTCTTTGTGCTTGTTAAAATGCTTGAAAGAACCAACGGTAGGTGAGAAAGGAGAAGCTGGGAGACAGGATTGCTGCTCTTCAGCAACTAGTCGCACCTTTTGGCAAGGTACATATATATATCTATCTTTCTACCTACCTCAGATATTGTTATTACCTAGTTTTAGTAGGAAGATTAGGTTTCAGTAAAATATAAACAGGTTAGAACTAACTTCACTGCATATGTTCTTCTTCTTCTTCTTCTTCTTCTTCTTCTTCTTCTTCTTCTTCTTCTTCTTCTTCTTCTTCTTCTTCTTCTTCTTCTTCTTCTTCTTCTTCTGGATTTTGCTCTATATACAACACCAAGAATGCTCAGAGAAAATGGTTAACGGTAAATATTAATTTTTATGGGTTTACCAAAGAGGCAGCAGATGATGGTCGATTGTTATGGTACAGTGGCTGGGAAAGGAGTTGTTTCTTCTGTCCGCTTTTAAGCACTTTTATAAAGCTAGGTGAATAGTACATTAATTGATCTCTTCTTAAGGTTGGATAGAAGGAAAAATAAATAAATGGGATAAGTATCTTGATTAGATGTAATAGTAGTAATAACCACAATCACAATAACAGTAATAATAGTCTGATAGCATAAATAAATAGCGATTTTTGTATATTTGCTATTGAAACTTTTTCAATTACCATAATTAATTGTTATTTGCTTCCTATCTGCACTCTTTAAAATATCATAATTGCAACTAAAACTATTGAACACCATAAAAAAAGTTTGTCATTCCATGAGTGAAATCTAACTGGTCACTATTAAACTAAACTTAGATTAAGGAAGGACTATTTTGTCGGTTATCTAATGTAACCGCAAACAAATAAAATAACATAGCAAATTATATGTCTTAATTGGTTCTCTATATCACATTTTAGCCATAGTTATTATAACCGGATCGGACATTGTCTCAATTAGAAGTAAGGCTACTATGTTACTAGTTCAACCAGTACTGGCACGGTTGGAAGGCTAATTTGTAAATATATAAATAATATATTTATTATTCTAAGTATTATAAAAAACTAAAAAAAACCTGTGAAAGTAATAAAATTGTATTTCTTCAATTATTTTAGCTATTTTTAACTAATATTTAGATTTAAGTACATTAAATCGTATAACTTATATAAAATCATATCCTAATTATAATTTTAATGTTTAAAAATATAATTATTTTAATTTTAGGACTAGATTACCCTCGGGATAAAAATATAATAGTTTAATATTAAGGACAAGTAGGTAATGTTGAAAAAAGTGAGCAACTCAATGGATTGAGGAGTCAATTGTGTTTCCCACATGATAATAAAACTGAATTGGCTTAGTTTTTGGTTTACCAATCTGACCATCTAGTCCGGTATGATTCTAATAACTATGTTTTTGACTTTATAATTAGAAATAAAAAATTAGGCACTAGGTATAAAAAGTTGTAACACCGTTTTAAGATATTATGTTTTAGATTGCAATACACTAATCCCATATATATATAGAGAGAGAGAGAACTTATAATTATACCTAAATGGGAGATGGGCATTTCAATAGAGATATAAATTGAATGACTACAACTATATTAAACTTCTTGATATAATGGCTACAGTTCTAATATGATATAAGCCTCCCTTCACTTTGAAAATAATTTTTTTCTTACTCTGAAATATAACTTTTCATTCCAGAATAATAGCTAAATATCATAATTATTATATTCTATAATACAAACACTATTTATCTTATACCACTCACTAACTCAATTATATTTTACCATTGATATTTATCCCATCAACCTATTTTATATTAAATCAAAAAATGTTATGATAATTTTATTAAATATAACATACATTTTTGTCATTTTTTTCTTCACTTTATATAACATCAAAAATAATTATTACATTCTTATTCTAAAATACAAGTGAATATAATAATAATTATTCCTAAAATAAAGCTTAATTTTAAAAATAATAAAAATAATACATATTCTAGAATTTAACTTATTCATAAAGTAAAATGAGGGCTAACTTTCCAGTATGATCTCAAACTAAAACAAATAATATATTAAACTACTTTTACGACTTTTGATAGGATAAACTAATGGTGTTCATGCATATTGACTTAATGCTACACTTTATAGGTAGCTACACCCTCTCAATTGTCATTAATAATTTCTGTTAACTGTGAGATGTTACCATTGAATTTGCATTCAAAAATATATTATTTGCCTTGTCAACTTTTGGCTAATTTCTACTACTCTAAAGAACTAGGGTTCAGCATGACCACATCTTGCCATTGTACCTGCCGTTAATTCATATAACTTTCCAACTCGAGCATCTTTCGTTGCACCCTTGACCATTCACATCGAGAGATGAGAGAGATATTAAACATATGATTGTATCCTCCACATAATTTTTAATTCTTAGCTTAAACAAATAAAATGCAAAATAGTAATTAACGAATCAAGTAAAGATGAATACTAAGATTTTTACGTAAAAAAAAAAATCACAACAACTAAAAAAATGACTGATCCAAACTCGAATCAAACCATTTACTAATAAAGTGTAGCAGTTTACAAAACTAACTTATAGAGAATCTTATCAATCTGTACTAACCTTATTTGTTAGATCCCACGACACACCGCTTTCCGTAATAAATTTTCAAACCTCAATGACTCTTGAGGTTGATTCTTTCATTTTTGTGACATTTAAGATGAATATTTTTGTGTGTAGAAGATGATCAAAGCCTCTATCAGTAAAAAGCAATGTTTCTTTAAAAGCTTCTTCTCCAAGTAACGACCAACGACACTTGGAGTTAGAGTATCATAGGTCTTATATACTTTATAAAGATAAGGTCAAATATTAGTCAAATTAAGTCTCACAGATTTTCAAATTTTGCAAGATTCACGATTATATTTGAAGTAAAATCACCCCCGTTTGAACGACTTGATTTGCATCTCTATATCTTCAAACGATTGCTAACGTGTATTCGAATGGTCCAAACAATACCTTTATATTTTCAAATGACTTTAAACGGCTGTCAAGGTGCATTGAAAGTCAAAACTATGCATCTGTATCTTCGAACGTCTTCTAGGGTGTGTTCAGATGCCTTTCAAAAAGCATGACTTATTATTTGCTTTAAATTTTTAAATTTTTTTAACCAAATCTTACCAATACTTGTATATATATATTCATTTACATAGATCAAAATACTCAGAATATTTTTTACATATTTACCAACATTAAAAACTTAACAAAACTTTTCTATTATCAAATATGTGAGTTGATATCCATTGATCCTCTTCAAGCAAATAAACCAATATAGTTAGCCTTTCTTGCCTTAATTTCTTTTTCTCACAGAAATCTTCTTACCTTCACATTTCATAAATGATCCTTAGTAATTCTGTGCTGGTTTACAAATCTCCTCACTATACTTTTTGCATCTCAATGTTCAAATACGTTCTGAACAATCAGACACCTCTTTACATTCCAAATGTTCTTTGAACAGTTTGATCAACTGAACTGTGAGCGTGCATATAGTCCCTAATTAATGTCCTTCAAACTCTGTCCGATAGAATAGTTGAATTACACCTCTTTAAATGTCTTCAATCTTCTCCGCTTGATTTTATCCTAAGTTAGGTTTGTGTTTTGACTATATACATGACATTCTGATAACTTTATACAAGTATTTTTGTTCATGAATTTGTCACTAATACATAATTGCACTAACGGGGCACATAAAATAGATATCTAGCCCCTTATCAAGCACCCAATTCTGAAGGTTCTTCTAAAGTTCGTCGGTATGAATATCACCACAAACAAAGTCATAGTTAATAGGATCTTTCTTGCTATAATTCATAGTGGCAAGATTATTACAGAATATGATGTTATTGAACTCATTCAAATTCTCGGGGATCTCTTTATCCTCCTCCATCCATAAAGAATAGAATCTTTTCTTCAAGCACATTTGTTTTATAAGTACTAATTAGTTTAGTATAAACCCTCTAACTTAAACTCTCTTTAGACTACAAATCTTTGTCAAGATTATCAAAGTAATCTAGCAGCATACAACAGAGCAAAAAAAAAATGTTATTGAACTTAGTTAGCTGCCATTCAAAGCTTGATTCTTTCATGCAATCCCTATTAATATTTGATCTTTTTCTCTTTGGAGAATCTATTTTCTAAGTTATTGGTCTCACCACAAGACGAAGCACCATCCATGTTGTGGCTGCCACATTTTCATCTGGAACTAAAATATAGCACTTGAGAAAAGTTGTGAATGATCATCTCATTCTCTAAAACAATGTTTCATGATGAGAGCTTCTTCTCCATCTTCTATCCATTGTAGTACATAGCCATGGTATACCATGTCAAGAAAACCTTTTTACTGCAAATTCAAAGCTTGTAATTAAAACATCATAACTTTTACTGCAATTCAAAGCTTGTTGAACAATTCAAGTGATGAGAATCATCTGTAGTCATTGTTGCACTCATAAATGATGAACCCTTAGCCTCTAAAATTCAAAGTTTTCTTCTGCCCATCAAAATTCTCCACCTCAATCGAATTTTCCACCAATGAAGTAATTCGTTAAATACCTTTCACTCAAATCGTGAAGCCCTGATACCAAGTATTGGCGAGATAGATGAGCCCTTGCCATGTGAATCTGGACTTGATACAACCTTGAAGCCCAACCCAACCCAAAAGCATAAGCCATTATTAGTCATTCATTTATTAAAAGAGATTTAATTCTTTTCTTTTACACTTTTTGGAACCATACAATAATAATTAATTTATGTCCTTTAATTTTGCCTTTCTTTCACTTGTACCTTAGTTTTGATTCATTCATCTAATTGGTGATGCAGACCGACACAGCATCAGTTCTAATGGAGGCTATTGGATACATCAAGTTCCTTCAAGATCAAGTTGAGGTAATCATCATTCTTATGCAGCATGAACACTTCAAAAACATTCAATCTTATCCAAACTATATATTAAGTTTCTTCAAGACCAAGTTGATCAGGTAATTGTCACTCATATGTACCATTGAACACTAATAAGTGATTCATTCTAGCCTAATTATCAGAAAGGGAAAACAGAGTCTTAATTGTACTTCAACTCTATGTATCCATCTCTCTCTCTCTCTCTCTCTCTCTCTCTCTCTCTCTCTCTATATATATATATATATATATATATGTGTGTGTGTGCTTTTTTTTTAATAATTAGAGTCCTCAATGTGCTGTATTAAAATCACTGTTCACTGTATGCAAGAGAAGATTCTCCTCAATATTCATATCCATTTAGCAGAACAGCATATTTACTATGGAGAAAATGGAAACACATGATTTATGTAAAGAACAAATGAGCAGAAAAAGAAAGAAAGATTTGTTGTATCTTAGTGGAAGATAAATGAATTGGATAAATCACTAAAATCTTAGCCTTTTCTGAAGGACTAGAGATGTGGAGTACTTAATCACCAATAAGAACTTATTTACAAGATTAGTCTACCTACATTTATACATTCATCTAGCAAGTGCAATCCTTAGCAGTTCTTATGAAATATTATTACATTGTAAATATGCAACAATCTGTTCAATTAATCAGCTCAAGTCATATTAATTCGATAGCAAAGTTCGTTGAGAACTATTGAGTCGTATGTTACTTGGGAATTTGATTAGACAAAGAGAACATGTGCATAATTATGGTCATATATCCAAATCCAAAGGGTTATTTATTTCATGAGAAAATTCAGCAATATTCTAGTTTAACTCTTTTTTTAAAGTGGTCACTTAGTGATATTCTTTTTTCTTTCTATTTTTTTTATCTTGCAGACACTAAGCGTACCTTACAGGAGACCATCCAACAATAAGAAATTAAGGACAATGCAAGGGGTATGTCATAGACATTTTTTTTCAATTTAGTAGCTATCATGAAACTATTTACTGCAAGATTTACTTCCACTTTATGTTTTGTTTGATATCAATTATAAATTTTGATACAAATCTAATATGTTTACAAATCAGAAGACATATTGCACATAATAGATCAACAAATTTTTATCATAAGTTCCTCCAAACTCATGGATTTCGATACAAGTAATCAAATAGGGTATATCTTTTTCCTATCTTTGCAAGGCAAATTGGAAACATGCAATGAAAAAGAGGCCATAGTTTTTGCTCAGGGAAAAGCCAAGATAAAGCTTTGCATCTACATTCATTTATAAATTTCTTCTTGTTCATTCATCTCAATCAATTTTCAGCATCCTATATTGATAAATTCAGTGTCAGAAGAACAACCATTAATCTTCAGATAGATCTTTTTTTTAACCTATTTTGAAAAGGTTGTCATAGAAGGAGGATTAGCTAACTCTTGCATAGACTTAAATTTCTGTTGAAGTGCATGTTTGCATGAACTTCATTAAGAAAATATAAACTTACACATTGTGACCTGACTATTTCTCTGTTAATAGAGCTAACGATAACCGAGCCATTAGATGTTTTGGCAAGTTATGTCATATTTATGAAACTAAGGTCAGTTGCTCCTTGTAGATAATCTGCTCATATACATTCTTTTTTACGGTAACTAGGTAGCGAACGAGGAGAAAGATATGCCAAAGCTTGATCTAAGGAGCAGAGGGCTTTGTCTGGTGCCTTTGTCATGCACATCCTATGTAACAAATGAAAATGGAGGAGTTTGGTAGCAGGCAAACCAAATTGCAGAGCAAGTGTTTGAATTATGTAATGGAAGTGTTGTACATTAAGTTATAGACAGTAAACAAGTCATTAATGGAAAATTTTCTCTCCCTTTCTGTTGACTATCAATGCTCTATGTTTTGCAGTTATACTACCCTAGCAATCAGAAGAGGTAACAATTTGATGGAGCAATTAAGTTTGATCAATATCTGATGACCTGTACTCAGATAATAGAACTAAGTTTGCTCCATTTTTGGTGTAAAAAGTTTATTATTATTTTTCACTTATCACAGATGAATATCGTGTAATGCATATATATATATATATATATATATATATATATATATATATATATATATATATATATATATTGCGGTAGCCTAACAGCTTAAATTTTTTAGTTAACGAGGTTATGTAATAATTATCATCCATATGCATCTAAACTACTCCTCTTAAGCTTTTCATTTGTTTTTTAAAATATATATACTCCTCTTAAGCTGGTTACACCCATTGGAGCCAATTAGAGATCGCCAAGTGCTTGGATGTATGAAGTAGCTGCAGAGAGACACTAGCGCTGCATGCTGAGTTGGCGGTTGGTCGTTGGCAAACAAACAAGCACGTAATCTGGGTGCAGGGAATTTCCTGCAGTCATTGCCGCCCGCATCCGACGAATACCAGGAAATGAATTTAGGTTGTTGGCTCACCAAATTGGGTTTGGGTAAGCCACGCATTACTTGGGCCCCACAAGATAGCCCCACAAGATAGTAGCAATCAACATGCGAGCACATGGTGGGCCAGATGAAGGGGGGGGCATTTTACATAATTGCCACTGAAAACATTCAAAATGTCATAATTGTTACTATATTATTTAAGATATGACAGGTGTCTCTAAAATATTTTTGACTCTTTCAGAATTATTATTATAATTAATTTTAACATAATATTCTTAACAAGTTATTATTAAATTTAAAAAACACATCTAAATGATTAAAATACCCCGTTTTTAAGTTAAGAGTGTAAAAAAAATTAGGGTTGATTACACATACCCTCCTAAGATATATCTAGTTTTTACGGGCACTCTCTTATTTTTTTCATTATAATATAAATCTAAATTTGGATCATAGTGAAACAACAAATGACAGTGATGTAAAACATCTAATGACTATTATACCCTTAATAAATATATCAGCTCATTAATTTAGCCAATAAATAAAATAAAATTAGAAAATTACCAATATATCCTCAATGAATTTATAGTTTTTTAAGGACCCTATTTTCCCTCTTTTGAAGTCCTCGGCATTTGAATTTATAAACTCAAAAACATGATTTTAGAATGTCTTAAGTGTAGTAAGTTATAATGCAATGCATATTTGAGACTATAAACATGTTCGTATTAAGTTAACTACTTAATAAACTTGTTTGTTTTATTTGTGGCAATTGTTGGTGAACTCATTAATTAGGTATTTTTGTTTGTATTCATTGAGCATTTTTGAACGGTTCATGTGTTTGGAGCCTGCTTAGTTAACTATAATGGTTGTGAAAACTACAATTATGTTATATAGAGCTTACTTTACTTACTGGTACAATCTATAAATTATAAAAGCTATAATTCCGTGTTCGAAGCTTAATTTTCACTTACTATTATCTATATGTATTATATATAGGTTGAAATAATAGTATTGGTTTGTTTGGAGCTTATTTTGCTTATCAGTTGTAAAATGGTTGTGGCACCGATATAATATTTTTTTAATTATAATTCTGTTTAGATTTAGACATAATTTATTCATTCAGATTTATGCTTAACAATATTACAACAACTTACTTAATAATATAATCATTCATATTTATACGGAGTAACACCTTTGCTTAAGTAACAATATTATTAAACCTAATCTTACCAATATTGCACATAATTTTTTTTACCTCATCTCTCTTGTTTTCAGCCTCTATGTTCTTTGACACTAGTTCACTCTTTTTACAGATTCTTCTATATGTCTATTTCATGTGCACAAACATCCTCTCCAGCTCTACTTTATATGTCTGAAGGATCTCAATCTACTTTATTAACTCAACCTTTCCAAAGTCTTTGCCTCTTTCTCTACCTTTAAGCCACAATAGCATGTAATTAGGCCATTATTTAGGATTTGATGGCTATTGCTACTACTGTTGTTATAACACCCAAATCCTAACTATGTGCATGGCACAAGCTGATATGATTTGGACTTCACGAATGTCGTCTCAAGAACTGAAACTATTTAGGTATGTCTTTGTTTCTTGTTTTAATGTTTAATTCTTAAGAAAATAAGTTTTCTATAAGTCACGTTCAAACGCACTCCAGTAAGTCGCGTTTGAACGCGGGTGGAGTGCGTTCGAACGCGGTTGTGAATGTCTGCATCGCGTTTGTAAATCCAGAGAAGTGGGAAACATGTGCGTTCGGTCGCGCGTTCGAACGCCTGCATCGCATTCGCAAATCCAAAGAAGAGCGAACTAGGTGCGTTCGAACGCGAGCTGGTGCGTTCGAACGCGCTCGGCGAAAATGTCAAGATATATCATGATGAGTAAATTATCAATAACTACACATGTCAAGATATATCATGGTACACTAGATGCATGTATTAATACCGATATTTCTTATTGTGTCATGGAAGGTATAATAATTATAACTACAATATTCTAGACTTGTATAAACTCTACTCGCCTAGGGTCTCCACAGTACACTAAATCTCATTAACTAGCTCGCTCCTCCGGAATCCCAAAATCCTCCTCACGTAGTGTCTATCCTATTGATTCACGCAAGTAAGGCCATAGGTAAGATTAGTAAATTAATAGAATAAATTTCCTTATTAGAGAATTTATGTTTAGGTGTATACATGAGTCAAGGATCTCCTACGGTGAGTTTTACGTTATCCTAAAATTCACATGATAATAAATTATCATTACGGGGTAGTTAAGCTAATTAATCAAGTGAAATAGAGAAATAGAGCTATAGGATCCAAATGGCCCCAAATAGACTAGGCTGGGGGTATTAGGTTGGGCCCAAGCCCAATTCAATAAGCGGGGAGGAAATAGTGCGTGGGCTACAGACCAAACTGCAGCCCACAGGCTCCATGGGCTAGGCCCAAGCCTAATTCAACAAGCGGGGAGGAAATAGCTCGTGGGCTACAGACCAAACTGCAGCCCACGAGCTCCATGGGCTGTGGTTCAGACCATAGTCCAACAAGTAGACCGCAACCTGTTTAGCCCTATGGGCTATGGTTCAGATCGCAGCCCACAAGCCTTGTGGGTTCATGGGCTATGATTTGGACCATAGCACGTTTAGCCTTATGGGCTACGGTCTGAACCGTAGCCCACAAGTCTCATGGGTTGCGGTCTAAGTCGCACCCTCGCACGCCATTCCCTTCCAAGGGAAGGAGACAAAGGGAGGGGAGAGAAGGCCCACGAGGCTGCAATGCCGGCGGCACAGCCATGAGGCCAGCGACACGGCACAAGGCCGCGAAGGGTAAGTAAAGAGGAAGAAAAAGAAAGAGGAGAGGAGGGCTCGATGGCGGCGGGGCGCGCTTCATGGCCGATGGCCATGGAGGTCCTTTCTCCCTTCACTAAGGGCTTATATTTATTTGGGGTGTTACAACTATGCCCAACAACAATAAATTTCGTCATCGAAATTACGCACCCGAGTCGATAAATAAATAAGGGTAAGTAGACTGAATCTCCTCCTCAGGCTCCCATGTAGCTTCCTCTACTCCATGGTGCCACTAAAGAACCTTGACGAAAGGTACGGCTCTTCTTCGGAGCGTCTTCACACATTTGTCAATGATCCGCTCTGGTTGCTCCTCATAGGACAAGTCATTCTTCAACTGGATAGGTTCTTCCTTCAAAACATGTGACGGGTTATCAGATACTTCCTCAATACCGACACATGGAACACATTATAAATCTAAGACAGCTCCGATGGCAGATCAACCTGGTAAGCAACCGGTCCTATCCATGCCAAGATCTCATAAGGGTCTATATATCGAGGGCTCAGCTTGCCCGTTTCCTAAACCGAACTACCCCTTTCCACGGCGAGACCTTGAGGAAAACTTTGTCCTCGACCTGAAATTCCAGATCTCGATGTCGATAGTTAGCATAGATCTTCTGTCAACTTTGGGCAACCCGCAAATGTTCTCGTACCTTCTGCACCTTGTCCATGGTCTCCTAAATCAGCTTTGAGCTCTCTATCTTTCGTTCTCTCACTTTGTCCTAACTGATAGGTGTCCGACATTTTCGTCCATATAATGCTTCATAGGGGGGCATCCCAATGTTCGAGTGATGACTATTATTATAGGCGAACTCAATTAGGGGAAGGTGTTGGTCCCAACTAAGTCCAAAGTCTGCAATTGAAGCATGTAGCATGTCCTCTAAGTTCTGGATCGTCCGCTCCGACTGACCATCAGTCTGAGGATGATAGGCAGTGCTGAATTATAATTTGGTACCTAGTGACTTAGCAAAATGATGCCACAGCCTAGAAGTAAACCTAGGGTCACTGTCAGAAGTTATAAAAACTGGTGCCCCACGGCGGGCAAAGATCTCATCCCAAAATAAAGTGGCTCAATGATCCATAGAATTAGTGGTACTGACTGGGAGGAACTAAGCTGACTTGGCAAAATGATGCCACAGCCTAGAAGTGAACCTGGGGTCACTATCAGAAGTTATAGAAATTGGTGCCCCATGGCAGGCAAAGATCTCATCCCAAAATAAAGTGGCTCGATGATCCATAGAATTAGTGGTACTGACTGGGAGGAACTAAGCTGACTTGGTCAATCGGTCCACAATCACCCATATAGAGTCCTTTTTCTTTAAGGTCTTCGGCAGACCCACCACAAAGTCCATAGTGATATGCTCCCACTTTCACTCAGGAATGGGTAAGAGCCTGAGTGTCCCAACAGGCCTCTGATGTTCAATTTTGATCTGCTGACAAATCAAGCATCGAGCTACAAATTTTATAATGCTCTTCTTCAGTCTCGGCCACCAGAAGTATCTACGAACATCATTGTACATCTTCGTCTTCCCAGGGTGCACACTATAAGAGGTATGGTGAGCTTTCTCCAAAATCTCCCGACGGAGTTCGCCCATGTTAGGTACACAAAATCTATCTCCAAACTTCAGGGTTCCCAATCCATCAAGGCAAAAACCTTTTTTACCTGATTCTCGAACTTGCTGGAAGACTTGTAGTAAAAGTAAGTCTTCTGCTTGTGCAACTCTGATCATCTTTGCTAGAGTCGGCCTCACAGTTAACTGGGCCAACAGTCAAGCACCCACATTTTTAGCTATGATGTGCATGTCCATCTTCTGCAGATCTCGCAGGATGTCTTGCTGCTGAGTAATCAAAGTAGCCAAATTTCCCATCGACTTCCTACTCAAGGCATTAGCCACCACATTTGCCTTCCCAGGGTGGAAGTTAATGGTGCAATCATAATCATTCGCCAGCTCAAGCCACCTGCGTTGTCTCATGTTCAACTCCCTTTAGGTGAATAGGTACTTCAAACTCTTGTGATCAATGAAAATCTCGCACTTCTCCCCGTAGAGATAATGCCTCCAAATCTTCAGAGCGAACACTACTGCTGCTAGCTCCAAGTCATGGGTAGGGTAGTTCTGCTCATGGTTCTTGAGCTGCCTGGATGCATAAGCGACAACTCCACCCTTCTGCATTAGAACACAATCCAAGCCCGAGTATGAACCATCACAATAGACCTGGTAGCCCCCTCCACTACGAGGAACTATAAGGATAGGTGCAGATGTAAGTCTCCTCTTCAGCTCTTGGAAGCTCTCCTCACAATTAGCTGTCCATACAAAACACTGATCCTTTTGGGTCAGCCTAGTAAGGGAACTGGCAATTTTTGAAAACCCTTCCACAAAATGCTGGTAATACGCTGCCAAACCAAAGAAACTACGGACCTCCGAGACGGTACTCGGTTGCCTCCAATTGAAAACGACGGTGATCTTGAATTGATCAACCCAAATGCCCTCTCCTGAGACCACATGCCCAATGAACACCACTTCCTCCAGCCAAAATTCACACTTGGAGAACTTAGCAAATAACTTTTCTCTCCTTAGCATATGTAATACCAACCGAAGATGCTCTTCATGCTCCTGTTCTGAGGCCGAATAAATCAAGATATCATCAATTAAGACCACTACGAACCGATCCAAGAAAAGGCGGAAGACTCGATTCATCAAGTCCATGAAGATAGCCGGTGCATTGGTCAAGCCAAAAGACATAATTAGGAACTCATACAACTCGTACCAGGTACGAAAAGTAATTTTTAGGACATCCGCTTCCCTAATCCTCAATTGATGATACATAGATCTCAGATCAATCTTCAAGAAGACGCACACCCCACGCAATTGATCAAACATGTCCTCAATGTGAGGCAAGGGGTACTTGTTCTTCACAGTCAGCTGGTTCAATTGCCGATAATCAATGTAAAGGCAGAGAGTACCATCCTTCTTATTTACAAACAAGACTAGAGCGCCCCAAGGGGATGAGCTAGGCCAGATGAGTGCCCTACTTAGCAAGTCATCAATCTGCTCTCTCAGTTCTTCTATTTTTTCCAGAGCCATACGGTAAGGTGACTTGGAGACTAGTCCTGCCCCTAGAATCAGGTCGATGGTGAACTCAATTCCCCTATCTGGAGAAAGCCCCTGAATGTCCTCAGGAAAAACATCTGGAAACTCTCATACCACTGGTAAGTCAGTCAGGGATTGGGTCCTAGCTGACTCGATGGATATGATTGTCACTAACTACAAACGGTCCACCTGTCGATTCTTACACAATCGACACTCAATGTCATCATTAAGCTGCAAGATAGCCTCTTTGTTGTAACAGTTAATACTGGCATGGTAGGCGACTAACCAATCCATCCCCAGGATTAGATCAAAGTCCTACATCTTGAGGAGTATGAGGTCCGCCTTGAAATCCCACTCGCCAAAAGTCAAGGTCCAAGATCGATAAACATGGCAAACTTCTAGAAAGTCACCAAGTGGGGTGGCTATGACCAAGGGCTCAACAAGAGGTCCCAGCACCACATCCGCATTTTCTAGGAAGGATGTATAAATAAAAGAATGGGTGGCCCTAGGGTCAAACAAAATCCTAGCGGTGTGTGCAAATAATGTCATAGTACCTGCCATTGTGTATATGTCAACTAAAATAGGAAAAACGTAATTTTCACATTATACAAATCTGCACGGGGTTAGGAAGGATGATCTAATGTCATGTATAAGTAGAACATACATAAAACTTAAATAACATGATTAATTTACTCAGTTACTTATGGCCACCTCATTGGATGCTTCAACATCCTACAGGGTCATAGCAAAAACTCGGCTGGTACGTCTGCCCCGCCCTCTGCTAGGAGGTCCCAATTATGCGTTACCGCGACCCCTACTCGCAGTAGTACTAGCTCCCGATGCTCCAGTTGTAGACGGTGTGGTAGGAGTGGCTGGCGCCTTGACCAATAGGGGACACTGCGTACGGACATGCCCATACCCTCCATACTGGAAACAGAAAATGCGAGCACTGAGGCAGTCACGACATATATGACCCCTCTTGCCACAAGCAAAATAGGTCCGACCCTCAGGGGTAGACGGCCATGCAAAACCACCACTGCCCGAACTGCTCGAAACTGCTGCTGACCTCCCACCACTAATAGAAGGTTGACCCCTACTCGACCTGCCTAAAACCTGAGGGCTAGGTCTACTCGGGGTAGCACTAGAACCTGCACCACCAGCATAGGAGTGACACCTCAGTCGCAGGAAGGTCCCACCAGAATGATCTCCACGCGGACACCCATCAAAGTGAGCGCTCATCAAGTAAGTCCCTCTCCACTATCCCTGCATTCTCCACCAGCTCTGCATAGATCAAGTTCTTCACCATGTTCACCTTCTTGCGGATCTCGATCTAGAGGCCCATCTTGAACTAGTCAGCCCTAGCAGCATCATCAGGTATGACTCTGGGGCAAAAGTGGGATAAGGCATTGAATCTGTTCTCATACTATGCCACTGTCATATTTTCCTGCCTCAATTGGGTAAACTCCCTCGTCAGCTCGAAACATAGAGATGTAGGGAAATATTTCTAGTCAAAGAAATTCGAAAATGCCATCCAAGTGATGTTCTCCCCAGCAAGGCGATCCGACATCATGCGCTCAGTGGCCCTCCACCACTCTTCCACCTCTCCGCGGAGAAGAAAAGTGTCAAAGGTCACCTAACGACTCTTTGGGACTCAAAATCGGTCAGGATCTTCCGCACATCCACAATCCACCTATTAGCCTCCATGGGGTCCGTCGTGCTGCTAAACAAAGGGGGGTTGAGCTGCATGAACCGGTTCAGCGACCAGGCGGACCCACCTCCAATCTGCTCAGCTGGAGTGATATGCTCTGACAGCTCCCTCGGTATGTGCATCCTAGACATAGTCGTCGTGCGCTCTCCAACTAATTCTTCAATTAGCCTCTCCTACTGTCTGACAAGCTAACACAGGGCCTCGATGCTGGCTAAAGTACCGACAGCCGGTTCATCAACGGGGGCTGAAGCCCATCCACGAATAGTCGCATGAACAAACCAAGCATGTCTAGGCGGCATTCCTAATAAGTTCAACGCAGTTTAGTTTTTAATTCACAAGTATGTCAAAAGTCATACATGACTCTATTATTCATTAGTCCTAGTTATTCATTATTATTATCACTTTCCCATATATTTGGATGGTATCTAGGAAGACTTGCCAGATTTATGTGAACCTAGGCTCTGATACTAAGTTGAAATACCCAAACCTCTAAATATACATGTAAATCGCGTGGGTAAATCCCCCCACGCAGTGCAGCACATGACCTGTCAGTAATATGATTTCACAAGGGACATAGCAGCACAAGTTCATACCATAAATAAACTCAACCATAAGAGCCCGAATACAAGTTCCATAGGCCACAACAAGCCTTCAAGATACACATCCAAAATACAACTCTAAAGTCCAAAATACAACGTCAATCATAACGCCCTCGTAGGGCTCAATACAACTAATAGGCATAGTAAAAGAAAAATGCAGCTACTCCTCGCTATCTGCACTTGCGTCCCCTAGCTCTGAAATAATGCCACCAAGATGTAGTGAGCACACAGCCCAGCGAGTATGATCCATACAATCTATAACAATAAAATCACATATGCATATCCAATACATGCCTATAGTTGCTAGCAATAACAATACGCTTGTTTAAATGACCTACCATGAGTTACTAAATCCATGCAATCAATAAGGACTACACGTCACTATCCTGCAACATACTAGTTTCTAAACGTATCATGATAAGTCCACACAGATATCATGCTTGACACAATCTTTTATTCGTACAAATCTCAATCATAGTATTAACATATTATGCATAGCAATAAAAGAGTAGTTAGTCATCTCATGCTCACCAAGGCATTAATCATGTTTTATCATAGCTCACCGAGCCATTCACCACACAGGATAGATACTCTCAAGAAAATCATTCATCACATAACCATCCATCATTTCATACATCGAGGGGAATATATACACATCTAGCGGTAATATCACCTATACATGCATGGCGACACTACATGTGACCAGTTGTCTGTGGCCATCAAACTAAGGACTCTGGTTGTAAGCCCATATCTCACTCTCTCTAAATCATCACCACCCTCAGCGGGAGAATCGGGAGCCCTCGGCTCATCAACGGACGCCCTAACCCTACGTCGTCGGGTATTACTAGAGATATATCCCCGCCTCACAATCATATTCTTCTATCATCATAATCTAGTTCTAACTATGCAGTATAATTATCTAAATGCCACACAGGCTCTCGACCTTAGGTGTAGGCCGTTAATAGTATAGTCATATAAGATACACTCTACCATTAACCCTGGGATGAGTGAGTAGGGGCGCTACCTAGTCAAACCCGACTACTAATGATAGGTGAAAGTGGTGTAGTGTCTATGAGCGTATAAGGCATGTCATAGTCATCATAATCGTTACATTCTATATTCACAACAGGTATTTATGCAAGAGTTTAGTATATAGGATACATGTAGAGCATCATTACAGTAATGCATATGCTAACATTCTCATAATATCATGATGAGTAAATTATCAATAACTGCACATGTCAAGATATATCATGTTACACTAGATGCATATATTAATATCAATATTTTCTACAATGTTATGGAAGGTATAATAACTATAACTACATTATTCTAGACTTGTATAAACTCTACTCGCCTAGGGGGTCTCCACAGTACACTAAATCTCATCAGCTAGCCGGCTCCTCCGGGATTCAAAAATCCTCCTCACGTAGTGTCAATCCTATTAATTCACGCAAGTAAGGCCATATGTAAGATTACCGAATTAATATAATAAATTTTATTATTAGAGAATTTATGTTTAGGCATATACATGAGTCAAGGGTCCCCTAGAGTGAGTTCTACGTTATCCTAAAATTCACATGATAATAAATTGTCATTACGGGGGTGATTAGGCTAATTAATCAAGTGAAATAGAGAAATAGGGCTATAGGGTCCAAATGGCCCCAAATAGGCTAGGTTGGGGGTATTGGGTTAGGCCCAAGCTCAACTCAATAGGCAGGGAGGAAATAGCTTGTGGGCTGTAATCCAAACTGCAGCCCATGGGCTCCATGGGCTATAGTTCAAACCATAGTCCAATAGGCCCGTGGCTTCATGGGCTGCGGTCTGAACCGTAACCCGTTTAGCCCTATGGGCTACAGTTCAGACCGCAGCCCACAGGCTTTGTGGGTGTCATGGGCTGCAGTCTAGATCGCAGCCTGTTTAGCCTTATGGACTGCGGTTCAGACTGCAGCCCACAAGTCACGTGGGCTGCAGTCTAAGCCGCAGCCCAGCAGGGATGTGGGTGGGGGTTAAACAACCCCCACCCTCGCACACCCTTCCCTTCCAAGGGAAGGAGACAAAGGGAGGAGAGAGAAGGCCCACGAGGCCGCTATGCCGGTGGCACAGGATGAGGCCGAGAAGGGTAAGTAAAAGGGAAGAAAAAGAAATAGGGGAGGAGGGCTCGACAGCAGCAGGGCGCGCTGCATGGCCGACGGCCATGGAGGTCCTTCCTTCACCAAGGGACCGAAGTCCGTCTAGAGAGGGTTTCTCTCCTTCTGCCGGAGCCCTCGGATCGGCAGCTAGAGGTGGAGTCGTTGGCCGTCGCGGACTCCGACGATGGCGAGGGGGAATGTAATAACCCAAGGTAATAAAAAAATCTCTTTATTGCATGGCACGATAGCTTCATGCCATGCAGTGGCAGCTGGGTAGGGCACCATGCACCCAAAGCGCTAGCCCGACCAACCTAGCCGGGCCAGCTGGCGTGGTGGGCTCCCGCCGCCGCCGTTGACGCGGCCTCCCTCCCCACCGCTTCTCTCCCTTTTCTTCCCCCCTCTCTCTCTCTCTTTCTCTTTCGGGCTCTCTCACCCTTTTTCTCTTTCTTCCTCTTTCAAACACTCTTTCTCTCTCTCTCTACCCGCTACCGTCGACACTCCGTCGACCTGCTGCTGCCGCCGCCACCTCCACTAACGACGGTGAGCCTCCCTACTTCTCTTTCTCTCTCTCTCTCTCTCTCTCTCTCTCTCTCTCTCTCTCTCTCTCTCTCTCTCTCTCTCTTCCTCTCCTTGTCGGCTTCCTCTCGTGACCGCCAGAGGATTGAGCTATTAGGGAGAAGCCGGTCGCTGAGTGGCCATCAGCAGCCGCACCCCTCCCCCACGGCCCAACCCCCTCCTTACTTCCTTCTTCTTCTTCTTCTTCTTCTCCCCCTCCTCTTTCTTCCCTTCTTTCCTCTTGGACTACACAGGGCAAGGCGCTGGGCTCAGCCCAACGCCCTGTTGCACATGGCGCTGGGTTGAGGCTAGCACTATGTATTGTTTATATAAATATATATATATATATGCATATTTTTTTTTCAAATTATATTTGATTATGTTATTAATTATTCAATTAGTTTAATTAATTTAATGTATTTAATTTGTATAAATTAAATATAATTATATCATAGTTATTAAATAATTCTAATTATATCATGTTTAGCAAAACACCCGCAATATAAATTACTATTGTAATCCTAGGTAAGTAATAGTAATTATTAGGGTTATGTATGTATATTCTTACGTAATTACTTGCAGTAACTTAATTCTTATTTTCTTAATTATCAAGGAGAATAATAGGTAGATAATTATATTTTAAATACATTATTAAATAATATAATTATGGTTAATAAATAACAAAACACATATAGAAATGAAGAGTACATAATTACAACAAGAAACTATCCTTTTGTCGGGTTAATTTTAATTAATAGAAAGACTGATATATTTGTTATAAATAATTTCACATCCCAACCCCCTTGTTCAAGACCTCGTGGACTTAGCAATCGAGGCTTGATCGTTATCGTAGCAGCGTGAACGAGTGGTGGTTTGGTATTTGCAGTGGTGTGAGTAGTCTTATCCCCTAGACGCCTTTCTCAAATTAGGTTATAGTATATATGATGTACATGCACGTTTTGGCCTCCAGCATGATTATACGATTTTATCTAGAGATGATTACAGTCGAGCATATTTTATCATGTATTTAATTATGCTGATCTGGGATATTAGTACATTGGTAATATTTATATAGATGATTAGAAATGATTCTACTGTTATGATTATATACCGAGTTGATCTATAGCATGAGTATGCATGTAATAGATTAGTATGAGTATGCATGTGTTGACGATACAGTCGGAGACTACATTGCATCATTTTCTCTTGATTCATATTCCACCAAAATTCCTATTATGCATTGACTTATTATCGTACCGGATATATGCATATGATCTATCATTTAGAAAGAGCATGAAATATGATTGATAGGATAGTTAATAGAAAGCATGAGGATACCTGAGTGGGCGCGAGGGTTAGGACGCGCTTGGTGGATGATTGATCGCTCGACATAGTCAGAATCCTATTGGCCTTACGTCCGAGGTCGTTAGTCTGTGTGCGCAGCAGACATTCGAACACATGTCGTTCGCCAGGGCATATGTGGCGAGTTATCCTCACAAGGTTTCTATCAACTATGTGGGTGCCCGATCTGGATGGATGTTGATACCCTAGTAGGTGGCGGGGTATGATTATAGTTGAGATACTCTTGCGGGTGGCGGAGTATACTTTGAGCCTTCGGACATGATGTTGAGACCGGGTACCGCGTGTTGACTGTGCATAGTGGTGTAGTATGATTATATTATATCGAGATGTTGATGATGATTGTGATGTTGAGAAATGCATATGATCTCATTATTATCTGACATACCTGATTATTGAGTGGTCAATATACACCATATATGATTGCATTTGATATCATAGCATTGTCATGGTCGGCATGCATCATATATCATATTTGAGAGAGAGTTATGATGATCTTATGACGTGGTGACATGTTTATTCATTGTCGAGGATTATGTATTCTCATCAGTTATGACATGTTATCTAAATTTCATTTATGTATTATTAGGGACATGATACTCTTTCTGATCCATATTATCAAGTACTTGATTTACTCTTTATTTGGCATCACTGATTCAGGGTAAGGTCTACTCACTAAGCCTTTAGCTCATGACTCTCTTTATTTTCTCCTTTCCAAAAACCTCGGTGAACGAGAGGAGCAGGATTCTCCCTTAGAGGTCATGCCGGTGAGTGAGGAGTAGAGTGTGATTAGTGTTATATGTCAGATGAGTTATCTTATTTGATGTATTAGTAGACATCCTCTAAAGTGTATCTGTATCCTTGTCTTATATTTTAGCAGGTGACTTTGTACTTGTATAATTATGTATATACCACCGTTGTGTATATGTAGTTGTGAAAAGCTCTTGATGATATGTTGTGGCATGTGTGGGGCCTAAGTAGGATTATCTGTATGCTGTTGCCATTTAGACTTGAGTTATTCTTAGTTTAAATATTGTGGATAAAATTATGATGTTGCTACAGGTTTATTTGATTGCCAGTAACTAACCAAATGGTCAGTTGCTACGCACGTGCCGTGTGGGCTCGTGCCATGCACATATTTAGAGTTTGGGTGTTACAGGGAAGGAGGTTAATCTACTAAATTTAACGGCGGGGTAGGAGGGCTTACCGATTCGTGCGCTTCGCCTCGTCGGCTCCGGGGCTTCGTCGGCAACCCGCGAGAAAGGAGAGGGAGAGAGGTAGCGAGGTGGAGGAGAAAATGGGGGTTGGGATGGCTGCGATAAGGGGAAGAAGTGGAGGATTTAATGGAGGTGGGGATGGTGGCGTGCATGGCAAGGGAAAGGGAAGAAGAAGAAGAAGAAGAAGAAGAAGAAGAAGAAGAAGAAGAAGAAGAAGAAGAAGGACCGGGGGTGGCAGGGTGCTAGGACGCACGCACAGGCTCAGTGCGTGCGCGGTCCTCCCTCTTTTTATTTCGGGTGTTACAACTAGTATCTTATTCTACACATGGTAGTATATAATAAATTGTTAAGATGACTTAAATTGCATATATTATGAATATAAGTACATAAATCTAATAATTCTATTAATCTAATAGAAATATAAATACATAATTAAATAAAAATAAGTATTACCTATATTTATGCATAATAGTTTATAACCTAGTTAATCATTAATTATACTAATTATAATTAATAATCATCATGTTGAAGAATATACATTATTATTAAAATAATTAATGTCTAAATAATTTATCTGCATTAATTAAGAAAGTAATACCTAATTAAATAAATAAACAAACATAAAATAAAGTAGATAATTAAAACAATGTCACTAGTGGTCGGCCGAGCCCAGCACTGTTCCAGAAGTAGAGGAAGGAGCTAAGACAGAAGAAGAATGGAATAAGGAAGAAAGAAAAAGAAGAAAGAGAAAGAAGAAAGAAGGAAGAAGAAGAAGAAGAAGAAGAAGAGGAGAGGAAGAAAGGAAGGGAGGAGGAGGACTTAGAACCGGCAGGAAGGGCACCGGCCACTGGTGGCCAGCCCGCGGCCGGCCTCTCGCCGGCAACTTGGCTCTGGCGAGCCCGAGCTCAAGAGTGCAAGTGAGTGGGGGAGAGAGAGATAGAGAGAGAGGAGAGATTTAAAGAGAGAGAGAGAAGGCGGTGGAGGAGGAGTAGTGGCGGCGCTGGGGCCCACTGCGACCAGCTGGCAACAGCTGGTTGGCTGCGGCAGCGGCCGCAGGCGCGTGGCGCCCCACCAAGCTGCATGAGCTGCTAGCATGGGCACGAGGCCGGCCATAGTGTGGCCAATCGCGTCGTGCCCATAAATTTTTTATTTTTTTGGGATTGGGTTGTTACAATAAATTATACCTGCCATACGCTAAGGGTATCTCTGTAGATAAATCAATCCCTGCCAAACGCTAAGGGTATCTTAGAATAAAGTAATCATACCCTGCCATACGCTAAGGGTATATCAATGATAATTGTACCCTGTCATACGCTAAGAGTACAACCATAAGCCATCACCATACTCTGCCAAACGCTAAGAGTATGTCCAGTACCAGTCCGGACTAGATACCGTTCTAGCCATCACATCACATACACATGTACTTTTATGATTTCCTATACATGATAAATCATATGCATATATCCAGTACGACAATAGATCATGCAACTCAGGAATTTAGGTGGTAAAGAAGCCGAGAGAAAAATGATGCAATGCCGACTCTAACCATATATACTTTTGCTAGTCTATCACATGCATACTCATGATAGAGATCATTCCGACATAAAAACCATAACAGTATAATCATCTCTATATATCACTAATGTACTCATATCTCATATCAGCCTAATTAAATTTATGATAAAATATGCTTGACTGAAATCATCTCTAAATAAAATCATATAATCATGCTAGAGGCCAAAACATGCATGTACATAAGATATAATATATCCTAATTTGAGAAAGACGTCTAGGGGATAAGACTACTCATAGTTTGATCAGAAGACACAAACCACGCATCTCTTACATCTATCAGATAACCGAGTGACACTCATCGCTAGCAAGATCCACCGGGTCTCAAATAAGGGGGTTCGGGATCTGAAAATATTCAAGTAATATTAATTAGTCGTTTATCCAATTAAAATTAGTTTAAATAGAATATAAATATTTATTTGGTTTAAAAACACTTCTTTTACTTTGCACATAACTAGATTCACATTATAGGTACGATTCAAATATTATGACATACTATTATTATAAAATGTTAGTTATAATATACAGAAAAAGGTTCGTTTCTTTTTAGTTAATATTCTAAATATATAATTATAAAGTAAAAGCTAAACAATTATAAATGGGATATAAGTATAGATAAGATCTATTTATAATAAATCTATATTTCTTAGTCTATTTTGATTAATTAGAAGTTATATAGTATTTACTTAATTATATAAAGTAATTAATTAATTAATAAGACTAGTATCTTATTCTACACACAATAGTATATAATAAATTGTTAAGATTACTGAAATTGCATATATTATGAATATTAGTACATAAATCTAATAATTATAATTTACAACACTATCTATTAATCTAATAGAAATATAAATACATAGTTACATCAAAATAATTATTATCTATATTTATGCATAATATTTTATAACCTAGTTAATCATTAATTATACTAATTATAATTAATAATCATCATGTTAAAGAATATATATTATTATTAAAATAAGTAATGTCTAAATAATTTATCTACATTAATTAAGGAAGTAATACCTAATTAAATAAATAAATGAATATAAAATAAAGTAGATAATAAAACAATGTCACTAGTGCTGGGCTCGGCCGAGCACTGCCTGCTATAGTGCTGGGCCGAGCCCAGCGCTGTGCAGAAAAGAAAGGAGTAGAAACAGAGGAGGAAGAAGAAAAAGAAAGAAAGAAGAAGAAGAAGAAGAAGAAGAAGAAGAAGAAGAAGAAGAAGAAGAAGAAGAAGAAGAAGAAGAAGAAGAAGAAGAAGAAGGGAGGAGAAGAAGAAGAAGAAGAAGAAGAAGAGAGAAGGGGAGCTAAGGGAAAGAAAGGAGAAAGGAAGAAGAAATAAGAAATAAGAAATAAGAAGACAGAAGAAAGAAGAAGAAGAAGAAGAAGAAGAAGAAGAAGAAGAAGAAGAAGAAGAAGAGAAGAGGAAGAGAAGAAAGAGAGGAGGTGAGGGAGGAGCTTGCAGACCCGAGCCGGCGGGGAGGGGCGGCCGCCGCCGCCGGCCGGCGCCTCTCGCCGTGGCTCGGCTCGAAGAGCCGAGCTCAGGCGGAGAGAGAGAGAGAGAGAGAGAGAGAGAGAGAGAGAGAGAGAGAGAGAGAGAGAGAGAGAGAGAGAGAGAGAGAGCGAGAGGGAGGAAGAGTTTTTAACCGGCGGCGGCAGCGGTAGCGGGCGCGTGGCGCTCCCACCAGGCAAGTTGCGCATGCAACTTGCATGGGCACGAGGCCGGCCACAGTGTGGCCGGTCACGTCGTGCCCAATTTTTTTTTTTTTTGGGTTTGGGTTGTTATAATAATATACACTAGACCACTAACTAATCTGATAGGACTCATACAGACCAAAACAAACCATCAAGATACAACTAAACAACTGATACACGAGTGCACTATAATCTAACATGTACTATACAAATTATCGTCTAATACAATAAAGTACAAATATAACAAACAACGATACAACTCAATATCTGGTCAAACTAGCTTCTATGCCATCTCACGTCTATAGCTCACCTCATCTTTGCTCTAAAATATCTCATCAGAATATCTCAAGTCGATGTCACGTACCATAATATATGTGGGAGTTAGAAAAGAAATAAAAAGAGTCATGAGCAAAAGGCTTAGTGAATAGAACTTACCCCAAATCAATGATGTCAAATAAAGAGTAAATCATGTACTAGATAATATGAATCAAAAAGTAGTATGATGCCATATATGAGCATGTATATATGTATCCTCAATGACATATATATGAATGAAATCAATTCTCATGAATGATCATATTATATACTCAACCAAACATATATCACATGATGAAATTACTATATAACATCATCAAATATAACAACATATCATGTATAACAATCATGATCCAATAATACTAGTCACATCAATGATGCTGCATGATGCATGCCAACCACTAAATAATCGTATATGTTAGAGGCAGATATAATCAACATATCTCTCACTATCACAATCATCCGTCTCAACTCTAAATATTATCCACCATGCTGGACTACGATACTCGGCTTCAAACTCGATACACATCATGTCACAAGCTCAGAGCATACCCTGTCATACACTAAGAGTATCTTTGGAGATAAATCATACTCTATCATACATTGAGGATATCTTAGAAGAAAATAATCATACCCTACTATATGCTAAGGGTATATCAATGATAGTTGTACCCTGTCATACGCTAAGAGTACAACCATTAACCATCACCATAGTCTGCTATATGCTAAGAGTATGTCGAGTACCAGTCCGGACCAGATACAATTCCAGCCATCACATCACATACACATGTACTTTTATGATTTCCTATACATGATAAATCATATGCATATATCCAGTACTACAACAGATTATGCAACTCAGAAATTTATGTGGTAAAGAAGCCAATTGAAAATTAATATAATGCAGACTCCAACCATGTATCTAACACATACATACTCCTGCTAGTCCATCACATGCACACTCATGATAGAGATCATCTTGACATAAAAACCATAACAATATAATCATCTCCAATCATCTCTATATATCACCAATGTACTCAAATCCCAGATTAGCCTAATCAAAATGCATGATAAAATATGCTTGATTAAAATCATCTCTATATAAAGTCATATAATCATGTTGAAGGTCAAAATATGCATGTACATAATATATAATATATCCTAATTTGATAAAGACGTCTAGGGGATAAGACTACTCATAGTCTGATCAGAAGACCCAATACACATATCCCTCACATTCGCTAATCAACCGAGTGACAACTCTTCACTATCAAGGTCCACGGGGCCTCACATAAGGGCCTCACATTATTATTAAAATAATTAATATCTAAATAATTTATCTGTATTAATTAAGAAAGTAATACATAATTAAATAAATAAACAAATATAAAAATAAAGTAGATAATAAAAACAATGTCACCAGTGCTGGGCTTGGCCCAGCACTGCTTGCTACAGTGCTAGGTCGAGCCTAGCACTATTCTAGAACAATAGGAAGGAGCTAAGAGAGAAGATGAATGGAAGAAGGAAGAAAGAAAAGAAGAAAGAGAAAGAAGAAAGAAGGAAGAAGAAGAAGAGGAGAGGAAGGGAGGAGGAGGACTTGGCGCCGGTGGGAAGGGCACCAGCCGTTGGTGGCCAGCCCGCGGTCGGCCTCTCGCCGGCGGCTCGGCTCCGACGAGCCCAAGCCCAAGAGTGCAAGTGAGTGGAGGAGAGAGAGAAAGAGAGAGAGAGAGAGAGAGAGAGAGAGAGGAAAGGAGAGGAGAGGAAGGAGGAGGCTCACCGCGACAGCGGCTGTAGGTTGACGTCGGCAGAGGAGAGAGAGAGAGACTGAAAGAAAAAAAAGAGAAAAAGAGATTTATAAGGTGAGAGAGAGAGGCGGTGGGGGGTTGGCGGCGACGCTAGGGCCCGTCGCGGCCAACTGGCTGCAGTCGGATAACTGCGGGCAGCTCCCTTATTGCATGGGCACGAGGGCGGCCACGTCATGCCCATAACAAAAAAAATTTAGTTCTAGGTTGTTATAATTGTATTAGGCGATGATTTGTATAATATAAGTCGAATTATAGTGTACTCATGCATCAATAATTTTAATTGTATCTTGATGGTTTATCATAGCCTGTGTGGGCCCTACTAAATTATATAGCTATCTAGTATGGTTGTTGTGGACTTAGATATTCATATGTTAATAGGTTTATTTGGTTAATAGTATGATTATCTGATGATGGATTATGTGAGCATGGATGTGTTAGCAGGTTTTATTTAATGATGCCATAATTATATAGGCACAGGAGTATATCGTGCGTGACCGGGCCCTGCTCGGCCTGTCGTGTGTGCCGCGTAGGCCGTGTGGACGCATGGGCGTGCACGTGCCCATTCTGGGTGGGGGCAATATACTAAATAAGCATTATATCATATAAATATTTAAATTTATAATAACAATGCTAGACCACTATATAATCCGATTGGACCCACACAAACCACAAGCCATCAAGTTTACGACTAATATACAAATAAAAATATAATCTAACATGTATATTATCTCCTATTATACAAATTATAGTATAATATGGTGATATACAGATATAAAACACCAATACAACTCAATTTCCATATAAACCATCTTTTATACTACCTAACTTCTAGCTTACTTCATCTTTACTCTAAAATATATCTTCACGATATCTTAAATTATTATCAAGTATTACATATCTAAAGACTATAAAAGAATAAAGAGAGTTATTAACTAAGAGCTCAGTGAATAGACATTACTCGAAATTAGTAATTTCAAATAGAGAGTAAATTATATATTGGATAATATAAGTGAGAAATGAGCATCATATCATAAACGAGCATATAAATGTATCCTTAATAATATATTAATATCTCTAGTGATATAATCATATCATAACTTTATCAAATATGACAACATATGATGTACGATAATATAGCCATGCTATAATAGTTCTAAATGCAACTATATATGATAAATGACAATTACCCGATATGATAAAATAAATGCATTTCTTAATATATTTATTATTAATGTAAACTCTAAATGACACGATCATACTAGACCACTATCCACCACATCATATCATATCATAATTCTGCCAGAAAAGCCAATCATACTTCATCAATTATATGAGCATATCAATCATTTTATCTAAATATGTGTACTAATCTAGCTGATAAAAAGTATATAAGATAATCATAAAAACTTATTACTAATGATGGTAGCATATAGCTAACGATCGCAAATAGTAATCAATATATATCATATAGCTAACTATTATATATAGCAAATTATATATATCATAAAGCCAACCGTCGCATATCATGAGCAATATATATTATATAACTAACCCTCGTATATGGTGAATAATAATAATATATCATATAACAATCCCTCACATATAGCGAGCAATATAATTGGTATCCTCATATTTTCTATCAACTATCATATTAATAAGATTTCATAATTTTCTTCCAAACAATAAATTATATGCATATATCTACTATAACAGATCGTACAATTTAGGAATCTAAATAGTAGAGAAGTCAAAGAAATATATGATATCATACACTCTAATCAGATATCAATCACATACATACTCATGCTAGAGATTTACTTAACAACTAAAATATAAATAGTACATCAATCTTTACTCATTTGTATGTTAACTGCATACTCATATTCGATATCAAACTAACAATTGAATGATAAATATAATATGTTCATCTTTATTCATCTATATATGGGATTATATAATTATGGTGAAAGTATAAATATAATCATAAAAGACACAAACATCAACTATACGGTAGAAGACTACTCATCATATGATCATAGAATACACAAAATATGTATCTCTTGCGTTTGTCAATCAAATATTAACTCATTACTAGCAAGATTCTATATGGTCTCAAATAAAAGTTGAGATCTAAAAATATTAAGGTATTATGAAGGTAGTCGTTTAGTCTTGGCTTATCTTAACTCAAGCCAAGCCAGACCAAGCCCGAGCCGAGCTCAAATGATGCTCAAGCTTAATTGGAGAAGAAGGAGACCAATGGAGGAGGAGGCTGATGGAGGTGGCTTGCTAAAGAAGGAGGAGGCTAAAGCAAGAGGAGGAGGAGGTGGCTTGTGAAAGAAGGAGAAGGAAGTGGCAATGAAGAAAGTGGCAATGACCTCAACTTGTCGATAGAGGAGGAGGCAGCTTCATGACGATGGTTTGTCGATAGAGGAGGAGGAGGTGGCGCCGCAACGATGGTTTGTCGATAGAGTAGGAGGTCGAGAGAGGAGGAGAGGCCATCATAGTAATGGCTTGTCGATGGAGAAGGAGGCAACACTACGACAGTACTTGCCCATGAAGGAGGAGGAGGCCGGATGAGGAGATGAAGGAGGAGAAGAATGAGGAGACAGACGCCAATGGAGGAAGGAGGAGGAGGAGGAGGAGGAGGAGGAGGAGAAGGTGGAGAATGAGAATGAGAATGAGGAAGAGAAGGAGGTTAGGCTTGTTGAAGAGAATTTATTGAACTTAGGCTTAAGGTTAGGTAGAGATAGGATCATATGAGTCATTGGATCAAAAATCTAATGGTTATAAATATATTTGTATATAATATATATTAATACATATATAATATTAAAAAAATATTTAAGCACTACGACAATATTAATTAGCGCTGATATTTTTAATTGTAAGTAAAATAATTCCTAAGTGCTGAACAATAATTATTTCTAGGATCACAAAATTTTTTGTGACACTTCTAAAAATATCATTGAATATGGTGTCGGCAATTTTTTTTACTAACTCTTTTTGTCAAATGCTAGCAAATATTTGTTTCTTAACATTTATAAATATCACTACATATATATTTCTTGTCATTTATGTCTGATGGCAAAAACAAATTCGGGACATTTATAAATATTTGGCTTCCAACTCGTTGTCGACATTTATATTTGTTGGTAAATGTATTTAATGACACTATAAAAGTCAAAAACTTTAAAAGTTTATTATAGCCAACAATTATAAAACTATTACCAACATTAACAAATCTTGATAAATATAGTCTTGCTAACATTTTTGAAATGTCGACAGTATCATCTTCACTAATAATTGCAATTATCGAGAAAGAAATTGCCCGACATTAGAAACTATTAGCAAATATGTTATTGGCGACATTCTAATAACATTTTATTGACATTTATAAATGTTGAAAAATATATATTTAATAACATTTATAGATACTCAACATTTGTCACAAAAAAAATTATGAATAATTTGTAAATATTGCCAATGAACTATTAAATAGGAAAAGCTGTGGATTATTATAAAAAATTTACTACAACAATCAACCAATTCTATACACAACATATAAGAGAAGTGAATTAGATTACAAAAATAATAAAACTTAATGTATTAACTAGTAAGTCAGCCTTGTTGGTCAATCATCTAAACATTAAAGAAGAAAATCAAATGCTCACATGTTAATTCATTTATTAACATGCTTTGACCCAGTCTTCTCATTTCTTGAATTAGCAAGATATCGCTTCATCTCCTAATATTTTTAATCTACAAAAAATAATTAATATAAAACTAATTAGTTTTAAAGGGTTAAATAACATTGAAAAAATGTTTAAAAATTTGACAAATGTGAAAGAAGAAATCATGACATACAAGATAAGAAGGTCGTATAATAGTTTGTTCATTAGTATGCCTCATTGTTTTTGTGGATCTGAAAGTACGAATTAAATTTTCAGTATGAGACATCACCTCCTCGAAATAAACCTCTCAATACTAGTGTCCTAATTTGTCTCCTCCAATAATTATTTATCGATTCTTATTAAATAAAATTTCACATTGTTTTGAAATAGACATTGATACAACTTCTTTTCCACCCTGCACACAAAATGTCGTATAATAAATATTGAATGAATGATAATACTTAGACATTTTAGAAATTACCCTATCTACACAAGTCAATTTTTTAGATTGAACATTTAGATTAAAGAATAAGCAGTTAATTTATAAAAAATATAAATATTTTTAATAGATAGATAGCATATTCATGAGTTTCAAATTTATATACTACCTAAAAAGATGGATTGGCATAGATGATATGAATTAGCATTTTTGGCATTTCGATTATTTGTAGTAGTAATATTTTATAATAAAAAAATATTAATATAGATTTTCTATAATTCTATTTTTGTGAATACTTTAAAATTAAAAAATATATCTCTCTTGCTTCAATAAAGTTCATTGGTGCTTGGTTAAAATGTTGAATATTAGGATTCCTCCCCCCCAAAAAGATATTATCTTTGCTTTCATTTCAACCATTTGTTCTTTCATAGTTTGCAACTCTTTTCTTAATGCATTATTTTCATTGTCCATCTTTCTTGCAGCTTATGAAGTCATTATTAAACATTCTGAAGGGGAAGGTGTATTATTTAGTAACTTAGTAGGTGCTGGGCTCAAACCTAGTCCACAAATACTACCATGTCTTTCTTTTCCAAGTACTTTTAAATCTAAATTATCATGGTCCTTGGACTTCTCTATATCCTCTGGTTGAATAGTAAATAGGTGTTCATTCTTATAATACAGATATGTAGAAATATACTTAGTGTGAAACTAACTTTTTAAATAACAACAATAAATAAAAATAAAATAAAATGATGAGTATCTTATAATCTTTTTTTGCACAAGCTGCATTCATAGGAGCTCCCTCTTTATTTACGTAAGTTATTTTGTAGATATCTTCTCTTGTTTAGTTCTCACCTTTCTTCCTTCGTTGTTATAATCATTACATTAGTACAAATAATTATGAGGTAATTTATAATATAATATGTTTAATATTAAAAAAATTTTGATTCTAATCTTATGGCAGCAAAACTTTTCGATCCAACAATATGTGTAGCAACTAGCTTAGCACGATTAATTTTATTCATTCCACTATGTGCCTTTAGCTTAGCACGATCTTCATTATTATCATGAGTATCATAGTGGAGATGCTTTAATTCACCCTTAAAATCTTTCCATTTATTTCCAAAGGCCTTTATTACTCATTTTTGCCTCGTCTCTTTAATTTTATATATTAACTACATCAGATAAGTAACTATAATTAATTATGCATTGTTCCAGAAGAAGCATGACAAAAGTCATTTTATCCCACATTATTACATTGTTATGATTTGACACTGTCCTCCAATCTCTAAATGTTAATAGTGAGTTGATATCATTTCTTACAATTGTACCAAGAAAGTGAATTTTGTTGTCCTTTTACCAACAAACTGACCATATTATTTCCCCTTTAATTTTATAAGCCTATGTTCCTCCTCTTCATCCGAATTGGGTATCTACCTCATCCTTTTGTTTTAATTGTATATACTAACATGAACCAGTAATATTTACTTACATAGGAATGACTCAAATAAAGTAGATTATATTTCTGCTATAATTGGATTAAAATTATTAGTTGAATATGGTGCAGATTAATGATATGAACTTTGACCTTGACTTAGTCACTCTTTATTAATATTTTCAGACATATTTGCATCATAATTACTTTGAATATTTTGAGGATGATTGTGGGTTCATTAGATGTAAACACTCTAGTTTTTCTCATTTGGCTTTCATTTGGTAGTAATTGAGATACAATATAATGTTCTACTGATTAATGCCTTAGCCGACTCTTTGACCGTTTTATCATGATGTTGAACAAAATCGTAAGAAAAGAAGTTAGATTTAAAATAAAACATAAATAATTAGATTATCATAACCTTGATAATTTGAAACAAATTGATAGGAGACAAAGAGAAGATAAAAACCTTGGCAACATTAAGTTACCTAGAGAAAGTGTGTGATTTCTTTGTCTTCTACATCTTCGAAATTTGACTCATCAATTAGATTTTGATCTCTAATATTGTTCAATTCTAAATGTGTGTTAATTATTATGCGGTGTGTATATATTCTTGTCTAATTCATATTATCAATATCATGAATTTTAATGCTATCCACGTTTAGGTTATCATGAGCTAAATTAGAAAAGTATGTCTTAATATCATTGTCGTCATTATATCAAAGAAATCTCTAGGTTTTGTCCAAATGATAACATGCCAATCTAGTTCAATAGGATCTTGGACATAAAAGACTTGTTCAACTTGTGATGACGTATAAAGGGTTCAATTGATAAATTTGCACCACTACTTAAAAGATGATTAAAGTTGACAAGAGTATGACTGAGTTCATCTTTCTTAATTCATCTACCTTGCGCACATCAATACAATCACACTTGAATAATATTTCCTTAGCTTTGTTGTTATAATTTAGCTCAATTATTTCTTTAAGAACTCCATAATATGTTAAGTCATCCTCATGTAAAGCCTACGGAGCATATCAAAGCTTTTATTGCTCCATCCATCTAAACATTTTATTTATAATAAATGTCAATGAATGAAAGTTTAAAAAAATTTTGTAGATAGAATACAGTTTTTGTTTTGCATCGTTAACCAAATAAGAAAAAAATTTGGCATCCTCATTTGGCTCAGTAGTGAGATCATCAAATCAAATTTTAACTAGTTGTATATTTGACATGGAGACAAAAATATCATATATCATAATGTCAATTTCATTATATAGGTTTTACTCATCATGTGAATGAGATTTTTGATAATATATTAGTCTAGAAATTGTTTCTCCATAAAAGATCCATTGTGTATAGCTTCTCATAAATTTATAACATAATAGATACTCATGTACAACATTCTCCTCCCTCAAAAAAAATAAAATAGTGTATTGTTTATATAGGTATAGAATCATATTCTCCATATATACATTTTGAAAAGCAAATTCAATAAATATTGTTATTTCTTTTTAATACTCAGCACTAGACTTACAATATTGGCACAAAAATATATAATATTTCTAGAAAATTTATGACAAAAGTATTTTTTTCAACTTTAATAGGTTATAATCTATTTACCTTGACTTATTGATCCAAACTCTTATCCATAAGTGTTCCTGAGGTATTTATATACTCAAAGCTATTTTAAAATTAAATATATTAGCATACAAAGAAACAAAAAAGTAACCATTAAATTTTTTTTCACTCTCTTTCTCCTTAATTTCTCCTAAAATTTCTGTACAAATGATAGAAAAATACTTCTCCCCTCTAAAATTTTGTCAAATTAAGTATGGAGAAAAAGAAATTCAAAATTCAAAAATTGCTGCAATGTTCAAAAGAGTTGACAAACGAATAAATTGCCAATGGGTATTAATTGCTGCTAGGAATTGTCGGGATTCCTTTCAATTAATATCGACATTTTCTTAAAGTGTTGTTAAGTTAGCATTTGATGCGAGTCTCACCAATTTTCGCTGATATTATTTTCAAAATGCAAGTAATTATTAGAAAGTATCAATATATATATTACATAATTAATATTTTATTAAATATCGGAATATAAATGTCAAGAAAAATTAGTTTTATTGTAGTAAAGCTGAGCCTATTGAGTCAGAACTTGGCTTGGGCTCGGTTCAAAATTCAAATCAAAGCCTTAAAATAAGGCTCAAATTGTGCGGTCGTTCATTTATTTTGACACCCGTAACTACACACATATATATAGACACTACACTAAGTATGAATATGAGTATATAAATGAGTGTGCTTAAAACTATATTTATTAATCTAATAACAGTATATAAACTATAGATATATTTATTTGGAACTATTAATAATTATAATTAATTAGTAATTGTACTAATAATGTATAGTTAATAATCATGTTAGTGAGTATATATTTTTAAAATACTTAATAGTACAAAAATCTAATTTCCATTACTAAAGAAAATAAAATGCAATTAATAAATACAATTAAAAAAATAAAAGGGAAAAGTCCCACGGCCAGCAATGTTTGTAGAAGCGAGGAAGAAGAACAAAGAAGAAGAAGAAAAGAAGGATAAGAAGAAAAGGAAAAAAAGGAAGAAGGAGAAGAAAAGGGCAAGCCATGTCAACAGAGAAGGGCTTAGCCACTGTTTGCTAGTCTCTTGCCAGTCGCTTGATTTATGGCAAACTCGAGCCCAATAAGGATGAGAAAGAGAGAAAGAAGAGAAGAGAGAAGAAATTAGAAAAGAGAGAGATGCCTCATCAATGATGGCAGCTTAGTAGTGGTAGTAAAAGATGGCCGGTATCGGCAACTGAGAGAGACAATGTGAGCGGGAGGTGGAGGAGAATGAGAGAGAGAGAGAGAGAGAGACGTTGGGGCATGTGATAACCCCACCCATGCCCCTGGTTTTGGGCACGAGGTTGACGACGTCGTGCCTCATGCTAAAATTTTATTTTATTTAAATATTTACTATTTTTTTAAGACTATGTTGTTACTAAAATAATAAGCAATACTTATTTATAGACTTACAAGCACGTAAATCTGCAGCTTTAGTGTTGCTTGGGGATTTACAAGTGAGTAAGACCACAATAAATTCTTTGCTATAATTTTAAACTTTAAATAATTAATTTTATTTAATAATAATGTTTTGTTCTAATATCATCAAAGTCAAATGATATTTTGGTCTATTTATTTTACATATCATTTATTTTCCTCTAAAACTAACATATATTTTACTTTTTCATATCATATCAAAGATAACAATTAAATTCTTAGCCTAGTTCATAATCAAATACTTTATTTTATTAGCCTAGTTCTAAGTACCTAATATATGACCAAAAATTTCAAGCCAGCTAGTCATTTTCAGAATTTAAAATAAAAAACTAATAGGATGTAAATATCTCTTTCATTTAATATATTCCTAATTAAAAAACTGAAAAACTATGCTGATATTTCTAGATAACATAACTTGCGACTAAAGGTATATTTGGTTGACGAAAAGTGAAGAAAGAAAATAGTGAAAATTGCTCGTAAAGTCACTTATAATAAATAATTATGGTTTATTGGTGTTTGGTAAAAATTAAAAGTGTCTGGTAAAAATAAATAATTATTTAAATTAAAATAGTATATAATATATATAAAAAGAGAAAGTGCAAGTGAGATGAGAAAAGTTAGATGGATTTTAGGAGAGTGAAGAATTCATCAATTCAGTCCCATCTTTAATTTTAATATAAACATCGTAGAGTGCTTCTTAAGAGAGAAATTTAATAACCAAGAGTGTTTTTTTTACTAAACTAGCCCTCTCTTATATTTTATTTACGTAAATAAATTATATCTCAAATTTAATATCAAAATGGGTCTGTGCCATTATAGTGTTATCGTAACATGCTAATAAATTTAGTATTTTATTTTTAGATGGAAATAGCATAAAGTTTATTTAATAAAATTCTCAACTGTTCAAAATTTTATAAATTTGAACGATTGAGTATTTTATTAGAAAATAAAAAAAGGTTTAAAATAAAATTTGAAGGAGCTATAATTTTTTTTTTTGATTCTGAACGCAGTTGGTTGTAGAGAATTATTGTCTAATTTATAGTTCTTTTTATATCTTCACAATGATATATTTTATAACTAAAATAGATAACTGAGCATAAAGTTATAATACTACAAATTTTGTTTCTTACTTATATCTTTCTCGTTTGAGGTTTGATCAAAATTATTTTATATATATTTTTTCATCTTCATAATGCCATAGTATGTCTAAATTGGACTATCAATTAGAAAGTTATTATCTACGAAATTAAATAATTTAGCATTTTAATAAAACATTGAATAGTTTAATATTTTTAACAATAAATAGTTAACCATTTAGCGTTTTTAATATACTCTTTTTTTAAAGTAAAACGCTGAATTTTTTAATATTTCTTTTTATAAATAATACTGATGATCATATCAGTGTTTATTTTGGTTGGATAAAAGAATATTTATAACAGCCTAGCATTCTAACTGGGAGTCGAAAACTCTTGAGAACTTTATAGCTTCTCTTAGCCGACACCAGAAAAGGACCGGTTTCCGGCGTAACATCCGCGTGCCGCGTGGTATATTGCAGCCGACGGGACCCACACCTTTCCTAATTCCCTCTTGCTTTAATCAGACTCCAAGCCCGACTAGAATAGAATCGGAAAAAAAAAATCCCCGAGGAATCCGATTCAAACTCGTGGAATAGGCAATTCGTTTCTCTTTTTATCTTCCCTACTCTTCCATTTCCTCGCCTCCCTCTCTCTCTCTCTCTCTCTCTCTCTCTCTCTCTCTCTCTCTGAGCTCTACTTCGAGTGCGTCGACAAAATCCCACTGCAAACCTCGCTCCTCCATCCGCCATCTGAATTCCCACTCGGCGGCGATCGTTTCGAGGTACTCCGGTCGCAGTCATCGATCTCTTTCGCTTCGTATGATTTCTAGGGTTTCTAATCGTAATGCAGCTCCTTTCCAGGTGATTCCATTGACGGATTTCGTTCTTCTTGTGATATCTGAATTCCTTGATTGATCGCCGTCGGACATGTCGGGCCCGCTCGATCGCTTTGCTATACCTTGTAAGTTGGTAGTAAAGCTAGGTTCTAACTAATTTTTGTTCGAAAGATTTCGTTCTTTTTACATGTTTCCCAGCTGATGGTTTGTTAGTTATGCGTTCCTTATGGAATCTTCTTATATATTAGCTTATGGGTTATTGGATAATTATCGAGGGTTTGGGATCTCTCTGTGAGCTAAATTTGTTCGTCGAGTTGTACATTCTCAACAATGAGCTATAACTTCTCCTTACAGAATTTGTGGTTCGATCCTGTGTTTGATGTGCTTATGAATACTTAAAATAATGGTTCTAGAAGGGAATGCATGAGTGTTCTAGTCAATTGTTGCGCCAGCGAATATGGGGATGCAGTTGATTTTGATATATTAGCGGCCAGTGTTGATACTGTGTTTGATTTATAATCTTTTTCAATTCAAGCGATAAGATATTAAGATGTTTGATTAATATAAACTGGGTTGCAGTACTATTTAAAGGCATTCGTTAAAGCCAAGCCCATTAAACTGCACTTGACTATATGACTTGCTGATGTCAAAATTAAGAGCCTTGCAGTAGTTTCTAATAATGGGTGAAGTGTCTGGAAGATTAAATCCTTTAATTGTCAAACATTAAAGTGTGACATTCTGTTTTAGAATAATTTAGGTGACAGAGTAGCTATTGTTTTTTTATGGATGTGGCATGCCATCTACATTAACATAAAATAATTGTGTTTGTTGCAAAGATATCTGATCCTCTAGGTTGTATCGAATTTATCCTTAAGCTGATTGCTGCATCTCTGGAACACTGAAAGTTCACAGTGTATGCTTTTGATGAGTGGTTGTAGAAATATCTGAAATTGTACATTCACGATTAACAATGGCGATTCAAACATGTACAACCCCATTTTTTTCTGTATTCTACAAACTGCCATCTAGACCCAAGAATGGAGTATGAATGGTCAAAGCAAGCATTCTTTTATCTAATAAACCTCAATTTTCGACAATGTATTACTGCAGTATTAGGTAAGAGGCTGTTCCTCCCATCCTTTACATGCTAGCTATTCATATTTTTTCTTCCTACTGTATTGTACTTATTGTCAATAAAATAGAGATCGTAGTTAGCTCGCTGCAATTTTATGCAATTGCAGTAAAAAATAAAAAATTGGGCTTAACACATGTGTAGAAAAGCTTAAAGTTCATTTTTTTTGTATGTCATTATTTTGCTAGGGATGAAAATGTAGTGATGCTGACAAAATTAGAAGATAAGCTCAATTCATTTAGGAAGTCCCTTTTTGAACTTTAGTTATTTATGGCAGAATCACAGATTTTAAGTTATCACTTGTTAGGATAGAATTGTGACTATCTATGCCATAAAGATATGGTGCCCGATATGAATCCAAAAATAGTTATATATGTTGAATGGAAGATTCTTTTAATCATTTCCTTCTAAAATTTTCCACTGGATTAGAGCAAAAGCATATCAAAGCCTAGCAACTCCTTTCATACATATATTTCTTAGTGAACTTGTGTTCTTTCATTTTCTTAATTGAGGAACTATATATTATTGTTGCGTATGATATTTATCTCCAATTTATCTATTTAAATAACTAACATTGGTAACAAAAAATTACTATAATATATGATATATTACTAATTAAAATGTAAGATAGACAAACGAATTCAATTTATAAATCAAAAGAAATTGGCCATTGTAACATGATTTTCTCGTATAGATCATAAATAAATAAGCAAACTCAAATTTTTTTCATATAGAGAAACCTTTTTGATACAGACTAGTCTAAGGTGAGTTTATTTGCGATGACGATGATCGACGGTTTGGTGGTGGAATCGGTGGAGATGATGAGATTTAGATAATGAAATGAAGGTGAAATGGTCAATATTCTTCAATGCCTAAACATGGCTGATCTCCATATATTTAGAGGCTAGCCAAAAATTTAAAAATAAAATTAACTCTAACATGAAATGGCCTCAGCATAGGGCGTTTGAATAGTTAGGTAGGGTGTCCAAATAATTAGGTGGGGCGTTCAAATTCAAATGCATTGTCGAAACTCCAAAACTGCACTCTTGGGCTCGAGTGTTGTGAGCTCGGTGTCTCATCCCAAATAGTCATCACAAACAAGCTAGCCGAGCATTGATTGAACGGGGCATTTAAATGGCCCTTTTAGGTGTTTGAATGTCCTAGTCCAAGAGCTCCAATACTAAAAAGAAAAGTTCTTACGATAACTAGGCTCGACTCAGTGAGCCCATGCCGCCTAATGTGATCTAGCTTGAGTTCACATCAGTCCACTACACTTTTGCTCACTTTGTCCTTAAAGTGAGAACCATGGAAGCTATCTTTGAGTGGAGCAACCGATGGAGGTGGCATCTCTTGCAACTCCATCTTTGCTCAGGGTGGCTTGAGCATCTTGATGAATGAATGCATGGTGGCTGGTCTGATATTGAATTCCTTCTTCCTTTGGTCCCTCATCTTTATCTTTGCCTGTCTTTTCCATGAGTATTGTCATTAGGCAGCCATATTTGTGTCGCAGTTTATACTTTTCATTTTACTAAGCAGAGCCCCTTAGCCCTTTGATCTTCTACCTGGGTTGGAGTGAGACATTGAATGGAGGCCCTCAAAGATCCTCTATCTTCTAGAAATAGTCTCTAAATAGGGCGAAGCTCAATTGACCGCGATAGTGCAGTCAGTGTGTGGGTAGTGGCCACAAATGGCCGAAATGAATGCATCTCTTCCACAGCCATCCAACCTTCATTCAAGGTGTTCCACAATCCATTTAACATTTCTTCCATCATCTGGGCTGTGGTGAATGCCTCCAGCAAGGTTTGGGGTTAGATGGTTTTTACCTTAGCTTGTATGTCTTGCCAAAGTCTGTTGACGGCCATACTCTTCAAAGCTGATCTCCCTCACTGAATGTCAGAAACCTCAAGTGCACGATTCTCCCTTGGATTTCTTTCTCTTGTCCTTAGTATGCCATGTGCCCTCTGTAATCCTCATTAATGGTCCTAAGGAACGGTCGTTGGGTGCTGTTCTTTCATCTCAGCTTGCTGGTTGTTGATTTGGGGCATTCAATTCAGTGCCGAGTCGTGGTGATGTTGACTTTGGCCGTATGGGGCTCCATAGCGGGGCTCTCGGTACTCCTCTAGGTCTTCTTTGAGGTCGTGAGGTGGTGACGGTGGAGGAATTGCTGTTCGGCCTTGAGCAGCCGTGACCACACCTTGGTGGTGGCCCAATTTGTTGATGGATCTTAGATCAACGCCGCTGGTTGGATCTCCCCTTCTTGGGTTTGCTCAGCCATTGTAAGGGATAGACATGGCCTTCTAGTATGGCCATCGAGGCGCTGGGTCATCATTCTCTTCCTGAACATCAAAATCATCAACGAGTGGCTCGAGCGGAGATTGAAGGCGATCAACTGCTACTTCCTTGCCGCTGGGGTGGCCAGCAAAGGCTCCCTTTGTGGTGATGTCCACCTAAAAAATTCTCCATCTTGTGTAGGAGGTGGTGGAGTGGTCCAATTGCGGAAAGGGGTCTCCTATTTTGCCAGGTGAAGCCGTGAGCCGATGATGGCTGGTGTCAACGCCTTGGTTGAGGCCTGCATAGCCCGCTACAACACTAGAAACAACGCCCGTGCCTTGGCTTGTAGGGTTTGCTGTGATTCTAGAAATGAGCATTGCATCGTGCCTATCATCTAGATTAAATCCATGAGTCCAGACGTCTTAGATGGTGAAGCGATCTCTCGCGAATTAGGACTTGGATCGATCTTGTCGAGAGGTGTCACTTTCGTCGCTACGAAGGTGCTTCGTGTGGATGTAAAGCCATGGATTAGGTGGCAGGCATGTTGGTTTGCGGAACGGTGGTTCTGATTCCAATGATATAGACCCATCTAGATGATGACAGAGGAAGGGATAATGGTGATGATTTAGAAAAAAAGAAGAGGGAGGAGGAGGTCTGCTCTAGGGGTCTAAGGGGAGTGGCGGTTGAAGGAGGGAGGAGGGCGACGATCTTAGTGGGCGACGACCTTGGCTTGAGAGAATGAGAGGGAAGGAGATCAGGCGACGAGAAGGAGACAAGTGGTAGGAGAAGTATCCACAATATTAAATTTATCTTTAGAATGTTGGATACTTTAAGTATCTCATACTCTCCAGATATTAGGTAATTTCTGCTTAGTTGGAAATGCTCCGATCAAGAATTATTCTCTAGCTCATATGATATTTCCAAATATGACATGATATCATCCATACTTATTAATAGTTACTTTCCCTATAGTAGATTGATCATGTAGCACTTTGATCTTTTTGACTTAAGAACTAGCTGAAATTCACTTTTAGCCATCTGCAGATCATTTTGTCTTTCAGAAAAAAGAATTCTATATGGCTATAGTTACTTTGTGCATCCTGTAAAAGAATTTTTATTTCCTTTCTATTACTTATTTCGCAGCATCTGCAGTATGATTTGAGATTCTTTTATCTGAAAAAATACCAGTTTGTTAAGTGAACTATAATGGCTGTGCTAATATGTTATGTTTCAGGTTTTGAAGGGTTTTCCAGTCATGAAGAACGAAAAGAACGTAAATCAGACTTTGAGATCTCAGAAGATGAGAGGCGTACGAGAATTGGCTCCCTGAAGAAGAAAGCTATTAATGCATCAACTAAAATCAGGCATTCTTTGAAGAAAAAGAATAGGAGGAAGAGTGATAGTCGAGTTATTTCTGTTTCAATTGAAGATGTACGGGATATTGAGGAGCTAGAAGCAGTTGATGCATTTCGTCAATCATTATTGCTGGATGAAATGCTGCCTGCAAAGCATGATGACTATCATATGCTGTTGAGGTACCATTATCTTCCTTTTAATATTTTGGCTTTGTAAATTCTGTTTTTATTGCTGACATCATTATGAAGACTCTTAACACTTGTCTGATAAGGCTTAAGTAGCAGCTAACAACATAACACATAACTCACTGTAAGACTTATGTCTATGGAAGATATTAGAAATTTTACATGCTGGTTAAATAATTATGGACGGTTTTCAGTACAGTTTGAATTTGTCATTCTTTTGTTCATTGGATTGAAAATATATTATTTATTTATTTGTTGGCGTATTTATTCTGTATCTATATCCTACTTTTAAGAATTTGCCATATCTCCATATTCGTATCACCATATTTTCATATCTCGTATCCGTAGCCGTGCTCAATATGTAAGAACTAACATATATTTTCTTATATTATCTTTTTCCTCTCCATTTGCTTGAGGCAGGGCAAGCAAAACTAAGCAAAAATAGATTCTTGTACCATTAATCATTTTGTATGGCTTTAATATCTCCTTTTCTTATTAAGGTTCAAGGTTTGTACTATTCAAAATTTCAAATATCTCATTTCTCACATTGATATGGTAGCATGTAAGTTGCTTCAACTGGGGCAGAAACTTTCTTAGATAACACGTACTTATTTAGTGGCATTTACTTCCACTAATTGTTGATTGTCTTTGTGGTGTTGAGCACTCTTGCAAGCTTATACACAAACAACAAAGGATCCGCCAGATTTTAGTTTGTCATAATTTAAAAAAATTATCAGTCCCTTAGTTGTATCTCTTTAGCCTAATCTTTGAAAAAACTGAAGGAGAGAAATTAAGTAAGGTGTTTGAGATAGAAAACATATTTTTTTAGTAACTACAAGTAAACTCTAAATCAAGTAACCTAATTTCCTTGGGATGTCTCCTTACATCTTACTACTGGGAATTGTATGACACAACTCAAAATCGAAGTCATGCTTGACCATGTACCTTAATACACTTGAGATATACGAAGCCTTAATTAATATTTTGATAAATCCTAAATAACAAGAATTTAATGATGAATATCTAACTCTAATAACTATAATCTAACAATAAAGAAAAAACTATATGCTATTATTGATGTGCCTCTAATTGTTATGAACCAGATCTGAACCGATCTAGATATAAGAAAATTATGATATTTTTGTGGCGGTAGCCTTAAAAGTTAGGTTTCTAAGAACTTTGGTTCTATGTAATCAGAGATGAGGATGAAAAGTTAAAAATAGAACAGTGAAAGTAGGTCCAAACAAGACAATTCGGTGGTCGTGGGAGGGTGGTGGACGACCAAGGATGGTGGTGGATAGTTGTATAGTATGGTGGCTCGTGGTGGAGGATGGTGGCTAGGATTTGGGTGTTTGAAGGTGGATCTAGGGTTACGATATACTTCTATGAAGATAAAGATGATCAAATGGTTATAAGAAAAGATAAAAACAATAAATTAAGTTGGCTAAACTTAAATTTTATTTCACGATAATAATCAACTCATGACCAATTCTATTTATAGAAGTAAAGTTTTAGCAGATCGGATTCATATACAGATTATCCGCTTTATTTAAAATTTAAAGCAATAAGATAAATCTAACTAACTAATTCAATTTAACTTGACTTGACAACTGACTTAACTCACGTGGTCGGATCGTGTCAATCTATCATGCTTTTGACACTTTGCCCTTAAGGTGACTGTCTTTCACCCTTTTGTACTCGTATAATTTGTCTTGCCAATCAATAGACTTAGGTTCATCCTTTTCGAGAATTTGAGTCCACCTAGGTATATGATGTGAGCTAGTTGACATCCTCTTGCATTTGTGACCGGAGGTAAATCAGTCCTCACAATAAAAACACAAGCTTTTCCTTCTGCTCCAAGTCATTGGGTACAAAGTGGTTATGAGTTGGGTTGAACTATCTACGCAAGCTGAGTTGAGGTAGATGCAGTCTCTAGTGGGCCATGAGCTTGCCTGCCTTTGTTCTCTCCTCCTTGCAGATCTAGTTCAACTGATTCAACTTGGATTTTATCAGAACAATTAGGGAGAATGCCTTATTAGACGTAATGGGCCTTAAAGCCTTGACCTCATCCTAGATGTCAGGCCTAAGCCAACTAATGAAGGTACTCTTTAGGACTGAGTTAGATCAGTTAGTGACCCAGTTATAGATCTGTTCGAACTCTTCCCGATGGGTTCAAAGTGTTGTTGACTGAGTTAGCTTAGTCAACATGGCCTAAAAGTCCTCGTTTGGCTACTTAGTGAGATCATCAAATCATATTTCATAGTGTCAATTTCATTATAAATGTTTTTCTTATCATGTGAATGAGATTTTTGATAATGTATTAGTCTAGAAATAGTTTCTCTATGAAAAATCTATTGTGTATAGCTTCTCATAAATCCATAATATAATAGATACTCATGTACAACATTCTCCTCCCTCCAAAACAAAAAATTAGAGCATTATTTACGTAGGCATAGAATCATATCCTCCATAGATACATTTTGAAAAGCAAATTCAATGAATTTTGTTATTTCATTTTCATACTCGACACTAACATACAATATTGACACAAAAATGTATAATATTTCTAGAAAATCTATGACAAAAGTAATTTCCAACTTTAATAGGTTATAATCTATTTACCTTGACTTATTGATCCAAATTCTTATCCATAAGTGTTACTGAGGTATTTATATACTCAATGGTCATAGCTATTAAAAAAGTAAATATATTAGCATCTAGAGAAACAAGAAAGTAACCATTAAATATTATTTTTTCTCTCCTTAATTTTTGGCTAAAATTTCTGTCCAAATGAGAGAAAATACTTCTCTCCTCTAAATTTTTTGTCAAATTAATTAATTCCAAAAATTGCTGCAATGCTCAAGAAAGATCATAATCATGATAAGAAGAATGCATTCCTAGAATTACAAAATCTACAAATTCTAGAGAAAGCCTTCATGATAATGTAACCGTGTAAAGGTAAGGTAGAACTCTAATTATCAAGCATATTCTATGACAATAAACTAATGATATCAAATGGTCAAATTTAAAGCTACTGGCTTATTATTACCTTCTCAATTTATTCCTTAGCTTAATAATAAAAAATACCAGTCATATAATTTAATTCTCAAAATTGGTTTGCTATTCCATGCAAAAAAAGACTATAGACGATGCCTATTAAACTAAATAATATCTTATTTAAATAAAAATGTTTGCAATAATTACTCAGAGAAGATAAAGGAGGTGGAGCGTTGATGTGAAGATGACACATTGACGAGAAGACAACAAACGCGGCACGTCGAAGGAAAGAAGTCTAGCCAAAGTGTCGATATGAAGATGATATTTCCAAAGTATTGAAGTGAAAATGAAAAATATCGAGCATCAAAAGAAAGATGAACTCTTGGCGATGCGTCACAGTGAAATGATGCTAGCTAGTCAAAATGGAGATCGGGATGCTAGGTCAAAACGGGATAGATTAGTAAATATTCAATGTTGCGGCAGTTGTCGGAGGGTGGCGAACGACTAAGGGTGGGGGTGGACGACTGTAGAATAAAATGGCTCGTGGCGGAGGATGGTGGCTAAGTGCTTGAAGGTGGATTTATGGTTACGATCTACTCCTATGAAGATAAAAACGATGTAATGACTATAATAAAAGATAAAGACAATAAAAATAAATTGACTAAGCTTACGTTTTATTTCACGATAACAATCAACTTATGACCGCTCCTATTTATAAGAGTAAATTTATAGCGGATCGGATGCACATGCAGATTATCCGTTTATTTAAAATTAATGCAATATGGTATCTAACTAACTCAATTTGACTCGACCTAACTCAACTGACTCGATTGACTTAACCCACATGGTCGGATTGTATTACTAATTAAACTAAAATAATGGATGGTTAGAATAAAATGTCTAATACTATCTAATGATAAAATAGTAAAATCCTAAGTGGAGGTAAGGATTCCAGTGCATCTTACTTAGTTGTCACGTTGGCCAATATCTAAAATATTAGAAGAGGATTCTCATGAGCCAATAACTATAACTCAGTGAGTGGAATCCACTCAAAAGCTAAATAAATCAAAACTTTATAATTTTAAATAAATTCAATTCCAACGATACAAAATGACATTTTTACTAAGCATGTTTATAACAATAGTAATAATATCAACATGGGTAATAATGATGTAAATCATAATTCATAACACGCTTCGTATTAATATGTTGAAATTATCTTAATATTAACAATGCCATATGTCTTAATTGGGTCAATGCTCTGTGAATCCACATCAATTAGAAATTACCTCAAGATTGCGTTCGAGTCCTTTTCTCATAACAGATCCAGTTAGGATTACCGGAAGGTGTCACTATGTGATAAGCTCACCCTGTCTCTTCTACTGATCGTTAAGAGAGATTAGAGTCACTGTGTAAATTTTTTTGATTGAATCAGGGACTATTCTCTAACCTCGTCAGAGTTATCTAAGAAAGTCAGCGCAGTGATCTAAACTAGGATTTTTTTTTTCTAGACTTTCTTCTAGAGTTTTAAGTAGACTTGAGTCATAACAGAATGTCGGAAGAAATCTATGTCGGGATTGTTTTCTGAGTATACCAAATATCAATTATATTTTTTTAGTAATATTCTTGGTTACTAAAATCAACAATTGTGCCAGTGGCACGTGCCGTGCCGTGCTACCATTGGCACGCCTCTATATACCAGTGGCATGCTATAGTATTTTTAATTAAATTTTTAGGATATTTTGAGATGTTTTTATGTCTTCGGTATGTCAATCATTGGTTTTTGATTTAAATATATATACTAAGACCTACATTTAGTGCTTTTTCTTTAGATTATTTTTGTAACTAAACTATTTATTGAAGATAAAATAACAATTAAATATAAATATTATTCAACACATAATATGATTGAATACATTCATTGAAACTAATATTAATGATTAAACACTCTATAATATAATCGAATATTTCATAATATAATTAAACATATAATAAGTTAATAACATCCAACACATAATATTAATTGATAATAGTTCAATAATTAAAAATAATATCTAGTTGAATGTAGAATGATGAGGATGATCAAAGATTTAATTGCTAGCATAAGCATAACACGAGAATATTGTATTAAATACTGTTAATATTTTTCAAAACTAATCCACTGATAGTATTACTTGTTGTAATGTCTCACAAAGTTTTCATACAAATAAGAATTTTATAATTTTCTTATGATATGATATGGATATTGAACATGCATTGGAATGATTGGCACCGACACAGGCACATGCACACTATAAATATATGTAAATTGTGAATTTGGAGTAGAATAAGGATGTTGTAGCTCTGGTGCATGTGATTGATATGATGGTATAATAATAATTGTGTTTAACACTTCATGAGAGTTTTAGAAATATTTAAAATAGTTGATGGATGCTAATAAGAAAAATATAAAAAAGAAATAAGATTAAATGAATAAACATGATAATTACATGATTTGATTGAAAATTAGAGAATGACAAACAAAAATTAGGCATGAGTTATTCCAAACATGACAATTGAGTTGTCATTCCAAAATTAACAAAAGTTAATTGATGGAAATAAGAAAAAGTTAAAAAAATACGCTCTGCATGTTATATCATATTTGTTAAGAAAATGACTAAAGTTGGTTTGATAATGATTGATGGAAATAGAAAAAATTTAAAAGAAAGAACTCCACATGACGTAATGATCGGCACACGATTGTGCCGAATGGCACTCATCCGTGTCGGTCAGCATGACTCGACATGAGATTGTGCCATTGGCACAGGGCCATTCATGATTAAAATTGCTATTTTGTATGAAGTATAATAATGTACTGAGTCATTTATTTTGCACACAAAAATATAATATGTTACACATAGATAAATACATGATTTGATAAACATGAAGTACAAGACGAGTAAATATGTGAGCGAACTCATTCACCTAAGTCTAAATAAAATGATTGAAATCTTTAGTCCACATGCTAACAATCACCACCTTTAATAATGAATAAATAATATAATTTTAATATAACTATTATCATAATTTTTTAAAATTGAAAACTAATTAATTTTTTAAAGTGGGCTAAATTAAGCCCAAAGAGTTGGGCTGGACTGTAGTTGGTCCGTAGCTAACTCAAAACAATAAGTGGGTTAGGCTTATGGCCCAAAACCCATTAACACCCGGGTTGGGTAGCGGCTAACCAGAGCCCATCAAACCAAAATTAAATGGATTGGGCTTAAAGCCCAATTCCACAATCTTATTTTATTAGGTTGTATTCTTTGGATTCATGATCTTATTTTATTACTGATGACGTCGCATCACCCAAAAAAATAGGCATTTGTATTCTAACCTATGAAACTTTAAATTTAATATGAAGGATGGGAGAGGACTGATCGGTGAGTTGTAGAGTAGTCTTCGATTGCTCAGGCAGTGCTCCGACATTCTAATTCGATGGTGGGTGCTCCGACGAGAAAGAAAGAGAGAAAGCGAGCGAGATAGAGGACGGTGCAAGGGTAAAAGAATAAGGTTTGAGTTTTGATTTATATGGTAGGTTTCAAATTTTTATTTGGGATCTGACTTGGATTCGGAGTGGCCAAAAATCTCGTTGCTATCTTGTCGCTGCGTAACAGCGAAGGAGAGGGAAGGGGGTGCACGTGCAAGCCTTTTTTCTTTTTCCGGTTCTTGCATTTTATGTTGGATGAGCCCGTGTGTCCTCCATGAGGCAGTTTGACTACAATAGTTTGACAAGGAGATAGAGCAGAAGGAAAGGAGAGGTAGAATAATGGGTTGTCGATGAGGTAAAGGATTGAGAGAGGAAGTGGAGGAATGGGAGAGGGAGAGGAAGAGGGATTAAGACAAATGTGGATTAGGTTTCATTTATGGCCAAAGGTAGAGGTGATTAGGAGAAGAGCAAGAAGATTAGGGTATCGAGTCAGGTTAGAGACTTAGAGTTTGACCTAATCCAACTTGACCAAGAACTCTTTATCATTGATTATAATGGATTTGAGGGGTTGTTGGACTGAACTTGGACGCAAATTGAAGCCAGATAATTGTGCTTATGAAATCAGATGGCATTCAAAGTTGGAAACCTCAATGCAGAGGTCAAACAACTGGGTTGGGTGTGTTATGAGGCTACTAATGCGCAACAGTGCAAATTGCACCCTTTAAAGCCTTAATTGATGAACCAAACTCGATCGTCTTTTCTTGATAGGAGTAAAGCAGATAACTTGAACCTATTATAAATGTTAAAATCAGATGGGCAAAAAATGTAAAATCCCAATGCAGGTCAAACGACTAAATTGGGAATGTAACAAGGCACTACTGAGGTTAGTCCTGGAAGCTGGTGTCAAAAGATGTGTGCATGCCACTTACAAGTAGTGCACTTTGCTTCTTTTAATATCTTGTTCAATGAACCAAATAAAATCCTCTATTCTTAATAGGAGTAAGGCGATCCTTTTCTTCTATAAAAGGTAAAACATATACCACAAAAATGAGAACATTAGGTGTTTAACTGAAAAGCACATTTAGTAATTATATGATTTAAAAAACAAATAACTGATACAATGCATCCATAGGAGTTATTACCAATTTGGTTAAATCCTTGTAGTTGCCACCCCCAACACTTTGTTGTTTATAACAAACTTATGACCTCTAGCGTTTTTTGAGACTTGTTGATTTCTGTCTCTATTGTTAACCAAGATTGGAGTTCTCAATTAGCAACACTTCTGTTGCTTTTTCCTTATCTTCCTCTGTCTTTTCCTTAAGTGGATTTCATAGCTAAGATTTTGATCATCCCATTCCCACCTACTTCAACTTAAAATTAGGCCGGTGGAAGATTTTGTTGCTCTGTAGACTTTTGAATACTTGAAATATATTTTTAGTTGTCTTGTCACAATTTGTTTAGTCCATAATTGACATGCATCCACTGATTGTGACTAGTATTATGACTATCTGCTATATTCCTAATCTCTAAATTGCATGCCATCCTATTATCCAAGTATTAACTATTTAACTCTTGACTGGTGTTGTATGTTTATGTCCTTTACCATTTATTCTCCATGAATTAAGAATTCTTAGGACTAATAATCTCTCTTCTTGTTAACAATTTTCCTTGTCTCTTCAAATCTATGCAATTCAATAAATGACAATTAATGAGTTTTACATTCTAGCAAGCACTCAGGTTTGTTTTGGATGCCTTTGTGGAAAACAGTATCCCATTTTCTTTTTCTGTATACTCATGCTTGATTTTGTACAGTTTCTATTTTACATCCCCAGCTCATATGTCCTTCCTGATATTTGTGTTTACATGCACATCTGTTTAGCTTTTTTGTGTGGTGTGCATGTCCAAGAGAGCCTTTGATCTTTTCTGGCTTATTGACTATTGTGGCGTTGCCACCGCAATAGTTAAATCAAGTTACGTCCTCTAGGTTGTTGGGCTGTATATCTCTTTCTCAAAGCTGAATAAGTGAGAAAAAGCTGAAACTTTCAATACCCATCTTTTTCTTTATTATAACACATTTACCTTATATTAGACATTAGCTTTGAATCATCAGATGTTATTTCTCCAAAACAACTATAATATTGTATCTGATGCGGTTAAAAATTTGACTTCTTTAGATTCTTGAAAGCAAGGAAGTTTGATATTGAGAAAGCAAAGCACATGTGGGGTGAAATGCTTCAATGGAGGAAGGAGTACGATGTTGATACTATTGTTGAGGTAGCTTCTTTTTTTCTAATCATGCAAAAGATATAAAATGCAGATCTTAATTTATTCTAACATCAAAATTATAACTTGAAATCAGAAGCATCTAACTCTTCTTTAAATCATATTTGGAGATGTCCATGGATATCATGGATCCCAAAATCGGCTGATTTTGAGTCGGATCGGCCATAACCGATCTCGATTAGATCGGTTTCGGTTCGGTTTTGGCTGGTATCAGTTGGTTTCAACCAATATAGGTCGGTATCAGCCTATTTGGGCCAATTTTGGCCGTATTGGACGGTATCGGCCAATTTCGGCCGTATCGGTAGAAAATAATATTATCGGCTGAAATTAATTTTTTTAAGATTCAGGTCGAATCTAAAATGTATCTAACCTAGGAGATATTAATAATTGATGTCATCAATTGCTTTCTTTTCAAATTTTTAGTTTTTACTCTCTATCTCTCAAACACACTTCCTCTCACTCTCACACTTCACCGAGTTCATTTAGCGGCTATTTCGACGAGCCTTTTTGGCTAGTCTACACTTTTGGTGAACTCAGATGATTTTGTTTTTTTTTCACCCACTTTTTAACTCTTTTTTTTCTTATGGCTATAGAACAACAGTAAAAAGAGATCTCTTTCTTCATGTTGTTTTGCAGTTGTAATTTATGAATATAAAAATTTGTCTAATTCAAGTCGAAATTCATTACAATTTTGAATTAGTTTTTTCTTTAGTTTTTAAAGTTCATATGTGATTAATTTTTATTTCTTCTTTTTCTTTTAACTTTTATAAATTTTTAGAAAATTTTCTGCAATTTAAATATTATTTATAATTTTACGAAATCAAAAGTAGTTCGATCCGATACAGGCGGCCGATACGGCCGATAAGTATCGTTTTTTTTAACGGCCGATCTCAATCTTAATACCGAGTTTCGAAACCTTGATGGATATGGAAAGCATGTTGCAAAATTAATTTGTGAAGTAGTTAATTAAGAAGTGGTACTGCACACATAGTGAAGCTTGTTTAAGTTAGACCTAGAAAATGTCTTCTTTTACAAAACTTACGACACTTCATTTTCATATTTGTTTGATTAATTTCTTTGCGATTTACAAATTGCTTTTTTTTTTTTTCTAACGAAGAGGAAAATGATCCATATAGCCAACCCCAAATAGTTGGAATTCACTGCTTGTCATTATTGTTGTTGTAGTATGGCTCAGTCCGATTTTAAAGATTAAGCTGTAGGGTTTAGTGTTCTCCTAGAGGATCAATAACCTCTTCTCTTACTAGATGTTGGCCACATATGTATTTACTAATTACTGGCATGCCATGTCTTAGAATTTTTAAGGAAGATTCATCCGGATGCAACCCTTGGATGTGCAACTGCAGGAAGTTTTAATTGAGATATGCTAGGCCTACTATTCTATACATTTTGAATTGGGTCAATTGCAGACATATTGGAATTCCAAGGATAACATTTTGTTTAGGTAGCAAGAATACATGTGGTAGGCAAGGATTGCCTTCCTGGTGACCGGTATGGCAAGAGTATAGGCTCCACCATTGGCCCCATGCAAGAGGAGAGAAATATAGGAGAAAGAGAGAGGGAGATTACTAACTGTGCTGTTGCCTACGTCATTCTGTTGCCGTCGCACGATGATCTCTCATCCGCCCGTACCCTAGGTGATTGGAGAAGACGATGGAATTGGAGAAAAATGGAAATGTGTTGAGGAAAATAAAGAATCTTCATTGTGGATTCTTTTAATTCCAACCCATTTGCCATCATCTTCTTCGTTGTCATGTAGGGCACGTGAACGATGGAGAGGAATGTGATGGTGTGGCATCGCCATCAATAGGAAGTTCTTGAAATGCATGGAGTTCTAGAATGCGGGGGACTATCCATATGTGATTCTTTAATTTCATAATGGATAAGAGTTGTACAATGTGGAGAATGGAGAGAAGCTGACAAGTTGTTACATTGAGATAGTTCTCGACTCTCGCTTACTATTTCAATCAACTAAATTATTTCAAATTCAGTTATAACCTAGTACTAGTGGTTGTCTCCTTTTGTCAAAGTATTTTTGTTATCTTCTTTCCAGTTAAAAGAATCACTAAACTCTATATCTTATACAATTCTACATTGTTGCAACTTGTGGACTTTCTGTAATTTCCAAAAGAATTATTGCATAAAGGAAATAAAAGGATGAGTTGTTCTCTATTGAGCTAATACATTATTAATATATATTCTGATACAAGGGCACCTGGTTCAAGAGGATCCTACGAACGTAAGTTACGGGATTCTTTTGAAATAGCTAAATGGAATATATGCCCTTGCTTCTAATTGGCCATTTTATCATCTCTATATCTAAAGGAAGTAATGGGTATCCTAGTGGATAAGGCTCATGTGCAATGAGGGCAGGACCCACATTGCAGGAGCCATTGTTCTATGATGCACATTTGCTTACTTCATGCTATTAAAAACAAAGTAAGAGAAAAACATTCAGAAAACATATATGCCTACTTGTATATTGAAAAGTCCCAATCTGTTAATGCTCAGGGGAATTATGCTAATCCAATGTTTTAATTGGTCATGCGCTTGGCTTAGTAGGTTCTAGAGAATTATGTTGATAATTTCTCTCGAAAAAATATGGAAATTTAACTTTTCATAAGGGCATGCTTGGTTGTTGATGTGAGGGAAGTGAAGCGGTTATTTTCTGGAACTGCCCCACTTTCCTTTTATTTGGTTGCAGGAAGTGAATTAGGAAGTGATTTTTCTTACTTTCCCTAAATCATTGGACCTTCATATTTTTAACCCAATATAAAATTTAAAAGTGTATACATGGTAAGGAACTTTGGAGGGACATAGATGTAACAAAAACACTTCTTTTTGTCTTTGAAGTCCTACCTTCTATTTGTCACTTTTCTCAACTGATCAATAAAAAAAAGAGAAGAAATTCCCAGTTCCAAACTCACACTTGTTCTCACCAAACACTTAGAAGTAATAACTTTATGTTAGGAATTAAGTTTCCTAGGAATTTCCACTTCCCAAGATCACTTTGATTTTCATTTTTTGCAACAAAAAACATCCCCTTTGTTGTCCAAACCAAGAATCTTTTGATGTTAGTCTCATAGTTTGCTAAGAAAATCTTTTGTCACGTTGCTCCATTATTTTCCATAACCTATTGCCCTTATCCTATTTGGTCCTTTGGGCAAGTATTCCCTTACTAGCCAAATAATCGACAAGAGAACTACTTCTTAGTATATAGAATGAAATAAGAGATAGAGGTGAAGAGAAGGGTAGTGCGGTAAAGGAGGCGGACTAGGCCAAAGAGATGGAGGGAGAAAGGCAGAGGATGGGAAGTACAGGAGAGGAGAAAAATGGCTTTCCTAATCCTACTTAATCCTAAAGCTTTGGTAATTTAAAAGTATGTTTGGTTGCCAAAAAGTGAGGAAAATGAAGTAATCTTAGAAAGTATAAGTTTTTAGGGGCTTACTTCTTAACAAAAACTTTTCACTTCTTAATATTTGGTGAGACAGAGTATGAGATTGAAACTGTGAATTTTTTTACTTTTTATTGTTTAGTTGAGAAAAATAAAAAATAAAATTTAGAACTTCAAAACAAAAATAAAAGAATTTGTTTACATCTGTACCCCTCTAAAGTGATTTATTTTTATTCATACCCTTTTGAAATTTAACTTGTGTATACTGTATATCACTTTAAAAGTCGTAGATTTGAATGTATACTCTTCATGCTAGTTTTTAATAAATATAAGTTAAAATCAAGGTTCTAAAAATTGGTATCGAGATTGGGATTAGCCGTCCGAAAAAACGATACGTATCCGCTGTATCAGTCATATTAGCGGTCCGCATTGGATCAAACTATTTCTTAATTACCTAAAATTCTAAATGTTATTAAAAAATGCAGGAAATTTTTTAAAAATTTAGAAAAATTAACAAGAAAGGAAGAAAATGATAATTATTTACTATGAAGCCCAAAAACTAACAAATCTATTAACTTACTAATAATTAGCATTTTTTATAATTTTTTTTTTGTTTCTTCTCTCTCCCTTCTCTTTCTCTCTCTCTCTCTCACTCTTCCCTCTCCTTATTGTCGAGGCAAATCTTTTATTTATTTATTTTTTATTTCTTCTCTCATTTCTCTATCTTCCTCTCTCTCTCTCTCTTCCTCCCGCTCTCTCTCTTACTATTGCAAGGCAACATTTTTTCTGATTCTTTTCATCTCTCTGTCCTTTCTCTTTTCCCTCTCTCTCTCTCTCACTGTCCACTCTCTCTCATCACTCTATCTCACTCTATGTTACTATAGTAGAGTTTCTGTTGCAATAACAGAGATGACGGAGAAGAAGAGAGAGAGAGAGGAAAGAAAGAAAGAAAGGGAGAGAGAGTAGAGAGGGGGTTTGCCAGATTCAAAGAGGGTAGAGAGAGAAAGATAAGGCGTCAGAGAGAGAGAAGGGAAAACAAAAAAATAAAAATAAAAATAAAATATTAACCCGAGGTCGCCGGAGGTCGAGCTCGTCGGATCTTGGTCAAAGGATGTCGCTAATTGGGAAGGAGAGTAGAGAATGAGAGAAAAGAGAGAGAAGTGGAGAACCCGTATCAATTATAATTGATGTGTGTATTATCTTTCTTGGATCCAATTAGTATCAATGGAAAAATATCCGTATTGGGCGGGAATGGCCGGTATGACGGATCTTGACCTGATACAGATCGGGTGTCGACCATGGATCCATTTCGGCCGATTCGACTCGGGATCAGCCAAAACTTGGATCCATGGTTAAAATCTTTAGTACTTAAAATATAAAGACATAAATATCATTAAAAAATAAGGGTATTTTTGTCTTTATTGTTAAATTGATGAAATTTTAAAGATTAGTTTTGTTGGAGTCATTTTAGAAGGGTATACATCTAAATTTTTTTTTTTTTGAAATAAAATAGTATGAGATATTTTAGGAACTTAGTGGTCACATGCTTGCATATGACTGAGAATTAAAGCTGGGAAGTAGACTCTCTCCTTTGAGAGAAAATGTATTTGGCCAAAAATAAGGAAGTCCTACGATCTAGGAGAAGTTAGACAAGTCACTTCGTAACTCACTTTCTTAAACCAAACAAAGAACAGTTTATGAAATTACCCACTTTACTTCCCTACAACCAAATACCTCCTGAGTTAATAGGGCTTGCAAGTTGGGGTAGTAAGATCCTGAATCAACCGACTTGAGGTCAAAATCTATTAAGTTAACTGTGTTTTGTGTTTAGGTCGGGTCGGGTTGGCCAATTCAAGCTCAAACCTGACTTAACAACAAACCCTTTTATCTTTCTCCTCTCTTCTTCTCTCTATAGTACACATAACAATTGCTTTTTACTCTTCCCTTTTCTCCATCTTTCCTTTACCACCATTGCTCTTGCCCTATAGTTGGTCTTCGCTCTTGTACTTATGCCTTTTCCTCCTCTTTGTCCATCATAATTGCCACACTGGGCAACACGACCCATGGTGCTTGATATTTTTTGTGCCCTTAAGCTGTTGGCACAAGGTGTGAGACAATTCACTAAACTTGGTTAACTTAAACTGAAACTATATATAACATATTGCTCAATTTGTAAATAGAAACTTGAAAAAACTTGGCTCAATTTGTAAATAGTGAAAATAGAGGGTGTGAATCATTATATTAATTAAAGGTAAGGTTGGACCGTTGGACACAATGCTTCTAAGAATATTTGATTTAGGGATATCTTTATCAGATCTAAGCTAAAGCATAGATAATTTTTGTCTGACTTCCAAGTTGAAGTAGAAAATATTTAATGTGACATCAATTCTCAATCTTTCAAGTTTTTTTTTGAGTTAAATTGGATCTGACATGGTGCAATGACAATTTTGGGTTCAGTTGATTAATTGGGCTAGTCAATTGTCAAGGTTGGTTAGCTGAAGTTGTGTGGGTTGTTCATACTGAACTAATTAAGCAATCTGCTTAATTTAGGTTAACAATGGCCATGCCACAGGCACGGACCGTGCCGTAAAAGGAGGGAAAAAAAGTAAGGGATACTCACCTTCGCCTTCGCCTTCGCTGTTGCCGTTGCCGTTGCCGTCGCCGTCACCAATCGCTGCTTGCCGCTTGCCGCTCGCCTTCGTCGTCATCATCACCATCGCCCGAGTTCGTGTTGGTTAAGTTTTTAACCGATAACCCTATCTCTCTTTCTCTTTCTCCTCCCTCGGGCTAGGGCACCCGACGCGAGCTCGGGCGATGGCAAGCGGCGATCAGCGATTGGCAATGGGTAGTTCGACGACAAGATCGATGGCGAGCGACGAAACTATTAGGAGGGGCGCCATGCAGCACCCCTCATGCTACGTGCCGGTCGGCATGGACATCCATGATTTAGGTTAAGGTTTGGTTTAAAGTTAAGTCAAAGGTTAGATTTCATATGCGAAGAAAAGGAAATATAGACATCTTGGGAACACTTATCTAGCATAACATATATATATATATATATATTAATTAAGGTTCATAAGATACTAGTACTAGATACTTTTATTAGTAATAAACTAGTACAAGGTAGAGTAGCTACTATTTAGATAATATTTAGAGAATGATCTTCATCAAAATCCTATCCATGAACATGAAGATTATAATCATATTATTTCCCTAGGCATACACATTTCTGGTGCTTGTACGATGCATATGAGGTCCATTATGTGGTATATGTGGTCATTGCATATGCAATTGTCTTGCTTATAGGGACCACACAATGCATATGCAGGAAATATATCCACTACACTTATGTTGCTGCATAGGCGACAAATAAACCATCTTTTTAAATTATGGATGGCAATGTTCCTTAGTTTAATTCGGTGGGGCCACAATTTGGGGGAGTTGATGACCATTTGGAACTCTTGAGTTTTTGAATCTAAAGGAGTCCCAATTCTATTCGAAACCGTGAACAACCCTAGCCTAACCAATTGAAGGCATAGAGCTCAGTGACCAATTTATCGGAATCTACTTATTGCATGGGAAAGCCATTATTTAAGATCCAAACCCTAGAAAAAACCATTCTGTTAAGCATAATAATCTAATGAAACAAGGAGATAGAAGTGAGCCACTCAAGGAAGTATCTGCATCCCTTCTCTTCTTAGCTTGCTTTTGCATATTTAGAGCATTTTATGGGCCATACCTATCAACTGATTGACAGTTAAGTTGCTCCATAATACTTGTTTAGACTTTAGACCATAGAGCTATTGAACGTGTCACTAGATTTTGCATTTTGGCTTCTATTTTGAAGGAAAATTGGTAACCTTCACCGTCTCTTTATGTGATATGTGCTTTCCTTATTATTTCTGCCTTCCTTTTTGGAAAACGTCAGCTATTTTATTGTACCTATAAAAATGGATAAATTCTACTGTGTAGATGGTAGTATATCTGTTGGTTTAATAAAATCCCTTAATGTGATGAACAATACAGTTTATCTTGTAAAAGAATGTCGTCGCCCAGGGGTATAATATAAATAACCCAAATTCGCGCCAGCTTGGCTCTAATTTGGTTGAACACAAGCTTGAGGTTGGCTTGGGGTCAAGATGAGCCCAGTAATATGGGCTCGAGCTTGACTCGCATTATTAAGCTAGCTCGTCTAGGCTCAGGATTGCTCAATTCCGAACCTGTTCTATTCCTATTAAGCTAACTAGCCTAGTAAGAAAAAACCACTTAAATATTGGAAACACTCGGATTTGAATCCGGGTTACCTTTTATGAGCAAAGCGCTCTAACCTACTGCACCACTACACATTTGTGTAAATTATTGAACAGAAAATATTAAGATTCCAAGTATCATGATCGGGATTGGGATCAGGATAGGCCGTCCGAACAAATGATATGTATCAGTTGCATCGACATATATTTTAAAATACAAAAATTCTAATAATAAACAGTAATAATAAGATATACAAATATAAATTACTCATATAAAGTCTAAAAACTAAAAAAAAATTTATTTTCTCAATCTCCATCTCTCTCCTCCTTTCTCAATCTCCATATAAAGTCTAAATTGCTTGTTTAATTTGTCTCACTATTTTGATGTTATTGATCCTCAACTTACCTCTAAATTTTGGGGAGAATGCCCTATATTAGGTATTAACTACACTTCCCATGAAAGATGTACCTCTGTATTTTGCTTCTGCTGTTATGTTGTGCAATAGGCCTCTTGTTTCAAATTATTATTTCGACAGCTTTGATGTTGATTGTGACCTGATGTAGGATTTTGAGTACTCTGAGCTAAATGAAGTTCTGCAATATTATCCACATGGTTACCATGGTGTTGACAAAGAGGGAAGACCTGTTTATATTGAAAGGTTGGGAAGGGTTGATCCCAACAAACTCATGCAAGTAACCACAATGGATCGATATGTAAGGTACCATGTAAGGGAGTTTGAGAGGAGCTTTTTAACCAAATTTCCGGCTTGCTCTATTGCTGCCAAAAGGCACATTGATTCAAGTACAACCATTCTTGACGTTCAAGGCGTGGTATGTTGCCCCATAATTGGAGTTACAAAAGAAGTGTGACTGTTCATTTTTGAAATAATCATGTCAATTACTCGTATGATGCTTTTGACTGCTCTATAGGGTTTGAAGAACTTCAGCAAGACTGCCCGGGAACTAATTATGCGGCTTCAAAAGATTGACAGTGATAACTACCCAGAGGTTTGTGATTTGCATTTCTACTCTTTGCTTCAACTTGGACCCAGGTTGCTGTACTTAGATTTGTCTGACAAATCTTTCCTGAATGTTTCCTGCAGACATTATACCGAATGTTTATCATCAATGCTGGCTCAGGTTTTAGGCTGTTGTGGAACACTGTGAAGTCTTTCCTTGACCCAAAAACTACTTCGAAAATTCATGTAAGCTGTTGAATTTCGTATGAAGACAAGTTCCATCTAGAGATTCAAAATTGTATATTAAACTGCTTCTCGAATTTCTTTTAAGGTTCTTGGGACTAAATACCAAAGTAAGCTGTTTGAAGTAATTGATCCCAAGTAAGTGCTGTAGCATTTGATCATCTTGGTTGTATAACTTTGTATGGTTAATGTTTCACCTTTGTATTGTTCTAAATTATTCAGTGAGTTGCCAGAGTTTCTTGGTGGTTCTTGTACCTGTGCTGAACATGGAGGATGCCTTAGATATGAAAAAGGCCCTTGGAAAGACCCAAACATATTGAAGGTTTCCTTTTTTTTTTTTTCCTTCTAATATCCTTTTTTATGGTATTCCACTCTAGTTTTTGAGTTGTAATCCTCATTTTCTTTTTCGGGTATTCAGATGGTCCTTAGTGGTGAAGCACAATGTTTTAGGCAAATCGTAACTGTTTCCAATGGCGAGGGAAAAATTATTGCTTATGCTAAGCCACAATATCGCACAGTAAGTTTTTCTGCCTATTCCTGTTTCAGAATCACTCAAATTGCTACATTGTTAAGACTGATTTTGCATGTTTGGTCAGATAAAGGGTAGTGATACATCTACTGCTGAGTCTGGTTCAGAAACTGAAGACGTTACCTCCCCAAAAGCATCAAGGAGTTATATTTCGCATCCTCAGTTGACCCCAGTTCGTGAAGAAGTAAGTTGAATTTCTTTTGCCTGTGCGATAGGTGTAAGACATTTTATATATATATAAAGGTTTTATATGCATTATGGTATTAAAATTTGATTTTTGATTTTTATGCTTCAGATATACGAAGTTGTTTTTGCTATAATATATCCTCTTCAATATCTGTCCATTCCTGCTGGCCAAGGCTTGGTTTGTTGTGGTTTATTTATGTCCTGTCCTGGACATCAAAATAACCAGGATTACCTGTTGCCTTACTTCCTAATTAGGGGCAGTTTGGTACTTAATTTTCTTAACATCAAGTTACAAACTATGAAAGGGCTAGTGTTAAGGAATAGGATCTGATATACATGAAGGTAACATCATTCTTTTCCTTTTAGTTAAAATGAGAATTCATTAATCAAAAAGCCCAAAAAATTGCACCTGGCTTCCATATGCATCAAGTATACCAACATCTTTTCCCAAAATGCATATGTAGTCAGGAAATCCTGATCCATCTGATGGAAAGAAAGACGTACAAGTTCTGTTGTAATTAGCATGCCAATTAGCTGCTTGTTTTAAGGGAAAGAGGCAGACAAAAAAATACCCCAGGATCATTTGAAATACCGGCGGGCTTATCATTGCTGATATTGTTGATAAAACCACCCGTAAGCACTTTGCTAGCATTGAGGATATGTCTATACATTTCAGACATCTTCCATCTCTTGTTAACCCAAAGATTAAATTGGCCATACTTACTTCTCATGAGCAGAAGCCGTAGAAGGTTAGCACTATTCAAGATTTTGGAGGTTTTAGGATTTATAAAAGCAAAGGCAAGCTAATCTAAGATTCTGAATATTTAGACTTCGTTTCTCTTTAGACAAATTGACAATATTCCACTTAATCATGTGTGCCTTTTGAGGTTTTCTTTTCCCAAAGGAAATTCTTGGAATTCCTAGCAATACCCTCAACAATACTAATAGGCAACACATAGTTATTAAACATAAAGCTGGATAAGATGTTTATAGAAGAGTGAATTAGAGTCAACCTACTTGCTTGGGACAGTTATCCTTCTTCATCCCGTCAATTTACTGTTCACTTTCTCAAGCACCTCCTTGCAGTTCTTGACCATAAGCTTAAGGGAATATTAGTGCCTAAATACCGGAAAGGACATAACTATGACTAATGTTTAAAGCATTCTTAATCTGTGCATATAGTAGGGTCAATCTAACTAGGGCAAGGGTGAAATTGGATCGGATAATGCTCAACTTATATCTAGATCCATATTCTTGCTCCGTGATATGAATTTCGGATACAAATATTAGGCATATAACAATATTTACAATAATATCCTAACAAAACAGATACATATGTTGATCGGATATGGATCGGATCTTAAACGGATATGGAGACAAATCGAATATGGATTCGGATCACAACCGGATACGAATTGGATCCTTCAATAGTCTATATGCTTTTCAATTCTACTCATACAGTGGACTTGGGGGGTTGTGTGATATGAGGTGTTCTTTTTTATAGTGCATGTGCTGCAAACAGATGCAGAGATGGAATGAAGTGGTGGACAAAACCAAACATCGAAAATTGAAAAGTAAAGAAATTTTAGTCCTTGTCTACAAGCTTTAAAAGTGATCTCCTTTGAAGTGGCATTACTTTGTTTGGCCCCTTTTCTTGCTCTAATTGCCAGTGCCAAGTTCTTCTTCTTCTTCTTCTCCTACCATGTTGATATTAGAGAACATCTCTTTCTAACACATAGAAGAACCTTACATAACATTAGCATTCGTAGATAAGATCACTCTTCTTCTTCTTTTTCTTTTTTAATCAAACACCAATGTGTGAATCATAAAAGGAGCTCACTTATCAACTGTCTGATTTTCTTATACAAAACGAATTTCTGATTCACATCAGCCAAGTTTTTTTAACATCCTTTTTCTCAAAAATGACTCCAAGCTGACAATGGCTAACAGATACGAATGATGAGGAAGGAAAGAAGATTAATTGGGTGTATTCAATGGAAATAAGATCAATACCCTCTCCTAGTTCTCCAAAGGGGATCACTTTTAAAAGATCGTGAGAGGATATTTTCCAGAAATTGAGTTTGATTATGGTGGAATATTATATTTTCAAAACAATCAAATTTACATGAAAGAGAAAGCAAACCTGAAGCTTTAAGCTTCTTCTCCTTAATGTAGTCCCTCAAAGCTTTAGCATTTAGGCTTGCTTCCACCTAATCCAAGCACATCAAAACAATTAGACATCACAATCTTAGATAAAACCCTAAGTATTCAAGAAAGAACACAAACCCGACATTTATCCAAGAGATTCTTCAAGCCATTTACAAGATGAAAGATTGATTGTTTGGACTTCCAACATCAAGATAGAAGAAACCATCAAGACACAAACATTGAGAAAGAGGAGGGTTTGTGGATTAGAAGGATGACAAAAAGAGAGATGGCGAGAGGGATGGAGGACTTGGTGGCTGCCGGTGAAGAGCTAGAGAGACAGAGGTGGTGGCAGATTAAGAGGGAGAGAGATAGAGGTCGTGAATGCCAGTGAAAGGGTTTCTCAGGAATGATGTCGCTGCTCCATTGTTTGATCGAATAGGGGAGAGAATAGATGGAGGCTTCTATGTTAGGTTAGGGTTAAGGTGGGTAAATCATTATCTATAAGTAGGTAAACGGGTAAATGGATATCCAGTATCAGGATCCGATTAAGTAATGTGTAACCATATCCGAATCCGGATCTGAGCTTCTTTCTAAACTTCTATACGTATTCGGATACGAATCCAAAACGAGTAGCAAATTTGCACCCATATCCGGTCCGATCTGGATCGGGTAGCGGGTCTGGAGTTAATCGGACTTGCTTTCACCTCTAAATTAGGGACATAGAAGGCAGACTTGCTATAGTTAATCTTCTAATTAGTAATACTCCCATAAATCTTCAAAACTTCATTAATAACCTTGCAGCTAGCAGCAAAAACTTTACTGATGATGAGCAAGTCATCAACATACGTAAAATGGCAAATTCTATGATTTGAGCAAGTCAATAATGCAGAATCTCATGGGCTAAGAGGATATTGTCCCCTATGCACCTTCTTGCCACGAAAGTAGATTGCTTAGGGGTGGTGATCTGTGCCAGCATAGGCTTTTAGTTTAGAGACAAGAAGCTTTGTTAATAGTTTTTATGTCACATGGTACAGAGAAATGGGTTGAAATTCAGTGACTCTAGCAGTATTTTGCATCATAGGGATACAAACAATGAAAGCCTCATTCCACTTGGTAGGAAGTTTGCCATTGAGTTGAAAGCCTCTCAGGGACTGACACAAATCCTTATCATTGTGGTTCCAATACCTCTTATAAAATTCAATATGAGAATCATATGGGCCAGGAGATTTGCCGAGAGGTATTCTCCACCATGCACATCTAATCTTATCATTAGAAAAGGGCATAGTCAAGTCATCATCATGACAACATGAAGGCATAGGAGAGAGACCCTTCCAATACTAATCAAAATTAGTCCATAAGTTGGAACAAAATTGAGAAAAGCATGCTTTATAGCTTCAAAATCCATAATTCTTTCCCCAGAATCCAGAAGTAAGGATTGATCGGCAATTTCTTTTGTTTTAATAAGGGTTGCAAGATGGCAATAGCGCGAATTTCTCTCACTTTGGGTTACCCAAAGATCTCGGGCCTTAGTTTTTCACTTGGTTTCAAGATGTCTTAGGAGGGCAAAATGCTTGTTGTAAAGGACATTCAAATCAGGATGAGAAGGAGAAACAATCATACCATCAATAACAAGTTTTTCAAGATCAACAATCTGGGGCATTTAGGGCATCTATACAATTCTCAAGCTTACAAAGGCCATGCTTACAGTGGCAAGCTTCCCATACAAATCAGCAGAATTTGAAGAATCAAAGTAGAAGACAAAGGACTCTTTAGCAAGGTTCTCTACTTTAAGATTGTCAAACTAAAAATGCTCGAATCTAAAGGGCCTATTCACAAATTTAGACCAAGGGAGACGAGAGATGCAGACATGAGCATGATGAGATTCGGATCGAATAAGGTGAGAAATGGAAGCTGAAGGGAACAGATGAAGCCAATTAGCATTACTGCATTAGTGAAACCTCTATCAAGTCTACACCAAACCCTCTCCACATTAGGTTGATTATAGACCAAGTAAACGGAGGTCCAGAGAAACCTAGTTCCACAAGATTGGCATGATCAATACAAAGACTTAAGTCGTTACTACCTATATTTAAGGAAAAAGATAGTAATTGCAGCCATGTTTCCATTAAAAATTTCTGTGAATATAAGATGTGATAGCACATATATATAAATATATATATATATATGAGTGATATAAGCCAAGATGAATTGTACGATTCTGATGTAATAATCAAGGTTCCTAGTATCGGGATCGGGATCGATATCGGCCATCCAGAAAAATGATACGTATCGGCCGTATCGGCCGTTCGTATCGGATCGGACTATTTTTTTAATTATATAAAATTCTAAATATTATTTAAAAATGCAGAAAAATTTAGAAAAAATGACAAAATAAGAAAACAAAAATTACTCACATATGAAGTCTAAAAACTAAAAAAAATGTATTAACTTACTCAAAATTTAAAACTTTGTTAAATACCGAGCTGGTTCTCGTAAATTTCTATAGTCTTCATCATCATAATCACCATAAGTTTGTAAATATTGATGTCTGGGACCTGATGCTCCAAAAAGTGATTCCATCATACTAGTCATATTGTATGGATTTTGTTATGTGACTTGCGTTTGAGGAGGATAATAACCAGCATTTGAATCTTGTGCCTGAGAATATTGAGGATAATAACTAGCATATTGATTTTGTGATGGCTCCAAACAATAAATACTCGATGTACCATAATCATAGAAACCAAAATGCATCTCAGGACGACGTTGCTGATATGTATATATATCCTCAGTTTCTTTGTCTTCACTCCTTATGCTTCCTTGACTTTCCTCAACAAATGTAGATGGAACGATCTCACCACCATATGTATCATCAGGACTATGACTAGTACTAGTAGGTATACTATCTCTCGCTGCTGAATGACTCGTACCAGCCTCTGCCCTCGTCGTGGTCTCTCCCAATATTTCATCTAACCATGGGTTATCTCTATCATCTAATAACCCGTCCTCTGTTTCTCTGATCCATGGAGGCAAGGGGCCTTCTTCATCAAAAACATGATTTAAATCAATCAGTTGTTCATTTTCTGCTTTTTTTCTTAAATTTCTCTTCCTCAATCTCATATTATAATGACAAAAAACTAACTTCTCCAATCTTTCCATTGTTAATCGGTTGCGTGTTTTTGTGTGAATTAAGGAAAAAGTAGTCCAATTTCTTTCACACTGTGATGAAGACACAGTTTGACTTAAAATCTTCTTTGCTATTGGCGTCAAATTTGGTGTCTCATCCCATCCATAAATAGACCACCATTCAGCTGGAGTGTTATGAGATATAGCTGCAGCAACTTTAGCGATCTTGAATTGCTTGACTCTCAATCTATATCTCTCCATCTGAAATCAGAAATATATTATTAGCTTATTGATTATATTGAAAGTTAAAACTTAAAATAAATAATAATAAAATTATTTAATTGAATCATAACTCACTTCTTTATCGCACATTATTTGTTTATGAATATCGGGCTCAAGCTTGCTGATTACCTTTCTAACCCTCAACAAGACTTCATTATCATTATTGACATTTTTAGAGAATTAAAATCTTGGATTAAGAAAATACCCTGTAGAAATTTAAAATTTGTAAGCATTCAAATTTTAAAATATTCATAAATAAAAGTAAATTAAAACTTAAAACTCAAAAGCATGCTTACCAGCAGCGTGTATATCTCTATATAGTTGTTTGTTCCATCTAGAATCAATCATCTTCCACCACTTCCTATAACTTTGGCCCACATTTTTTTTATTGATTCTTTAGCTATGTCCATTGCCTCATATAAGAAACCCATCTCAGACTTGTCATCACTGTCTACAAGTCTTAATACTTTGACAAAAGGCTCAAATACTACGGTGGCAATTGTAATATTATCCCAAAATGTATTTCCAAGAGCCATATTTTTTAAAGTTTCACATAAAGATTTATCTTTAGGTTTCATATTCTTAATTTTCATAGACCACTCCTGTGATGTAAACATCCGCATAATATCATCCTTATAGCGCATGATGCTCTCCAAGGCTAAAAAGTGAGTGGCAAATCTAGTGACGTCGGGTCTGATGATCTCCCTACCACCAGTCATCTGTCTGAGTAAATTAAGAACCCAACCATGGTTATATATAAAATTTGTTAACCTCTGACCTTCACATATGACCATGTTAATTTCAAGCTCTTTTGCAATATCCTCTAATATCATATTAATACAATGTGCAGCACAAGGCGTCCAATATAAATGAGGTCTTTTAATCATCAGTAATTGCCCCATTATCAGTAACCACTTGAACTACTCTTTTTTCACCGATTTCTTGTACTACCTCATCCATCAACTGACAAATATAATCTGCATTTTTGAAATGAGCAGTAGCATCCACAGACTTCAAAAATATTGTCCCCATGCCAGAGTACACTAAGAAATTAATTATATTTCTTCTGTTTGTGTACTCCACTCATCACACATCAGTGTACAACCAAATTCATCCCAATACCGTTTAAATGTCTCAATATAATTATGAAATTCATCTACCTCTAAGTCAAGATATTTAGTAGCAATATCATTTGAACTAGGAGGGGGAACACCAGGCCCTACTGATTGTATAGCATCCACCATAGTGTGATAGTAAGGGCTATCAGCTACATTGAAAGGAATATGATTGTAGAAGAAAAATTTAGAGATAGCTTTACCAATGTGTTTCTTTGCATTCTTAATTCCTTTGAGAGCTGTCTTGATTGAAGTCTGTGTACGACCTCTTTTTTTTTGAAGATATGTATCCATTGGTCCAATATTTTCAGACTCTGCTGTAACACCAGGAGTCCTATGGGTAGAACTGTTGCCCCCATATTCTCTCTCTCCTCGTATATTAACTGATCTAGATCTCTGAAAGTTACCACCAGTGCTTCTTCTCATCTCTTCCTCTTTTCTATGCATATTTCTACTCTCTTTCATTGCCCTCCTCATCTGTCTGTCCTCATCCTCCTCACTTTGCTCACTGCTATCATCATCAATGTGTACAGGATTATGCATCAATTCTTCACGAATCATTAACTCTCTTTGTTGTGCAGATTGTTTATCCTTCTTTTTGCCAATTAAATGAGCCAACATCTGCTTTTTAATTTCCAAAGACACTTGAGTGCAAGCTGCTACATTTCCTTGTCTTCTAGCTAAATGTTCTTTCAAACGACTGACACCACCACTCATTTCTTTTCCACACCAGTTGCATTTAACGCGCCTTTTATCTTGCCCAATAGTCCGCAATGTTATTTGATGTCGGTATCATATGACTTCTCTTTTGGAGCCATTGATATTTTAGCTCTGCAATTAAAAAACATAAATTAAAATTAAAATATAATATAATTTCTGCTGCAGCAGCAGCAGAGAAGTCTCTGCTGCAGCTCACAGTAGCAGCAAGCATTTCACAACAGCAGCATGCGTGCTGCTGCAGCAAGCATTGCAGCAGTAGGTGTTCTACTCACTATTCAGTCACCGGTGAGAAAGAGAGTAAGAGATCCGTGAGAAAGAGAGAGAAAGAAAAGAAAGAAAGAAAGAAAAAAGAGAAAGAGAGAGAGAGAAAAGGGAGAGAGGCAGGTGGGGGGTGGGTCCCCCGGGTCGGATCCGACCCGTTCCCACCCGTTTCGGCCGAAACGGCCGAAACCGACTGGTTTCGGCTAGGTAGGGCCGATCTCGATCCGTTTCGGCCGATCCCACTCGGGATCGGCCGAAACTGGGAACCTTGGTAATAATACTATGAATTACTTGTGGTGAGGCCTTGGGGACAGCCATCGGGACCACAGATTTCCATGGTATCTTGGGTCCACCAAACAAGCTTTGACTAAATACATCAGAGAAGTCCCAATCTTTTCCAATCCTGCGAGCAATGTTGTTAGCTTTAGAAACATTAAACCTAGTTTCCGAAAGGAAAATAACATAAATTTTGTGACTCCTTACAAGATTTAAGCATCTGTTAAGGTAGGCTGTTTCAGTGCCCCTCGACAGTCCAATAAATGATATTCATAAAGACAAGTTGGAAGTACTTTCCACCTGTGCAGTGCACTGTTGGAGGTTGCTCTGCCCCTCACCAAATTTCATCAGGTCTACTTTGGCTTTAGGGATCGTCCTTTTCTTTTTCTACAGGATCTCTTTTGAATCTTGAAGAGCCATTTGGAAGTCATGTACTTCCTAAACTTCCAAACCTTCTTAGGGATCTTGTTCCTTGTCCACGAGCATGTGCCATTTCTAGTTTCCATCTAGGTCCCTCCGATGAGGACAATGTCACTGCAACGAGAGAGGCATGCACCTTTCTAATTGCCTCCTGGTAGGAGGCGATTAAGGGTTTGTGTCCAAGGAGGTTTGGTTTAGATTTAAGCATATTTCCAACTGGATCTAATTTTGTTAAATTTGAGTGAAATTTGTGCACCAAGTCAAATCAGGTCTAACCTGAATCCATCTCAAATCAATCTCCTTCCTACGCTCCAACCAGGCATGTGAATCCCCCTTCCTCTTGAGCCACGAGTTCCCTTTTTCTCAGTCATTCAACCTGTCTCTTGACATAGTCAATTGCTAGTGGCACATAAGTGATTGGCTATGAAATAACATGTTGATGTTGTTTTTATAACTAAATGTGGAATAGAAACATCAGAGAAAATGGGATTCATATTAGAGGTTGAATGAAGGCTTACTTCTACTTGATTTGCCTATTTTTTGACATAAACTATCAGTCCAGAAGGCTTTCCTGAAGCTTATGCTTTGTCAAAATTGTTAGAACGAAATATAAAAGATGAAATCCCATGTTTACAAGAGTTGAGGTTCTTTTATTGCATGAGTTGAGAGTGCAACAAAGAAGTTAAATATTATACCTACCAACAAGTTTGTTGCTCATTTTCGACCAGGGAAAGCAAGACGAACTTCTATTCCTGACTTTGTCTTCATTTCATTCTGACTGCTATGAGCTTGAGGCTACAACTAAACGCCTGCTGAAAACTTTTCTCAATGTTTCATCATAGGTAGTTGTTATTATGTTGGTAGAAATTCAATTTCTTTTTCTTTCAAATTCAGAAAGGAGGAGTCAAAGAAATATAAAGGTTCCCTTTGGGTTTACAAATATTCATTATATGAAAGACCATTTGTTGCTCTGCAGTAAAGCCAATCAAGAGATCACTGACTTCTTTTTGTAATTTGTATATAATTAAAAATACCCAATACTGGTGGCTGAAATGGCTGATATGGCAGATAACATCTTTTTTTAGGATGGCCAATCCTAATCCCAATATTTTGAACCTTGTTGATTACACGGTAGTTGAAGGAGAGTGGAGTTGGAGAATTATGAGCTGGGACTAGTGTCTGTCATACAGAATTTATTCTAGGTTTGGTTGGATAGTAAGCAACTAAAATCTAATGGATCTAGTCACCACCGTTTGAGCAATATTATTGTTAATATCACTGTTTCAAACAGATTTATATATGGCAGAAATAAATGATGCAATGGGTCAATCACTCCAATAGTTTGATTAGGCGGCAAGTGAGGCATGATCTTGAAAATTATGATGCTCTCGCCCTTCTCCCATGCTCACTTCCAAATTTCCATCATAGAGCAGTATTACTTCATGTGCCCAAAAACTTGCCTAATATGTTTATGATCACTTGGATTAATAGTTTAATACATAGTCAAACTATAATATAAGGCTTGATGAGCATGTACCACCTATTAATTACATTCTTACCTGTGTTCACATTGGGATGCAAGTAACAAAAGATTTGAGGGCATATTTCATTGTACATTTGGGTACATATAATAATGCTTATCTTCGAATTTATGAAACCTATTATCTTTTCTTTTTAAGCGAATGTGCATGCAAATAAAGGGATAAAGTCAGATGCATTGAAACTTCCCAATCAAATGGTGCATGTATAATCGTACCTTTTGAACAAGCTTTGCTAGAAAATTAAGTATTAATCATTCTTTACTCTTTCAATAGTGTGAGTCTAAAAATAAGCCCTTCTCTTAGGCTCCAGATAAAATAATAACATGGTGTTGTTGGTTCATAACTTCATTAATAACTCATAATCATGCACCTGTTATTAGCTTGATGACAACCTAACAATAAGTTAACCTTTTTTTTTTAATTTCTTATACTTTATATGACTTTGCAAATTCTTTTTCTATATTAAAAGAGCAAACTATGAAGAAGGTTGTCAGACCCAATATATTTACCTATAGTTCATTTATGTTCTAGCAGGTGAAAATGGTCAAGGCAGCTAGCTTTCCAGCAGGCCTTTCTCAGTACGATGAATGTATTCCCATGGTTGACAAGGCTGTGGATGCATGCTGGAAGAAAGAAACTTCTTCCAGTAGGCTTTTCCCATCGAAAGGTTTGTGAATTTGTGATTATGTAATTAGCCAGCACTAGATATCATCTTCATGTTCTGTACCCTTGATATTTTAAAGAAGCCACATTAATAAATACTTACTGGCCCGGTTTTGTTATGCTAGTTAACACAGTTGTAGCTAATGTTTGCTCCTTTTTCTCATTGTATTGCTTTAGTAGTACCTCACTGTTGTACCGACTGAGTGAACATCAAATCTCTACATCTGCAATAGTGTCCCATATGCAATAAAAAGCTGCTCTATAATTCTTGTGAAGATGTTTGCTCATATTGGTTTTCACAGATATGATTAACTTTGAATTGTCCGGCTATCCTAATATAACTTAGGCTTTTCTCTTCCTGGCAATTTTTGGAGTCATCTCTACAGAGATAAACATTGAATTTACTTCCAACAAATGAAATTAATTATTGCTTTAGCATCTCATTGCTGTGGAGATATGAGGACAGATCAGATTTATTGGTCTGCTAGTCTTCTATGCAGTAAGAACCTACTCTTATATTCCAGCTTAAAGATATTTGGCTGTAATTCATCATGATGGTTGACTTTGAATTTCATAAATATCTTATTACACTTTAGGTTTTCTTTTTCCTAGTAGTTATAGGATTTTTTTCTATAGGGTTATATTTTAAATATGGTTCCAACGCATTGATGTAGAAAATACTGCTTTCTCATCTTCCTTTCTTCCATAAGTCCAATAAACTGAAGAAGTCAGAAAAAATTATGAAATAGTTTAACGTTCACTCGACGTTTTAAAAAGTGCCATTGGTATGCGAGTGATCACCTCACTGCATAGCATATAGGTGGTAACAATATGTATCAGCCGTATTAGTCGGTCCATTTCGGTCGACTAGGATCGGGATTGGCTGTATTGATCAAATCCATTTTGGTTGATCCAAATTGGGGTCGGTCGGAACTTCAACCCATGATTTTAATATATTAAAGTAGGAAAAATTACAATTTACATTCTGTGGTTTGGTCTGATTTCAGCTTGCTCTCCTATGCTTCAAACTTCAGCACTTAAATCCCTAGAGTTTAGACCAAGTTGCAACTGTTAGTTAATCATTAACTGAGATGTAAAAGAAATTCAATTATAAAGATAAAATTGATTTGAAAATGGCAGGGTTTTTTTTGGTCATTTTGCAATTTATTCACGACGGGAGATATTGACTTCGATGAACACGGTTACATTTGGAAAATCTAACATATGCAATTTGGTCTACATACTTTGGATCATGAGGGAGTTAAGTTCTTAAGTTTGAAGTTTAAGGAGGTAAGCTAAAATCAAGCTAAACTACATAGGGGAAAACTATAATTTGCACATTAAAATAATTATGTATGGTATGATATATACACCAATCTAATCAACATATTTTTTAGTAACACATACGCAAACATAAATATCACACAATAATTTAGACAAAATAATCAAATCACAACTTCACAAACTTTTTCACAGTTTGACATACTAATTCACAATTTGACACAATAAATCACAATTTCAGAAAATAATCACATATCACACATAATTTTAAAAGTAATTCATATAAAATAATCAAATCATAGAAAGGAGAAGATGATAGAGATAAGGGTAATATGGTCTGCTAGAGAGAGGTGGTCAGTGGCAAGGTTTGAAAAAGAGTGAGTGGAAGAAAATCAAATAAAAGAAAAAAAATACCATAGTGTAGTGAAGAAGAAGAAGAAGAAGAAAAGAGAAGAAAAAGGGAGAGAGTGGAAGAAATGAGAAAAGTAGATAAAGAAATAAAGCAATAAATTAAAAAATTATATACCGGAGTTCATCGAATTTCGCCGGAGTTAGATTTGCATCGTCGGAGTTAGATCTGCGTCGCCGGAGCTAGATCTCTCCGTAAGAAAAAAATAGTTATATGGTAAAGAGAGAGAAAGAGAGAAGAAAGAGTGAAAGAGAGAAAAAGAGAGTGACAAGAAAGAGAGAAGGAGAGAGAGAGTTCGGATTGGGATCAGGTTGGGTCATTCCTGATCTGGATCGTGGTAGTGTGTGGAGGGGGTGTGCAGTGGAGAGGGGAAAGGTGGCGGTGATCGATGATCGGTGGATAATGTATTAATGTGACGGTGGTTGGTGATGGAGGCAAAGAATGCGAGATTGTAACTGTGTGAGAGAGGAGATAGATCACTAACTATCAAGAGAACACTTATCACCCTCGAGAGAAGAGAGTGCACACTTCGAGAATAGAGTGTAAAGTTGGAGAAGAAGAGATGAGATGGAATGTTGGATTGGGAATTTGAGACTTAAGTTAGGGATTAACATAGAAATCACATTTGTTGAAAGGCGACCGTGAGTGGTGGGCTGTCACCCCACCACCTAGTGCTAAGATGGGTAGATTTTAAAATATAGAAAAATAAAAATAATTATGTATGATATATATACTAATATAGTATTATGTATATAAAAAATTTAATAGTGTAATTTACAACAATAACAAATATATATATATATATATATATATATATATCATGCAGCCAACGATGAGCCTATGAGTGTGGGCGTGATGGAGAGAAAAAAGTGAGTGGGTGACACGTGGTAGCCAATGAAAGGGTGCAAAAGGTGAGAAAAGAAAAAGAAAGAAATAGTTCCCTACGTAAGAGAAGACAAAGAAGAAAAATAAGGAGAAGAGGAAGAGCACCCACTCGCTAGCCGTTGCTAGCTGCTCGGTCCAACTGTGAAATTACTGCCGTCTACCCCCTTTGTGGAGTGAGCAGTACTCCACCCCACCAAGGCGGCCGCATTGGCCGATTTTTAAAACCATGATTACAACTACATTCTGCAAAATATCATAATTGCCACCAAAATCGTTGTTCTTTTTCAAAAATATCATTCCATTAGTTAAATCTAAGTAATTATGATTAAAAGCGAATTTAGGCTTGAGAATGACCATTTTGCCCTTGCATAAATTGTTTAAATGATTTAAAAGCTATTCTGTATTTTATCCAATATCTTAATACAAGGAAAATATTTTCTCTTTTGCTGACAAAAATCTTTGATAAATATTTTACACTATAAACTTCAAGTAGGTGCAAATTGTTGTAAATTACACTACTAAAATTTGTGTTTCCACACTCACACCTGCATTTGCGCCTACTAGGATCTGCCAATTACACCCACATTTGCTCTAAACCCAACAAATGCACCTACTAGCTGCATTGTTGGGTCACTTATGTGTATGCGGGGTGGACCATCGACCGCCTTAAATGCTATTCAAAACACTGAATTCACTACTATATGGCTTTCTTCTTCCCAGGTCCCTACTACTTAGGGCCTGGAAAGGACAATTGTATTCACTGTAACCTCATTTTTAAAGAGGTTTATTTTAAGACTTCAACTCATGACCTCTTAGATGCAAAGCGTAAGGTCACATCAAGTGATGCCCTCATGCGAATATTATGTTAATAAGAAAAATAATATAAGACCGATATATGTTGTATGAGTTAAGTTCTTTTTGTGTGATTATTCAATTTCTTTATCATATTTCTCTTAATCCAGGGGCTTTTCCTTTGTTGGATACAATGAAACATCCTGAAGGTCCTCTTGCTCAAATAATTGCAATGCTTATGGCGTTTCTCATTACCATCCTGACACTTCTGCGCTCAGTCACTAATCGTATGACAAAGAGATTACCTGACAGAATTTCTGAGCTAGAAGACAAATCTTCTGCATATTATCTGGACTCTATGCCAGAAGAATACCGCCCCCCTTCACCAACTCCTGGGTTCACTGAAACAGACCTCCTTTCTTTGGTGTTGAAAAGGCTTGGGGAACTTGAAGAGAAGGTTGACATTCTTCAAGCAAAACCATCTGAAATGCCTTCTGAGAAAGAAGAGTTGCTTAATGCTGCTGTTCGCCGGGTTGATGCATTAGAAGCTGAGCTTATTGTTACTAAAAAGGTGAAGGTTTTCAACCTATTTGCCTCTGTGACTGCAGTCAGTTTCCTATTTTAGGGCAAACACTGGACATCTACCACCATTTTGCTAAAATGTTACAGTTTATCGAACAAGATTTTGCGACAATTTTTTCTCAACAAGTTGATCTTTCATTATAGCAACTGAACTTACACACACTCAAAGAAAAAACAACAGCAATAACTAAGCTGACACAATTTCAATGATAATCTGTAGACGATATATGTAGCACTTTCCATTTCCTTTAGTTTGATTAGGTTTTTCCTTTTTTTTCTTTTTCCATCTGGCATTTAAAGTCTAGTCTATTTACTGACCACTGCTTAAATTTTTGTCCCTGTTGGTGATTTTTATATGGAAAAGTCCATGTCTAAATATGTATTGGTTTTCACGACGTACTTGCAGGCTTTACATGAGGCTCTCATCAGACAAGAAGAACTTCTTGCATATATTGACCGCCAAGAGGAGGCTAAATTTCGGGTTTGTAAAGATTTCTCCCCTGCACTTTTGATCTTTGTTTTTTTTAAAGCACTTTTGATCTTACTATCAGTTTATGTGTCACATGACTGGATGTTCTTTATTGTGAACTTCCGCAGAAGAAGAAATCTTGCTTTTGAACTGAGAGTGCACAGACCCATTCTACCTTTTCACTTTGTTGTTCGTGTTTCACATTGAAAGGTGATTTTGAGGTGCAATTACTGCAACAGATTTTCAACTACAGTTATCTGAGCATCCTTGAGTGTTCAGTGAGATATATAAATCTGATCAAACATGTCAAGTTTAGACCACCTTCATCTGCTGCGTTTCTAAGTATTTGTGTTCACCTCACACTCATATCTTTACTAATGTAATAGTAAAGATATGAGTGTTGTTGTTCTTTCACTGGCAAACATTGTATCTCTCATCCATGTTAAAGGGAGGTAATATAGTTTGTGTATAAAGAATCTACAGCTAGTACCTGCAAGTGTTTGTGAAGTTTTTGACCAAACTATGTTCCAAGCTTTTATTACCGAAATGAATTTGTCCCTCAAACTTATTAGAGGGGCAATCTATTTCGTAAAAAACAAAAAACTAGTCAGGTTGGTCAAAAACTCAGTGTGTTTGTGATGTTACTTGTCTATAGAGAAGAATCTGCAGCTAGTATCAGCAGGTATTTGGGATATTGCTAGATGTGTATAATAGTTTGTGATCAATTAGATTTCCAAACTACAAAAGAGATCACTATCTCAGATGTTGCTCGAGTACAGGCTAGATTGACCGGATTTGATCCTACCTTATCCATTATCACTGTCTTCTTTGTCGGTTTATTAAATGAATCATTTAAATACGACTAGATGTCTATCTGGCAAAAGGATGCAGGTAGACTTACTTGCAGGAAAAAAGAAAATTTAATCCATAAATAATAGCCAATATTATATGCAGGGACAATGTGATCACAAAGAATCATAGTATTTTCACTGAAACCTTGGATCAATTTACACGAAGAAGAAACATACGAGAGTACAACCAATATTATATGCTTCTCTTTTGCTATCAATCTGCCCCTCAATTCACAACCGGTCTTCATCCTCCCTCTATCTATCTACCAGCAGAATGGGTTCTGCATACAATTTTAAAGTAGAAAGGTTTCATGATATTAGAAAAGAGGCAAATTTATAGCAAAAGAGGCAAGATAAACACTAAACTCTGAAGGCGTAAATGGGAAAATATAACAAAATCACCTAATAAATTACTATTGAATAATTTGGCACCCGGTATGACAATTTAAGCTAATCTATAGAAATTCAAGAGTGAGCTTACCAGCCTGCTCGTCTTCTTCTTCTTCTTCTTGTCAATGTATGCAAGAAGCTCCTCCTGACGACCAAGAGCATCCTCAAGAGCCTGCAAAAAACCACAGGAGTTATCATCCTTCAGTATCTGAGCTCCTCCTTTCTTTGTGCATTAAAATATACACTTTCTAATACCAGAAGCTACCAATAACAACAAAAAGACAAGACTTATATGGAATCTATATCAATATTTTCAAGTAAGGTACTCAGATGCTTTCAAACAAGAATTACACCATAATTGAGAGGAGTATCCAGTACTGTTCTTACGTACCTTCTTGGTTGATGCAAGCTCAGCTTCTAGAGCATCGACGCGGCTAACAGCAGCTTTCAGCATCTGCTCCTTCTCCGATGGCATCTCAGCAGGCTTCATGCTGAGGATGTTCACCTTCTCTTCGAGTTCTCCAAGGCGCTTCACCACCGCGGAGAAATCAGCAACACACACTGCTGACTCAGGGAGCTTGGCTTGCTGCATTTGTCCTCTTACCATTGTGTCTGGGCAGCAGCCAATGCTCCTGCTATCTATTGCTGCATTGTTGATCTTCTTCTTCGGCATAACACGTCCGACGCGAAGTATAGTGGCGATACCCATGACGAAGGCCATGACTCCTGAGAGAATGTGATTACTGAGACCATTTGATACCCTGCAAGCTTCTGCTAGAGCATAGGCATCTGCAAGGGAAAGATATCAATCAAGTGTGAGGTGTTATAAGTTTCATATAAACTGAAAACAATGAGAAGATTTTAAATGAACCTTTAGATGTCGTGAGTTTCTCGTCTCGTACAGCCTTGTTCCAACTAGCATCTACGGCCTTGTCGATCATCGGAATATAATCGTCGTAAGAATATAAAGGAGGGATGTGGTCCTTAACCATTGCAACCTGCTGCATGCTAGTTTTGTGTCATCTTCTTATTTCAGACTGAAATCAAGTATCTTAGAGATAGTAACGAAAACAATTGTCATTGATAAATGACACATTATATTGGTGTCTTTACTATCAAGTTTTAAGGTTAAAGGTGTCCATATAATCTCCGAGATGATAGAACTAGTAGCTAATGTAGTGTGGTCTTATATTTCTTTGCTAAAAATGGCATTGTAATGGAATGGCAATGGTCGATTGGTTAAATTAAGTTGATATTATTCAGTTAATAGAGGATTTTAACTAAATAATACTAAATACATATCTAATTACCTGGTGTTCTGGGTACCCTGATTCCTCCCGAACCGGCGACAAATGTGGATGCTCAATCAAACCCCTCAAGATTTTGGAATCATCGGTAGCTATAATAGTCTCGACGTGGAAAGGATCCTGCTTCTTAAATTTAGAAAAAAAGAGTGTTTTACTCATTAGTGCTTAAACATGCACTTACAACGATAATTGGAAAAAAATGAAGGTAAAGCTAGTTGGAAAATTGTATCACCTTGGCGTAGAATATCTCATCCTCAGAAATAGTCTTCTCATCAGCCTCAAAAGGAGTCATATTTGGCTTTCCGCATCTCCCCACCCCATTTTGAACCATCTAAATATCATAGAATTTTAAGTGCTAATGCAATGGAATTTTCTAATACTTTCAACTTGCATCGATTAACACCTAGGACAAACTTACAAACTTATTTGAGAAAGAAATAAAGAATTTAAAGTAAGGTGGAAATGAAAAACCTTCAAAATTTCAGGATCCTTCCATGGGCCTTTGTCGGAGTGAAGACAACCACCTTCACAGTTGCAAGTGCCACCGAGGAACTCAGGCAATTCACTGTCAAAAGCTCATGAAATGAGTGTCATAGGTTTCACCCATCAATTTTTATATAACTTTCTGTTAACATATATGAATCAATGTTCAAGTAGAACGTGAAGTCTTAAAAGCAAAACCTGGCATCAATCACTTCAAGCAATTTGCTCTGGTACTTATTACTTAGAACCTGATAAGAATTTATCATTGAATATGGAAGTTTATGATCAGAAACAATATTGACAGAGAAAAAGGATTATAGCTTACGTGAATCTTTGCCGTGGTCTTTGGATCTAGGAAAGACTTTACAGTGTTCCAGAGCAGTCTAAATCCCTGACCGGCATTAATGATGAACATGCGACACAATGTCTGGATAGAACAATTAACTTTTTTTTTTCACATGTCATGTTTCATGCCTAAACTCCTATTGGAAGAGTCTATAAATTTTTCTTTATGTCAAAATGATGATGAGTACCTCAGGATAGTTATCGCCGTCAATTTTCTGAAGGCGGCCAATTAGTTCTCTTGCAGCCTTGTTGAAATTTTTGTACCCCTAAGATCATAGCCATATCATATTCATGTAAAGGAAGAAAAGAAAAGAAAAACTTCAAGGAAAAGATCATCTTATTTTTACAAAGAGCTCCTTATGCAGACTCTTTAAGAGTGTTGGATTCTTATGCGTTTAGCTTCAACATATGGCTTTTGATTGATTAAGTAAACTCATTGGAAGCAAACACTCTCTACATACCACTCCTTGCACATCTAGAATAGTTGTGCTTTGATCAATGTGCCTTTTGGCTGCAATCGAGCAGGCTGGGAACTTGACGGCGAAGGTCCTCTCAAACTCCCTTACATGATACTTAACATACCGATCCATTGTTGTAACTTGCATCAGCTTGTTTGTGTCAATTTGTCCAAGTCTTTCAATGTAAACAGGCCTGCCTTCCTTATCTACTCCATGATTACCTTGTGGATAGTGCTCCAAGACCTCTTCAATCTCTTTGAAGTCAAATTCCTGAGAAATAAACAGTAGGAAGCGATACTAAATGAGTCACAATGACACGATCGATATATATGCATGGACCAAGAACTGAACTTGCAATTTGATATGCTTTATACTTTCCTTCTTCTGAGTTACATCTTTCACTCTACTCAAGAACTTATTTGAAAATGGACTTTAAGATGCTTAAAAGTAAGTTCGTTATTCAATTAAAAGAACTTTCAGATGAACCATAATTTATCATGAAATTGATTAAGCTGCAAGATGTTGTTAGAAGGAGATAATAAGGTGAACAAGAACAATAACCTCCATTACTGTGTCTGCACCAAATTCCTTTCTCCACTGGAGCATATCGGACCACATTTGCTTTGTTTTCTCGATGTCGAACTTCCTCGCTTTCAGAAACCTGTTACAGTAGAAATGATCTTGATTAATTCGTCAAACACATGCAATACATGAAGTACTTATCTAATTGAACACTAAATTTTATATGTATATTGAAGTGGAATGCCATTGATATCATCACCTTAGCATCATATGGTAGTCATCATGTCTTGATGGTAGAAGCTCTTCGAGTATTAGAATTTGACGGAATGCATCGACGGCCTGCATTTCCTCAGCATCGTGCACGTCCTCAATGGCGACAGACATGACCTTGCTGCTTCTCCTACCCCTTTTTGTCAAGGAATACCTGAACTTTGTGGAGGCATTGATTGCCTTCTTCTTCAGGGATCCAATCCTAGTCTTCCTCTCATCCTCTGAGTTCTCAACATCAGATCTTCTGTCTCTTTTATCTTCTGGAATGCCGTCAAGACCTGCCAGAAATAAATACAAATTGTAACATAATCACGAAACGAAAACCACAGAAGCAGTGAGTTTGCTACAACATTCTTCACTGTTGAGATGTTGCACATATATATATATATATATATATATATATATATATCTATGTCTACTAGGAAATGAAGAACTAATCCATTCGAAACAAATTTGTTTAGTTACACGTTCCTCCATTGTAATATGATGTTTCAAATATATATAACATCACCTTTTTATCCAAGAATTAGTGAATATCATATTTTGTAAGTCTAAAAGCAACGGAATGCTTGTTTATATAGAATACAAGTTCACTAAATTGTGCTTGATTCTACTTTAAATGAAAAAGGTTGATGACTGTTCTGATTTTACAACAAAAATAAGGTTCACAATTAGGAGAAAAGAGACAGCTCACCACCTTTGGTAGATCGTTCGAGTGACAAGACATTGTTCATGCTTCGCTTGCGCGGGCTGGCCATGATTAAGGACAACAAACGGGTGGAGAGTCAAGAACTCATCAATTATACTAGGCTAGCTAGGAGAACCTCTTTGATACCTGAAATATGATTCATATGAAAAATAAAAATAGAAAAAAAAAGTGTTCAAGATTTCTAGAGAGTATAAAAGAGGATCCTAAAAAGTAATAATTAAGGTACACCATAGAGCTCTAGAATTCATAACTATTTTGACTGCAAGGTAGAAAGTTCAGAATTTTCAGAAAATTCTTGGTTTCCACATCGCATATCTATAACAAATTAGTGCAGATTAAAATTGAAATGCATTGGTTTCCAAGATCAAGTTTTCTATATCTCACAAAGGTGGTTTGCAGACTTGACCTCAAGGAGAGATAATGCCATAATGATTCAAATGGGAAAAGGGTAAAGAGGATAAATGAAGAAAAATCAAGTGAATTAGTTATATATTTACAGAAGAAGGTGATTGATTGCACCAACTAAGCAAAACTTTGCCATTGTGACCTTACGTCTGTAGCACTTGCTAATATAATCTTATAAACAAGTAAACAAACATAAAATGTACCAAAACACAAGAAATCGATAGAAGCCTAATCATTTGACAGCGAGATCAGAATCGGCTAAGAGTTGAACAAGACGACGGTCGATAAAGAAAAGAGAAAAAGGGAGGGGAGAAAAGAAAAAAAGATACCTATGAGAAAAGAAAGAAATTTTAGCAAGAATTGGAGGTGGAGAGAATGGATGTTTAAATGTCCATAGAATGCGCTGCGAAGACGACGGCAATTGGGACAGGGCAAGACGATAAGAGAGAAAGAATTAGAGAGTGGTTGTTGACGAGGTCTTTGCTTATTTTTGGTGTAATATTGAGAGATTTTGGTGAAAGGAAAGCCAATCCATTCCATTTTAAGCCCTCCTCTTCATCCTAAAAATAGTAATAATACAGGACAGTAGTTGAGAAAGAGAGAGAGAGAGAGAGAGAGAGAGAGAGAGAGAGAGAGAGAGAGAGGACCAACAACCAGTAACGGCTATTTCTCAGGAAAGGGATTGGATCAGCTACCTAACTTTACGCAGCAAACAACATCATAAAGGAATGTGATTAGAGAAGCCCAGCAGGAATGTTTGTATGTAGTAGGTAATATCTGTTGGAATTTGGAAAGGATGTCTACTAGTTGAACCCTCCTGTGTCATCCAAAATGAAGATAAAATAAGTTTTAAGTTTCAAAGTCCATTTGATCTTTTATATGATAACAAGTTATTAGGATGTCAACTACCACTAGGCGAATCACCATTTATGTGGATTAGAAGAAGCATAGCTTGTTGACTGTTTATCATTTATTTATGTGGAACTTGTGACTAACAACTCGCTCTTTTTTTTTTTTTTCTTTTTTATGTTTCTATATGATATTTATTTTGAATGATTTATTTACTGTTAGATAAAGGCCGGGTCCAACCATAGCAAAATTTGTACTTGATATGTACAATGGAATCTAAATCAATTAAAAAAGCTTCAGCACATAAAACTACGAAAGGTGACAATCATTGATAATGACAACGCTAACCTGTTGGACGAAATAATTGGCAGTGTCCAGGATTATTAATTAACTTATCTAATTAATGAGTTATGTTCATGTTGGTTTGAAATTAACCTGATTCAACTCAACACAACTTAAACCTGACCTAACCTAACTCATCTCCCCAAGGTGAAGCGCCAATCCTAGATGGTTTATAGAGTTTGGCTAAAAAGTTGAATTTGAATCATGAGTTCTTAAAACTTTATCTTCGTAAGAAAAAGGTTTCATTGGAAAAGTTCAAGGTCCCCAAGTTTAAGATATCAGTTTGGTTGGAAGCATTATTTGTTGGTTAGTCACTCAGAGGATTTGCCTCATTTTTCTCTTGTTTTTGGCTTTGACTCGGTGCTCCGACCATCTGTTTGTTTTGTTTTCTTTGTTTATTTTCTCTAAGTTGGGTCTTTAAGTTGTGGTGGAGTTAGGTCACTTATGTCATGATAGAGCTATAAGATGTCTACTGTCTTTCTTCTACCTTTCTTCCAATTCTCTTGCTGCTGCATTTATCTGTCGTTCCCTCTTTGAGAAGCAAGAGGGAGGCTTGTTCTAGGTAGTCACCCTATCTTCTCTATTTTTTATTTGCTTAAGTACGTGTAGTTTTGTTATTCAATTGATATTATGTTTCATAGTTGTTCTATTTTTATTTAGTGGAACTTGCTTTCGAATTGTAGTCCTATCTCCACTTTTCTTTTGCCATGTACCATATTGTAACTATTCCACTTCAATCTTAATGAATCCGAACCCAACTTGATTGCCATCTAGGGATGCTAAAAAAAGCCCGTGAGCTCGAAGCCTGTCTATGTCCAACCTAATAAAATCAAGCTATATTTCGTCTCAAGCTCGCTTTGGACTCGACCTGACCCGGTCTGAGCTCGTAGTGCCCAACCCGTCCACTAAGGCCATAGATAATAGCCTGTCTTTTGAGCTTAAGTATGTTCGCCCGCAATTAGTTTGACCCATGTTTATTAGATTTAGGAATAGATTGGGCCAGACCTTGTCCAAGCATGAGCCCGATTTTATTGTCTGGACTAGGCCCAACCTGGTCCATGAGACCCTATTGCGACCCAATATTAAGTAAATTTTAGTAATTAACTATTGTGTGGTTGCGTCCTCTTTCTTTTCTACGACATTTCACTTTTTGCAAGCAACGTGAGAGAATAGGGACAGAAAAATTTGCAAGCTTCGAACCCTAATCTATTATATTTTCTCCTTCTGTGTTGCTTAATTTGGCTTCGATTGAGGTTTGTAGTTCTTCCAATATCACATGTATTGAATGGAGTATTTGAATAGGTTGTAAGTTTCATGGACGTGGATAGATGGATGTGTGGATATTTTTTGAAAGAAAGTTGATCCTTTGATCTATCTGGATCCCTTGCTGTATCTCTATTTTTCTTCTACAATGTGGAAATTCTACTCCTTTTATGTTGGAAAGGTTGAATTTTTGGTTTATTTTGGTAGAAGTTTTGGCAAACTTGTCATATTTTTCCTTCTACTTTCCCTTTTTACAAATTCTTTTTTTTGTAAACTAAGTGCATCCTCCTTTTTTTTTTTTCTTTGTAACTTTGTTCCACTAGACAATATATTGTAAAAGAGTCTCATTCTCTTCTTACTCTTTCGCTACCCTCCGAAGGAAACAATGAATTGATGCCAATTATTCTTTATCATGAATAAATAGCAAAATGTTCAAACTATAATTTTACGAGATTAATTATCTTTTTACGTTCTAGTTAATAGTTGATTAACTATTGCAACCTTATTTGATTTGAACCACAAAAAGGTTTAGTAGTTAAGATTGAAGTAAATAGGTGTAAATCAAAGTCGAGCTAAACCACTTGTTAAATAGTTATTTCCTTCAAAAGAAATAGTATTACTTTTTTCTGCAAGGCAGTGGAAATGTTGAAGAAGATTATTTGTAAGATGGAAGAGTGAAAATTGAATAATAAGATAGGTAAAGTATGCAAACCTGCCTAATACGAGGGTTTAGTAAAATATCAATAGTATAATATAAAAGTATAAAGGGAAGTACAAATTGCGCCTCATATTTGAAAAACAAATGAATAAGACAAGTAGAGTTGCAAATATGCATAATTTGGGTATATTAGTAAGATATCAACAATATATTTGAAAGATGGAAGATATGTTTAATTTTGTTAAAGATTTTACACACATATAATATATTAAGAGTGTTTACATAACTGATGCTAATTTTTTTTTTTAAATATCATAATTATTATCATCAATTTTTAGTGGAATATTCATTAAATATCTCTGAATGATGGTTGTGATAGTTAACAAATATATAAAAAGAACTAAAATGCTCTTTTTTCTTGAAGTTTTAGAGTGTAAAATATTCATAATGAATAATCAAGCAACGACACCAACTTCTTTGCTTCCTAAAGGCATTAAAGAGCAAGTAGGGATATTTCATACTCAAAGTTGATCTCATGAAGACTTTTGATTGTATGGAATAGCCATTTATTAGGGAATTACACAAGTGTAATCATGGCATGTATCACCTCTGCGAGCATTGTCGAAGAGGTCAATGGGCATGCTTGCTGATGGTTTCTTTAAGCATACTAGAGATATTACGTCAAGAGTGCCCTATATCACCCTACTTGTTTATCTTTGGCGTCAATGTCCTCACTTATCTGCTTGACCAAGAAACTAGGCAGGGAAACCTCAAAGGAAAATGACCCACTCAGGGTCCTCTTGCAATCAACCATGTAATTTTCGCATATGATCTCATCATACTTGGTCAGACAACTAAGAAAGAGGCCTCTATCATCTCTAACACGATTAAGGAGTACTCTAAAGTCTCTAGATAGGAGTTTAATTTGGATAAATCAACTATCCACTTTAGGAAGAAAACTATGGGTACAAAGAAAAACCATATTTTAGAAGTCTAATGGGATGGAAATCCAAATTATTTTTTTTGTCGGCATGTTGGTGCTAGTAAAGCTGTCTTTTATATATATCATTCCCCTATATCATATGAGTATCATATTGTTGTCGAGCTCTGTCATTATGAAGATGAATTCATCATCAACAACTTTTGGTGGGGGTATAGTGGGGATGGCCGACATCGTCATCTTGAAGGCTGGGAAAGCTTATGTAGTCCTCTTGACAAAGGGCGCGCCTAGGTATAATGTTACGATCCGACCGCATGGGTTAGCTCTATCTTCTTATTTGAATTTCAAATAAATCGGATAATCCATATGTGGATCCGATCCGCTAGGAATTTTTACTCCTATAAATAGGGGTGGACATGTATTGATAAGAATCATAGAATCATTAAATGGAATGAAGATTAAGTTAAGTTATTTTCATTATCTCATCTTTATCTTTTACTATAGCCGTTAAATCGTTCTTATTTTTTTAGGAGTAGATCATAGCCAAAGAAATATTTGGATCTTCCAAACCCTAGCCATCTTCCTCCATTAGCAGCTACCCTATAGCCACCGCAGCTCTGTCAGAGCAACTGATAGAGACGGCCCCCAAGTCGTCTTCCCCACCTGCGGTGGGATCTAGGGCCAAAAATCCTAGCCTCCCACTAGCGGCCATTCGGTCGCTCTCGGCCCCCGCCTCTATGTTCGATCCCTCCCATAGGACCCTCGCACCTGAGCTAGACCGGTGGCAGCCACAACAGAAGGCTGAAAGAGCACCTTTGACGACCCTCCTCGCTGTAGCAAAACTACGACATGTGGCCGCATGTTCGGCGTTCCAACGACCACCAACGACCATAGTTGGCCTCTTGGGGCCGAATGCTACCCAATGGTAGCCACCGAAGCCGCTGGAGACCACCGCATGGCCGAACCCGACGGCCACGCTCCCAGCATTATTACCCGAGTGAGGCCACGTTTGGGTGGCTTCTACAGGCCTCACCACCGCCTCGACTACACGGCAGTGGGATTACGGGCACCAATCGTAGCTGCCGGGGGCCGGGGAAACCCCCGACGATGCTTCGCGGCCGCCGCTACAACCACCCGAGCCCGAGCTCGATATTTGGGCTTCCACCTTCGCTCGCCGTCACTCCGCCACCTCAAGGACCACCTGAAGGTTGACTGTCGACGGCCCACAACCTTGCCCAACCGCCGCCGATGCCCATGCAGCCCACAATAGCACCCCTAGGCCGAAATCTAATTTCAGCACTAGGGTTAGGGTTAGGGCAATCCTATGAGAGAGATGAAGTGCATGTATCTCGAGGTGTGCTAAATTTTTGTGATTCGGTTTGGCCAACTTGCCTGAACTAGTTGGGAGGCCATGAGCACAACTTAGAGCTCGAGGACAACCGGTGGGCCCATGCTATTGGACTGAGTCGTATCTATATGCAGACCTATGGGCCTACGAGCACGATGTAAATTAGATGATCTAGCTCGCGTACTAGTCACCTTGAGGACAAGGTGTCGCAAGCGTGGTGGATTATTACGATTAGACCACATGTGTTAAGTCGAGTCGACTCAAGTTAATTAGTTAGCTTTATCTTCTTGTTTGAATTTCAAATAAATCGGATAATTTACATGTGGATTCGATCTGCTAGGAAATTTTACTCCTATAAATAGGGGTAGACATGTATTGTTAAGAATCATGGAATCATTGAATGGAATGAAGATTAAGTTAAGTTATTTTTATTATCTCATATTTATCTTTTACTGTAGCCATTAGATCGACCTTATCCTTTTAGGAGTAGATCATAGCCATAAAAATATTTGGATCTTCCAAACCTAGCCATCTTCCTCCATCGGTAGCCACCCTACAATACATCCATCCATGACATGATCCGATTTCATCGATGTCGTCTCGAGTATGGATACATTTTAGGGATGTCTTTATTTCTGGTTTTAGTGTTTAATTCTTAAAAAAATAAATTTTCTGTATGTCGTGTTCAAATGCGGGTGGAGTGCGTTCGAACGCGCTTGTGAATGCCTACATCAGGTTCGCACATCCAAAGAGTGTGAATTGTGCGATCGAACGCGCCTGCGAACGCCTGCATCGCGTTCGCACATCTAGAGAGTACAAAACATGTGGGTTCGAACGCAATCGGGCGCGTTCGAACGCGGTCAACAAAAATCTACTGTTTTAGGGTTAATAATTATCATTTTTGAATTGTTTGGTTAGCCTCTAAAGGTGGATGGCAACCATAGAATCATTATTGATGAATTGAGTTTTTCCCTGCCGCATTCGTCTTCTTCTCTCCCATTCAATCGTTCCCTGGCCACGACGCTTCTAATATCCCTCGACCGGCCAATCACCCTATTCCCTTGGGGGCGACCCTCTCCTCCCCCTTCTTTCAATCTATCCATCACTTGCCCTAATCCTCCCACACCCATAACCCTTCCATCACCACCTACTCACCGATGCCACCCCATTAACGACGTGTTGGGATCTCTTTCCGAACAAATGACCATCAATAACCAGATGATGATGGAGGTGATGCGGGAATTACGGGTGACAAGGGAAGCCATGGCGAAAGGGAATGCACCATCGACCCCACGACACGAGTCCACTCCCATGAACCTAACGCCACCAGTTCAGAATTTGCAACCACAAGAGCCGCTGCCCCCACCCTATGGGCAGAGATAAGCAAGTATGGTTCCATCATGCCCAATTGCAGGTGAACCCAGCCGATGAGCAAACCACTAGTGGTTAATCAAAATCGAAGGAGGGGTCATCAACCATTCATGGTGCATCCTCCTCCGGTTAGATAAGGACTTGGACATGATCTTGATCGAGACAACGACATCCGTAGGCAAATCGTGCGTCTCGAATTCCCCAAGTTTAAAGGTGGCGATCCGATTGATTGGTTGTATAGGGCGGAGAAATTCTTCGCAAACCAGGGTACGACGAAAGAATATAAGATGACGGTGCTTCCACCTTGAAGATGCAGTGCTTCATTGGTTTCGAGCAGCCAATGCCAATGAGGCTATCGAAACTTGGGCTGACTTTTGCGCCGATATCACACGGCAATTTGGAGTGTCGGGGTATGAAGACTTTGATGCCCTCCTCTCAAAGATGGTGCAAAAGACCATGGTTAGAGCATAGCAAGAAGAATTTGAGAGGATAAGTAGCCGATGCCAACCCCCATGGACGGATCAACAACTTTGCAGCACCTTCATCTCCGGGCTGCGGGGAGACATACAAGCCGACGTGAGGGCTTTAAAGCCTAGAACATTAAAGGAGGCCTTCGGAGATGCGGTGCTCATGGAAGACAAACACTGAGCCATGAAGTTACATGTAAAGCAGAACTGGACGAGCCAAGGAAGCCGCAATCAAGCTTAACCAACCATAGCGGCATGAAATGTTATCGGAGTATCAAGAACTGCTGCTGCAATGGATGGATTGGAGGATGTTGAGGGTGAGTTTGCAGCTGAAGATGAAGGTGTAGCTGGACATCAAAGAGGAGTAGTTGAGGAGCAACCCATGGAGGACATGATAGCCAAAATCTCCCTCCACGCATATTCAGGGATAGCCACACTAAGGACTTTGTAGGTGAACGGTGTAATCAAGACAACTATAGTGAGAATCTAGATTGACACCGGGTCCATCCATAACTTCATTGAGAAGAGGCTTCTTAAGAAGACTAAGCTTGAGTTGAAACTCACGGAAGGGTTCGACGTGACGATTGGAGACGGCGCCACATTGTGGGCAGAATTCATTTGTGGAGGTATGGAGTTGAGGGTGCAAGGCCAATTTTTCACCCCGAGACGAATGGCCAAACCAAGGTGGTGAATCACGAACTAGAGAAATACTTGCGATGCTTTGTGGCGGACCGACCAAAGGATTATGTCAAATTCCTTCCATGGGCCGAGTGGTCATACAATACTGCTCATCACTCTAGCATCGGCATGACCCCCTTTGAGGCAGTTTATGGGCGCACTCCCCCTGTCTTACGTGACTACGATAAACTCGCGGCGGCGGATAGGATCGAGCTCAACTTGGAACTTGCTGATCAAGATGAGACCTTGAGATAGCTCAAGATTCACCTAGCAACAACCCAAAATCACATGAAAAGACTCATGACAAAGGCCGGCGTGAGCGAAAGTTTGAGGTGGATCAATTGATGTTCATTCGAGCTCAACCGTACTAGCAATCCACATTGAGGCAAATTTTGAACCGGAAGCTGGGTCACAAGTATTATGTCCGTACCGAATGCTACAACAAATCAGTCCAGTAGCTTACCAGTTGGACTTACCTGAAGGAATCTATCCGATTTTCCATGTATCGGCATTGAAGGCCCAGATCGGGCCTAACCATGTGGTGGGTTCGGCCTTGCCCAAACCAATAGAGGAAGATGGCTCAACTAAATCGGTCCGAGTCTTAGTCCGCAGGAGAAGACGCCATGGATCCAGATTGGAGACCGAAGTGCTGATCGAGCAGCTAGGCAAGCCCACTGACGAGTCTACTTGGGAGCTAGAGTCAGATATCATGGACCACTTTCCTAATTTCAAACCTTGAGGACTAGGTTGCGGAAGCGTGGTGGATTGATACGATTCGGACTTCACCGATGTCGCCTTGAGCATGGATATACTTTAGGGATGTCTTTGTTTCTAGTTTTAGTATTTAATTCTTAAAAAAATAAGTTTTCTTTATGTCGCATTTCAAAGCGAGTGGAGTGCGTTCGAACACGCTTGTGAACGCCTACATCAGGTTTGCATATCCAGAGAGTGTGAATTGTGTTTGAACGCCGCGTTCGAACGTGCCTGCAAACGCTTACATCGCGTTCGCACATCCAAAGAGTGCAAAATATGTGCGTTTGAATGCAATCGGCGAAAATATACTGTTTTAGGATTAATAATTATCATTTTTAAATTGTTTGGTTAGCTTCTAAAGGTGTGGATGGCAAGCATGAAATCATTATTGATGAATTGAGTTTTTGCCCTGTCTCCTTCGTCTTCTTCTCTCCCGTTCTCTCATTCCCCGACGATGCCGCTTCTAACCTCTCTCGACCGGCCAATCACCCTAGTCCCTTAGGGGCAGGCCTCTCCTCCCCCTTATTCTAATCTATCCATCACTTGCCCTAATCCTCCCATCACTCATAACCCTTCCACCACCACTTACTCACCGATGCCACCCTATTAACGCAGTCCACCACCATCCACCATCATCTAGGATCTCGTGCCTCCATCCACGGATCCTAAGATAGATTACCCAACGTTCGTCCACTAATCAAATGATATCTCGAGATCCCGATATCTGATTCGCTTGAAACTTAATTTTTCAGAAAGCTATTTTCTGGGATACAACGTATCAAAATCTACGACGATCCGACGTCAACATCTTTTGAGATCTATTTCCAAAGTTCTGTGTTAGATCCTGTCTAGATCTGAAATTCGGAATAGAACGAGCCTTCGCCAAAAAAGGGAGATCGTAGCAATCCACCACCACCCTTGGCCATCCACCACCCTCCGACAACTGCCACAACATTGGATATTTACCATTCTGCCCTCTCTGACCTATCTCTACTATTTTATTTTTAACTTTTCATCCCAACCTTCGATTTAGCTGAAACTAGAGCCATTAGAACCCTAAACTCATGAGGCTACCTCCACCTAAATTTTCATAATTTTCTTACGTCTGGATCAGTCCAGATCTTGTATGTAACATATAAAGAAGTCATCACAAATGAAGCTGAAAGCTTATGTAGTCCTCTTGACGAAGGGAGCCTAGGTATAAAGAGTTTAGCCATCACAAACGAAGCTCTTATCCTAAAGCTGGCTTGGAGGTTGCTTTTGGCGAGGTTATTAAAGGAGAGAGTTTAGGAATTCAATTGCTTAGTCCAGCTCGAAGGACTCGTGGGTCTGGAATGGTAGGTCAAGGAGACACTCAAAATCAATTTGTGATGGACTATGGAAATGGAGAATCGGTCAACATCCTAAAAGAACCGGTCAACATCCTAAAAGAACCATGGATAAGTAATTATGACATGGAGAATTTAAGACTCCCCCCTTAGGTTGGGTGAGTAAAGAACCTTACGATAGACTCTGCCTAGAACTGAGGAATAAACAAAGAACTTCTTCATCCAAGAACAATGGAACGTATCTCTCAAATTAGAATCAATCACTTAGCTAGGGTTGAGATGCTTGACAAGCTCATCTAGACCAATGTGACAATAGGTTTATTTAGCTACAAATCTACTTACATCGTGCTATCAAAGGGCCACTAGCTAATTCATCATTATCCAACCATCACTTGAAGACATGGAGTTGTATTTGGGAAACACACACTATCCCCCCCATGGTATAGATATTTATGTGGTGGAGAGTGTTAGGAGCCTTTCATGTCAGAACGAAACTCAATAATTATCTTTAACATATAGAGCATTCCTGCCTACTCTGTGGGGAGGCAGAAGAGATGGTATAGCATCCATCTCCTTCTACTCTGCCCTTTTGCAACGGCAATCTGGTTCTCAACCAAGTTTGCCCTTCGGACAAACAAATTCCTTGTAATCTTGACTATTGGATCCTCCACTATATCACCATCATCTCTAAGGAGGACCTTGCATACTGCTATGGGATCTATTGGAGCATATGGAATGCCCGCAACAATCACCAATTCAAGAAAATGTCACCATGCCTGAAACATCCAAACCTCTAAATACACGTGTAAACCGCATGGGTAAATCCCCCCCACGCGGTGCATCACATGACTTGTCAGTACAAGGAGTTCACAAGGTACACAACAGCACAAATTCACCATAAATAAACTCAACTATAAGAGTCCGGATACAAGTTCCACAAGCCACAACAAGCCTTCTAAATACACATCCAAAATACAATGCTAAAGTCCAAAATACATCATCAATCATAATGCCCTCGCAGGGGCTTAATACAACTAATAAACGTACTAAAAATGAAAGGCAACTACTCCTCGCTACCCAAACTTGTGTCCCCTAACTTTGAAATAATGCCACCAAGAGGTGGTGAGCTTACAGCCTAGTAAGTAGGATCCATACCATCTAAAATAATAAAATCGCATGTGTATATACATTGTATGCCTATATTTGCTAGCGATAACTATATGCTCATTGAAATGACTTAATATGAGTTACTAAATCAATGCAATCGATAAAGATTACCAGTCACTATCCTAGAACATGCTAGTTCATAACGTATCAAGATAAGTCCACACAGATATAAAGCTTGATACAGTCTCTTATTCGTACACATCTCAATCATAGTGTTTACATGTTATATATAGCAATAAAATAACAGTTTAGTCATCTCATGCCTACCAAAGCATTTATCATACTTATCATCGCTCACCGAGCTATTCACCACACATGGTAAATACTCTCAAGAAACAATCATCCATCATCTCATACATTGAGGGGGGATATATATACATCTAGTGGTAATGCCACTTACACGTGTATGGTGACACTACAAGTGATCGGTTGTCTATGGCCATCAGACTAGGGACCCCGATTGTAAGCCCATATCTCACTCTCTCTAAATCATCACCGCCCTCAGCGGGAGAATCGGGAGCCCTCGGCTCATCAACAGACGCCCTAACCCTGCGTCGTCGGGTACCGCTAGAGGTTGCATGAGGTGGGCTGAGGGAGCAATCACAGCCCACCAAGGCTTGCTATGGGTTGCAGTCCAACCGTAGCCCGCCACAACAGAGTTGGTAGGCTGCGGCCTGTAGCCCACCAAAACCAGCTTAGTGGGCTGCAAACCAATGCAGCCCACTAAGGGGGGATGGGTGGGGGTTTGTTTAACCCCCACCATCACACACCATCTCCCTAGGGAAGGAGATCGAGGTGGAGAGAGGAGGTCCACGAGGCGGCTGGGTTGCGAGCGGCGTAGCACGAGGTCAGCGGCGCAGCATGATGCCGACGGCGCACCACGAAGCTAGCGGCATGGCCACAAGGTCGATGGGTTGGTAGGGTGAAAAGAAGGAGGGGAGAAGGGCCCGACGGCGGCGGGCCGCGCTCTATGGCCAGCGGCCATGGGGAGTCCTTCCTCCCTTCAACAAGGGCCCGAAGCCCAACTAGGGAGGGTTCCTCACCTCCCACCCAAGCCCTTAGACCGACGGCCGGATGAGGGGTCGCGACCACCGAGGACGATCACGAGAGGGAGGGGAAGCAAGCTATCGAGACTTAATGACGAGGTTGAGGCTTACCGCGCACTCGACTTCGTCAGTTCTGGGGCTCTGTTGGCTTCGGCCTCCGCAACTCGCGAGAGAGGGAGAGAGGTGGAGGAGAAAATGGGGGGGGGGGGGGTCGGGACGGCTGCGGTGAGGGAAGAAGGAGATAAGGGAGATGGGGAGGGTGGCGTGCATGGCAAGGTATGAGGAAGAAGAAGGAGAAGAGAGGACGGGGGGGGGTGGCAAGCACTTGTGACCCGCACTGGTTGCTACTCATAGGACAAGTCCTTCCTCAGCTAGATAGGTTCCTCCCTCAAAACATGTAACGGGTCATATAGGTACTTTCTCAACACCGACACATGGAACACATTATGAATCTAAGATAGCTCTGATGGCAAATCCACTCGGTAAGCAACCGGTACTATTCGTGGCAAGATCACATAAGGGCCTATATATCGAGGGCTCAGCTTTCCCTTCTTCCCAAATTGAAATACCTCTTTCCACGGCGAGACCTTGAGGAAGACCTTGTCCCCGACCAGAAACTCTAGATCTCGGCGTCGACGGTCGGCATAGCTCTTTTGTCGACTTTGGGCAACCTACAAATGTTCTCGTACCTTCTGCACCTTGTCCACGGTCTCCTCGATCAGCTCTAAGCTCTTTATCTTTCGCTCCCCAACTTTATCCCAACTAATAGGTGTCCGATATTTTCGTCCATATAAAGTTTCATAGGGGGGGCATCCCAATGCTGGAGTGATGACTATTATTATAGGCGAACTCAATTAGGGGAAGGTGTCGGTCTCAACTGAGTCTGAAGTCTGCAATTGAGGCACGTAGCATGTTCTCTAAGGTCTGGATCGTCCGCTCTGACTGACTGTCAGTCTGAGGATGATAGGCAGTGCTGAATTGCAATTTGGTACCTAGTGACTTAGCAAAATGATGCCACAGCCTAGAGGTGAACCTAGGATCACAGTTAGAAGTTATAGAAACTGGTGCCCCATGGTGGGCGAAGATCTCATCCCTGAATAAAGTAGCTCGATGATCCATAGAATTAGTGGTATTGACCAGGAGGAAGTGAGCTGACTTGGTCAATCGATCCACAATCACCCATATAGAGTCTTTTTTCTTCAAGGTCTTTGACAGACCCACCACAAAGTCCATAGTGATATGCTCCCACTTCCACTCAAGAATAGATAAGGGTTTGAGTGTCCCAGTCGGCCTCTGATGTTCAATCTTGACCTGCTGATAAATCAAGCATCGAGCTACAAATTCTGCAATGCTCTTCTTTAGTCCCAGCCACCAGAAGTATCTGCGAACATCATGGTACATCTTCATCTCCCCAGGGTGCACACTGTAAGAAGTCTGGTGAGCTTCCTCCAAAATCTCCCGACGGAGTTCACCCACGTCAGGTACACAGAATCTATCTCCAAACTTCAGGGTTCCCAATCCATCAAGGCAAAAACCCTTTTTACCTGAGTCTCGAACTTGCTGGAGGACTTCTAGTAAATGTGGGTCTTCTGCCTGTGCAACTTTGATCCTCTCCGCTAGAGTCGGCCTCATAGTTAACCGGGCCAACAGTCTAGCACCCACATCTTTATCTATGATGTGCATGTCCAGCCTCTGCAAATCTCATAGGATGTCCTGCTACTGAATAATCAAACTAGCCAAATTCCCCATCGACTTCCTGCTCAAGGCATCAGCCACCACATTTGCCTTCCTAGGGTGGTAGTTAATAGTGCAGTCATAATCATTCACTAGCTCAAGCCACCTGTGCTGTCTCATGTTCAACTCCCTCTGGGTGAATAGGTATTTCAAACTCTTGTGGTCAGTGAAGATCTCGCACTTCTCCCTGTAGAGATAATGCCTCCAAATCTTTAGAGCGAACACTACCGCTGCTAGCTCCAAGTCGTGGGTAAGGTAGTTCCGCTCATGGTTCTTGAGCTGCCTGGATGCATAAGCGACGACTCCGCCCTCCTACATGAGGACACAACCCAAGCCTGAGTATGAAGCATCACAGTAGACCTGGTAGCCCCTTCCATTGCGAGGAACTATAAGGACAGGTGCAGATGTAAGTCTCCTCTTCAGCTCTTGTAAGCTCTCCTCACAATCAGCTGTCCATTCAAAACACTGATCCTTCCGGGTTAGCTTAGTGAGGGGACTGGCAATTTTTGAAAATCCTCCCACAAAACGTCGGTAATACCCGGCCAAACCTAAGAAACTACGAACCTCCGAGACGGTACTCGGTTGCCTCTAATTGAGAACAGTAGTGATCTTGGATTGGTCAACCCGGATGCCCTCTTCTGAGACCACATGCCCAAGGAACACCACTTCCTCCAGCCAAAATTCACACTTGGAGAACTTAGCAAATAACTTTTCTCTCCTTAGCACCTGCAGTACCAACTGAAGATGCTCTTCATGCTCCTATTCTGGAGGCGAGTAAATCAAGATATCATCAATGAAGACCACCACGAACCGATCCAATAAAGGGCGGAAGACTCGGTTCATCAAGTCCATGAAGATAACGGGTGCATTGGTCAAGCCGAAAGGCATAACTAGGAACTCATGCAACTGGTACCGGGTATGAAAAGCGGTTTTTGGGACATTCGCTTCCCTAATCCTCAATTGATGATACCCAGATCTCAGACCAATCTTTGAGAAGACGTGCGCTCAACGCAATTGATCAAGCAGGTCCTCAATGCGAGGTAAAGGATACTTATTCTTCACCGTCAACTGGTTCAGTTGTCGATAATCAATGCAAAGGTACAATCCTTCTTCTTCACAAATAGAACTGGAGCACCCCAAGGGGATGAGCTAGGCGGGATGAGTCCCCTACTTAGCAGGTCATCGATCTGCTCTCTCAGTTCTTCCACCTCCTTCGGGGCCATACAAGTAAAGTGCCTTGAGACTGTCCTGCCCCTGGAATCAAGTCAATGGTAAACTCAACTCCCCTGTTTGGGGGAAGCCCCATAATGTCCTCAGGAAAAATATCTGGGAACTCCTGCACCACTGGTAAGTCAGTTAGGGTTTGGGTCCCAGCTGACTCGATAGACATGATCGCCACCAACTGTGAACGGTCCACCTGTCAATCCTTACACAATTGACACTCAATGCTATCATTAAGCTGCAAGATGACCTCCTTGCTGTAGTAGTTAATACTGGCATGGTAGGTGGCTAACCAATCCATCCCTTGAATTAGATCAAAGTCCTACATCTCGAGGGGTAGGAGGTCCGCCTTAAAGTCCCTCTCACCAATAGTCAAAGTGCAAGAACGATAAACATGGCGGACTTCCAGAAAGTCACCAAGTGGGGCGGCTATAACTAAGGGCTCCACAAGAGGTCCCGGCGCCACATCCACATTTTCCAGGAAGGATGTGGAAATAAAAGAATGGGTGGCCCCGGGGTCAAATAAAATCCTAGCGGTGTGTGCAAATAAATTCATAGTACCTGCCATTGCGTATATAAGTCTTAACTAACACAGGAAACACATTTTTCACAATATGTAAATTTGCACTGGGTCAGGAAGGAGGATCTAATATAATGTATGAATAGGATATACGTAAAACTTGAAACATGATTAATTTACTCGGTTACCTGTGGCCACCTCATTGGATGCTTCAGCATCCCGTAGGGTCATAGCAAAAACCCGGCCGGTACGTTCGCCCTGCCCTCTGCTAGGAGGTCCTGATCGTGCACCCCCGCAACCCTACTCGCGACAATACTGGCTCCCGATGCTCCAGATATAGCAGGCGTGGTAGGAGTGGTTGGCGCTCTAATCAGCAGAGGACACTACGTGCGGACATGCCCAGATTCTTCACACTGGAAACAGGTAACGCGAGCACTGAGGCAGTCACGAGATATGTGACCCCTCTTACCGCAAGCAAAACAAATCTGACCCTCAGGGGTAGACGATCGTGCAAAACCACCACTGCCTGAAACTGCTGCTGACCTCTCACCACTAATAGAAGGACGAGCCCTACTTGGCCCGCTTGAACCCTGAGGGCTGGATCTACCCAGGGTAACACTAGAACCTGCGCCGCTAGCATAGGGGTGACACCTCGGTCGCAGGAAGGTCCCACCAGAATGGCCTCCACGTGGACGCCCATCAAAGTGGTCGGTACGACCCGCTGCCCGCTCCTGATGCTGTGATTGCTCCTCAAGTAAGTCCCTCTCCGCTATCCCCACACTCTCCACCAGCTCTGCATAGGACAGGTTCTTCATCATGTTCACCTGCTTACGGATCTCAATTTGGAGGCCCATCTTGAACTGGTCAGGCTCTTCGATGAGCCTCTCTTGCTGTCTGACAAGCTGTCCCAAGGCCTCAATGCTAGTTGAAGTACCGACAGCTGGTTCGTCAATGGGGGCTGAAACCCATCCACGACCAGTCGCACGAACAGACTGAGCACGTCTAGGCGGCATTCCTGGTAAGTTCAACGCAGTTTAGTTCTTAATCCACAAGTATATCAAAAGTCGTGTGTGACTCTATTATTCATTATTCCAAGTTATTCATTATTATTATCCACTTCCTATGTATTTGGATGATATCTAGGAAGACTTGCAAGATTTATGGTGAACCTAGGCTCTGATACTAAGTTGAAACATCCAAACCTCCAAATACACATATAAACCGCGTGGCTAAATCCCCCCCACGGGGTGCATCATATGACCTATCAGTAGAAGGAGTTCACAAGGTACACAACAGCACAAATTTGCCATAAATAAACTCAACTATAAGAGTCCGAATACAAGTTCCACAAGCCACAACAAGCCTTCTAAATACATATCCAAAATACAATGCTAAAGTCCAAAATACATCATCAATCATAACGCCCTCTCAGAGGCTTCATACAACTAATAAACGTACTGAAAATGAAAGGCAGCTACTCCTCGCTACCCGCGCCTACGTCCCCTAACTCTGAAATAATGCCACCAAGAGGTGGTGAACTTACAGCCCAGTGAGTAGGATCCATACTATCTAAAATAATGAAATCGCATGTGTATATACATTGTATGCCTATATTTGCTAGCGATAACAATATGCTCGTTGAAATAACTTAACATGAGTTACTAAATCAATGCAATCGATAAAGATTACTAGTCACTATCCTGGAACATGCTAGTTCCTAACGTATCAAGATAAGTCCACACAGATATAAAGCTTGATACAATCTCTTATTCGTAGACATCTCAATCATAGTGTTTACATGTTATGTATAGCAATAAAAGAGTAGTTTAGTTATCTCATGCCTACCAAAGCATTTATCATACTTATCATCACTCACCGAGCTATTCACCGCACAGGGTAAATACTCTTAAGAAACAATCATCATCACATAACCATCCATCATCTCATACATCGACGGGGGATATATACACATCTAGCGGTAATGCCACCTACACGTGTATGGTGACACTACAAGTGATCGGTTGTTTATGGCCATCAAACTAGGGGCCCCGATCGTAAGCCCATATCTCACTCTCTCTAAATCATCACCGCCCTCAGCGGGAGAATCGGGAGCCCTCGACTCATCAATAGACGCCCTAACCCTACGTCGTCGGGTACCGTTAGAGTTATATCCCTGCCTCACAATCATGTTCTTCTATCATCATAATCTAGTCTTGACTATGCAGTATAACTACTTGAATGCCACACAGGCTCCCGACCTGAGGTGTAGGTCGCTAATAATATAATCATATAAAATACAGTCTACCCTTAACCCTAGGCTGAGTGAGTAAGGGTACTACCTAGTCAGAATTTGACTACTAATGCTAGGTGGAAGTGATACAGTGTCTATGCGTGTATAAAACATGTCATAGTCATCATGATCGTTACATTCTATATTCACAACAGATATACATATATGCAAGGGTATATCATACAGGATACATGTAGAGCATCATCACACTAATGTTTATGCTACATTAACATTCTCATAATATCATGATGAGCAAATTATCAATAACTATATATGTAAAGATATAATATGGTATACTAAAAGCATGTATTAATACCGACACTTCCTATAGTGTCATGATAGGTATAATGACTGTAACTACATTATTCTAGATTTGTATAACTCTACTCGCCTAGGGGGGTCTCCAAAGTATGCTAAATCTCGTCAGCTAACCGGCTCCTCAAGAATCCCAAAATCCTCCTCACGAGGTGTCAATCCTATTAATTCACGCAAGTAACGCCATACGTAAGAGTAGCAAACTAATATAATTAATTATCTTATTAGAGAATTTATGTTTAAGCATATACATGAGTCAGGGGTCTGATAGGGTGAGTTCTATGTTATCCTAAAAATTCACATGATAATAAATTGTCATTACTAGGGTTAGGCTAATTAAATTGGGTGAAAATAGATAAACGAGATTATAGGATCCAAATGGCCTCAAATGGGCTAGGCTAGATGTATTGGGATAGGCTCAAACCTAACCCAATAGGCAAGAGGGCCTTGGTGGGCTGCAGTCCAACTGTAGCCCACAAGGTTGCATGAGGTGGGTTGGGGGAGAAATCACAGCCCACCAAGGCTTGTTGTGGGTGCGGTCTACAGCCCACAGAGTTGGTGGGCTGCGGTCTACAGCCCACAAAAACTTGCTTAGTGGGATGCAGACTAGTGCAGCCCACTAAGCGGGGATGGGTGGGGGTTTGTTTAACCCCCACCCTCCCACACCATCTCCTCCTGAGGGAAGGAGATTGAGGCGGAGAGAGGAGGTCCACGGGGCGGCGGGGCTGCGAGCGGCGCAACACGGGGCCGGCGACACAGCCACGAGGCCGACGGCGCAGCACGAGGCCGCGCGGCATGGCCACGAGGTCGACGGGTAGGTAGGGGGAAAAAGGAGGGGAAAAGGGCTCGACGGTGGCGGGCCGCGCTCCATGGTCGGCGGCCATGGGGGTCCTTTCTCCCTTCAACAAGGGCCTGAAGCCCAACTAGGGAGGGTTCCTCACGTCCCACCGGAGCCCTCGGATCGGCGGTCGGATGCGGGGTCGCAGCCGCTGAGGACGATCGTGAGAGGGAGGGGAAGCAAGCTATCGAGACGAGATAAGGGAGATGGGGAGGGTGACGTGCACGACAAGGGAAAGGGAAGAAGAAGGAGAAGAGAGGACGGGGGGGCGGGGGGTGGCAGGCACCTGTGACGCTCACGGGATTTTTTTTTGTTTTTTAAATTGGGGTGTTACAATGCCCCTTTTTGGTAGTAAATGAAGCTACGGCTGTCCTCATGAGGCGAGCAAAGGTGGAGGAGTTGCAAGAAAGCTACGCGTTGCATAACTCACGTGAAATTAGTAGTGGAAACGTGTTGTATGAATGCCACGTGGCTACCCAGTCGACCGTTTTAAGATTCAAAGCTAGTCTACTGAACTCTTAGCTTGATGCTAGATAGATTGGAAATCAGCTTGTGGGTGTGGGGATCTTTATTTGTGATGGTCAGTCACGAACTAGGAAAGACATCAAAATTTTGCCCTAACACTCTCTTTTGTGAAGCTCATGCAATCCTGTTGGGTTTGAGAGAGATCTTTAAGGATGGGAACCATCAAAAGGGGTGAATCTTCGGTGACTCTTTGATGGTAGTAAAGTCTGTGAAAGGTTTGGTGGATAAAGTGCATTGACGAATCCATCATAAAGTAAGAAGTTTCTACAACTTTGACCTCAATTACAGATTTGCTACATTAGTCATAGAAACAATGGTAGGGCCCATAATCTAGTGCAATTTGCTATCAAAAATTGCCCTCGTAAACTCTAGACTGGTCCTCAACTCGACCAATTTTGTAACCTTGCACCCTGATGAATTTCATCTACGGACTTTACATCAAAAAGAAATAAAGAGTGTAATATATTAGGTAATATTAGATAGCTTTCAAACTATGTAAAGCAATTTATGGAAGGACAATATGATCTTTTTAATTGTAAATTTACTTTTAAGTTAACTATTGATTAATTAGATTTAACGAGGGACTGCCATTTCTAAAAGAGCTAATGGTTTTGGTGGTTATGATATTTTAAGGAGTTAGGTGACAATTATGATATATATATATATATATATATATATTTATTGATAGATCATGCCCCTAAGTTAATTATGAGTTAAACAAAGGGGCTAGCTCTTCTCAATATATAAATTAGATAACTGGGCAAACTCTATTATGAAAACAGGCTATAACAAGCCCGAACTATATATCAAATATCACCCTAAACATTTACAAGAAATTTTAACCTATAACCTCTGCCATGGTAATTGAAAATCTCTCTTTGGTAATTATGCAAACATGAAGAGAGAGAGAGAAGCATTGATTCCACCTCCAGTCTTGGATAGATGTTCATGTCATCAAAGAGGGCAGATCTTTTGCACCCCTGTCTATCTGGCAGTCTGATAGCCTGCCAAAATTATTCAGCATCTAAAATAGAGAAAATTCCCTTTTCTAATATTTGACTTATCTTCTATAACATGTTGATCATCTTGCAGCTTTCCTGTTAATCTTAAAAGAGCATGACTCAAACAAAATGTGGTTAATCTCTGGTGGGGAATAAGAACTTAAACCGCTGAGCTAAACAAATGCTGTCTAATTGTAGTCCACTCTTTAATGCCTATCTAATTTGCTCAATTACAAAGATATCATGGTGATTGAATTGCATTTTAAAGGAGAGGCTAATACAAAAGTTATGATACTATACAAAGGAAGTAAAAGAAAAAACAAAATTTTCTTTCTGTTAAAAACCTTTAGTATCCAAAGAAGAAAAGGAAGAGTAGAATCCATATGCCATACTTGCATAAGAAGCAGTGGACATCTAAAGCTGAGGAAATTAGTTGCAAATGAATCTATAGCTCCTATTTCCCTTTTTTTGTGATACTTACCATCAGATAGACAACAACCCTTAATTTATTATCTGACCAGAGCTTAATATTCTCCAAAATCATATGAAACTTTTAGTTCTGCAAGTCTTTACATCTAAACTACAGATTGTAGACCAAGAATAAATGATGAAAGAATAAAAAAGAAAGAGCCTCATGACAGTCATCTACAATGAAATATCATTTACTCTTTATGACCATCCAAGAACACGAGATTATGAGACAATTATTTGGAAAAAGAGTCCAATTTGCATACATACATCCTGCTGTGTACTTCACATAATGGTACAATACCGGTAATCGTCCTCAATCACGTACCATACGTCACATTTCTGACAAGTCTTAGGTACAGAGATAGTTGAATCCTTCTTTTCATCCTTTGGTGGACCTATGCTTACAAGCTCTGCTGATCTCCTGAATTTCCTCATCTTTCTCATGATCTCACATGGATCAGCATGTCCTGTGATTGTAGCCATGTTCTTTGACGCATCGAGAACTATCGAGTTTATGCCTTCTATCCCTGCAATCAGCTTCATCACCTTCTTCTTGCACTTTGAACATAGCATATCCACCTTCACTACAATTTTCTGCAACAAAAAGGATAAATTTTTTTGTCTATCATAATCAGAACAACCATGTAATGAAGCAATTAGAACGGACCTTTGATGCACTTTTGGTGTCCATTTGGGTGAGTGAGCAACTCATTGGGAAGAGATGGATGCAAATTTGAGTTGCATTTTGTCACCTCTCTTTCTTCTCCTTATACGACAGTTGCAGAATTAAAAGATCACCAGCTCTGAAGACTAGGCAAAATGGAGTCATGATCAAGCTGGGGACCAAGGAAGACCTTCAGAAGAAGGCGCTTTAATTGATCATTGGTGAAGTTTGTACTACACTTTTAAAGTGGATATGACTGCAAAAATAATGCAGGGAAATAAGACAATTCCATTTGATTGTGGAGTAATTTTTGGGCTAGTGTTCTTCTTTGCCTTCCATTAAATTGAGTCTGCTACATTCGAGTTGCGAGAAGGTAAAATTTTATCTCATTGCAGATCACTTCCAATCTGTATAAAAGTGTACATTCCTTAACTGGTTGGAATTCATGATTATATGCTGGAATCTCTCTGTCTGAACAATCTGAGCATGGATTGAATGTCAACCGACAATGCACAGTTTCTAAAACTGAAATAGTACAATCTGGAGTTTGTTGGTAAAGAATCACCTTAATTCTTAAGGTATTTGATCATATTCTCTGGAAGCATATACAGCTCTCAACAAATATATCGGTTAAAGGAGAAAACTTGGAAGAGAATACAGAGACTGCAATGGAGTTCATCATTGTAATCCAACATTAGAATTGCTATATATATCTAGTTTAATTATGTGATTGAAAAAAAGAAGTAATAGTCTTCTTGAGTTCTGACAAATTAGGCTTTACCTCTTTTTCTCTCAGAAGTCAGAGCTGAGGTAAAGTACATGCATCAGCCCCAAACCACAGACATCATTGATAAGGAAGAATTAACATATCAACTGGCTTTCAGCTACCATCTTAAATGTACTACATGAGGAGGAGGATTATCAGCAAATCTTTAAATGATCCAGAGTGGCTGCTCACTGACAATGGAGAAGTATTACAAGGCCTCACGCTTGTATGAGTGTTTCGAGGCTAAACTCAGTGACATTGATCTAATTGGGACACCGTTAAGTTACTGCTAATTAATAAGGAAAGGTAGTAAATCTTTTTTCATCCAGTAGAAAAGATCCAATACTTAGGTTTAATCCATAAACCAACTTAATTAATACTACTCTAGCCTCTAATACAAATAAGATATGGGTGAATAAATATGAAATAAATTCATTTAGGCCCCTTGAACTACTGATTATTTTCATGTATTCCCATAAACTTTTATTTGGTACATAGAGATTTCCAATAGTTGAGGGGTATAAATGGTATCAAAATGGTTAAGAAATTTCTAATAGTTTAGAGGGTCTAGTGAAAAATATTTATCATAGTTTATAGGGTTAGTGAAATTATCTTGCACAACAGCGAGGAATTTCGCACTCAAAAGTTCTATAGCATCCTTAATACTTACATTTTTGCTATATCAGACTCAAAAATCTCTACAGGAATTTCCAAACAAATCTCTAGGAAAATTTATCATTCATATTCTATGCTTTGTCTTTATTATCATTAACATTGAAAACACACCTAGACACACGTATGTATCTAAACCCTAGGCAATGATATCACTCGTTTGCTTAAATAAAAATCGGAAGAAATATTAAAAACGAAAGGCAGAGATGAACGCCAAGATTTTAACGTGGAAAAACCCAAATGGGAAAATATCACGGATCCAAACTCGGATCAAAACCAATCACTAGAATAGTAGCAGTTACAAGATTGACTCACAAAACAACCCGTCGATCCCAACGAATTTGTTCCTTTCAGTCTTGCTCGCTAGAACCCACGATTCACCGCTTCTTGTGATTGACATCCAACCTCAGTAGCCCTCGAGATTGATCTTTCGTCTAGATAGCCCTTAAGACGAAATATTAAGCCTTCTAGAAGAGTAGGACCTTGTTGGTTGAAGAAACAATGTAGCCTCAAAAACTCTCCTTCAAAATTGCTTTACCAAACTCCATAGGGTTAGGGCATCACAATACTTATATAAGATCTCCAAGATAGAGCTAAATCCAAATTTTATTCGAACTCACGAAAGTCCAAAAATTGTAAACTTCATAGGTGCGTTCGAACGCGACCTATGTGCGTTCGAACAGCCTAACTTGATCTCAGGTGCGTTCGAACGGGCCATGACTGCGTTCGAACGCGCCATTAACAACACTCTCTATCTGTGCGAACACATATGCCCGCGTTCGAGCGCGCTTGTGAACGCGATGTTACTGTCTGTGCGAACGCATGTGCTCGCGTTCGAACGCATGTGCTCGCGTTCGAACGCGCTTGTAAACGCGATGTTACTGTCTATGTGAACGCATGCACTCGCATTCGAATGCGCTTGTGAACACGGTGTTACTGTCTGTGTGAACGCATGCGTTTATGTTCGAATGCGCTTGTGAATGCGGTGTTACTGTCTGTGTGAACGCATGCACTCGCGTTCAAATGCGCTTGTGAATGTGGTGTTACAGTCTGTGCGAATGTATCTGCTCATGGTCGAATGCACTTGTGAACGCTGCTCTCTATTTATGTGAACGCCCTATGAACGCGCTGTGAACGCAGTGTCAACGTGATGTGAACTCGTAAACTCTTCTCCATTAATCTTGCAATTCTTCAAAACAAATACTTTTTAGACTTGTATAAATGCTCATATACATGCATAAAAGCACTTAAGAATATTTTTTACACAATTGCCAACAATAAAAACCTAACAATCTCCCCCTTTAGCAATTTGTGACAAAACATCTAGTTTACAATAATTACAAAGAATTCTAAATGAGCATTCAACAAGTCTAAAAGTTTTAGCACTTTAATCCCTAACGAGCTTGCTCAGCCTATAAGTCATTCACGGCTAACTGTAAGTCTTGCACCTGAGTGCTAAGTTGATCAAACCGTTCAGGGAACTGTGGAGACTCTCCCCAAGGTGATATGAGTCATCGTCAAAGCTGTCACAAGAACTGTCTCGGTGTGATCGACGTTCAGCAACGGAAGAGGAGGTCAGCTTGTAAGGAGACAGTGGATCATGAGCTTGACTCCTCTTAGTTGTGATCTGATCCAATGGTTTCTATGCAGTAATCGAAGCTTTTGTGGCATCCACTCTCACACCACTCTGCATGCACAGTTTGGTGATGAAAATACCAAACAACAAACCTTCACGATGAGCTTCTTTTTGTGCAGCTGACAAAATAGAATCATATATTATAGCAGCCAAATCAATAGAAACCCCTGATAGCATCGCATGAAGGAGGAAGGCCCGATCCTGACTGATACTTGAATGCCGAGTCTTCAGAGTGATGTTGTAGAGACAGATGAGATGTAACATGCGAGCCACTAATGTCAGTTTTGCATATGGCATCATGTTACCTATCCACTCTTTCCCTTGTATTAACACATTACTAGCATAATCTTGAACAGTAGGAAGAGGATCAGAAGATGAATACTCGAACTCGCCATAGGAAGTTGGAATTCAACATGGATGACCTCAGAGTCCAAGTACACAGAGACCCCACAGACGGTGGACCGTATACATCGTTCCAAAAGAGTGGCATTGCTGAAAAACTCCCGGTCCATCCGACACACTGACAGCTATCCTCGCTCAGTGAACATCTTTTCTATCCTCAAGGCGGCAAAATCAGAGGTAACAATTGGCCTTTCATAGATTATTGGACGAGATCCAAAATTGTGTTTGTATCTCCTTTCAGCATTTGATGAAGTAAAGTTGAGAGCCGAAGATTGTGAAGAAGGCGGTCGTGGCTTCTTGGAAACTGCAGCTTTCTTAGGCATTCTAGAGAGAAAAAATAAATCGCGAGGTTCAACACATGCCCAAAGCATACAAAAATAACAAGAAAGCCAAAAAATTCTAGAAACCATGAAAGCCCTAAGTGAAATCCATCTTTCACGAGAAAAAACAAAGTTGTCACGTTCAATCGCTCAAGAATCATCAAGATATCAACTCTAACGTGATCAAAACTCGAAAACGCACGAAATCAACCAAGATCAAGAGGTTAAATTGAATAAAAAATAAGAAATTGTATGTACGATCATACCTCGCAAAAAGTGAAGGAAATATTGAAGATTCGGCCGAAAGACTCTAGATCTGGAGGAGAAATAACCTTTGAAAGAGTAGGAGTGAAAATTTTAGTGAAAAATGGGAAGATCGTGAAGATTTAGGAGAGAAAAAATAAATGGTTTCTAGGGTTTGGAAGGAGGAAGATAAAACCCTTGGGTTCAGACACAATGCGTTCGAATGCACTAGTCTGCGCGTTCAAACACGCCAGTCACCACGTTTGAACTCAAGAAGCCTACGTTTGAATGCCCTTTTTTTTAAAATCAGTAAAAAAATGAAAAATAGTTTCGGAGATGCACTTCTAAAAATTCAAAATAGATTTAAGACATAGAATATGACAAATAAATAAAATAGGTCATACACAAATCAATCAAATCATCAAGAGTATATTATGATCAACTCTAATACATCACTCAAATTATAAATTAATCTTGATTGATCATAACAATATGCATATGCAAGTTGAGCATAGATAATATGAAACAATCTTCTTAAACAAACTTTCCTATTTTAAACAATAATCCAACACAGTAGTCAAACCGACTTAGTATATAATTTTGCACTTTTTGACTTAATCACAAGAACTTGACAGAAATTTTTTCTGTATTTTTTTTTACTGAAACCATATAGGTGCAATGATGGCTTTCACACATGAGTAGGTAGCCCTTTTCTTGGAGTACATATCAAATAATGTGCAAACTGATATTCACATATATCACCCTTTTTTTTTGAAAAATTTTCAAGCAATATACTAAGTCAAACTGGACTCTTAATAAGATGGCTTTCACACTAACTCATTGTAGCCCTTTTCATTGATCTTTTATGAACATATTACTGATGACTAAGCATGAGGTAAAACTGTGCAAATCAAGGTTTAATAGTGAGCTATCTAAGAATATGGATATCGACCTCCTAAAAAAAGACATGTGTAGAAAGCGCGCGCACTCTGATCCTCTTCTACGAATCTACAACTCTCTTTACTGCTCGTTAGGGACCCTAAAATAGAAATGGAGTCACCACCTAAAAAATCACTAAAAATGAAAATTTATATATAATTACAGTGGCTATCTTCCTTCAAGTGACAGAGAGGATCGAGAAAGCATCACCCAAAGTGAATAAATCAGAAATGACACAATATATTACAAGATGACAAAATTGACTATAACAACTCATAATCAAGAAAAAAATCATATTTATATGTCAAGAATATATTTTAGAATCTAGAAGTGCATCACTTTTTTAAAAAAAAAAGAAACTCTCGACAAATCTAAAACTGAAACCAAAATAAAATTCAGAGTAAAAGAAAACCTAAAAAAACACGAACTGTCCAAAGCACAAATCCCTAAAGAAGTACGGAGATACTCAAATCTTTGAACATCTAAAGGTTTTGTAAACAAATCTCCCAACTGTTTCTCCGTCTCAATATGTTCCAATGCTATTACTTTGTCTTCAACTAGCTCCCGTATAAAATAATGTCGGATATCAATGTGTTTTGTACGCAAGTGTTGAACATGATTTTTGAATATATTAATAGCACTTATATTGTCACAATGAAGCACCATAGTATCTTGTTCAATGCCATAATCCTTGACCATCTGTTTTATCCACAATACCTGAGAACAATAATTGTCCGCTGCAATGTACTCGACCTCTACAGTAGATAAAGATATAGATTTCTATTTCTTACTGTGCCAAGCTACCAGATTATTTCCAATATAAATACAGCCACCTGGGGTACTTTTTCTATCATCACATGAACTTGCCCAATCAGAATCTGTGTATCCCGATATAATAGCACCCGAGTCATAAGTAAACCAAATACCCAAATCAATTGTGCCACTAACATATTTTATTATACGTTTCACGGCAAACAAATGTGTCTTCTTAGGTTCAGATTGAAACCTAGCACACACACCCACGCTAAATGCAATACTTGGTCTACTAGCAGTTAAGTACAAAAAACTACCAATCATGCTCCTATATAGTGTTTGATCAACACTTTTTACTGAAATTATCCTTTCCTAGTTTGGTAGTTGTACTCATAGAAGTTCTAGCATGTTTTGCTTTTTCTAAACCGAATCTAGTCACAAGATTCTTAGCATACTTGGTTTGAGCGATAAAAATCTCCAATTGAGTAATTTGAAGTGTAAAAAATAACTTTAACTCACCGATCATGCTCATCTCAAAATAACTGTGCATGAGATCTGCAAACTCCTTAGCTAAATATTGACTTATTACCCTAAAGACAATGTCATCCACATATATTTGTGCCACAACTAAACTCTTGTTCTCACGTCTAATGAATAATGTCTTGTCCACTCCCCCTCGAGTGAACCCCGCATCCCCTAAAAAAGTGGTCAACTTCACATACCAAGCTCTTGGAGCTTGTTTTAGCTCGTAAAGAGCATTTTTCAATTTAAAAACATGAGAAGGAAATTTATGATCTTCAAAACCCTTAGGTTGTTCCATATAAATATCTTCATTCATGATACCATTTAAGAAAGCACTTTTAACATCCATTTGAAACAATTTAAATTTTAAATAACAAGCAATGGCAAGCAGTATATGAATAGACTCTAATCTAGCAACAGGAGTAAATGTCTCATCAAAATCTATACCCTCAACCTGAGTGTATCTCTGTGCCACTAGTCTGGCTTTATTTCGAACTATACTACCATGTTCATCACTTTTATTTTTATATATTCATTTTGTTCCAATTACGTTCACATTCTTAGGTCTAGGAACTAAATACTAAACATCATTCCTAGAAAATTGCTCTAGTTTCTCATGTATAGCATTGACCCAAGAGTCATCTAACAATGCTTCCTTCACATTTTTAGGTTCAAAAGAAGATGTACAACATTAGATTTGTCATCTTGTCTTCAATGGTTCATTCATGTCTCCGATCACTTGTGATAGTGGATGATTTAGTTTCATTCTAGCAGATGGTTCTAGTACATTGCAGTCATCTTTATTCATTTTAACCTTGTCCTCATCCTATTTCTCAATTGCTAGATCAAGCTCCTTTCCAATGTCTTCGTTATGTGTACTTGCAAGAACAAAAATAGGAGTAGCTTTAGTTTTGTCAGCAGTGGATTCATCTATAATAACATTAGTAGATTCCATAAAGTAGAAGTGTCAAGATTGAATACTCTGCAGGTCTGCTATTATTAGAATACCCTAAGAAGATGCCCTCACAACTCCTAGTGTCAAATTTTGTCAAATATTCTCGATCATGCAAGATATAGTATTTGCTACCAAATACTCGAAAATATTTAACACTAGGTTTCTTACCTTTTCAGATTTCATATGTAGTCATTTTTATACCTGGTCTTAAATAAACACGATTTATCACATGTACCGCTGTATTGACCGCCTCAGCCCAAAACCTTTGAGGAACTTTTTTAGCGTGAAGTATAACCCTAGCCATTTTCTATACAACACGGTTATTTCTTTTCATAATTCCGTTCTGGAGTTATAGGAACTAAAAATTCATGCTAAATACCAAGAGAATCACAAAATATGGAAAAAAATTTATTTTCAAATTTTCTACCATGATCAGAATGAATCCTAACTAGGGTAGTATATTTTTTATTCTACAGTTTCAAGCATAGTGATTTAAAAACTTTAAAGATTTCAGACTTCTCACGTAAAAAGATAACCCAGGTATATTTGGAGTAATCATCGACCATTAAGAATATATAGCGTTTACCTCCAAGACTTTTCATTTTTGTTGAACCCATTAAGTTTATGTGGACTAATTATAACACACGGTCAGTGGTAGCTGCATTTACTTTCTTATATGAGATTCTAATTTGTTTTCCAAGTTGACACAAACCGTACTCTTTTTGACATTTCCTTCACTTTAGATATTCCTCTTACCACTTCTTGTTTGGACAGATTAAACAATTTCTTGTGATTCACATGTCCAAAACGTTGATGCCAAAGATCTGCAATGTCAAAAGAGGCACTGTTACATTTCAGTTTATATGAAGTTTCAACAACATAGCAATTATTAGATGTTCTAGATCCAAAACATATAATATTACCATCATGATCTAGAATAGTATAATCATTTTTGGAGAATTTTACCTTATAATCTTTATCACAAAATTGACTGATGCTTAGTAGATTTGCTTTCAAGCCCTTAACAAAAAGAACATTTTTAAAAATAGAAACACCAGAAGTACTTACATTTCCCTTATCTATTACCTTGGATGAATTACCATCTCCAAATATCACAACTCCCCTTTCATGCTCTTCGAGATTAGAATATAAGGATTTGTCACCTGACATATGTCTTGAATAACCACTATCTAAATACTACAAATCAGAATTTAAAGCTTTTAAGGCAGTATGTACAACATAACATTTCAAGTCACTTTTCTTGACCCATATGCCTTTGTCTTCACCCAATAAATGAAGGCACTCCTAGGTTTTTGTAAAAATTTGCAATGAGGTCGTATATGCCCTTGAATGCCATAATGAAAACATGTCAGAAAAAACCCTTTTTTACTCATTTTTTATTGAGGAGTATGTCTAAAGTTTATATTTTACACCGTTAAAAATTTACCAGTTTATTGATTCATCTTCAGTTTAGAGACACTCATCCAGGATTGCTTTGTAAATATGGTTGATGACATCAGGTTTTCTTCCTTTTGTAGACCTACAGAAATAAAGATAATTTTATTATTATTTGAATTACCAGTGTATCCAACTCTATACTTGTCTTTTCCTGAAATCTAAGCGTTTAGTATCTCGTCAAGTTTGTTCTTCCCTTTAAGAAATGTCACTTTCTTCTACAATCACTCTAGTTCAATTTCATCAGCCTTCATCTTATCTTTCACATCGTCAGGTTGTTGAGTAAGGATTTTGACAAGTTTAAGTTCCAGTTTGTACTTCTCCTCAAATTGATTTCTTTCTAGTTTGATTACCTTGAGTCGTTGAAGTAGTTTAAGATTGCTCTTCTTGAGTTTAAACGTCTCCAGGTACAAAGCATTATAGGCCTTTTGTATTTCTGATTCTTCTTCTTTAGCTGATAACACATCCTGTTCATTTGTACTATTAGAATCAATAGCAGAGAGTATTAAAAAGAGAGGAGACGAAAGCTACAAAGTTCTCTTGGTCTTTCTCAGAATCTTCATCAGATTCATCTAAGTCATCCCAAGTGACTTTCATAGCTTTACTCTTCCTCTTAAGATAATTAGGACATTCTTGTGCGATGTGTCCAAAACTAGAATATTCAAAACATCGAAATTTATTAATAGAATTCTTATTTTTCTATTTCAAATTATTGTTGCTCACTCAAGTATTCGGACTCACAGAATTCTTCTTTTTCACAAAGGCTTTATTTTTCTCAAGTTTTTCAGCATTTAACTTGTTTGGCTTCCAAAAAATTTATTGAACTTTTTAACAAATATGGCCAACATCTCAACATCTAAATCACCTTCATCATCAGACTCATCTAAATTTTGTTCAGCAGTGGTTAGGCTATACTTTTGGACTAAGTAGGTTTTGAAAGGCTAGACTCAAATGTTTATAGATTTCCAGCCAATTGTTCAACCTTTATAGAATCGATGTCCTTACTTTTCTCAGTAGCTGTAACGTTTGCCTGAAACCTTTCTAGGAGAGACTTAAGGATCTTACGAACATTCTATTTTCAGGAATTTTCTCTCTTAAGTTAAAACTAGAGTTGACTATATCACTTAGCTTTGCATAGAACTCATCAAATGTCCCATTCTCTTCCATACTTAGAGTTTCAAAACTAGTAGTCAACATTTGAAGTTTCAAAAGTTTTACATCCATAGTTTATTCGTGAGTAGTTTCTAAGATCGTCCAAGTTTCTTTTGCTATCTCACAAGTAGAAATTCTTCTAAATTCTTCCGAGGAAACACAACTAAAAATTATATTTATTGCTTTGCTATTCCATCCAATTTTTTCATAATCTGCCCTATCCCACGACTCTATCGGTTTTTCAATAAGCTTATCATTCACCATGTACATTGGTGCACTCCAACCGTTCACTACAGTAATCCATACTCACTCATCGATATACTTCAAGTAAGCTCTCATCCTAGCTTTCCAATATCCATAATTTGATCCATCTAGAATAGGAGATCTAATAGATGATTATCCATCTCTATGAAAATCGATGCCTATATGATCTTTGTCTAAAGGTGAGAGAACCCGCTCTGATACCAATTGAAAAAAATACCTAAACCCTAGCCAATGATATTACTTGTTTGCTTAAATAAAAATCAAAAGAAATATTAAAAAATGAAAGCATAGATGAATGTCAAGATTTTAATGTGGAAAAACCCAAACGGGAAATAATCACGGATCCAAACTCGGATCAAAACCAATCACTAAAATAAAAGCAGTTACAAGACTAACTCACAAAACAACTCGTCGATCCCAACGAATTTGTTTCTCTCAGTTTTGCTCACTAGAACCCACGATTCACCGCTTCTCGTGATTGATATCCAACCTCAGTAGCCCTCGAGATTGATCTTTCGTCTAGATAGTCCTTAAAACGAAATATTAAGCCTTGTAGAATAGTAGGACCTTGTTGGTTGAAGAAACAATGTAGCCTCAAAAAGTCTCCTTCAAAATTGCTACACTAAACTCCCTAGAGTTAAGGCATCACAATACTTATATAAAATCCCCAAGATAGAACCAAATCTAAGTTTTATCCGAACTCACAAAAGTCTAAAAATTGCAAACTTCGTAGGTGCGTTCGAACGCGGCCTGGGTGCGTTTGAACGGCCTGACTAGATCTCAGGTGCATTCCAATAGGCCATGGCTGTGTTCGAACATGCGTAGAAACAACACTTTCTGTCTATGCGAACGTGGTGTTACTGTCTGTGTGAACGCATGTGCTCACGTTCGAACGCGCTTGTGAACGCGGTGTTACTGTCTGTGCGAACGCATGCGCTCACATTCGAACGCACTTATGAATGTGGTGTTATTGTCTGTGCGAACGCATGCGCTCGTATTCGAACGTGCTTGTGAACGCGGTGTTACTATCTGTGCGAATGCATGCGGTCGCGTTCGAACGCACTTGTGAACGCGGTGTTACTATCTGTGCGAACGCATGCGCTCGCGTTCGAACGCACATGTGAACGCGGTGTTACTATCTATGCGAACGCATGTGCTTGCGTTCGAACACGCTTGTGAACGCTGCTCTCTGTTTGTGTGAACGCGATGTGAACTCGTAAACTCTTCTCCATTAATCTTGCAATTCTTCAAAACAAATACTTTCTAGACTTGTATAAATGCTCATATACATGTATAAAAACATTTAGAATATTTTGTACACAATTGCCAACAATAAAAACCTAACACACATTCTATCATATGGATATTTTTTTATATTTACTTTTAATGCCTCACAAATACCTTGAATTAACCTTAAGTTAACAATAGGTGATGCAATAGAGAACATTCTATTTGTATTTAAATAAAATAGATAATTTCACTTAGACATGAAGTATCACTATTTTTCGCATATATTTTCTAAACTTTTTATTACACACATATATGCCCCCTAAATTAAAAGATATATATATATATATATATATACATATATATATATATATATATATATATATATACAGCTCCTTGAATCAAGGGAAAAAGAGTAAATATATGAACCTCTAAACTAAATTTTTTTGGTTTAGTATGTGATTAAAAAAAAGGAGTTTAGGAAGTGTATATGAAAAATAATAATAGTTCAAGGATCTAAGAAAAATTATCCCTAAATAAAGACTAAAATACATAAAATACCCCTCATTTGATTGCAAAAGCTGGTTCCTCTCTTAATTTTATCTTAATCTTGAAATATTTACTCAAAGTATTAAGGTTATTTTGCATCTATAATTTATTTAACTAGTCTAGATGGTAATTTCCCATTAAAAAAACTAATGGTTGATTAGAGTGTGAACGATAATAATAATAAAGGCGAATAACTTGCTTAACATGCATTGAGAACTTGCATTACAATCTCATTGTATCATAAGGCTTTGCAAAACAATACTCCATTAAAAGCCTTCTAATATGAATAATAAAGAAGCCAAAAACCACTCAACTCCTCACTCATTTATTATTCATAACATTACCCCATTTATGTAGCCATAAATATGTTCTGACACATCCAGACTGTTGATAGGTGGAAACATGAAATAGAAACCCCACAATTTGTATCTCTTCCCAATAATAATATCTTGCATTACTTCAACTCTCTTGCATATATACATATATATTGATAAAAAAACCCATATGCATGCCAATCATTCAGTTGGTTTACAACTTCAGAAAGTAGGGGATCACTTGAGGAACAATTTTAAAAGGTAATGTATTGTTATATATATCTGCTAACGAAGGATATCCTGAAATTAGGGTATAAAAGAAATCCTGCATTTACACTCTTGACTATAGAGAAGAGTACTCAATTAGAGTCGTCATTAATGGCTATTAATTACAACATCAAGACAGTCACTAAAAATACATAGAGCCACACCATCACAGTCAAGAACAAGAACAATCACACATCAAGACTATTTTTGTTTAGAAAAACAAAGTTGGTAAAAGAAAATAATAATAACCATGATGGCCTTTACCATAGCAAATTAATTTCTCTACTACAATGGTAGAAAAATAAAAGAGTCACTCTACCTACTAGCATTATTACGAGATGACACTCTAACGAAGAGAAAAAGAGCTTTAAAAAAATAGCTTCTAGAAATTGAGAGATGCAGAGCCAACAATTAAGGTTTAATCTTAAAAAATTCCACTATCAAAAATCTCATTCCAAGACGAGAAAATCTCCTCCACTGGAACATATATACTTCTTCGTCTATTATCCACCTAGGAAAACCTCTCTTCTATCTATCTCTTGTGAAAAATCTAGGGCACACTATACTATGGACTATATAATCTCTTACGTGAAGATTTAACACTAAACAATTATCAATAAATAGTAAGTAGCGCAAACGCATGAGATTTACATGAAAAACCCTAAATTAGGGTAATAACCGTCGATCTTTTTCACTAAGATCAAATTAACCACAAATAAAATAGCAAATATAAAAACTGCTTACCGATTGCCCACTGAATAGCGCAACTATATATGAAAATCTTTTATTAAAGTGATATATTTGACTCTTGAAATCAAAACGAGCTTGTCTCAGTGACCCTTGAGACAATAATTTGTAACAACGAACAATGATAAAACGATCAAGAAAAATCCTTAAGCACCAAATTCTTTTATATTTTTTTTATATTAATGAACAATTCTCAACACATTTTTTGCTAGGGCTTTAGTTTTCGTTCTTCAATTGAGTTGCCTTCTTCTAGAGTTCAAGAACTTATATAGGTTTGCAAAATAGATGAAAAACTTAATTCAAGTCAGTCCAGAATAAGTTGTTTTTGTAGGGGCGTTCCAATACCCTTGATTAACTTGGGCTCTTCAACCTTGATTGAAATCGACTTTATATCATTTTCTTAACACAATCTATCAACACAATAAATATACAATTTTATTCATTTAATTGCCGATAAAATAATGTTACAATCTTTCTCTTTGTCAATTCAGTAATGAAAACCTATAACCTTAGTACAAGTGTCTAAATTACAACTGGCTTTTGTGCATGATACTCAAACTTGAAAATAAAACTACACATCACATCAAAAACTCGATACCATGTCAAGTCAAGAGATTTGAATATATTAGGAAATCTCTAGGGGTTTGCATATTTGAGTGATTTCTTTATTTCGTTTTGCATTTTTTTTTTTGCTTTGTTTACAAAAAAATTATACTTTTTTGGTGTGTTTTAATGTTTGTCGGATCTTCTTAACTATGGATTGCACTTTTTTGATTTGGGGCGTTGATCAATTTTTAGATTAATGCCGGGCAAGATTTCTCTTATGGGTTTTTTTAATCAATGATTAACTTTGAGGTATTTGTACTTTTTATTGGATACTTAGATTTACTCATATTTGTTCTTTAATTTAAACATAATTGACATGAGTTATCTAGGAAAATAATCTACTTCATACTCTCTTAATCCTCTGTTTTAGTGAATAACTATAAAAAATAGAAAAACCAAAAATTTACATTGTCCAATTTGATAGTGTAGTTTAATAGAAAAGGCTACCTATTGGGGAGTATAAAAGTTGTCTTGTTTAACATATAAAAAAATGGGCTAACTAATCCTGGAGCTTAAGGAGCAACTTTTATTTAGACTTACCGTGATTAGCCTTATGCATTTGTTTAGATCTTTGATTCAAATATAATTAGGGATGAGTTCTAATTTTTAGAAAGTATAAACTTTTTTTTTGGATTTAACTTCATCTTGCCTTTTGATTATCATTAATATTTTTATTAGTAAGGGGTATATTTTATTCATATTTTTCAGGGATTGTTGTTTTAAATTTTTGGGCATTTTCGGTTCATATTTTTTTGGCAATTTTTATGCATGAACATACTTCAATTGTTTGTATTTTCTAGCTACTAATTCCCTACTCATTCATATCTTAGAATTATGCCTCTGTCAAAATTGTTAAAAGTCCAAAAAAAATCTCGTAGAGGTGCATCTTCCTCTAAGTGGCCATGATTCTCTTTGCTTGCAAATGAAGAAAGATTTTTGAAATTCTTTGCAGACCCGTCGCTGTGCTTACTGAACGGCTAGTTCATATTTCTAAATTTTTTGAGTTGGGACTAGACATAGGGGTAGACAATGGTTAAATATTTCAAAAAATACACGGACTATGTGTATTGAAATAGTGCAAGGGTTTTATTGCAATGCTAAAGAATCTACTGGCTCATCACTTTAGATGGGGATAGAGATTGTTATACGTGGCATTGAAATAGAATTAAAAACAAACAATATAGCAGATCACTTTAATCTCCCTTGTCCATCTGAGCGACATGGTAAACCGATATTCAAAATGTGGTGAAGGAGATTGTGGGGCCCAATGATGTGTGGACAGAAACAAGATTAATTATGCCTCTTTATTTGAAAAGTATATAACTTTGAACTTGATTTGTTTCTCTAATATTTTTCTCAAGGCCCATAAGACAGCTTGACAAAAAAACATGCCTATTTGATTCATGCTAATGGCATTGGGGTTCCAATCAACTTTCCTGTGGTGATATTCTAATTTATCGAGGCTGCTCCTACACCTTTGGAGGGTTTGCCTTTCGAAACTTTTATCACAGAATTATATACTCGGTATGGAGTGACTGTGAATTCTTAAAGTTAGTGGTCCGTCCATTGGGTCCTTTTGGACTACCTACGCTCAGTAGGAGCAAGATTCACTCAATTTGTCTCTCTCACGGATCGGTGAGTGCCGAAGATTCCCACAATGCTGAGAGTGAATCCAAAGAGGCTGAGGATGCCACTACACATTCTCCACGGATATGTCCACTCAACTATAGCAAATTAATGCCCAACAAAAATGTCAGTCTGCATACCTTTAGACTTTCTGCACTGATATGTACTATTGCTTCCCTCCTTAGCTCGTTGACATCTTATTGGCACTTTGTAACAAAAATGGAGATATATGGGGACCTATGAAGATACCTTAGGGCATGTTTTTAATTTCTTTCTTCTTCTTTTAAGTACTTTTGCTTTCAAGATGACATGCTTTAATTTATGTACTTTTGCTTTTAAGATGAACTGCTTTTAAGTTAGACAATATGTACTTATGCTTTTTAGATTATGATTATTATCGATCGTGAATGCACACATAGGTTTGGTGAAAATATCGCTGAGCTGTAACTTCATTTGAATGTATTCTAAAGTATTAACTCTTTCCTTTATCAATTCACGAATAAAATGAGGCCTAATGTCAATGTGTTTAGTTATGGAGTGTTAGACTAGATTCTTAGAGATGTTAGTAGCGCTCATGTTGTCATAAAATAGTATCACGATTTCTTGTTCAATCCCATAGTCTCTGACTATCTGTTTTATTCATAACAACTGTGTAAAACAACTGACTACAACTATGTACTCAACCTCAGCTGTGGATAGTTAAATAGCATTTTTCTTTTTTACTGTGCCAAGCAACTAGATTATTAATGACACAAAAACACCCACTTGAAGTGTTTTTTCTATTATTAGAAGAACTGGCCCAATCTGTATTTGAATAACTAGTGATAGAAGAGCTAGTATATGAAGTATACCAAATTCTAAATTTTGCAATTCCGTTCACAGATTTGATAATACGTTCTACGACTGTCAAATGAGATTCTTTAGGACAAATCTGGTATCTAGCACAAATTCAAACATTAAAAGATATATTTGGCCTATTAACAGTTAGGTACAAGAGACTTCCTATCATGCTTTTATACAATGTTTGATCCACATCTTGACTAGAACTGTCCTTGCAAAGTTTTGAACTAGTGCTCATTAGTGTTCTAGCATGTTTCGAAGAAGTCAACCCAAATTTATTCACCAAGTTTCGAGCATATTTTGATTGAGAGGTAAAGATCCCTTCATCAATTTAAATAACTTGAAGTCATAAAAATAACTTCAATTCTTCCATCATATTCATTTCAAATTTACTCTGTGTTAGAGTAGCAAATTCTTGAGCAATCTCAATACATGTAGCACCAAAAATATTATCGTCAACATAAATCCGTGCTACAACAATATTTTTTAGATCTCTCTTTATAAACAAAGTTTTATTGACTCCCCCTCGAATGAAACCCGAATCCATCAAATAAGATATAAGCTTTTCATACTAAGCTCTATGGACCTATTTCAATATGTAGAGAGCCTTCTTTAATTTGTAAACATGTGATGTGTAGTGTGGGTCCTCAAATCCCTTAGGTTGTTCTACAAAGACTTCTTTATTTAAAGTACCATTCAAGAAGGTACTTTTGACATCCATTTGAAATAATTTAAATTTCATATGACAAGCAAGAACAAACAAAATTTGTATAAATTCTAGTCTCGCTACTAGTGCACATTTTTTTATCAAAATCTACGCCTTCTATTTGAGTATAACCCTAAGGAACTAGTCTAACTTTGTTCCTAATGATCATACCATTTTCTCAGTCTTATTTACAAAAAATCCTCTTGGTATCTATAATGTTCACATTTTTTAGATCTAGAAACAAGCATCCAAACATCATTACACACAAATGATTCAAGTTATTCATGCATAGCATTAACCCATGAATCATCTAATAAAGCTTTCTTAATATTCTTGGTTTCAAAAGATTAAATATAATATAGAAAAATTACCTAATTGTGCATTTGGTTCCTCATTTTCTTGGTTCTCGAACATCTGCATCAGTAGATGACTGAGCTTTACACATGTGCAACTTTTGAACTTTCAACTTCTTCTTTGCTAAATTTCTTTGCAGGTGCATGCAATTCCTTTTCCTCCTCCAAGGCAACATTAGTACATACAAAATCAGAATTAGAAGAAGAATTAGATAAATCCAAATTTGTATCACCAATAATGATATTAGAAGACTCCATAACAGTAGATGCATCTAAATTGAACACTCCATAAGCTCTACTATTATTTAAATAACCTAAGAATATTCCATCACTGCTTCTCGAATCAAATTTGGTTAAGTGTTCACGATCTTGAAGAATATAATATTTGCTCCCAAAAACTCCAAAATATTTCATATTAGGCTTTTTTCCTTTCCAAATTCCACAAGTTGTTTCTTTTGTTTTAGGTCTAAAATAAACTAAATTAATGACATATACAACAATATTCGCAACCTCAGCCCCAAATCTTTCAGGAACATTTTTTGCATGCAAACATGAGCCATCTCTTGGGCAACATGATTTTCCCTCTCTACTATAGCTTTTGCTGAAGAGTGTTTGGAGCATAATATTTATGCTTGATGCCATTGGAATCACAATCTTAGAATCTTTTTCATTTTGAAGTCGCAAGCATAAAGATTTAAAAACATCAAATGTATCATATTTTCTCTTAAGAAAGCAACCCATGTCAATCTAGAAAAATCATCTACCAAAAGAAAAAGAATATTTCTTCCCACCAATTTTAGTTGGGCTCGTAAGATCTATGTGTATCAATTCCAAAGGTCTTTTGGTGGTGAAAGAGTCAACCTTTTATGAGAGCTTAATGTGTTTTCCTATTTGACATAGTTCACATACTCCTTTCTTTTCTACATTCAGTTTTGGTATACCTCTAATAAATTCAAATTTTCTCAACTTAAATAAATTATTAAAATTCACATGAGCAAGGCTTTGATCTCATAATTCAAAATCATCCAAAGATGTAGAATTGCATTTCAAGAGAACATTCAAACAAGCACCATAGCAATTATCCATAGTCTTAAGACCATGAACCACAATATTTCTATTTTTATCTACAATCAAACACTGATTTTTTGAAAATCATACCTCATGAAAATTGTCACACATTTAACTAACATTCAAGAGATTTACTTTAAGCCCTCAACATATAGAACATTTTATAATCTTGGTAAATCAGGAGTGATCACAACACCTTTTGTTACAACCTTAGTAGTGTTACCATTACCAAAAGTCACACTATCTCATTATTTTAAGAGATCGGAATAATGATTTATCACTACCTCATCATTGCCTCTGCTCTTTGGGGCCTTTGGAAGCTGAGAAACAACAAGGTGTTTCAAGGAGAAGTGGAGCATCCTAGAACGGTGGCTAGACGTGTGATGCAAATGGCGGTAGAGTATGAAGTCAAGGTCAAAGAGAAGGGTGGCACGGAACACTAGGACAATAGCAAATGGTAGACATCAGAACGGGATGGGTGAAACTTAACACAGATGGCTCATTTAGAGCTGACTCCCTGTAGGCCGAAGAAGGTGCAGTCCATAGAGATGAGATCAACATGCTTTTAGGTGTGCGATGGGGCTCATTACATTGTGAGTCCGCCCTAGCAACAGATGCTTGGGCTATGCGAGCTAGTCTTAGATTGGTGAAAAGCTTGGGCCTTCGGAGCCAGGTGCTAATAGAGATTGACTCCCTTTTGTTGGTGAAAATTCTACATAGAGAAGCTGCGGTTCCCTGGCATATTTAGAACGTGGCAGCTGATTGTCTTAGATTATTAGGGGGATAAACGATGCTAAGGTTTTACATGTACCTAGGGAAAGGAACCAATTAGCTGACTAGGCAGCTAAGTGATCAGTTATCTCCAAAGTTTTGTAACATTCTTATTGCCGACTCCCTTAGCGGCTTAGCATTCCAAGGTAGGGGAGCACAACATTTTTGTTAGCTCAATGTAGCTCCATTACTCAAAAAAAAAAAAAGATTTATCACTAGATATATATTTAGAGCATCCACTATCTAAGTACCACATGTCGAAATTCAAAGTTTTAAGAGCACAACTTAGCACTTAAGATTATTTTACCTTTGCATTCTTCAAAGCATAACAGTTAGGCCTTATATGGTACATATTTTTTTATCAACCATTTTAAGTGCTTGTAGAAAAAAAAATTGTATAAGTTTTACTCAAATTTTTAGTATAATATTCTAGACCATATTTTTTTTTTCCAATAACTTGTGCATTTAAGATCTCATCCAACTTGCTTTTCCTTCGAGAAGGTAACTTCTTTACTAAGTCTTTCTATTTATAGTTTAGACTTCTCAAGAAGATCATTAAGCTTCTTCTTGTCTTTTTCTAACTTCTTCAATTTTTCTAAGGCTTCATTGTTAAACTTGTAATTTTTCTTTTTTTAGATTTTAAGAGCTTTAGTTTGCCCAAAGTCTTGATGTAGTTCTTCAATTTATATGACTCCTAGTACAGTTCATCATATGCCTTCTGAATATTCATGTCTTCATTGGTATTCCTCCTCATCTATCCTCACATTCACAATAAATTTATTAGATAAAATAATTGATGTAGTAAAAGCTACACATTTTTTTTGTTTGTTTTGTATTTTTTTTTTTCAATTGGTTTGGACATTCTTGTGCTATATGTCGAAAACCCTTACATTCATAACATTGGATACCACCACTAGGACTCTTGCCCTTTTTTTTTCAAGTTCATAGATTGAGTAAGAGCACTAGGCCCTTTGTTCTTATCAAGAGCTTAGATTTATGTATTTTAGTTGAAACATTCTTTAGTTTCTTAAAGAATTTCCTAATTTCCTAACAAAGAGAGTTATCATCTCTGGATCAAGATCACTATCATCATTCCTATCATCTTCAACATTTTGCACTGAATTCAAAGCAACCCTTTTAGATTTGGGCTGACAAAGAGTGGCTTCGAAAGTTTGAAAATTCCCAACTAGTTACTTAACTCTAATATCATTAACACCTTTATTCTCTTTAATGGTAGTAACCTTAGATCAAAATCTCATAGGTAAAGATCTAATGATTTTTCTAATAATACAATTTTCAAGAATATTATCTCCTAAGTTAAAACCAGAGTTGACAATATTACTAAGTTTAACATAAAAATCATAGAAATACTCATTTTCATCCATTCGTAGAGTTTCAAACCTAGTCGTAAGCCTTTGACATTAGGAGCACCCTCATGTATAGTTTCAATAATATCCCAAGCTTCTTTAGCAACTTCACAAGTGCAAATTCTGCAAAATTCATCTAGAGAAACACCAAATTGCATTAATGGCTTTAGTATTCTAACCACATTGTTCATAATCCAATTTAATTATTCCACTTGTCTAAAGTTTTAGTAACTTCTTTTTGATCGACTATCATAATTGGAGATATCCAACCATAAACAACTAAAATCCAAACTCATTCATCTATAGACTTTAGGAAGGCTTGCATTATAGCTTTCCAGTATGGATAATTAGATCTCAAGCAAAGCAAGTCTAGAACTAGATTGTCCTTTCCTAGAATATCTATATTTTAAAATATCTTTTCTAAAGTAAGAAAGACCCGCTCTGATATAAAGTAAAAAATCTAGGGCAAATCCTAATATGGGCTATATAACCTCTCATGTGAAGACTTAATAGTAAACAATGATTGACAAATAGCAAGCAATGCAAATGCACAAGGATTAAATCAACCATTAGTAAAATAGCAAATACAAGAACTGCTTATAAAATTACCCACTGAATCTCACAACTATATCTGAAGATCTCTTGTTGACTAAATCCCATGACGAATTATTTTATGTAGTTGATTGAACCGATCTCTTTGACTATTGAGATCAAACAAACTTGCCTCTGTGACCCTCAAGACAATAAGTTGTATCAAAGAACGATGACAAAATTATTAAGAAGAATCCTTAAGTGCTCAATTTTTTTTATGTTCTTTGATCAACAAAGAACTCTCAACAAAATCTTCGCTCGACCTTCAATTTTCATTCTTCAAATGAGTAACCCTCTTCTAGGGTTCAAAGACTTATAGATGAGAAACCTAATTCAAGTCACTTCAGGATAAGTTGTTTCCATAGAGGCGTTCAAACGCTTGATGGGTCATTTGAATTCCCCTAATTTAGTTGAGCTCTTCAATCTTGGTTGTACGAATGCCCACAAGCTATTCGAATGCCTTAAGGGCTTTTTTGCACTCAGGCATACGCGTTCGAATGCTCGTGTGGGTCATTCGAATGCCTAAAGCCTATGACTACTCTCGTGCAGGTGCCTAAGAAGGTTTATTGTTCTCAATCGTATGTGTTCAAATGCCCTTTGGGGCTGTTCGAATGTCTTAAGTAGGCTTTTGTCCTCGAGCTAGTGAATTCAAATGCCACCAAGGCCGTTCAATTGCCGGCTTGAAATCTTGATTGAAATCAACTTTATTTCATGAACTTTATTTCATGTTCTTTAAGCAATCCATCAACACAATTTATATCAAGTTTTGTTCATTTAATTGCATCATCACTAGGAAATCGAATTACCACACACTACCATTGTAACAACCCAGTTGTAAATGATAATAATATTAATTAAATTAAAAAATAAAAAATATTTTTGGGCATGATATGGTCAGGCACATTATGGCCACCCTCATGTCCATGCAAGTAGCTCGCATGGGGGTGCCACGCACCCCAACTGCCACTACTTGGTCATGGTGGGCCCACCTTCGTTGTACTCCCCTACTGCCTCTTTCTCTCTCTCCCTCTAAATCTATGCCAATCTCTCTCATCCCCTCGGTCTCTCTCAATATGTTCCCTCGGTCTCTCTCTCTTCCCCTCAAACTCTCTCTCACTTCCTCTGGGGATTCTCAACACCCCCTCCCCCATTGTCACCACCTCCACCACCGAACAGCAACCTGTGAGCTTCTTCCTCATCTCTTTCTCTCTCTCGCTCGCTTGATTTCTTATCATTGGGCTAGGGCTCGCTAGAACTGAGCCTCCGGCAAGAGGTCGATTATTGGTTAGCCAGCAGCGACTGATCCCCTCTCAACCGGCCCAGATCTGCACTTCCCCTCCCTCCCTTTCTCTTCTCTCTTCTCTTCTCCTTCTTCTCCCCTTTCTTCTTCTTATTTTCTTCCCCTTTTTACTCCATTCCACATCTACCTCTCTACAACAATGTTGGGCTCGGCCCAACATTGCAGTAGACTATGCTAGCCTAAGCCTAACACAGTAATAGAGCTTCCAAATTATTTTATTTTTTATTTTTATTTGATTTCTGTTAATTATTCATTTTATGTTAATTAGTTAATTTAAATTAAAAGTTTGAGCAGCTAATTACTTTAAGATTATGCACTCATTGATATAACTATTATCCAAGTACAGCTAGTACAATTGGTAATTAACTATACTTAGAAGCATTTACATGTATATAAATATATATCTATAAATTATATATTATTAATAGTTGTCAACAAATCGTCGGTAGTACCCCGTCAATCGAAGGAATCCCCTCAATTCCCGCTGATTAGTGAGAATTGGCCAATCCACCATATTCTTGATCTTGCTTGGATTGGCTTCCACTCCTCTCGCTGAGATTATATGTCCCAAGTACTCCACTCGTGGCTCACCCCAAAGGCACTTGCTCATCTTGACTTTTAATTGATTTTGTCGTAAGATATTCAACACCTCACGCACATGTCGTAAGTGCTTGCTCCAATTCCTGCTATACACTAGAATATCGTCAAAGAAGACGAGCACGTATCGACGCAAGAGCGGGCGAAAAAGGTCATTCATCAGCTCTTGAAAGGTAGTCGGTGCATTGGTGAGCCCAAACGGCATGACCTCAATACTCATAGTGGCCATCGTGAGTTCAAAACGCCGTTTTGTGCACATCTTCCGGGTCGATGTGGATTTGATATTACCCCACTCTTAAGTCAAGTTAGCTAAAGTAAGTCGACCCTGTAAGTTCATCCAGCAATTCCTTGATCACTAGTATTGGGTACTAATCTTGACAGTGATCGCATTCAAGGCTCGATAGTCGATGCAAAATTGCCAACTCTTGTCTTTCTTCCAAACCAGCAGCACCGGCGACGAGTAGGCACTTCTACTCGGTTGAATAATCCCTTGCTCTAGCATTTCCACCACCAATTTGCTGATCTCCTCCCTCTAGACATGTGGGTATCAATATGACCATTTGCTGGTTCAACCCCTGGAATGATCTGAATGCGATGATCATGCCGACGGTTCAGAGGCAGTCCTCAGGGCTCCTCGAAGAAATCCTTGAATTCCTGCAGCAGTTCTTGCATGTCAGCGAGTATTTCCTTCAATTGTGGATGTTCTGGTTCAGCAACAACCATTTTTGTAAGAGTAGAGCTCAATCCCCTACACATGGAAGTCCCAATAGTGGTTGTAACATCAGCCTTTGTCATGGTTGGTTCCTATCTAGCAGCACTCTTCGACCATTCTTTCAAAATGTAAGTGTGAGGTTTGAAAAATCAAATGTTACGGGCGTGAAGCTTTGAAGCCATTGGTTCCCCAAAATAATGTCGGCATATTCAATTCCACACCTCCACAAATAAAATCTGCCCGCAATGTGGTACCATCTCCAATTATCCCATCGAACCCGTCCGTGGATTCCGACTTAAGCCCAATCTTCCTAAGAAGCCTCTTGTCAATGAAGTTATGGGTGGACCCGGTGTCGATCAAGATTCTCACTGTGGTTTTCTTAACTACACCGTTCACCCGCAAAGTCTTTGGCGCGGCTGTCCCTGAATAGGCGTGGAGGGAGATTTTGGCTATCATGTCCTCCATGGGTTGCTCCTCAGCTACTCCTCCTTGCTGTCCAGCCATATCTTCATCTTCAGCTCCAATCTCATCCTCTACCTCCTCCAATCCGTCTATTAGCATCACCGATCCCATCGGTTTAGTGCAGCGATGTCCGGGTACAAACTTCTCATCACAACGAATGCATTAGTTTTTGGCTCTTCGTTCTTGCACTTGAGCAGGTGTGGGTGCTCATCCTAGACCTCTAGGCACGTACTTCATATCTTGGGATGGCTTCAAGGGTGCTCAAGGAGGCACCATTGCAGCAACGGTTCTTGGTACGCCGGTAACATTTCCTGTCGCTATGGTTGGTTGAATTGGATTGCGGCTTCCTTGGCTCGTCCAGTTCTATTTCAGGTATAACTTCATGGCTCAATGTTTGTCTTCCATGAGCATCGCATCTTCGAAGGTCTCCTTTAAGGTTCTAGGCCTTAAAGCCCTCACGTCAGCTTGTATATCTCCTCGTAGCCCGAAGATTAAGGTGCTGCGAAGTTGCTAATCCGTCCATGGGGGTTGGCATCGACTACTTATCCTTTTAAATTCTTCTTGATATGCCCCAACCGTGGTCCTTTGCACCATTTTTGATAGGAGAGCATCGAAGCCTTCATACCCCGACGCCCCAAATCGCCGCGTGATATAGGCACAAAAGTCGGCCCAAGTTTCAATAACCTCGTGGGCATTGGCTGCTCGAAACCAAAGAAGCAGCGCATCTTCAAGGTGGAAGCTCGCAAGCGTCACCTTATATTCTTTCACTGTACCCTGGTACACGAAGAATTGTTCTGCCCTATACAGCCAATCGATCGGATCGCCACCTTTCAACTTAGGGAATTCGAGACGCACGATTTGCCCACAGATACAGTGTCTTAATCTGGATCATATCCAAGTCCTTCTCTAACCGGAGGAGGATGCACTATGAATGGTTGATGATCCTTGCTTCGATTTTGGTTAACTCGACACGGTTCTGGTTCGTATTGCCCTACCCACGGATCTAGATCTCCAAGACGATCTCCATAGTGGTTCGCTCGTCGGATGGGCTCACCTACAACTGGGCCGGGTGAAACCATCCTTGCTTGTCTCTGCCCATAGGCTGGTGGCGGCAAAGGCTCTTGTGGGTGCAAATTCTGAACCAGTGGTGGTGGGTTCATGGGGGTGGACTCGGGTTGTGGGGTCGATGGTGCATTCTTGTTCGCCATGGCTTCCCTTGTCGCCCGTAATTCCCGCATCATCTCCATCATTGTCTGGTTGTTGATGGCCATTTATTAAGAAAGGGACCCAAACATGGCTTGAATGCTAGGCTCTTCCGTATTCCAATTTGGTTGGGCGGTTCCGCGGGTGGAAGTCCCCGCAACCATTTCCTCTTCCTCTATTGGCAAAATCTCATCTTCCTCATCTCGCCATGCAACCATGGCTCTGGTTGTTCTCATAGGAAGCGCGTGTCCGAGGAATGGTGGCTCTGATACCAACTTGATATGATCTCTCTCCTTTTGGCCAAGGCTCGATCTATTTCGATTTTTAGATCTGGATAGGATTAGACATGGAACTTTGAAAATAGATCTCGAAAAGAGCTTTCCAACAAATCTAGTTTTAGGCAATCGGACGGTGGGATCTCGAGATATCATCCGATCAGTAGATGAACGTCATAGAGTCCGTCTTTTGATCCGTGGATGGAGGCACGAGATCCTTGACGATGGTGGAGGATGGTGGACCGGTGATAATAGGGTGGCACCGGTGAGCAAGTGGAGGTGGAAAGGTTTTGGATGATGGAAGCGTTAGGGCAAAGTGATAGATAGATTGAAAGAAGGGGGAGGAGTGGGCCGCCCTTAAGGGACTAGGATGATTGGCCGATCGAGGGAGGCTAGAAGCGGCGACGCCAGGGAACGAGAGAATGAGAGAGAAGAAGATGAAGGAGGCTAGGGAAAAAACTCAATTCATTCAATAATTGATTCCATGGTTGCCATCCACACCTTTAGAAGCTAACCAAACAATTCAAAAATGGAAATTATTAACCCTAAAATAGTAGATTTTCGTCGACCGAGTTCGAACGCGCCCGATTGCGTTCGAACACACATTTTGCATTCTCTATATGTGCAAACTCGATGCAAGCACTCATAGGCGTTCACAAGTGCGTTCGAGCACAGTATGTACGAACCTGATGCAGGCGTTCACAAGCGTGTTCGAACGCACTCTCCTTGCGTTCGAACACAACATACCGAAAACTTATTTTTCTGTAAATTAAACAATAAAACAAGAGTAAAAGACACCCCTAAATTGTATCTATGCTCGAGACGACATCGGTATAGCCTGAATATACGGCCATCCACCACCGCCCTCGGCCATTCGCCAATCTCTGTCGATCGCCGCAACATCGGATAATTATTGTTCTGCCCTTTCTGTCCTATCTCCACTATTTTAGTTTTAGCTTTTCTACTAGACCTCCAATTTAGGTGAAACTAGAGCCATTAGAACCCTAAGTCATGAGGCTATCTCCACCAAAATTTTTATAATTTTCTTACATCCAGATCGGTCCAGATTTGGTTCATAATATTGGTATCAGAGCTAGGTTCCTCGGAAAATGGCTAACATGAGTTCCAAGGCCAATGAGGAGGGATCGACCATGGAGGACCATGATCTCATCTTTGTTCCTATGGGAGTTGATCTGGCAACCCCACCAACCCTAGAAACTGTTGACGATGAGACACCGGCATGGGTAAAAGCTTTTTTTAAAGCATTTTCGGTTAAGCCAAAGAAAAACACGAAGGAGATCCAAACCACCCTCAAGGACTCGATATAGGCCTTGACGAAGGCCTCACTAGCCGCCCTCCACCAACCTGCGCTTCCAACGCTTTAACACCCACCAACCCTAATCACGTGCATGGCACGAGCCCACATGGCACATGTGTGGCACCTGACTATTTGGTTAGTTACTAACAATCAAATAAACCAGTATCAACATCATAATTTATCCACAATATCTAAACTAAGAATAACTCAAGTCTAACTATCAACAGCATACGGATAACCCTACTTGGGCCCGACACAGGCCATAACACATCATCAAGAGCTTTTCACCATAACATATACACAATGGTAGTATATACATAATTATACAACTACAAAGTCACCTACTAGAATATAAGACAAGGATAAAGACTATTTGGAGGATGTCCACTAATACATCAAAGAAGATAATTCATCTAACATATAACACTAAGTACACTCTACTCTTCACCTACTGGCAAGACCTCTAAGGGAATATCGTGCTCTACTCGTTCACTTGGTTTTTTGGAAAGGAAAAATAAAGAGAGTCATGAGCTAAAGACTCAGTGAATAGACCTTACCCCGAATAAGTGAATTCAAACAAAGAGTAAATTATATACTGGATAATATGAATGAGAATATGAATGTAACCTTAATAATATATAATTAAAATGTAGATAATATGTCATAACTGATAAAATCATATAATCCTCGACAATAAGTAAACAAATCTCCATGCCATAGTATCATCATAACTCTCTCTCAAATATGACAGATGATGCATACTGACTATGACCATGCTATGATATCAAATGCAGTCATATATAATTTAATTGACCACTTGATAATCAGGTAATAAGATGAGAATAAAATCATACGCAATTCTTCACATCTCCGTCACCAATATAATCTCTATATGTCATCATCATACTAGACCACTGTGCACAGTCAACACCCAGTATTCAGTCTCAACATCATGCCAGGAGGCTCAAAGCATACTCTGCCATCCACAAGGAGTATCTCAAATATAATCATACCTTATTATCCGCTAAGGGTATCAACATCCATCCTAGCGAACGACATGTGTCCGAATGTCTACTGCACATACAGACTAACGACCTCGGATCTAAGGCCAATAGGATCGTGACTATATCGAGCGATCAATCTTCCACCATGCGCGTCCTAACCCTCGTGCCCACTCGGGTATCCTCACACTTTCTATCAACTATCCTATCAATCATATTTCATTCTTTCTTTCTAAATGATAGATCATATGCATATATCCAGTACAATAACAAGTCAATGCATAATAGGAATTTAGGTAGAATATTTTTCGATCATGTATTCGACACATGCATATCCATGCTATGCTAATCTATCACAACATGCATTCTCATGTTACAGATCAACTGGACATAAAATCATAACACTATAGTCATCTCTAATCATCTCTATATATCATCATCATACTTGTATCCAAGATCAGCCAAATTACATGCATGATAAAATATGCTCGACTGTAATCATCTCTAGATAAAGATATATAATCATACTAGAGGCCAAAACATGCATGTACATAATATATAATATAACTTAATTTGAGAAAGGCATCTAGGGGATAAGACTACTCACCACCAATGTAATTACCAAACAACCACTCGTTCATGCTGCTACGACAACCTCGATAACTATGTCCATGGAGTCTTGAATAGGGGGATCGAAATCTAAAATTATTTATAATATATAATGTCAGTCTTTCTATTAATTAAAATTGACCCAACTAAAAGATAATTTCTCGCTGTAATCATATACCCTTCATCCCTATATTTGTTTTGTTATTTATTAACCGTAATTATATTATTTAATAGTGTTTTTAAAACATAAATATCTATCTATTATTCTCTTTGATAATTAAGAAAAATAAGAATTAAGTTGCTGCAAATAATTACACAAGAATATACGTACATAACCCTAATAATTACTATTATCTATCTAGGATTAATATAGTAATTTACGTTGTAGGTTATTTTTGCTAAACATGATATAATTAGATTTATTCACTAACTATGATATAATTATATTTAATTCATATAAATTAAATACATTAAATTAACTAAACTAATTAAATAATTAATAATAAAATCAAATATAATTAGTAATCAATAATATGCATACATATATATATATATATTAAAACTATACGTAGTGCTGGGCTCACCCCAGCACCTTAACCTAGCAGGTGCTAGGCCGAGCCCGGCACCTCACTACAGTATTACCCGAGAAGAGAAAGAAGGGAAGGAGGAGGAGAAGAAGAAGAAGAGGAAGAAGAAGAAGAAGAAGAAGAAGAAGGAAAAGGAAAGAAGAAGAGGGTTGGGCTGTAGGGGTGGGGTACGGCCGCTGGTGGCCACTCAGCGGCCAACCACTCACCGACGGCTCAAACCTTCGGTGGTCCCGAGAGGAAGCCGACAAAGAGAGAAAGAGAGATAGAGAGAGAGAGAGAAAGAGAGAAGGAGAGAAGGAGAGAGAGGCTCACTAGTGGATAGAAGGGCCGACGGTGGCTCTTCTCGATGGTTAATGACTGTTGGTGCACTAGAGGGAGAGAGAAAGATAGAGCTAGAGAGAGAGATTGAGAGAATGCGAGGAAGAGAAAGAGAGAGAAAAAAATATTAGAGAGAGAGAGGGTGTCACACGGCTGCAGTGGAGTGGTCGGTGGGCTGGGTCCCAACTCCACGCGTCGCCGCAGCATGTAGGAGAGTGGCTCGGTGGAGGTGCGTGGCACCTCTATCGCTACCACAACATGCAAGGCATGCTGGGCACATGGCTGACCACAACGTGGTTGGCCGCATCGTGCTCAGCAAATTTTTTTTTTGGGCCCGAAATTTACATGCCTCTAAACAATATGGATATTTGGATCGTATTTCATCCTCACATTCCCAAGATGCCTCTTCTACCTCATGGTTTCTCCACAAAATTTTTACTAAAGGTGTAACACCCAAACTCTAAACACGTGCATGGCACGAGCCCATACGGCACGTGCGTAGCACCTGACCATTTGGTTGGATACTAACAATCAAATAAACTTGTAGCAACATCATAATTTTATCCACAATATCTAGACCGATAATAACTCAAGTCTAACTATCAACATCATACAGATAACCCTACCTGGGCCCCACATAGGCCACAACACATTATCAAGAGCTTTTTACAACTACATATACACAACAGAGGTATATGCATAATTATACAAGTACAAAGTCACCTGCTAAAATATAAGACAAGGATACAGATACACTTTGGAGAAGGTCTACTGATACATTAGATAAGATAACTCATCTGGCATATAACATTAATCACATTCTACTCCTCACTCACCGGCAAGACCCCTGCTCCTCTCGTTCACCTAGGTTTTTGGGAAAGGAGAAAACAAAGAGAGTTATGAGGTAAAGGCTCAGTGAATAGATCTTACCCCGAATTAGTGATGTCAAACAGGGAGTAAATCAAGTACTAGATAATATGAATCAGAAAGAGTATCATGTCATGAATGAGTAAATGAATGTGTCCTCAATAATACATAAATGAAATATATATAACATGTCATAACTGATAAGAATACATAATCCTCGACAATGAATCAACAGGTCACCACGTCATATGATCATCATAACTCTCTCTTAAATATGATATATGATTCATGCTGACCATGACCACGTTATGATATCAAATGCAATCATATATGATGTATATTGACCACTCGATAATCAGGTATGTCAGATAATAATGAAATCATATGCATTTCTTAACATCACGATCATCACCGACATCCCGGTATAATATCATCATACTAGACCACAGTGCATAGTCAACACCCGGTACCCGATCTCAACATCATGCCCGAAGGCTCCGAGCATACTCTACCATCGGCAAGGAGTATCTCAAATATAACCATACCCTGCCATCCGCTAAGGGTATCAACATCCATCCAGACCGGGCACCCCACATAGTTGATAGAAACCTCGTGAGGATAACTCGCCATATATGCCCTAGCGAACGGCATGTGTCCGATTGTCTATGCGCACAGACTCAACTGACCTCGGACATTGGCCACGAGATATCGCATATTAGCGACCATAATCATCACTCCAGGCACCCCTAACCCTGGCGCCTACTCGGGTATTCTCATGCTTTCTATCAACTATCCTATCAATCACATTTCATTCTTTCCTTCTAAATGTCAGATCACATACATATATCCAATACGATAACGAGTCAATGTATAATAAGAATTTAGGTGGAATAGGAATCAAGAGAAAATGATGCAATGTAGTCTCCAACTGTATCATCAACACATGCATACTCATGCTAATCTATTACATGCATACTCATGCTATAGATCAACTCGGTAAACAATCATAACAATAGAATCATCTCTAATCATCTCTATATATATCACCAATGTACTTATATTCTAAATCAGCATAATCGAATGCATGATAAAATATGCTCGACTATAATCATCTCTAGATAAAATCATATAATCATGCTGGAGGCCAAAACATGCATGTACATAAATATATAATATAACCTAATTTGAGAAAGGCATCTAAGGGATAAGACTACTCACCACCACTATAAATACTAAACAACCACTTGTTCACGTTGCTACGATGACGATTAAACCTCGATAGTTAAGTCCACGGGGTCTTGAACAGGGGGGTCGGGAGCTGAAATTATTTATAACAAATATGTCAGTCTTTCTATTAATTAAAATTAACTCGACAAAAAGATAGTTCCTTGTTGTAATTATGTACTCTTCATTTATATAATTGTTTTGCTATTTATTAACCATAATTATGTTATCTAATAGTGTATTTAAAACATAATTATCTACCTATTATTCTCCTTGATAATTAAGAAAATAAGAATTAAGTTACTACAAATAATTACGTAAGAATATATGTACATAACCCTAATAATTACTATTACCTACCTAGGATAATAATAGTAATTTATATTGCAGGTGTTTTGCTAAACATGGTATAATTATAATTATTTACTAACTATGATATAATTATATTTAATTTGTATAACCTGTAATTGTGCATATATATATATATATATATATATATATATATAAAATTATATATAGTGCTGGGCTCAACCTAGCACCATGCATAGTAAGGCGCTGGGCCGAGCCCAGCGCCTGGCGCTACAAGGGCGCTGGGCCAAGCCTAGCACCCCTTGCAGGGTGCAGCCAGAGAGAGAAGGGAAGGAGGAGGAGGAGAGGAAGAAGAAAGAGAAGAAGAAGAAGAAGGAGAAGAAGAAGAAGAAGAAGAGGAAGGAGAAGAAGAAGAAAGAAGAAGAAGAAGAAAGAAGAAGAAGAAGAAGATTGGTTCATGGGGAAGGGGTGCGGCCGCTGGTGGCCACTTAGCGGCCGGCCTCTCGCCGATGGCTCAATCTTCCGACGGTCCGAGAGAAAGTCGACAAAGAGAGAGAGAGAGAGAGAGAGAAGCGGTGGGGAGGGAGCTGCGGCGGCGGCAGCGGCAGTGACCCACCGCGCCAGCTGGCTCGGCCAGGTTGGCCGGGCCAACGCTTAGGGCGCGTGGCGCCCATCTCTGCTGCCACTGCATGGCACGAGCTGTCCTGCCATGCAATGCAGTTTTTTTTTTTTTTTTTTTACTTGGGCTTGGGTTATTACAAAAGGTATAACTTTAGTTCTCAGTACTTTATCTCTTCTAGCAAGGATTTTCACAGGTTGCTCTTCATATGATAGATTTTGCTACAGCTAAACTGGTTCATAATGAATCACATGCGATGGATCTATAATATATTTTCTTAATACTGACACATGAGACACATTATGAATTTGTGCTAAGTCAGGTGGTAAAGCTACTCTATAAGCTATAAGCCCTACCCGTCCAAGAATCTCATAAGGTCCTATATACCTAGGACTTACCTTTCCTTTCTTTCCAAAGTGAAACACACCCTTCCAGGGTGAAACTCTTAATAATACTTTGTCCCCAACCTGAAACTCCAAATCACACCTCCTATTATTAGCATAACTTTTCTATCTACTTTGTGCCACCTTCATATGTTCTCTAATCGTCTTTATCTTTTCTATTGTAGCTTGCACTAGTATTGAATTTTCAACCTTCTTTTCTCCAACTTCTTCCCAATCAATTGGTGATCTACATTTTTACCATATAATGCTTCATAAGAAGGAATACCAATACTAGCATGATAGCTATTATTATAAGCAAACTCTATTAAGGCTAAATATTTGTCCCGACCCAATCCAAAATCAATTACACATGCTCTCAACAGATTGACCATCTATCTGAGGATGATAAGCTATACTAAACTGTAGTTTTGTTCCAAAAGACTGATGAAACTACTTCCAAAATCTGGATACAAAATGAGGATCTCTATCTGAAGTGATACTAACAGGAATTCCATGGTGAACAAAAATTTCATCTCTAAACAAGATAGCTAACTTTTTCATTGAATCAGTAGTACTGATTAGTAAAAAGTGTACTGATTTGGTTAGTCTATCAATAATTACCCAAATTGTGTTCTTCCCCTTTTATGTCTTTGGTAATCCCGTTATAAAATCCATATTAATATGTTTCTATTTCCATTCAGGAATCTGCAAAGGTTGTAATGCGCCTGCAGGCCTCTGATACTCAATCTTGACTTGCTGATAAGTCAAACACGTAGCCACAAATTCCCCAATATTTCTTTTCATCCCTTCCCACCAGAATTTCCTTTTCAACTCATAATACATTTTTGTTCCCCCGAGGTGCATAGCACAAGCAAAAGTATGAGCTTCATTTAAAATTTCATTTCTAAGTTCTTCACAATTAGGAACATACAATCTGCCTCTAAAATACAGTATCCCGGTAAAGTCTATAGAGAAATCTAGTTTACTAAAATTTTGTACTTGTTTCACAATTTGCATAGCATTAATATCAATCTTCTGAGATGCATGAATTCTATCTATCAATATAGGTTTGACAATAAATTGTGCTAGTAAACCGACTCCACTACCCTTGGCCACAATTGGAACTTCTAGCCTTTGTAGATCCTTAAGTATCATAGTTTGTTAGGTAATTAAAAATGCCAGACTCCTAGCTGACTTCCTACTTAAGGCACCTGTAATAATATTTGCTTTACCAGGCGAGAACCCTTCCTTCGGTCGTGGAGGAATGCCTTCCATCCCTACAGGTCGAGCTCATCGTCGCATCAATGCCGGAGCAGCCGCCAGAGACAACCCCCCGAGCTGTCTTCCCCACCCGCGATGGGAGCTAGGGTTGAAAACCTTAGCCTCCGACGACAGCCATCCGATTGCTCCCGGTTCCTGCTGCCACGTCCGGTCCCTCCCATGGAACCCCCACACCCGAGCTCCGACCACCGTTCACGCAGGCACCATACAGAAGACTGTTAGCAATGGCGATTCATGCTGCAGCAAACTTGCGGCTGGCGGTCGCAGGTCCGATGCTCACATGCCAATCAGTGACCACGACCGGCTTCCTCGGGCTGACTTCCCGCCAGTGGTGGCCGCCGTAGCCGCAGGTGACCGTCGGGAGGCCACCAAAGCCCTAAGCGACTGTTAGGTGGCCGAACCCGGGTGGCCGAACTTGACAGCCATAGCTTGGGGAAGCCACCCCTACATTGGGGTGGCTCTGCCGCGGCTTCCCACCGTTGTTGCTCCGCTGTTGTGGGGCCACTAGTCCCTTTCATAGCCGACGAGGGCCGGTGTATTGGCCAATGACACATAAGGGCTACCATTGCACCAGTCGAGTTTGGTCATCCACCGCTGCTCACAACCGTGAGGACTAGCCAGGGGTTGACTACTAGCGACCCCCGAGCAAACCCATTCGCCGTCGCCCCCCATGCACCCTATGGAGGTGCCCCTAAGCCGAATTCCAAAGCCTTAGGATTAGGGTTAGGTTTTTGGAGGCAGGCCAAAATTTTGAGGTAGGCCAAATTTTCATGAATCGGTTTGACCACCTTGTGTGAACTAATTTGGAACCCATGAACAAGACCCCAAGCACGAGTACGAGCGCGAGGAAGAATGATGGAATGATCCGGTGGGTCCTTGTCGTTAGATTGAGCTGAACCTGCGTGTAGCCTGTTGGCGACATGAGCCAAACCTCTGGTCCTATGACCCACGAAATCAGCCTCGACCCCAAGGTCATTTCGCCCGTGATGACAGACCACATTTTGGGATCCAAGCTCGAACCGTTAAGCTTAATTTTTTAAAATTTTCTAGAGGAGACCCACTAGATTGGACCTATCTAGCGGAGTAGTTTCTCACATATCATGACCTGCCTGACCAGTAGAAGGTCCAGCTAGCCTCATTCCACTTACAGGGCGTGGTGATTAGGTGGTATTAGTCAGCTGAGTGGACTCGACCATTCGAGTTGTGGCAGGACTTTGCGGATGCGATTTGTGCTCGGTTTGGTCCGACCTAGTATGAGGAGTTTCAGGTCATGTTGACTAAGCTGACTTAGTCAACAATAGTTCGAGCTTATCGGGAGGAGTTCAAGCAGATATGCAACCGAGTCACTAACTAGTCTAACTTGGCCCTAAAGAGTACCTTCATTAGTAGGCTCAAGCCTAACATTCAGGCTGAGGTCAAGGCTTTGAGGCCCACTACTTCTGATGAGGCCTTCTCCTTAGCTGTCCTGATAGAGTCCAAGTTGGATCAGCTGAACTAGATCCGCAATGAGGAAAGAAAAAAGATGGTCCACACCCACGGCCCACTAGTGACAGTATCTGCCCCGACTCAGCATGCACAAACGGCTCAGCCTAACCAAAAGATGATCACGCACCACTTTGTACCCAATGACTTGGAAGAGGGCCAAAGAAAAGGCTTGCATTTTTACTGCGATGACCAATTTACCCCAATCATAAATGCAAGCGCTAGCCAGCTGACGTCATGTTCCTAGGTGGACTCGAGGAAGATGAACCTAAATTCACTGATTGGCACAACAAATTGTAAGAGTACAAGGACGTGAGAGACTAGTAACCTTGAGGAAAAGGTGTCGGAAGCATGGTGGATTGTTATGATCCGACCACATGGGTTAAGTTGAGAGTCTTGTCGAGTCGAGTCGAGTCGAGTCTAGTCATATGAGCCATTAAGGCAAGTCAAAATAAGTCATGAAAGCGCTTAAGGCACTGTCTAGTTAAGGCAAGTCCAAATAAGTCATGATAGCCATTAAGGTAAATCTAATTAAGTCAAATAAGCCTTTAAGGTAAGTCCAATTTAGTCATGTAAGACTTTAAGGCATGTCCTAATTCGAGTCATGCTAGCCTTTAGGACTAAGTTTGAGTAAGACTCATTGCACCTAGAACGCCGATTGGAAATTCTGCGATTTCAAAAATAATAGTTGCAATTACTAGACCACGACCACCTTTGAGACCTTCTTCGATGTTAGAGGAGGCATAAGACCCCCCGTTAGAACTCTCACACCTGCACAGGTGGAGGAGCAAAGAGCGAAGGTCCTTTGCTTTTGATGTGATGAGCGTTTCACCCCGAGTCATCGGTGTTCTAAACTGATTGGGAGTGTGATGCTTATCAACGGTCTTGAGGAGGATGATGAGGTTGTTGATAATAGAGAGTGTCCAGAGGAAGTCCATGAGTAGACCGTTGAGGAGGGCATGGAGGAAGATATCCAACCTGAAATATCGATGCATGCATATTCGGGTACTTCCGTCCCGAGGACGTTATGAGTAGACGGACTCGTTAGAAAGCATTGTGTGCACATTCTCATCGATTCGGGGAGTACACATAACTTTCTAGATGAGAGGTTAGTGAGGAGATTGGGTTTGGATGCCGAGTCGACCACGGGATTTGATGTTGCTATTGGAGATGGCACGAAACTTAGGGTGGAGAGCTTGTGTCGTTGAGTCGGTATACGGGTGCAAGGGCACAATATCACTGTGGACTTGTATCCGTTGGCGCTGTGAGGAGCGGACATTGTCCTTGGTGCTCAGTGGTTACAGAGTTTGTGACCCGTCACATTTGATTTCCGGAGCATGTGGATGAAATATAGACAAGGAAACAAAGATGTGCAGCTTGATGGTGTTAGGTCTTTGTCGATTCCTGCGATGCAGCCTATGGTGGGGCTGCATTGTGCATACGATTTGGTCTATCTTCTTTAGTTAGGAGCAGCAGGAGATTAGCCTCAAACAAGTTCAAGTAATATCATTGAATTGTCTAATTTATTAGATAGTTTTTCTGGACTGTTTGAGGAGCCATAGGAGTTACCACCGAGGAGGGCGGCGGACCATCGCATAGAGATTGTACCTAGGGCTGCTCCAGCGAACGTGAGGCCATATCAGTATCCACATGTGCAAAAGGAAGTTATCTCAAAGATGGTAGCCGAGATGTTTGAGCAAGGTCTTATTCAACCAAATCATAGCTCATACTCATCCCCTATGCTATTGGTACGAAAAAAGGACGGGACATGGCATTTTTATTTTGACTATGGGCACTAAATGCTATTACCGTTAAGGACCGGTATCCTATTCTAGTTATCGAGGAGTTGCTGGACGAGCTTGCAGGGGCGACTATATTTAGTAAGCTTGATTTGCAGGGGCAACTATATCATCAAATTAGAGTTTACCGGGCGGATGTGCACAAAACTGAATTGTGGACTCTAGATAGACATTATGAGTTTCGAGTGATGCCTTTTGGTCTCACCAAGGCTCCAGCTAACTTTCAACGCCTCATGAATGATATATTTTGGCCTATTTTGCAAAGGTATGTCTTTATATTTTTTGACGACATTTTGGTGTATAGCAGGACTGAATTGGAGCATTGGCGGCATTTGGAGGACGTGCTAAATTTATTAAAGCAAAACCAACTAAAGATCAAAATTTCCAAGTGCCTATGGGGAGTATAAGAAGTGGAGTATTTAGGCCACATCATTTCAGCGGATGGTGTAGCGGTAGATTCTCAAAAGGTTGCATGTATGACCGCTTGGCCTATTTATAACAACCCAATCTTAAGAAAAATTAATTAATTAATTAATTAATTAATTTTGGGCACGACGTGGTCGGCCACACTATGGCCGGCCTTGTACACAAGCAAGCTGCTGATGCAGCTTGCGTGGTGGGGCGCCACGCGCCCACTACCGCTGCCGCAGCCAACCAGCTGTAGCCAGCTGGCTGCAGCGGGCCCCGTCACTGCCGCTAACCCTCCTCCACCGCCTTCCCTCTCTCTCTTTATATATATATATATATATATATCTCTCTCACACACACACACATATTCTCTCTCTCTCTCCCTCTCTTTATCTCACATATTCTCTTGCCGACGCAAGCTTACCACCGCTGTCGCTGACATTGCTGTTGCTGCCGTTGTCGCCGCAACACCACCCTCACCATCTCTCTCTATAGCTCTCTCTCTCTCTAAAGGCTCGTTCTCTCTCTCTTACCCTCCTCTCTCACCCAATCACCTCTCTCTCTCTCTCTCTCTCTCTCTTTCTCCTTTGCTTATCGACGCCAGCCTGCCGCTGTCGTCGTCGTCGCCGTTGCCACCGCCGCCGCTACGGCCGAGGTGAGCCTCCCTCCCTTCCCTTCATCTCCAGCTTCTTCTTCTTCTTCTTCTTCTTCTTCTTCTTCTTCTTCTTCCTTTCCTCTACTTCTTTTTCCTCTGTTCGTTTTACCATTTGTAGTAATAAAACATGTGTAAAGTACTTATGTTATTTAGTTAATCTAAATTAGATCTTTAATTTAATTTGTCAAAAATAGATATATCTAGTAACATGGTAAGTGTAATTAGTGTAATTTCTGTTAATTATAATTATAAATATTTGTACATAAATATATTTTTAAGTTCATATATTTTATTAGATTAATACATGTCTTTATAATTAGGTATATATATATATGTACAACTTATTATACATTATTATGCATGTAATATAATAGTAGGCTTACTATATGTTTATATTACATGATTAAGTAAAGATTATTTTATATGTAACTCTTAATTTGTTTAGTAAGGGTAGTAGTGACAAAGTAATTAAAGTATAATTATATAATATTATATAATATAGGTGCTTGTATCTTAAATTATATTATTGTACATGGAGCTCTTTTACATTTTTTCATCAAAAGAGATTGACTCTTATATACTTAATATATAATTAGCAAGCTATGGTTTTATAAATAAATCTACAATTAGAATAATAACATACTAATATTATTATAATTAAATATATGATATAGATTAAATTATTTAATAAAAACAAAAGAAGGAATTTTAAACCTAATAACTCATCATATGTTACACAAACGCATCCTAATTGGATAAATAACTGACCTTATATTACTTAAAAAATTTTAAATCCCGAACCCTCTTATTTGAGACCTTGTGGACCCTGACAATGAGTTGATATTAGACTGACAGACGTGAGCGATGCGTGGTTCATGTCCTCTAATCAGACTGTGAGTAGTCTTATCCCCTAGATGCCTTTCTCAAATTAGGTTATATTATATATTATATGACTTTATCTAGAAATGATTACAGTCAAGCATATTCTTATCATGCATCTGATTAGGTTGATCTAGTATATGAGCACATTGGTGATATATAGAGATGATGAGAGATGATTATACTGTTATAATGTTATGTCGAGTTGATCTGTAGCATGAGTATGCATGTAATAGATTAGCATGAGTATGCATCTCTTGATTACATGATTGGAGACAATATTATATTATCTTTATCTTAAATCCTGTTCCACCTAAATTCCTATTATGTATTGACTTGTTGTCGTACTAGATATATGGATATGATCTGTCATTTAGAAGGAAAGCATGAAATGTGATTAATAGGATAGTTGATAGAAAGCATGAGGATACCCGAGTGGGCGCAAGGGTTAGGACACGCTTGGTGGATGATTGATCGCTTGACATAGTCGCGATCCTGTTGGCTTTACGTCCGAGGTCGTTAGTCTGTCTGCGCAGCAGACATTCGGACACATGTCGTTCGCTAGGGTATATGTGGCGAGTTATCCTCACGAGGTTTCTATCAGCTAGAAGGGTGCCCGGTCTGGATGGTTGTTGATGCCCTTAGCGGATGACAGGGTATGATTATATTTGAGATACTCCTTGCAGATGGCAGAGTATGCTATGAGCCTCCGGGCATGATGTTGAGACTGGGTACCGGGTGTTGACTGTGCACAGTGGTCTAGTATGATGATGATATATAGAGCTGACATTGATAACTGAGATGTTGAGAAATGCATATGATTTCATTATCATTTGATTACCTGATTATCGAGTAGTCAATATACATCATATATGGCTGCATTTGATATCATAGCATCGTCATGGTCGGCATGCATCATGTGACATATTTAAAAGAGAGTTATGTTGATAGTATAACATGGAGATTTATTTATTCATTGTCGAGGATTATACAATTTATTAGTGATGACATGTTATCTATTTTTCATTTATGTATTATTGAAGAACATTCATATACTCATTCATGACATGATGTTCTTTTTGATTCATATTATCTAGTACTTGATTTACTCTTTATTTGGCATCACTGATTCGGGGTAAGGTCTATTCATTGAGCCTTTTACTCATGACTCTTTTATTTCTTTTCTAACCCCTCAGATATGTGGTACGTGATAGCGACTTGAGATATCTTGAGAAGATATTTTAGAGCGATAATGAGGTGAGCTATAGATGCGAGATGGTATATATGATAGTTTATATAGAAATTGAGTTGTACAAGTATTTGATATTTGTACTCTTTTTGTATTAGACGATGATTTGTATAATACAGGTCGAATCATAATGTACTCTTGTATTAGTTGTTTTAGTTGTATCTTGATAGTTAGTTGTGGCCTGTGTGGGTCCTACCAGATTATGTAGTGGTCTAGTGTATATTATTGTGGACTTGGATATTCTTATGTTAACAGGTTTATTTGGTTATTAGTATGGTTTATTTCATGATGAATTATATGATCATGGATAGGTTAGCAGGTTTTATTTGATAATGTCATGATTATATATGCACATGAGTATCTATGCGTGATGGGCCCTGCTCATCCTATTGCATGCACCGCACGTGCCGTGTGGACGCATAGGCATGCACGTGCTCGTGCCGGGCGGGGGTGTTACACTATTCCTACTATTACTACCGGATTGAGAGGATTTTTAGGGCTGACCGGAATTATCGACGCTTCATCGCCGGATATGGCAAGATCGCTTCTCCTCTTATTTCTTTCTTGAGGAATGATTGTTTTAGATGGACGGATGAAGCCACTTCAGCCTTTGAAAAACTAAAAACAGCAATGACGATGACACTCGTTTTAGCGCGACCAGACTTCATCAAAGAGTTTATTGTGGATTGTGATGCATCGGGTGTTGGTATAGAAGCTGTACTTATATAAGGAAGACATCCCATAGCCTTTTCTTAGTAAGGCTTTGTCACAAAAATCTTAGTAATTATCAACTTATCAGAGAAAGACGTTGACAATTTTGCATGCGGTGACAAAGTATAGGCCTTACTTGATCGGTAGATGATTCATTATCCGAACCGATCAAAGGAGCCTTCCATACTTTATGGGATAGCACATACACACTCTGGCACAGCAGCGATGGGTCACAAAATTGCTAGGATATGAATATGAAATCGAATACAAGAAGGGAACATTAAATAGAGCAGCGGATGCACTATCGTGCCAACCCGATACCGCCGAGCTTGTAGCCTATTCATCTCCTACCTTTCTCTTCCTTGAAGAGCTGAGGTATGCATGTACATCTAACCCAGATATTTTGAGAATGTTATAGGATGTGATGGATTATCTGGAGCGCCATCTAGAGTTTGAAAATCGAGGCAGTTTGCTGCTGGACTTCGGATGCATTTGAGTGCCCGCAAATGATGGATTAAGGCAGAAATTGTTGGAGCACTTCTACCACACTCCAGAGGCTAGACATGAGGGTGTCTTGAGGACTTATAGGAGGATATCTCAGAGTTGCACATGGCCAGGATTGAGGCGGGATGAGAGGAGTTTTGTCCGTGCTTGTGCAGTCTGTCAAAGGGCTAAGGCAACCACATTACAACTGGCCTGATTACTACAGTCTTTACCTATACCGGACCATGTTTGCGAAGATATTTCTATGGGCTTCATAGAGGGTCTTCCGCTGGTACGTGGTTATTCCGTTATCTTTATGGTGGTTGACAGATTGAGCAAGTATGCACACTTTTCGACATTGTCACATTTGTTTTCAGCCAAGTCGGTGGCTGAAATTTTTGTTAGAGATGTTGCTCGGTTACATGGCATGCCACGCACGATTGTCTCGAATTATGATCGTGTATTTATGAGTGACTTTTGGATTGAGGTTTTTAGATTGTAGGGGACTCAATTGAAATTTAATTCGGCAACAGTGTGATTATAGACGCACGGCTACCATAGCAGTATTGATATGACTCTATTTGAGGCGGTGTATGGACGCACGGCTCCGACGTTACGCGCTTATGATCTAGTGGCATCTGCATATCAGATGGAGGTGCACTTAGCGCTGATGGATAGAGACGCCATATTGAGAAGGTTGTATGCTCATCTTAAACTTGCGCAAAATTGCACAAAGCAAGTTTATGATCGTAGCCATAGGGAGCAGGAGTTTGACATCGGCAGTTGTGTGTTTGTGAGGGTGCAATCATATCGACAGGTGACATTACATTTGGCACAAAACTAAATTTTAGCACATCGCTACTTTGGTCCATTTCGGGTGTTGAAGCGTATTTGTCTGGTTTCATATCGTTTGAAGTTGCCAAAAGGGTCGAGAGTTTATCCTATCTTCCATATTTCATTACTGAGGGAGCAGATTGGAGATCATGAGATCGTTGGATCAGCTCTACTAGAGCCATTGATGGAGACAAAGATCGCAAAGCCAGTTTGAGTACTTGCTAGACTCCGACGATGACATGGTACTAGATTGGAAATGGAGATTCTAGTTGAGTGGCTTGGCAAGCCATCCGATGAGGCTACATGGGAGTTGGAGACTGATATCTTGGAGCGTTTCTCCGACTTTTCACCTTGAGGGCAAGGTGGGGGAAGCGTGGTAGGTTGATACATTTAGTTAGGATCTTTACTTACTGCATTAGTTGTTTATTTTTATTAAAATAAAATTTATATAAGTCGCATTCGAACGCAAGTGTGGTCGCATTCGAACGCCCTTGCGAACGCCTGCAATAGGTTCACAAATACAGAGAACACATATTGTGCGTTCCAACAAGGTCGAGGGAGTTCGAACGCTTGCATCACATTCGCACATACAGAGAATGTCTTTTGGTGCGTTCGAATGCGATCGGACGCATTCGAACGCGATCGACGGGAATCCTCTAGAATTAGGGTTTCATATTATTTTATGACTTGTTGGCTAGCCTCTATATATATGTTGATGGCGGCCAACTTCATTATGCTATTGGATTATCGATTTCTTGCCTCCTATCTTCTCTCTAGACTTCTCCCTCCTCCCTCTTCACCATCCTTCCACCTCTACTGTTGGCAAGGTTTCTCCTAACTTCTAATCTCTCTCAACTATCGAGATAGGAGGCAAGATTTCTTGCCTCCTATCTCGACCACTTCATTCCCTTCATCTCCATACCAATCCATAACCCTAACATCCCCTCCACCTATCACCACCACCATCACCCATGTTATTCTGTATTTTCGTCCCTGCTACAATTCGAATCTTCTTCTTCTTTCTTCTTTCTTCTTTCTCATTTTCTTCCTTTTCTTCTTCTCCTCCTCCTCCTTCCCTTCTTTCTCCTCTCGGTGCAAGGTGCTAGGCTGGTGCAGGGTGCTGGGCTCGGCCCAGCACCCTACCGCACGAGGTGCTAGGTTAGCCCAGCACCTGCTAGGTCATGGTGCTGGGCTGAGCCCAACACTGTATATATATATATATATATATATATATATATGCATATTATTGATACTATTTTAATGATAATTGATTTTTTTATTAATTATTTAATTAGTTTAGTTAATCTAATGTATTTAATTCATATAAATTAATTAAATCTAATTACGCCATAGTTAGTAAATAAATTGAATTATATCTTGTTTAATAAAATACCTGCAACATAAATTACTATATTAATCCTAGATAAGTAATAATAATTATTAGAATTGTATACGTATATTCCTGCGTAATTAATTATAGTAACTTAATTCTTATTTTTCTTAATTATCAAAGAGAATAATAGGCAGATAATTATATTTTTAATACACTATTAAATAATATAATTATGGTAAATAAATAAACAAAACAAATATAGGAATGAAGAGTACAAGATTACAACAAGAAATTATTTTCTAGTGAGGTTAATTTTTATTAAAAGAAAGACTGACATTATTTGTTATAAATAATTTCAGATCCCAACCCCCTGGTTCAAGACCCCGTGGACTTAGCTATCGAGACTTGATCATTGTCGTAACAGCGTGAACGAGTGGTTGTTTGGCATTTGCAGTGGTGGTGAGTAGTCTTATCCCTTAGACGTCTTTCTCAAAGTAGGTTATATTATATATTATGTACATGCATGTTTTGGCCTCCAGCATGATTATATGACTTTATCTAGAGATGATTACAGTCGAGCATATTTTTATCATGCATAGAATTAGGCTAATCTTGGATATGAGTATGATGATGATAAATAGAGATGATTAGAAATGACTATACTATTATGATTTTATATGAAGATGATCTTCTAGTATGAGTGTGTATGTGATAGACTAGTAGGAGTATGCATAAATTAGATACATGGTTAGAGTGTACATTGCATCATTTTTCTCTTGATTTATGTTCCACATAAATTCCTGTTACGCATTGACTCGTCATCGCACTGGACATATGCATATGATTTGGCATTTAGAAGGAAAGCATGAGATATGATTGATAGGATAGTTGATAGAAAGCGTGAGGATACCCAAGTAGGCGCCAGGGTTACGAGTGCTTGGAGTGATGATTATGATCACCAATATGCAATATCTCATGGCCCATGTCCGAGGTCAGTTGAGTCTGTGCGAACAGACAATCGGACACATGCTGTTCGCTCGAGCATACGTGGCAAGTTATCCTCATGATGTTTCTATCAACTATATGGGTGCCCGATCTGGATAGATGTTGATACCCTAGCGGGTAGCGGGGTATGATTATATTTGAGATACTCTTGCGGGTCGCGGAGTATGCTTTAAGCCTTCAGACATGATGTTGAGATCGGGTATCGGGTGTTGACTATTCATAGTGGTTTAGTGTGATGATGGTATACCGAGATGTTAGTGTTGATTGTGATATGGAGAATTTCACATGATTATTGAGTAATTATTATAATTTATACACCATTTCATTTGACATCATGACATAGTCGGCATGCATCATGTGTCATATTTGAGAGAGAGTTATGATGATAGTATGACATGGAGATCTATTTATTCATTGTCGAGAATTATATACTTCTATCAGTTATGACATGTTATCTACTTTTCAATTATATATTATTGAGAAATATTCATATATTCATTCATGACATAATACTCTTTCTGATTTATATTATCTAGTACTTGATTTATTCTTTGTTTGGCTTTATTGATTCGGAGTAAGGTCTATTCACTGAGCCTTTAGCTTATAACTCTCTTTGTTTTCTCCTTTCCAAAAACCCAGGTGAATGAGAGGAGCAGGATACTCCCTTAGAGGTCTTGCTAGTGAGTGAGGAGTAGAGTGTGGTTAGTGTTATATACCAAATGAGTTATCTTATCTGATGTATTAGTGGACATCCTTCAAAATGTGTATGTATCCTTGTCTTATATTTTAGCAGATGACTTTGTACTTGTATAATTATGCATACACCACCGTTGTGTATATGTACTTGTGAAAAGCTCTTGATGATATGTTGTGGCCTGTGTGGGGCCCAAGTAGGGTATCTATATGATGTTGACAGTTAGACTTGAGTTATTCTTAGTTTAGATGTTGTGGATAAAATTATGATGTTGCTACAAATTTTTTTGATTGTCAGTAACGAACCAAATGGTTAGGTGCTACACACGTGCCGTGTGGGCTCGTGCAATGCACGTCTTTAGGGTTCGGGCGTTACATTTTAGAGTAGTATTAGAGCCTAGGTTTGTTAAGTATCCGGCATATCAGCAAGAGCTTTTGTACATTGTCACCTTGAGTCTAGGGAAGTATTGTGATCTTAAGGTTATGCAAGAGACAAATTTTAGAAGTTTACTTGATCACTAATCAGTTGACGAATTTGATTATTTATATAGAAAGATGCCTCCCCGTCGCAGAGGTTCACAGTCTAGGGTGTCCTACACAGCTGAGGCCCCTATTGAGACCCTAGAAGTTCCTCTATCTGTAGAGGAGCATGATCCTATTTCGCACCCCCTCGACAGTCAAGAAAGACATATTGTGGAAATATTTCAAAGCAGAGGAACTGGCATATCAGCAGAGAGTTCTGAGCCACCTCCTACAATGGGCAGCACCTTAAATAAGTTTATGCAGTTAAACCCCCCGATTTATAGTAGAGGTGTTGATCCACTGGAGGCCACTGGATAGTTATCGGACATAGAGAAAATGTTGGATACTCTAGGATGTAATGATCAGCAGAAGGTAGCCTTTGCAGAACAATGGTGGAAAGCCACAGAGAGACTGATAAAATCAAGGATAGGGGACGCAGTCATCACTTGGGAGTTATTTCTTGATGCCTTTGATCAAAAGCATTTTCTAGCCTAGAGGAAAGAAAAGATGGAAGAAGAAATTCTGCATTTACGTTAGGGTCCTATGACGGTGGCAGAATATGAGGCCAAATTTAATGCTTTAGCCAATTTTGTGCCCCATCAAATTCCAAATGAAGCAGCTAGAGCTCAACATTTCAAACATGGGCTGAATTATGTTATACATCGGAGCTTGGAAGCTAGGCCTCATTCCTTATGCTGATATAGTAGAGAGGGCTATGGCACTTGAGGGGGTGATTAAGGAGAAGAGGGCTATGGATGCTCGGAGATCTAGGACACAGTCTGGGCGAGGCAAGAGTTCTAGAGCTCTTTCTGCTAGCCAGAGCTTACCTCTTCGTAGTCACAGCGTCGCCCTTCCTATCATCCTTACCGGGGGAGTTAGAGTGTTGATTCATCTATTAATCGATCTGATTCACGAGGATCTAGGGGACTCAGCTAGCAAGTATCACGATTAGTGTGACTGGGCCATCATCTACTGGTAGAGGAGGTGGGATGGCTAGGGAATCATCAGGGCATAGTCAACCTTGTTATGGATGTGGCAAGTTTGGCCATCAGCTTCGTGAGTGTCGCAAACCTTTCTTATGCTTCGGGTGTGGACAGCCGGGTCATATGCGTTGTAATTGTCCTTGGGTCGCCTCCACTTTCATCCCTATCGCTGGGGTATCTTCAGGTGCTGCTCCTTCTGGGGCCTCAACTACTGCTGTGCGAGGTAGGGGAACTGGAGGGGCTGGACCCTCTCAGCCTGGGCGAAAGTCTAGGAATGGTCAGATCTTCACGATGATGGAGCAAGACGCTTTGGCATCTAATGATATGGCCATAAGTACTCTGAATTTATTTTCTCATACAGCAAGAGTTTTATTTGATCCAGGTGCCACACATTCCTTTATTTCAAGTTCTTTTGCTTGCCATGACGATATACTAATTGAACCTTCAGAGGATATTATGTTAATTGCCACACCAGTAGGAGAGACAATTGTTATTGATTCTACTTATAAATCTTGCACAATTAGCTTTGGGGATAGAGAGTTCAAAGTAGATCTTTTGCTACTAGAGTTGACAGATTTTGATGTTATCTTGGGGATGGATTGGTTAGCTGCATATCATGCAAACATTGATTGTTATAGAAAGGAAATTGTGATGAATTTAACTGATGGGGCAGAATATAGAATTAAGAGCAATAAATCCAACAACCCTATAGAGATAATCTCCGCATTTGAAGCTTGCAGATTATTAAAGAAAGGATGCATAGGTTTCTTAGCTAGCCTTTTAGGAGATACTGATAAAAAGATCAAATTAGAAGATGTCCGAGTTGTTAGAGAGTTTCCTGATGTTTTCCTAGATGATCTCCCCGGATTACCCCCGGATAGGTAAGTAAACTTTTCAATTAATTTAGCTCTTGATACTTCACCTATTTGTAAATCTCCATATTGAATGGCACCAATAGAATTGAAGGAACTTAAGGTACAGTTAGAAGAACTACTATAAAAAGGCTTTATAAGATCTAGTGTCTCACCTTGGGGAGCACCTGTTCTGTTTGTTAAGAACAAGGATGGAACACTCAGGTTGTGTATATACTATAGACAACTAAACTAAGTGACAATAAAGAATAAATATCCTCTACCTCTCATTGATGATTTGTTTGACCAGTTAAGGGGAGCTAGAGTATTCTCTAAAATAGACTTGAGGACTGGTTATCATCAACTAAAAGTCCGTGAGGAGGATATTTCTAAAACTGTCTTTCGTACTAGATATGTACATTATGAGTTTTTGGTCATGCCATTTGGATTGACCAATGCTCTAGCTATCTTCATGGATCTGATGAATAGAGTTTTCCAACCTTATTTGGATCAGTTTGTAATAGTTTTCATTGATGATATACTAATATATTCAACTAGTGAGGAAGAACATGAGTATCACTTGAGGTTAATTCTCTAGATCTTGAGAGAAAAGAAGTTATTTGCCAAATTTTCAAAATGTGAGTTTTGGCTAGATTAGGTGGTTTTTCTGGGACATGTAGTATCATAGGAAGAGATCAGTGTGGATCAGTCCAAAATAGATGTTGTATTAAAATGGAGTCAACTAACTAATATCACGGAAGTGCAAAGTTTTCTTGGTCTGGCTAAGTATTATAGGAGGTTTGTAGAAGGAATGCAAAGATAGCTATGCTTCTTACCAGGTTGACTTAGAAGAATCAAAGGTTTGAGTGGAATGAAGAGTGTGAAAATAGTTTTCAAGAAATGAAAAGAAGATTGACTTGTGTACCAATTCTGATTATTCCTTGTAGTGGAATAGGATTCCAAGTGTATTGTGATGCCTCACACAAGGGATTGGATTGTGTATTAATGCAGAATGGTAATGTAGTGGCATATGCATCTAGACAGTTGAAAGATTATGAATAGAATTATCCTACTCATGATTTGGAGTTGGCTGCTGTAGTGTTTGCTCTAAAAATTTGGCGACATTATCTATATGGGGAAAAATGTAAAATTTTTACATATCATAAAAGTCTTAAATATTTGTTTATTCAAAAAGAACTTAATTTGCGGCAAAGGAGATGGTTAGAATTAGTGAAAGATTATGATTGTACCATAAATTATCATCCAGGTAAAGTAAATATTGTTGTAGATGCCTTAAGTAGGAAGTCAGCTGGGAGTCTAGCATTTTTAGTTACCCAACAAACTATGATACTTAAGAATCTACAAATGCTAGAAGTTCTAATTGTGACCAAGGGAAGTGGAGTTGATTTACTAGCACAATTTACTGTCAAACCTACATTGATAGATAGAATTAATGCATCTTAGAAGACTGATACTAAGGCTATGCAAATTATGAAACAAGTACAGAATTCCAGTAAAATAGATTTCTCTATAGACTCTACTACGATACTGCGTTTTAAAGGCAGATTGTATGTTCCTAATCGTGAAGAACTTAGAAATGAAATTTTAAATGAAGCTCACACTTCTGCTTATGTCATGCACCTCGGGGGAACAAAAATGTATCATGAGTTGAAAAAGAAATTTTGGTGGGAAGGGATGAAAAGAAATATTGGGGAATTTGTGGCTAGGTGTTTGACTTATCAGCAAGTCAAGATTGAGCATCAGAGGCCTGCAGGTGCATTACAACCTTTGCAGATTCCTGAATAGAAATGAAAACATATTAACATGGATTTTATGACAGGATTATCAAAGACACAAAAAGGGAAGAATGCAATTTGGGTGATTATTGATAGACTAACCAAATCAGTACACTTTTTACTAGTTAGTACTACTAATTCAATGGAAAAGTTAGCTATCTTGTTTAGAGATGAAATCTTTGCTCACCATGGAATTCCTGTTAATATCACTTCAGATAGAGATCCTCATTTTGTGTCCAGATTTTTGAAGCAGTTTCATCAGTCTTTTGGAACAAAACTATAGTTTAGTACAACATATCATCCTCAAATAGATGGTTAATCTAAGCGTACTATTCAGTCATTAGAGGATATGTTGAGAGCATGTGTATTTGATTTTGGATTGGGTTGGGACAAATATTTATCATTGATAGAGTTTGCCTATAATAATAGCTATCATGCTAGCATTGGTATGCCTCCCTATGAAGCATTATATGGCAGGAAATGCATATCACCAATTGATTGGGAAGAAGTTGGAAAAAAGAAGATTGAAAACTCAATACTAGTGCAAGCTACAGTTGAGAAGATAAAGACAATTAGAGAACATATGAAGGTAGCACAAAGTAGACAGAAAAGTTATGTTGATAATAGGAGGCGTGATTTGGAGTTTCAGGCTGGGGACAAAGTATTCTTAAGAGTTTCACCCTGGAAGGGTGTGTTTCGCTTTGGAAAGAAAGGAAAGTTAAGTCCTAAGTATATAGGACCTTATGAGATTCTTGGACGAGTGGGGCCTGTAGCTTATAGAGTAGCTTTACCATCTGATTTAGCACAAATTTATAATGTGTTCCATGTGTCAGTATTAAGAAAATATATATTAGATCCATCGCACGTGATTCATTATGAACCAGTTCAGCTGCAGGAAAATCTATCATATGAAGAGCAACCTATGAAAGTCCTTGCTAGAAGAGATAAGTACTAAGAACCAAAGTTATACATTTAGTAAAAATCTTGTCGAGAAACCATGCAGTAGAAGAAGCATCTTGGGAACGTGAGGATGAGATACGATCCAAATATCAAGAATTATTTAGAGGTATGTAAATTTCGGGGTCAAAATTTTTATAAGGGGCGAAGGAAAATGTAGCAACCCCCAAAAAAAAAGTTCTTCACTACATGGCACGACAGCCTCATGCCATGCAGTGGCAGGCTGGGAGGGCGCCACGCGCCCCAAGCGCCGGCCCGGCCAACCTGTCGGCCAGCTGGCACGGTGGGCCCCACCGCGGCCTCCCTCCCCACCATTTCTCTCCCTCTTAATTCTCTCTCTCTCTCTCTGTTTTTCTTTCGGTCTCTCTCTCACTTTTCTCTCTTTCTCTCTCTCTCTCTACTACCGCTGCCACTCGGCTTGCCGCTGCCGCCGCCACCTCCAATAACGCCAGTGAGCCTCCCTCCTCTTTCTCTCTCTCCCTCTCTCTCTCTCTCTCCCTCTCTTTATCTTTCCTCCTCTCTTTGTCGGCTTCCTCTCGGGATCGCCGGAGGTTTGACCCATCGGCGAGAGGTCGGTCGCTGAGTGGCCACTAATGGCCGTACCCCTCCCCTACGACCCAACCATCTTCTTCTTCTTTTTCTTTCTTCTTCTTCCTTCTTCTTTCTTCTTTCTCTTTTTCTTCCTCTTCTTCTTCTCCTCCTCCTTCCCTTCTTTCTCCTCATATTATTGATACTATTTAAATGATAAATGATTTTGTTATTAATTATTTAATTAGTTTAGTTAATCTAATGTATTTAATTCATATAAATTAATTAAATCTAATTATGACATAGTTAGTAAATAAATTGAATTATATCATGTTTAATAAAATACCAACAACATAAATTACTATATTAATCCTAGATAAGTAATAATAATTATTAGGGTTGTATACGTATATTCCTGCGTAATTAATTACAGTAACTTAATTCTTATTTTTCTTAATTATCAAAGAGAATAATAGGCAGATAATTATGTTTTTAATACATTATTAAATAATATAATTATGGTTAATAAATAAACAAAACAAATATAGGTATGAAGAGTACATGATTATAATAAGAAATTATTTTCTAGCGAGGTTAATTTTCATTAATAGAAAGACTGACATTATTTGTTATAAATAATTTCAGATCTAGACCCCCGGATTCAAGACCCTGTGGACTTAGCTATCGAGACTTGATCATTGTCGTAACAACATGAACGAGTAGTTGTTTGGCATTTGCAGTGGTGGTAAGTAGTCTTATCCTTTAGATATCTTTCTCAAATTAGGTTATATTATATATTATATATTATATACGTGCATGTTTTGGCCTCCAGCATGATTATATGACTTTATCTAGATATGATTACAGTCGAGCATATTTTTATCATGCATAGAATTAGTGAAACACCCACTTCCAAAACTCACGTGTTCTTCACGTGGGTATGTCCACGTGATTCCCACGTGACCGGTCAGTGAAATATTCTCACCAAGTATTTTAAACGAACCAAGCAATACCATAATAAACCAACAAAAGTCCTGAATTAATAATGTCACAGGCCTCAACAAGTCTCTAGGGTTACAAGTTCTTCTCTAATTTGCTAAAACATAAATACCCTCGCAGGGGCTAAGTTTACTGAAATAAATAGAAATAACAAATGCAGGAAAAATAGGGAATTAAATCTTCTACTCCTCAATGTCCGCATCCTCTACAATCATCTCTGAAATAATTCCACCAAAAATGGCGGTGAGCACAGGGCCCAGCAAGTAGAATCTAATAACAATCTAAGAAATATTACGTGATAAGTAAAAATGCAGCTCATACATGTCAGGGTAAAGTACTTGGTGATCATAGCTTATCTTGCATAGAAAAATCCACACAGGAGTCGAGTCACAATAACATATCTCACACAGCATCACAAAAATCGAGGAGGACTAGTCAACTAGCGGTATTATCGCCCATACATGCCTGGCGACGCTGCATATGACTGGTTGTCTGTGGCCATCAGACTAAGGACCCCAGTCGTAGGCCCATCAATACCGTTCTAGTAATCATCGCACAGAGCGAAACCATCACATACGGCTGAGAAGAGCACACAGCTCAATAGACGCCCTGACCCTGCGTCCTCGGGTACCGCTAGAACTACAATCCCAATCTCTCAATCATCTTTTCTAATATCATACTAGTCTAGTCTCCAATTAGGGCAGTGTAATCACCTGAATGCTCCACCTGCTACCGACCTCAGGTGTAGGCCGCTAATATAATACCATATAACATACACTCTAGCCCTAACCTCGGGTTGAGTAGGTAAGAAGCATCATTTAACTACCACAGGTAAGATATGGCATAAGCATGCAATTTAAAGACTATTATAGAATTCTACTCGCCTGGTGTATTTCTGGAATTTGTCTTACTCTCCTAATCAGTCGGCTCTCCCTGAATTTCAAGATCCTTCCCGCACAATGCTGAATCTAATAATTTATAAATAAACAATAAGTTAATGGACTTATAAACTAACCGTGTTGTTGTGTATATTAAGTTTGATTTTCTAGGTCCGAGATATTATTTGTCCTAATTACTATAATAATGGTCATTAGAGCGGTTCGCATTGTAAATGTGAAGATAATAGAGAAGACTTAATATTCAATATTATTTTGATCTTGCGAAAATCACTAATTTTATTAACAACATGATTGAGAAATTATAATAATTACAAATTGTGCAAGCTATCGAATTTAAGAAAATAACATACTCAAAATTAATTAGACTAGGGTTAAAGAAAAATGTTAAAGGTTGGGCTGAGCCCAAGGCCCAAAGAATTTAAGTGAGGGTGAGAGGGAGAGAGTGGGCCGCAGACCCACCCGCAGCCCCTTGGACCCCAGTAAAGGGCTGGGCTCCGAGCCCCGGTCGGGCGGAGTTGGTGGACTGGCTCCAGAGCCCAGTCTGACAACAAAAAGGAGGTGGGCTGCGGGGCCCTCCGCAGCCCACCAGAAGCTAAGGGAAGGTGCTGGACTGGGCTCCAGAGCACAGTCCACCGAGACCCTTAGAAAAAAAAATAAGGGACTGTGGACTTGGGCTGCAACGCAGCCCATGCCACAGTCCAAGGGAAAGAGAGAGAGAGCGGTGGGGGGACCCAACCCCCCACCCTCTCCTCGTCTCCACGACCGGGAAAGAGAAACAGAGGAGAGGGGTCTTGCCGCCGGCGTTCCTCGTCGCCAGCAGCCCCCCCCCCCCGGCTCTAGCAAAGCAACACCCCCAAGTCGACCGTGTCGACTTGGGCGCGAAGAGGAAAGAACCTCCCGGCTAGTGCGACCAGGGGTGTGAGTTGAAGGACTCCATGGCCGACGGCCATGGAGTTCTCAACCTAGTGCAAGATGGGCTCGAAGCCCGATCCTCGGATACCCAACCCTTCCAAGTGAAGAGGTGGGTCAGCCGAAAACGAAGAGCGAGGCCACCACCGCCGGTGGCCGCTAGTGCCAAAGGATTCCGACGGTGGGAGGCGACATGGCATCACCTCCCACGCGCCCGTGGGTACCCAATTTGGGTACCTACGGCTAGGGGAAGAGACCAGGAAGCTTCCCGACCCGGTGGTTTGTCGACCCGAGGTCGCCGTGGCGAATTTCCCGGCGAAGGTAAACTAAAAATAAAATCCTAAATACGCATGCTTACTAAACTATTTTTGAATTAAATTAGTGAGGGGCTGAAGGCTGACCTAACGATCGAAGAGGGAGGGTTTTGGTCGACTACCGGCGTTCCGGTGGCTCGTTGCCCGCGACGAAGACCTCGGCGGCTCGGAAGAGAAAAGGAGAGTAGAGAAACAATGAAGATGGGGAGATTCCGCAAAAGAAGAAAAAAAAACTTAGGGGAGAAGGGGAGTTAAATAGAGGAGAGGGGAGAGAGAATCGGAGTGGAGTTACTCCACTCCGGCGATCTTCTCTCCCACCTCTCGCAACTAACTGCGAGAGGTGGGGGAAAGGGAAGAAGGGGTCAGCGCACGCGCTTGGCGCGTGCGCTGCGGGTAGGGTGCACGTGCGTAGCACGTGCGCCAATTTTTTTTTTTTTTTTTTTTTTTTTTTTTTTTTTTTTTTTACAGGTGTTACAATTAGGCTGATCTTGGATATGAGTATGATGACGATAAATAGAGATGATTAGAGATGATTATACTATTATGATTTTGTATGAAGATGATCTTCTAGTATGAGTGTGCATGTGATAAACTAGGAGAAGTATTCATGTGTTAGATACATGGTTGGAGTCTACATTGCATTATTTTTCTCTTGATTCATTTTCCACCTAAATTCCTATTATGCATTGACTCGTTATCGCACTAGATATATGCATGTGATCTGACATTTAGAAGGAAAGCATGAAATGTGATTGATAGGATAGTTGATAAAAAGTGTGAGAATACCCGAGTATGCTCCAGGGTTAGGGTTGCCTAGAGTGATGATTATGGTCACTAATATGCGATATCTCGTAGCCCATGTCCGAGGTCAGTTGAGTCTGTACGCACAGATAATCGGACACATGCCGTTCGCTAGAGCATATGTGGCGAGTTATCCTCACGAGGTTTCTATCAACTATGTGGGTGCCCGGTCTGGATAGATGTTGATACCCTAGCGGGTGACGGGGTATGATTATATTTGAGATACTCTTGCAGGTCGCGGGGTATGATTATATTTGAGATACTCTTGAGATACTCTTGCAGGTCGCGGAGTATGCTCTGGATAGATGTTTAACTCATAACTCTCTTTGTTTTCTCCTTTCCATAAACTCAGGTTAACGAGAGGAGCAGGATACTCTCTTAGAGGTCTTGTTAGTAAGTGAGGAGTAGAATGTGGTTAGTGTTATATGCCAGATGAGTTATCTTATTTAATGTATTAGTGGACATCCTCCAAATTGTGTCTGTATCCTTGTCTTATATTTTAGCAAATAACTTTGTACTTGCATAATTATGTATATACCACCGTTGTGTATATGTAATTATGAAAAACTCTTGATGATGTGGTATGGCTTTTGTGGGGCCCAAGTAGGGTATCTATATGCTGTTGACAGTTAGACTTGAGTTATTTTTAGTTTAAATATTGTGGATAAAAATATGATGTTGCTATAGGTTTATTTGATTGTCAGTAACTAACCAAATGGTCAGGTGCTACGCACGTGCCGTGTAGGCTCGTGCCATGCATGTGTTTAGGGTTCGGGTGTTACATAAAATATCTTGGATAAAACAAATGGGAGAAAACATAGCCACTTGTACATAACTAGCTAGTATAGATGTCTTATACAATAGATCATGAGAGGCTGCCTTTTAACATATTTTTATATTGTCAATGTAATAGCTCAATATAGGCCTTCTATAAAGCAGCACATGAGCGTTCCCACTCTCATCTTGCATCATCTATATGTCTCATGCACTGTGGACCTCCATGTGGTTCTTTATGCATCATGGCACATTATATGGATTCTCGATATGCCAACCATAGACCTTTGTTCGCCAACTGAAAGGCTAGCTAGCTCTTTATGTCTTTAAATAGGCATCCAAAGTGTTAGGTTTTTAACTGTTGGCAATTGTGTACGAAATATTCTAAGTGTATTTTTTCATGTATATGAGCTTTATACAAATCTAGAATATCTCTGGTTTGAAGAATTGCAAGATTATTGGAGAAAAGCTGAGTTGAGTTCACAAACGCGTTCGAACGTGGGTACTTGCGTTCACACAGATCGAGAGCTGTGTTCATAAATGCGTTCGAACGCGGGTACTGCGTTCACACAGACCAAGAGCTGCGTTCACAAACGCGTTCGAACGCAACCTGAAGAATTCAAGTTGTCGCGTTCGAACGCACTTGGGCCCGTTCGAACATACATGAGATCAAGTCATACCGTTTGAACGCACTCGGGCCGTGTTCGAACGCACCAACAAAGTTTGAAAATATTAGATTCTCGTGAGTTCGGATAAGACTTGGATTTGGCTCTATCTTGGAGATCATATATAAGGATTGTGATGCCCTATCTCTAGGGTGGTTGAAGAAGCATTATAGAAGGAGACTTCTTGAGGCTACATTGGTTTTTCAACTAACAAGATTCCACTCATCTAAAAAATTTAATCTTTCGTCTTAAGGGCTATCTAGATGAAAGATCAATCTCAAGGGTTACTGAGGTTGGATTTCAATCACGAGAAGCAGTGAATCGTGGGTTCTAGAGAATAAGATTAAGAGGAACAAAGTCATTTGGATCGACGAGTTGTTTTGTGAGTCAGTCTTATAACTTTTACTATTCTAGTGATTGGTTTTGATCCGAGTTTGGATCCGTGGTTTTTTCCCGTTTGGGTTTTTCCACATGAAAATCTTGGCGTTCATCTCTGCTTTCGTTTTTAATATTTCTTCGGAGTTTTACTTAAGCGAACGAGTGATATCATTACCTAGTATTTAGATACATACTTATGTCTAGGGTTTTTCATAAAGTTTATGTCCTCCTAATTAAATTATAGTACACTCCTAATCACATTATGAGAACACTTATAATCTCGTAAATTAACTAGAGCTCCCAATGTCTCCTACTCCATTAATGAAATAAAAAATTTAGTTTTCCTAGTTCTAACAGTCAGACTAGGACTCCTCTTTCCCCTTGCTCATTGATCTCTTACCCAATCAACAAATCATCACAACGTTGTCTACTTTGACCTCTATTGTCCTTCAATAAGAAATTTTTTGTCACGTCTGACGAATCATTTTTTGTTTGATACCATCATCACTTTCCACTTGGCCTTTTCACTATCACCATATGATCTCAGTATAGACTCCAATCTACTACTCTTAATCAAGACTTGTCCTTCAATTCTAGTTTGTAGTTTTTCTTATTAAGAGAGTTTTCAAGTATATCTTTATGCCTGAGTTTATTGTGATTATTTTTGTTCTCCTTTGATGCTCACTGAGATTAGAACACACACGAAGTGCGGGAATACTTTTAATTGTTAGTGTTAGGTTGTGCATAACAAGTGGTATCATAGCAGTAGGTCGTAGAATGGGACGATGTTACAATTCGACCACATGGGTTAAATTAGTCGAGTCGATTGAGTCAAATCTATTTATCTTTTAATTGATTTATGCTTATGTAAGCAGCCACTAAGGTAAGTCCAATTATGTCATGTAAGCCTCTAAGACAAGTCCTACTTCAAGTTGTATAAGCCTTTAAGGCTAATCTAAGGCAAGTTCTAGTTCGAGTCGTATAAGCCTTTAAAGTTAGTATGAGTAGAACCCATAATATCCGACTTTTATATATAGAGGGGCTGGGCTTCTTTATTAGTCATCCAAGTATTTAAGCATTGATAAATAATTCAGTTTAGTAATTTTATTATTATCACATTTATCATTTTACTATAGCTAGATCATATTTATCTTCATAGGAGTATATTATAACCGTAGAACTCTTTCGAGCACCTAATATAACACCCGCCACCAAACACGTGCCCCTCATGTGGGCAGAACCCACGTGATTACCACATGATCTGCTAGTCAATGTCTCAACATAATATACAAGCAAAAAACCCACATTTCTACAAATAATACAAATAAGAAGCCGATAACACCCAAGCCACAATAAGCCCAAAATACATATCCATAACCAAAAAATATGATAAAGCCCACACAGGAGCTACAAACCCTTTAGCTTAATCTAAATCGATAAACTAAGAATAAGAATAAAAATTAAAAAGAGAAGACTCAAGCCACTCTTCGCTAAGTCCGCCACGAACTCCAGCTCATCCACTAATCTAAAATTATTTCCACGAGAAGGTGGTGAGCATAAAGCCCAGAAAATTTCTACTTCTACTGTCTAAGAGTAGTGCGATGAATGATGCAACAATAAGTAAATATGAATATGTCCATCATGATCAAATCAATGCATCAGCAATTAATAACCTACAATGCAATCAATCCGGACTATCAAGTCCTCAAACTCGAGCTCACACTAAGCTTCGCCCATAGGTTATGTCAACACCACACCGCATAATATGCATCAACTCAGATTACCAAGTCTACAACACAGGCCCATGTAGAACCACGCCCGAAGGCTACATTAATCCTTACACCCGACCACACACTTACCCTAAAGGAGGGTAGACCCTAGCGGTAGAATCGATAGCCCATCACCTAGCGAACAGCATGACCAATTGTCCGCCACCGCAGACTAAGAACTTCAGTCATAAACCCACCACAAAGGTCAGTATCACACATCGATACTATCATCTAAGCCCTCGACTCCACATCATCGCACCACCGTGCGAAAATCATGAGTCGTCGCTCATACACGCCCTCACCTTGCGTTATCAAGTATCGCTAGGTCTACGTCATCCTACCCTTCTTTCTCTCTCTTTTAAATACCCTAAACGGGGTATGGCTCTCGTCGATCGATAGTAAATCGCCCATCGCCTGGTGAAATGGCTGTCTAATTGTTTGGGATCAATAGACTAAGACCTTGATAGGCCCTAATATATATAAGTATAAGAATATCTCCCGCCCTTAACCCTGGTTGGGGAAGTGTTGGGTACTATCGAGACGTAGTAGTCACCCTCTTTATGGTTGTGCACGTGTGCAAGTGGCATGATATTATCTGACACAGCAAACATAATGTAACACCCATCATTATCTTGTTTTGCATGCTAAACACCTGATCATGCCCAATAAGTATGCGAAGACATCATAATATATGAAATCGTATCGAACCGCAAAATATAATTACTATGCATAATAGTGCAATAATAATGGTAAGAAAAATATATACACATGCATGATATGGATCAGATGATTTATAAAGTACGATATTTCATTCTCTACACTACTTTAGATTATAGGAGTTCCACTTGCTTGAAACGTTTTCCTAATACTAGCTACAATTACGCCACAATATAATCTCATAGGGTACGAAGTCCTCCTCGATAAGAAAAGTAAATAAAAAGCATAAGTTGAATATATTGGTGCCATTTTGAAAATTTGGCAAATAATTTCTTTCCTCTCAAGATCTGGAGAATTAACCTTAAGTGATACTCATGTTCTTCCTCACTAGTTGAATATATTAGCATATCATCAATGAAAACTATTACAAATTGATCCAAATAAGGTTGAAAAACTCTATTCATCAGGTGCTAAATCAATTAAAAATTTCACTTCCCTATCCGGGGGTAATCCGAGAAGATCATCTAACATCAGGAAACTCTCTAGCAACTCGGACATCTTCTAATTTGATCTTTTTATCAGTATCTCCTGATAGGCTAGCTAAGACACCTATGCATCCTTTCTTTAATAATCTGCAAGCTTCAAATATAGAGATTATCTCTATAGGATTGCTGAATTTATTGCTTTTAATTCTATATTCTGTCCTATCAGCTAAATTCATCACAATTTTCTTTCTATAGCAATCTATATTGGCATGATATGTAGCTAACCAATCCATCCCCAAGATAACATCAAAATCTATCAGCTCTAGTGGCAAAAGATCTACTTTGAACTCCCTATCCTCAAAACTAACTATGCAAGATTTATAAGCAGAATCAATAACAACTATCTCTCCTAGTGGTGTGGCAATCAACATAATATCCTCTAAAGGTTCCATTTGAATATCGGAATGGCAAGCAAAAGAACTTGAAATAAAGGAATGTGTGGCACCCGAATCAAATAAAACTCTTGCTGTATGAAAAAAAAAATTCAGAGTACCTATGGCCACATCATTAGATGCCAAAGCGTCGTGCTCCATCATCGTGAAGATCCAGCCACCTCTAGACTTTCGACCAGGCTGAAAGGAACCTGCCCCACTAACTTCTCTACCTTGACCAACCGTAGCAGATACCCCAAAAGGTGCAGTTCTAGAAGATACTGCAGCAGCCGTAACCGGGGCGATGGCAGCACGTGGACAGTCACGACGGATATGACCAGGCTGCCCACACTCATAACACAAATGTAGGTCAGAGCAATCTCGAAGATGATGACCATATTTAGGTTAGAGCAAGGATGACCTTGACTCGGCGGTCCCCTAGGAAATCCACTTCCTCTACCAACCGAGGACGGCCCACTCACAATGACATGAGACACTGCCTAGCTGAGTCCTCTAGATCCCCATGAATCAGATCGGTTAATAGATGAACCAGTGCTAGAACTTCCCCGATAAGGATGGTAGGAAAGGCGACGTTGTGTCTGCGAAGGCGGTAGGCTCTGGCTTGCAGAAAGTACCCTAGAATTCCCGCCTCGCCCAGATTGGGTTCCGGATTGCCGAGCTTCCATAGCCCTCTTAACCTGAATCACCCCCTCAAGTGCCATCGCCCTCTCCACTGTATCAGCATAAGGGATGAGGTCTGCTGCCTCTAAACTCTGATATATAGAATAATTCAGCCCATGCTTGAAACGTCGAGTTCTGGCTACTTCATTTAGAACTTGATGGGGTACAAAACGGGCTAAAGCATTGAATTTGACCTCGTATCTGCCACCGTCATAAGACCCTATGTAAATGCAGAAATTCTTCTTCCATCTTTTCTTTCCTCTAGGCTAGGAAATGCTTTTGATCAACGGCATCAAGAAATAATTCCCAAGTGATGACTGCGTCCCCTATCCTTGATTTTATCAGTCTCTCTATGGCTTTCCACCATTGTTCCGCCTCACCTCTAAGCATAAAGGCAGCAAAGGCTACCTTCTGTTGATCATTATATCCTAAAGTATCCAACATTTTCTCTATGTCTGATAACCATCCACTGGCCTCTAGTGGATCAGCACCTCCACTATAAATCAGGGGATTCAACTGCATAAACTTATTTAAGGTGATGCCCTCCATAGGAGGTGGCTCAAAACTCTCTGCTGATATGCCAGCTCCTCTACCTTGAAGGAGTTCCTCAATAAGTCTTTCTTGACTATCTAGGAGGCGCGAAATAGGATCACGCTCCTCTACAGATGGAGGAACTTCTGGGGTTTTAATAGGGGCCTCAGCTATGGAGGTCACCCTAGACTGTGAACCTCTACGGCGGGGTGGAATCTTTCTGCGAAAATAGTCAAATTCATCAACTGATTAGTGATCAAGTAAAATTCTAAAATTTATCTCTTGCGTAACCCTAAGATCGCAGCATTTTCCTGGACTTAAGGTGATAATGTACAAAAGCTCTTAATGATATGTCGGATACTTAATAAACCTAAGCTCTGATACCACTCTAAAATGTAACACCCACAACCCTAAACACGTGCATGGCATGAGCCCACATAGCACTGCACGGCACCTGACCATTTGGTTGGTCACTAACAATCAAACAAACCTGCATCAACATCATAAATTATTCACGACATCTAAACTAAGAATAAAACAAGTTTAACTGTCAACAACACACGGATAATCCTACTTAGGCCCCACACAAGCCACAACACCTCATCAAGAGCTTTTCACCATAACGTACACACAACGGTGGTATATACATCATTATACAAGTACAAAGTCGCCTGCTAGAATATAAAGCAAGGATAAAGACACATTGGGAGAATGTCTACTGATACATCAAATAAGATAAGTCATCTAGCGCAAAACACTAACCACACACTACTCTTCACCCACTAGCAAGGTCTCTAAGGGAGTATCCTGCTCCACTCGCTCACTTGGGTTTTTGGAAAAGAGAAAACAAAAAGAGTCATAAGCTAAAGACTCAATGATTAAATCTTACCCCGAATCAATGAATGCCAAATAGAGAGTAAATCATGTACTGTATAATATGAATTAGAAAGCAGCATGATGTCATGTATGAACATGTATATATGTATCCTCAATGACATATATATGAATGAAATAAATTCTCATGAATGAGCATATTATATCCTCAACTAAAAATATATCACATGATAAAATTACCATATAACATCACCGAATATAACAACATATCATGTATAACAATTATGATCCAATAATACTAGTCACATTATTGATGATGCATGATGCATGCCAACTACTAGATAATCGAATATGTCAGAGCCAGATATAATCCACATATCTCTCACTATCAGAATCATCCAAACTCTGAATATCATCCACCATGCTGGACTATGATACTCGGCCTCAAACTCGATACACATCATGTCACAAGCTCAGAGCATACCCTGTCATACGCTAAGAGTATCTCTGTAGATAAATTATGCCCTGACATACGCTAAGGGTATCTTAGAAGAAAGTAATCATACCCTGCCATACGCTAAAGGTATATCAATGATAGTTGTACCCTATCATACGCTAAGAGTACAATCATCAGCCATCATAATACTCTGCCATACGCTAAGAGTATGTCCAGTACTAGTCCGGATCAGATACAGTTCCAGCCATCACATCATATCACATCACATCACATACATATGTACTTTTATAATTTTCTATACATGATAAATCATATGCATATATCTAGTACAACAATAGATCATGCAACTCAGGAATTTAGATGGTAAAGAAGCCAAGAGTATAACAAATAATGTCAGTCTTTCTATTCATTAAAATTAACCCGGCAAAAAACAATAGTTTCTTGTTGTAATTATGTACTCTTCATTTCTATATTTGTTTTATTATTTATTAATCATAATTATATTATTTAATAGTGTATTTAAAATATAATTTATCTGTCTATTTTTCTCCTTGATAATTAAGAAAATAAGAATTAAGTTACTGCAAATAATTGCGTAAGAATATACGTACATAACCCTAATAATTACTATTACCTACTTAGGATTAAAATAGTAATTTATATTGCAGGTATTTTGCTAAACATTAAATTAACTAAGCTAAAGTAATTGTGCATATATATATATATATATATATATATAACTATATATAGTGTTGGGCGTTGCAAGGGCGTTGGATCGAGCCCAGCGCTTGGCGCTGCAAGGGCACTAGGCCGAGCCCAGCACCACTTGTAGGGTGCAGTCAAAGAGGAGAGAAGGGAAGAAGGAGGAGGGGAGGAAGAAGAAAGAGAAGAAGAAGAAGAAGAAGAAGAAGAAGAAGAAGAAAGAAGAAGGAAGAAGAGGGTTCAGTCATGGGGGAGGGGTGCGGCCGCTGGTGGCCACTCAGCGGCTGGCCTCTCGCTGACGGCTCAATCCTTCAGCGGCCCCGAAAAGGAGGGAGGCTCACCGGCGCTAGTGGAGGTGGTGCCGATAGCGGGTAGAGAGAGAGAAAGAGTGTTTGAGAGAGAGAGAAAGAGAGAGAGAAAGGTGAGAAAGAGCCCGAAAGAGTAAAGAGAGAGAGAGAGAGGAAGAAAAGGGAGAGGGGCGGTGGGGAGGGAGGGTACAGCGGCGGGGCCCACCACGCCAGCTAGCTCGGCCAGGTTGGCCTAGCCAGCTCTTGGGGCGCGTGGCGCCCATCCTAGTTGCCACTGCATAGCACGAGTTGTCGTGCCATAAAGTGAAGGAATTTTTTTTGGTTGTTACAAAACCTTACTGACATCTACTACAGGCTTGACACATTATTAAATGTAATAAAAATATTTTTCTCAAATTATTATCCCAATCACTATTATTAAATTTAGGGAAGATCACATGAACAATATTTAATTAATAAGCTTCGTCAAATAATGCAACTTGTTTGATATCATTTTCCTATATTTATCTGTATTAATTCTTCGATAGGAGCAATTAATACAAGATACACCCGACCACCGACTCCTTTGATTATATTAAATTAGCCCAAAATTATAATCAGCAAAATTTAATATCCACTTGTAGCTAGTTCCTGATGTGTGTTATTTGTAACGGCACTCTTAGGCAATGGTCTAGCTCATTAAGATTAATTATAGAATAATTATGTTGTGAACACAACCATCAACTAGAAACATTAATTAATTAAGGCTCACGGTCTAATTCAATAATATTAATTTACATCCATAATATGTCTAGCAAGCAACCCTCTAAAATAATTAAATACATTTTTCATTGACATCGATAATTAGACCAAGGATTTGAGATTATATTAAAATAGATAAAAATTAATTGATCTATTTAGATTAGGCCTAAAGAAAGGGGCTAGGCTGCAACTAACCCAAAGACCACCAACTTGATCCACTAAGATATGGACCCGAAGCCCACACTATCCACCGAGCCACATGGGCGATGCTACACCCACAATTTAGGGCTAGGCTGCTTGCAGCTCCAAACCCACTACTCACTTGTGCTAGGTTGCATGCAACCCAACCCACCCAAAGCTCAGGTTGTGTTGGACCTAGCCCAGCCTAGGATATGGGCTAGGCCGTGCCTACCCTAGCCCGTCACTCGGGCTGGGCCGCGCCCAAACCCAGCCCGACACTCAAGCTGGGCAGCACCCAAACTAGCACACGAGCTAGGGCACGCGGGCCTCGGGATGGGTCGCACCTAGCCCGGCCCGAAATGCGAGCCCCCAAGCTAGGCCGCACCTAGCCTAACCCCCCCTCTTCCTCACGTCGACCGAAAGGAGGGAAGAGGGCAGGTTGTCGGCTAACCCGGCACTGGCAACTTGGTGGAATGCACCAACATGCTTCCCTCAGCTAGTAGAAGCTAGCCGAGGGAAAGCCGAGCTGCCAGAGGCAGTCGGCGGTGAGCACCCACCTCGCCTTGGCCGCCGGCCAAGGCGAAGTGCCACCTAACGGCATAGGCCATGAAGGCGCCGAAGGGAGCTCACCAGACTAACGCGGCAAGGCACGAAATCGTCGGCTGGCCGGATCATAGCAAGACCGAGAGGGGAATGTTTTAGAGAGAAAACTCAAAATAATTAATTAATTATAGATGTGACTTACCGAAAAGGGGAGGCAGCTCTGGCACTTCAATCCACGGGGTCGGCGGTGTTGGTAGTGCTCTAGCGCGGCGAGAAGGAGATGGGGGGGGGGAGAGAGTGAGCTAGCAGGGAGAGGAAGGAAGAAAGAAAAAAGAAAGAAGGAAAAAGAGAAGAAAGAGAGAGGAAAGGAAAACGGACGAAAGGGGTTTTCTCTTTCTGTGGTTGTTACACCTAAACCCTAACTACCATGAGCCACCTTACTACATGGCTGTCCATTACCACCCTTGGTCGTTCGCTACCCTCTGACGACTACTGCAACATCAGATATTTACCAATCTGTCCCGTTCTTATCTTCCTCCACTATTTTATTTATGTCTTTTAATCTCGACCTCTAATTTATTTGAAACTAAAATCATTAGAACCCTAACTTCTAAGGCTACAATTACATAAATTTTTATAATTATTTTACATCCGGATTAGTCTAGATCTAATCTGTAACAGACAATGCCTCAAAGATAGTGGAAGTGGTAGTAGAGGAGGGAGACACGAATGCAGAGGTAGGTCAGGAGTAAGGAAAGGATGGCCGTGAGGTCAAAAGCAATCATCATTCGTTGCCATGTTTGACATAGTCATTAGAAATAGGAAGAGTTAGGGCTAGGGTTAGGATTTAGAAGAGGAGTTGATAATGGTGACAACGAATTAGAGAAGTGAATGGAGACAATCAAATTTGTATTAAAGGAGAGTTTATTGTGCCTAAAACGCACATGGCATGACGTCACACACGATAGGTTTAAGTTTCAATCTAGTTCAGTATTTGTACTCAAATCCAATTAGGTCAATATATAAATTATACATAGGGAAGTTTTCTCATAAATTATATGCATTGAAATTTAGACTCACAATTGATTTCAATCCGACATAATCATAGGAAAGTTTGCTTAGGCTCAGCTCAGTGAGGCACGAAATATATGTATATAGTTTAAAGTGATTAGATCAAGATCTAATGACTCTATCCTAATCAAGCTTGATTCAATTCACACATGAATTTATCTTGCATTAGTTCATATATATACATTTAAAACTTGAGTTTGAAACATATTTTTATATAGTTACTAACAATGCTATTTGAGAAATATATATCTCTTGACACAATAGGTGTGGATATATCCTCCATCTGATTGTATCTATATTTGTATTCAGAAATTAAGAAGTGGATTCAGCCACTATTCAATCAGTACATGGTCCGTTTTCACCTATAGTTATGGTTGTCAAATAATCAAGCTAGCTCTACTTGATAAAACTTGTTTGTCAATGAGTCGAGTTTGATTCATTAGTTTTGACGCAAAATTGAGTATCAAAAAGAGAAAAAAAAAAAAAAAGGATCAAGCTTGACTGGACTCTAAATAGGTAACTCTATCTTCTATTGAAGTTAAGAGGAGGCAATTTTCCCTCTGCCCTTTCTAATTTGTTTTAAATTCACAAGTAGCTTGTCTGAATTGGATTTGCATTTGGTGTAGGTTTACATAAATTTGGCATTATTTATTTTGTAAATCATAGAAATTTAGTTACCAAAATATTTTACAGAAAAGAAAAAGAACTGGAAAGACTTGTGAAAGAAGAAGGTAGGTTTAGGAGACAATAAATATGAAACATGAATTTTCTTAGAAACTCCTCTAGTATGAATAAGAGATGTTCCACATTTTTATATTAATGCCTCACAGGTTATAAGGAAGTATCTATCCAAAGAGAACTTAAAAGGAAAATCAAGTTCTAAATTTAGCATAACTCTATGTTCCGTCAAAGAATAGCCTTTACATCAAACTTATGTCGGAGTGCTAAGTCTACATTAGATATCCAAAAGCATCGAAAGTGCTAAATCGAAGTTGTCATCATCAACATCAACACCAACATGAAGATTTGAGGAGCGATCCATAGGGACATATAGCGTGTCGGATGTAGAGGTAATATATTAATAGAGTAGTTAATTGTGACGTATCGCGGGCAAGAAATAGAGTTTAAACACTTAGACATAGAACTGTCTAAGGGATTGTAAGTACGTCTTGCGCCTACAGATGATATAAAATCTAGTTTGAGTGGATCCATGATTTTTTTTCCTCTCAGAGTGGTTTTCAACTTTTCCATGTTAAAAGAAATCATAGTTGTCTGCTTACCGTATTTTTACTTTTCATATTCCTACTCCACATTCTCTTTCCTACTTTGTTTCAAATTTTAAAATAATTTTTTAATCGACCTTTCCAGTCCAAGTAGGATCTAATTTTTCAAGTTCAAATCGGATTTGGTTTTGATTTTGACTTTAACTTTCCATAACTAGGAATCCTATGAGTAAAAGATGAGATATGTAATGTTATACAGAGAAGCAGAATGACATAATTCTGAGAAAAAGAAAAAGGAGAAGCTAGAATGACATAATCATAGAAAATAGATTCTTAATTGGTATCTATACCTGTCTCTGCTCTCCATGAGCCAAGAAAACAAAGCACTACCTCAACTGCTTAATGACAACAACAATAGGATTCTTAAATCCTCTCAATTTAATAGCTAATAATGCAGATCAAGGCAAATAATTCACATTAATTGAGTCCACTCCCCATAATTCTGGGGCAAATGCATGCCCTTCTCAAACGGGAGTTACACTAATTGGACACCCACTCCTTAGCCTTGGAAACATTGCCCATTTTTGTAGGCTTGTGTCTTCATCAGTCACCCTCCATCTGATAAACAAAAAGAAAAAGATAAAGGAAAAATTAGTTCATTTCAGATATCTAGTTCTTCCATGAAAACTTATATTGAGTTTGGTATAAGCTCTCTTTTGTAATCTTGTTACTACAAATGAAAAACTTTTACACTTCTCTGTACATTGGTTGCATCTCAGAATTGTAAGAGCTAATATACATATACATATATAAATACAGACATGCATATATTTATATCTATATGTATCTAAGTAGTATCAGTGTATGCATGTATATATACATGTATTTGTGTATATATACATATATATTATAAAAGTGTGTGTATTAAACAAGGTTTGAAGTTTTGTCCAAAACCGATATGTTTCTCTAAAACGGTTTGCGTCTTGGTCTTATCCGATATGAAATTGGCTCTCGAAACTAGCATCCAACCAAAAATAACCATAGTAATAAATTTGTTAATGTATATTTTGAAATCAAAGCTGGATTTGACTTGAATCCAACTTATACCTAACTCAATATTAACCTCATTGCTTAAATGTTACATGAAAAATAAGATAAATAAGAATATTTGTCAAAAAAAAAGTTCAAAAACTAGCCAAAACTGACCGAAATGTTTCATTTTTCAATCAAGCTGAAAATGAAATCAAAGCTAAAACTGAAACTTTGAACTATGGTATTTAAGTATATGTGGAAGTAAGAAAGAACCAACCTGTAGCTTGTAACAAACCTATGTAAAAAGACCAACATCATAGCTTTGGCTAGATTCATCCCTAAGCAAATCCTCCCTCCTGCTCCAAAAGCTAAGAAGCTATAAGGCTTGGGGTCCTCCTGGTGAGAAGGAATGATATACTTAACTCTTTGTATATAAATAGTGAGTAACAACTTGGTATCTAACAGGGAACTTCAATGCAATGTATAGTTGTATTATGCTTCAATAATTGAAATATAGGGAGGGGGTCATAACTTCTAGTTTCTTACATCAAATCTCGATGGTTTGAACTCCATTGGATCGTCGTACACTTTTGAATCGTAGTGTATCGATCTTGCATCAACATTCACAATCCAACCCTTGCGAATTTGGAATCCTGTATGATTCAAAGCTTAACAACACCAGGAAATTCATGCATTTTTCACTAGTAGGATTTATTGAAAATCTTGCAGAAGATAAATGGGTGTTCTGTTTAATGAGTTTAGAAAATGTAATGTTCAGAAAAAGAATTGAGTCGACGCAAAATATTAGGTGAATAATTGATAATATTTGATCCAGAGTAGTTTAATAGAAAGAAACTGGAATACTCAGAAATTATCTGACCTTGAGGAGTCATATTTTTAATAAAAATCACATCGACGATCAATCTCGCAAATTTCAAGAGCATCGCAATTAATTAGGCAAAGTAATAGTACTTCTTAAGTTCAGCGCTCTATTAATTGTGCAATGTGTCCTACCTTTGCAGCAAATATCAGATCTGATAATTTTTGTTTCAACAATGAAAGTCCACCTCGTCTTTTAATTTAATGAAAAAGAAATCGAAGTAATCAGAGCAATATTCTTCAAGAATTTAAACCCTTTTAGACTTGGAATGCTAGACATAAAGCACAGGGTTTATGTACATCATCCAGACCTTCAATCTGACAGTCCTTCAGCGCCACTCTTGGAAACCAAGAAACAATAGTCGCCATCCTTAAGCATTCCTTCACAATCTACAAACCAAAAGTTATTTTAGGAACGGTCAAGGAAAAAGCTAAATCAACAAAATCTACAAGGAAATGAATAGAAGACCGTAAATATCAAAGTTTGGCAGTTGACTTATATAAAGGCTACATGCAGGATGAGGATGAACCTCCTTTGTTTATCATACATCAAACATTAATCGGTGTAGCATTACAAAGTTCCGCAACTGCATACCTTAGAAGCATACTGCATTTCGTTAAGTGCTTCAAGAGGTAGAGATAAACCAGAATTTTTCATTGCATGTTCCAATTGCATTGTCTGGTACTGAACAAAAAATAAACACTATGCCCTTGAAAGTGATATCATACAAATATGCAATGATATGTCTTGTTACAGCATGCACCTTTCTTTTTTACTTATCTTGTACTTACTCTTAATGTTTCTTGAACTTCTTTGTTCTCATCCAAGTATTTGATCATCCATGTAATTGCACTCGCTGTGGTAACTTGTCCTGCAGTAAATTAAATCATCATGAATGCCCATATCTGTTTGATGAACAAAAGTTAAGTTCTTTTATCTTACCTGCGATTATAAGGGTTAAGATGTTATCCAAAATTTGTGCATCTGTTAACGATTCGTCACTTTCCGATTTATCTTTCTCAAGAAGGTTTTGCAAGAAGTCCTTGTGACATTCCAAACTCTCTCTCCTCAAGGCTATCTCTTTTCTTAGCACATTCATGATCCTTTTCCTGGCCTAACACATTAATAAACGAAACCTCTTGACTATATCCTTTTCTTAAATAAGAAATTAAACATAGAGGTATGTGAATTTATTACCTGTAGGCCTTTGTAGAATCTTGTCCCAGGCAACCTCAAAGGGAAAGCTAGCAAAGCTTCACTTACTTCAAAAACATCCTTTCTTAGCACTTCCAGTTTGTCCTCTTCATCTAAGCTTATTAGCATCTTACATATTGCATTGAAGGTAATCTGCAGTATAAGATAAGGAGAAAAAAGAGGTAATTGATGTAGCTGATATATATACTGATCAATTAATGCAATTTTATTTGCATGTGTAAATAATATAAAGCTAGAGTTTATTTTTTTCCATATCACTTGTAAAATGGATCAAATTTATCACCTTCAAAGCAACATCAACCACCACAACACATTCTTTTTCCTTCCATTCGCCCATAGTATCGATTACCAACTTATCGAATATTTTCACTGATGATGCCAGCGAATCTAACGTGAAGAGATTGGAGATGTGGCGCCTTAAAAACTTATGGTGATCATGGGACAAACAAAGCAAGCTCTCATCTCCCAAGAGCTCTGCGATTGATCTTATATACCTTTTTGAAAATTCAAACGATTCGGAGCCAAGTAGTGCCTTGGCAACTTCTGTACTTGAGACAAAAACATGGGTCTCTCCTAAAATGTTGGTCCTGAAGCAATCACCATACCTATATAAAAGTCATAATAGATGTTTTAGAATATGTGGCTGAATTAAAAATCAAGACAAAAAACTGCTATGCTCGTAGCCAGATTATAGGAACTTATTCCATAACATTAATGATTTGTTTTTAGTTTTGTCTAGCTTGAAACTTAATTAAAATGCCATTTTATTCCTAAAGCCTACTTAACCACATTAAAAAGGCGTCTATTTGACACATTAGCAAATTATATAATTCCTCTTTTTTTTTTCTTTCATTTTTTCACTCCTTGTAACAACTTAGTTTTTCCATTCTCTTGCAAAGGCTGTGAGAAGTGGAAGAGGAAGGGGATTTGAGACGCCCAATTCTCCATTGAGATAGAGGTTGGGAGTTTCGACTGCCCTCAGTGATTGTTATAGTTCAATTGAGAAGCTATAAGCTGTTACTATGTCTGAAAAGAAAATCTTACTATCCTGAGGAAAAGGCAGTGGAGTTCCCACTGTTGTAATAAACAAATGTATACTGAAAATAACATAATATCAAGAGAAAGTAAGGTACATATATATGATATGAAGTAGAAAAAGATGTTACCAAAGATGTCTTGTTCTAACAAACTCATAGAACCCTTTGCTGCTGTTGCTTGCTGCTATAAATGCCACTGTCTCTCCAATCCAAGGAAGTCCACTACTCCCAGGTGGATAGCATGAGACCCTCCTCATCCTACTACCATTTGCCAAACTCTTTAAGGCTTCTCTAACCAAGTAAGTGAGCAAAGCTAGGAAGAGGAGTTGGAAGAAGGGAAGAAGGAGAAGAGAATGGTAAAGGGCTATCATCATCATCATCATCATCATCATCATAATTCACAATCATCAACAATAACAACAACAACTTCTTTGCAATCTCTACTACTAGTGGGAGGCATCAGTTTAAGTTATCAACTTAAAAGACAATGGTGGGCCTGTTGTTTGGAAGCATAAGTCAATGATATGTCCCTCAGATATGCAACTTAATTATCACCATGGAGTATGGAGTGTTTGTTTTTTCGGGTTCTTTGTTTCAAGATGGACATGAACAAGGATTACAAGATATGGTCGGCCATATTGTGGACTCTAAAAACTCCACTGTCTGCAAGGAAAAAGAACTGGAAAAAGAAAAGAAAAGAAAAGAAAGTAGAAAGGTATATAGGAGAAATAAAGTTGGTCATGGGATCATAGCAGGGCTTCTAAAAGTAGATTAATATTGAATGGTACTATTGAACAGGATTGGAATTGTAACCCTGTCTATATATATATATGGACTTTTCCTAAAAGGAAGAGAAAAAATTATATGAGAACTAGCTTTGTATTTTCGACTTATGTGTAACTGTTAAATTTTTTTTATTTAAAGTTAATGAGTAGAGTAAATCGTTGTTAACACTGTCATACTTTTTTTTTTGGGTAGCAACTGCCTGTAGGTTATATTATTCATTTTGATCGGATGATTACAAGTCTGATACCCAAGGAATAGGGGAGAATTTGAACAAGAACAACAGGAACATTTTAGCAAGCCTTAAGAACACATTACAAAATAAAGTAAAGATTCTACGCAAGCAATGATTCCAACGTGGTCACAATGAATCCAATCAAGCCTAAGAAGCAAACATATAAAATAATAATAATAATAATAATATGAAAATTTGTATATAACACTCTGCTTTTTAACATAATTGTGATTTACACCTTACATTTTTACTATTTACAAATTGAATTATATGATTTAGTGAATATGTGCAAAAAATACCTAAATTAAATTTGGACTAACACCGTGAGAATATTTCTAAAATGACTAAATAATACTTATTTCTAAAATGACCAAAATGTCCTTAGTATGACTTAATTGAGGATATTTTTAAAAAAAATTTAGTACAGTTAACTTAACCCAGAAGTTCTCCCTATCTCCCGAGAAGAAATTTCACAACCCTAAGAGAGGTATTCTGCTAAGGCCAATGCTCTGAAGCACTTGTCTATCATTTGTTGATATGTTTGCAATATCCAAACTTTAGAAATGAAAAAGATTTAAAGGGAAATAACTATTTTTAACTATTATTGTAAATTATTAGGTGGTGCTTTTATTTTTAAATTAATTTAACTATTATTAGATATTTGAATATAATTAAAACAAAGAAGTGTCATAGGTATAAGTGAGAGTTTAGAACGACACTTGGTAGGGCAAATTACAATTTGCTTCGTCATGGTTTGGCCAATATCAACTTCCATCTTCCTACTTGAAGCTTAAGCATTTAATAATAGCTAAATTAAAATGGAGCAAAACTAAGATAGATAAATTATAATTTACCGGACCTAAAATTTGTAAGGATGATATAGGCTGCCACGCGTGGCGTGGTGGATGGGAGATCTTGTAATCTTAGTGCCAAATCTCTTTTATTTTACTTTGTTTGCTGTTATTATTTTATTAAAACATGAGAGGAAGAAGAAGGCGAATGGATGGTCAAATTCAAGGTTCCGATCATTGATGAGAGGGCCGGGGACAAACTTTAAAGGAGAGCCACAAATGAATGCAATCTTATTCTTAGTGCAACTACTATTGATCTGATCATAGCATTTCAATGGGAAAGCAACAAAAGGTTAGAAAATGATGTAGTTGTTCATCGAACAGAGATGGTGGAAACTAAAAGCCATGAATAGAATAATATATACATATAAATATATTATCACTCATCATCTCAATCTTTTCTTTGTTTTTCTTTTTCTTTGTTGATTATGTAATAAAATATTTGTTCAGCATTGAAAAAGTTAGTTGGAATTTAGCACTAGCACCTTGTTCAGATAGACCCACCAAAATAAGCCTCGGAAACTCTGTTTATCGATATCGTTAATTTCCCAAATTAAATATCTCATAGGCTCAATTAAACAATGTTGAACTACTTAGCCTCTTACTTTAAAGCTGAAAACTCATGCTAACAAGAATTACTATTTATTTCAAAATTTTAATTAAGTAATACTTTTGTACTATAGCGTAATATCAAAATAACCTCTTCTCCATTTTGAAATCTAATTTTCTCTTTCCATTTTCATCTAACCATTTATTCTCATCTAAGCATTTTGCCTCGCCTCTGTGCCCTAATCTCCCATCGTCGCCGTGTATGTCGTTACTTAAAAAACTAGCAGCTTTACTTTAAAGACGAGTCTCTTCTTATACACTAAAGGTATACTTTGACAACCCTAACATTTAATATTTTTTATACAAATATCCTGGAGGTAATGTAATTTTTGTAGGATTAAAAATTAAAAAAATATATAATTTTTAGTGCGGATATATGGTTGTCTCTGTTTTGGGGGAATCATTTGGTTCCTTCTTGTAAAAATATGATTGTTTTTCTCTTTGTGATCCTAGATATCTAGATTTAAAAAGTTGAATTCTTTTAGTGTGACTGTGTCCCCTGTATTAGTAGGGGTGGAGAAAATGTATCATATATGATAGTGGACCTTGATTTGATGTTCTTATATAAAAGTGTTAGATATTTTGAAATAATTAAATTGCACTATAGCTAAATTGTTTTACAAGTTGCCTTGTCTTGACTTGAATAGTGGATTAAGAAAGGTTACTAATGACAATGAGGTTCTAGTTATGTTTGGTACACATGTTGGGTTAGAGGGTGTACTATTATACATATATAATCCAACAAAACTTATGGAGACAGTGCATGAACCACCTAAGCCAGCAAAAGAACCTTTGGAGCCAAAAACACATTCATCTAAGGATGGAATAGATGCATATTTTGATAATTTATGGAATGATGATATTTTTAGTGATAAATAGTGGTATAGTTATGATAGTCATAATGACCTACCCAGTGATAGTGAAGAGAAACCAGATTTAGAGGAATCATCAAGTTAAAGTGAATTTATAAATGCCAATAGTTTACAGTTTCCAGATCTACCTCTATCTCTATCTCTATTTCTACCAAACGAAACGGGCGCCCAGAACTTGGATGCTTTTTATGACTCTGCTAGTAGTCAAGAGACAAAAGGTTTGAGGGGGAGCTCAACTGATGATGATGAACCTGATTATGAAGAATATATGGGTGAGAAGGACTCGGAGAGCCCTAGATTATATGCTAGTATGACTTTTTCTAATGTGCAAACATTTAGACTACTTCTTAAGAAATTTCATATCAAGAACGGTTATGAATACAATTCATTAAAAATGAGTCATCTAGAGTGACTGTTGTATGCAAGAGAGGGTGTAGATTTAGATGCCATGCATCATCATTAGCAAATAGCTCTACTTATCAAATTAATGTTTTAAAGGGTCTCATTCTTGTGGAAGTGTCTATAAAAATGCAGTAGCAATAAGTACATGGCTTTCCAAAAAATAGATATAGCAATTGACAACCCATATTAGAAAGTTAATTTTATGAAGAAGACAGTTAGGAGAGACTGGAAGTTAAATAAATTAAGAATGCAAATTTATAGGCAAAAAATTAAGGCTTTGTAGAAAATAGAAGAAAGTTATGTGGAGCAGTATGATAAGTTATGAGATTATTGTGAAGTACTAAGAAAATAAAATCTCATGTTATAAGTTGATAGTTCTACTGTGGATGCACAACTAGTGTTTAGACGACTTTTTATTATGTATGATGCACAATTTAAAGGATTTTTGGATAGATGCATACCCATAAATGGGTTAAATGCTTGTCACCTAAAATGACCATATGGTGGGCAACTATTGCGTGCAGTAGGGATGGATGAGAACAATCAGATGTATCTATTAGCTATACAAGTACCTGAAGCATAATACAAGAATAGTTGAACATGATTTTTGGAGAATCTACTTGCTATCATTGGAAGGCCTGAGGATAAAGGGTAGAATTTTTTCTTAGATAGACAAAAGGTATATTTTGCACAATCATTTATTTTTATCTAATAAAAATTAAATATTAAATATTTTTTCTATCTATTATGGCAGGATCTTATATAGACTTTTCAAGAGCTAATGCTTGGAGTAGTGCACAGATATCGTGCTAAACACCTATATGCAAACTTTGCAAAGATATTTAAAGAATAACAATACAAAGATATGATGTGGGCAATTGTATCGGCCTACACAACATATGCATTTTAAGAAAAAATTGGATGAGTTGAAGCCTCACAACTCAAAAGCCTAAAATGTGCGTTCGAACGCGGCGTTCGAACGCACATTTCACATTCTCTAGGTGTTCACAAGCGCGTTCGAATGCACTCCACTCGCGTTCGAACACAACCTATAGAAACCTTATTTTTTTAAGAATTAAATACTAAAATAAGAAACAAAGACACCCCTAGAGTGTATCCATGCTCGAGACGACATTGGTGAAGTTCGAATCGTATCAATCCACCACGCTTCCGCAACCTTGTCCTCAAAGTTTGAAATTAGTGAAGCGATCTTTGAACTCTGACTCAAGCTCCTCCATGATTTGATCCTCTGCATTGGTTCCTCACATATTTGAAAATAGAGGAAGGGTTGGTGCTGAAAAGGAGGCGAGTTCACTTGTGTCCGGTTGGCGCGAAAGGGCATCGATCGCTCGGTTCTCGATCCCCTTTTTGTAGACTAGTTCGTAGTCATACCTAAGGAGTTTTGCGACCCACCGTTGCTGTGCTGGAGTGTGCACACATTGCTTCATGAAGTAGAGTAAGCTACGCTGGTCCGTGCGGATAGTAAACCATTGGCCAATCAAGTAGGGTCGTCACTTGGTGATGGCGTATAGAATTACTAGCATTTCACGCTCGTAGGTGGATAATTGTCACGACCGGTTTGATAATGTCTTGCTCATATATGCCATGGGCCTGTCCCCTTGCATCAAAACAGCTATAATGCCCTCACTCGGAGCATCACATTCCACCACAAAAGGCTTGCTGAAATCCGATGGAGCCAAAACCGGTGCAGTAGACATGGCTGTCTTCAATGCTTCGAAGGCCTCCATCGCCTTGCCCGTCCATTGAAACCCTCTTTTCCTGAGTAAGGGGTCAGTGGAGCAGCAATCTTGCTGTAGTTGGCAACGAATCGCCGGTAGTACCCCGTCAACCCAAGGAATCCCCTCAATTCCCGTTGATTAGTGGGAATCGGCCAGTCCACCATATTCTTGATTTTGCTTGGATCGGCTTCCACTCCTCTCGCTGAGATTATATGACCCAAGTACTCCACTCATGGCTCACCCCAAAGGCACTTGCTCATCTTGACTTTTAACTAATTTTGTCGCTAGATATTCAACACCTCACGCACATGCCGCAAGTGCTCGCTCCAATTCCTATTATACATTAGAATATCGTCAAAGAAGATGAGCATGTACAAACTCAAGCGCGGGTGGAAAAGGTCATTCATCAGCCCTTGGAAGGTCGTCGGTGCATTGGTGAGCCCAAATGGCATGACTCGAAACTCATAGTGGCCATCATGAGTACGAAATGCCATTTTGTGCACATCTTCTGGGTCAATGTGGATTTGATGGTACCCCATTCTTAAGTCAAGTTTGCTAAAGTAAGCCGACCCTGTAAGTTCATCTAACAACTCTTCAATCACTGGTATTGGATATCGGTCTTTGACGGTGATCGCATTCAAGGCTCGGTAGTCAACGTAAAATCGCCAACTCTTGTCTTTCTTTCGAACCAGCAGCACCGGCGATGAGTAGGCACTTCTACTCGGTTGAATAATCCCTTACTCTAGCATGTCCACCACCAATTAGCTGATCTCTTCCTTCTGGACATGCGGGTACCAATAGGGCCGAACATTTGCTAGTTCAACCCCTGGAATGATCTAGATGCGATGGTCGTGACGACGGGTCGACGGCAGTCCTCGGGGTTCCTCAAAGAGATCCTTGAATTCCTACAGCAGCTCTTGCATGTCGGCGGTTATTTCCCTTGATGGTGGATGTTCTGGTTCAGTAACAGCCATTTGCAATGGTAGAGCTCGATTCCCTACACATAGAAGTCCCAAAAGTGGTTGCAACGTCGGCCCTTGCCGCGGTTGGTTTCCATCCAGCAGCACTCTTCGACCATTCCTCCAAAATGTATGTGTGAGGTTTGAAAAATCAAATATTACAGGCCCTAAGATTTGAAGCCATTGGGTCCCCAAGACAATGTCGGCACCTCGCAAGGGCAACAGATAAAGATCTAATGTGAAAGTTTAGCCTTGCACCATCAATTCTACACATCCACAAATAAAATCTGCCCACAATGTGGTGCCATCTCCAATTGTCACATCAAACCCTTCCGTGGGTTTCGACTCGAGCCCAATCTTCCTAAGGAGCCTCTTGTCAATGAAGTTGTGGATGGACCTAGGGTGAATCAAGATTCTCACTGTGATTTTCTTGACTACACCGTTCACCCGCAAAGTCTTTAGTGCGGCTATCCCTTAATAGGCGTGGAGGAAGATTTCAGTTATCATGTCCTCCACAGGTTGCTCCTTAGCTACTCCTCCTTGCTGTCTAGCCACCCCTTCATCTTCAACTGCCATCTCATTCTCAACCTCCTCCAATCCGTCGATTAGCATCACCGACCCTATCAGTTTAGCGCAGTGATGCCCGGGTACAAACTTCTCATCACAATAAAAGCATAGGCCTTTGGCTCTACATTCCTCCACTTGAGCTGGTGTGAGTGCTCGTCCCGGACCTCTAGGTGCGTACTTCACCTCTTAGGATGGCTTTAGGGGAGCTCGAGGAAGCACCATTGCAGTAGCGATTCTTGGTACACCGATAACATTTCCTGCCACTATGGTTGGTTGAACCGGATTGCGGCCTCCTTGGCTCGTCCAGTTCTATTTCAAACGTAACTTCATGGCTCGAGCTTTGTCTTCCATGAGCACCGCATCTTCGAAGGCCTCCTTTAAGGTTCTCTTAAAGCCCTCATGTCGGCTTGTATGTCTCCCCGCAGCCCGGAGATGAAGGTGTTGCGAAGTTGCTGATCCATCCATGGGGGCTGACATCGGCTACTTATCCTCTCAAATTCTTCTTGGTATGCCCCAATTATGGTCCTTTGCACCATCTTTTAGAGGAGAGTATCGAAGTCTTCATACCCCGACGCTCCAAAACACTACGTGATATCGGCGCAAAAGTTAGCCCAAGTTTCAATAGCCTCATGGGCATTGGCTGCTCAAAACCAATGAAGCGTCGCATCTTCAAGGTGGAAGCTCGCAAGCGTCACCTTGTATTCTTCTGTTGTATCCTAGTATACGAAGAATTGCTCCGCCCTATACAACCAATCGATCGGATCGCCACCTTTGAATTTGGAAAATTCGAGATGCACGATTTGCCCACAAATACCATTATCTCGATCTGGATCATATCCAAGTCCTTGTCTAAACAGAGGAGGATGCACCATGAATGGTTGATGATCCCTCCTTTGATTTTGATTAACTCGACGCGGTTTCGGTTCGTATTGCCCCGCCCACTGATCTAGATCTCCAAGGCGATCTCCATAGTGGTTCGCTCGTCGGATGGGCTCACCTGCAATTGGGTCGGGTGGAACCATCCTTGCTTGTCTTTGCCCATAGGATGATGGCAGTAGAGGCTCTTGTGGTTGCAAGTTCTGAACCGATAGCGCCGAGTTCGTGGGGGTGGACTCGCGTCGTGGGGTCGATGGTGTATTGCCGTTTGCCATGGCTTCCCTTGTCGCCCATAATTTCCGTATCATCTCCATCATCATCTGGTTGTTGATGGCCATTTGTTCGGTAAGAGACCCAAACATGGCTTGAAAGCTAGGCTCTTCTGTATTCCAATTTGGTTGGGCGATTCTGTGGGTGAATGTCCCCACAACCGTTTCCCCTCCTCTATTAGGAGAATCTCTTCTTTCTCATCTCGCCATGCAGCCATGGCTCTGGTTGTCGTCATAGGAAGCATGTGTCCGAGAAATGGTGGCTCTGATACCAGCTTGATACGATCTCCCCTTAGGCCAAGGTTTGATCCTTTCTGATTTTTCAGATATGGAAGGGATCTGACACAGAACTTTGAAATTAGATCTCGAAATATTCAACCATCAGATCGACATGAAATTTTGATATATGGTAACCCCAGAAAAGAAATTTCCAATAGATCAGGTTTCAGATGAATCGAATTTGAGATCTCGAGATATCATCCGACTAGTGGACAAATATTGGAAAGTCTATCTTAGGATCCGTGGATGGAGGCACGAAATCCTTGGTGATGGTGGAGGTTGGTGGACCAACATTAATGGGATGGCACCGGTGAATAAATGGTGGTGGAAGGGTTAGGGCAAAGTGATGGATAGATCGGAAGAAGGGGAGGGACTGGGCCGCTTCTAAGGGACTAGGGTGATTGGCCGGTCGAGGGAGGCTAGAAGTGGCGACGCCGGGGATCGAGAGAACGGGAGAGAAGAAGACGAAGGAGACAAGGGCAAAACTCAATTCATTCAATAATGATTCCATGGTTGTCATCCACATATTTTGAGTCTAACCAAACAATTCAAAAATAATGATTATTTACCCTAAAACAGTAGATTTTCGCTGACCGTGTTCGAACGCGCCCGATCATGTTCAAACACACATTTTGCGTTCTCTGTATGTGCGAACACGATGTAGGTGTTCGTAGGCGCGTTCGAACGCACATTTCACACTCTCTAGATGTGTGAACCTGATGCAGGCATTCACAAGTGCATTCGAACACACTCCACTCACGTTCGAACGTGACATACAGAAAATTTATTTTTTTTTAAGAATTAAACACTAAAAAAAGAAACAAAGACACCCCTAGAGTGTATCTATGCTCGAGATAACATCAGTGAAGTCCGAATCGTATCAGAAAGATAGCTTGGCAAAAAATAGTAAAAGAGTCGAAGATGAGCCAAAATAAGCCTACTTAGCTAGGAGACAAATTGCCTTACTAAAATACAATCCCTACAAATAGATTGGTCACAGTTCTAGGATATGTAGATCAATTGGTAGATCAGCACCTAGTTCTTCTACATTATAGGTGATAGTAATTTATTTAATTAATTATGTCATTATCCTTTGCAACCTTTAACTAAGGTGTATAATTGTTTATTTTAGGATAGAAAATCTTCTAAAAGAAAAGGAGTGAATGAAAACACAATGAAAACACAAGGTGGGGAAGAAAGAGGATTATAAAGAAATCAAATAGCACTGAGAAGCCTTCACAAATATCTAGATGCACCCAGAGGAGCCAATGTGAGAGACAATATGTTTTGGGAACTCAAGAGTTAGCTGCGAAGAAGTAATAATTGCCTTTTTAATGAATGTGTTGGATGTTTAGACAATAGCTTATATGTTATCTGGATGTGTTTTGGATGTGTTTAAAACAATGATTTATGTTGATACGGACAGAATGTTCTATATGTGTTTAAGACAATGTATTGGATGTTCTGTGTTACGAACCACTAGAGATGATCCACAATAAGGGAATGTAGGCTTTAATTAGAGTGAAGGATGGTAGATGGAGAGGAGGGTGGAAGAAGGGATGATGATAGTGGTGATGGTGAGGAAGATGATGGGCTACCATGGCGGTGATGAAGAGAGATTAATTTATTTCTACTCTTAGGCTATCTTACTCTTACTCCTAAGATAAATTCAAAGCTAGAATACTTTCTGAATGCTTGTATATTTAACAAAGGAGCCCAACCCCTCTATATATAGAGGTCGGTTACAACAAGTCCCACTAGAACTAGCTCTAAAGGCTGACACAACTTGAATTAGGATTTACTTTAAAGATTTATATGACTTAATTGAACTTGCCTTAAAGACTTATTTGAGTTAACTAGACTTACCTTAAGGGCTGTCATGGCTTAGCTAAATCAGTCTTCCTTATCCTTCTCGGAATGATTTTTCATTCTGCCATAGATAGAGTTCGAATCTGGAGAAATCTTGAATACGAAAGTTGTAGATTATGATGTCTTATATTTTCTAAGTGGTTTCATAATATTTAGTCATCTATGGAATATCCTTCGAATATCTTTCCAAAACTATGCAGAGCTGAATTAGTTAACTAACAATTCTAACCTAATAGGACTCTAATTAAAGCAAATAAGTAGATAAGATAACTAGACTCAATCCATTGAGCCCAATCTCCCCTTGATGTGATCTGATTTGACCCGGTTCATATCATTTTGGATGTTTATATAATGGCAAATCTATGTTGGATATGTTGTTCTGAATATGATTTTGTTGTTTTTGGATGTTGTTAGTATGTTTATGTTGATATTGACTGAATGTTCTAGACATATTTGTATGTTTAATAGTTCTGGGTTAGACGTGTTTTGGACATGTTGTTATAAAATTGAATAGGTTGAGTGCTTATAAAGTTCTGGACATGTTACAAAGAAGTGTATGAAAAAGTGCTTACAAGATTTATATTTGTAGTGTTTGACTGCTTTCTATTCAAAGTAGGTAAAGATTTGTAGTGCTTGACTGCTTATAAAGCTTTGTAGCATTTGATTGCTTAATACAAATAAGTAAACATAAAATAATAATTATACAACAACTAAATAAATAAACTCTCATGTGCTTTGTTTGTATGTTTCTAATGTAAACTTTTAGTTCGTCATTCCTCTTGAGTAAGTTATAAGTAGTAGTCTTTTCCTTATGAATTTCATTGCTTTGAGGAGGATCAATCCAACTAAAAAAACTACATAATGCAAATCGGATAAGATTGGATCACATAATGAGGACATTGAGCTAGGGGTTAAAATGAATCAAATAGTGCTCAATCCATATCTTGATCCATATTTTTAGTTCTGATACGGATATTAGACGGATGACAAAATTTAAAATCGTATCCTAACTAAACGGATACGGATAATGTTCGGATACGGATTGGATAATTTTCAGATATGGATTGAATAAGTTTTTAATATGGATCGAATAATTTTCGAATACAAATCGGATCTTAAACAGATACATATCAGATCTTAAATAAATATAGATTGGATTATAACTTTTATTTTTAGACACAATTAACATAATATACTAATAGTGTCAAAAAATAATTTTTTGCATGTCAAATATATATAAAGTTAGTAAAACTAATCTCTACAAACAATAGAAAATGATAGAACACATCATTGGTAATAAATCATATTCTACTTCTAACAAGCTAAGATTTTAAAATAAATTTAGCACTATCAATGTGCTTCCAATCTCGCAACTCCCATCCACTTACAAGTAGTTCTTCCAACAAATTAAATGAAATTATTATCATTAAAATCTAAGCAAAAACAACAAGTTGTAATTGAATACAAGCTTAACAAGGGTCATTCCTGTAACAACCCAAGTAGGGTTAAAAAAAAAACTAATGCTTGCTGGGCATGACGCGACCGGCCACGCTCTGGCCGGCCTCGTGCCCAGCATGCCATGCATGCTGTGGCATGTGGCACCCCCACCGAGCCACTCTTCTCCACGCCGCAGCGATGCATGGAGGTGGGACCCGGCCCACCGGCCACTCTACTGCCGCCGGGTGACCCGCTTTTCCTCTCTCTAATAATCTCTCTCTCTCTTCCCCGCATTCTCTCTCTCTCTAGCTGTCTCTCTCCCTCTCTCCCTCTAGTCCACAAATAATTACCGACCGCCGAGAAGAGCCGCCGTTGGCCCTTCTGTCCGCTGATGAGTCTCTCTCTCTCTCTTCTCTCCTTCTCTCTCCTCTCTCTCTCCTCTCTCTCTCCTCTCTCTCTCTCTCTCTCTCTCTCTCTCTCTCTCTCTCTCTCTCTCCTCTCTCCTCTCTCTCTCTCTCTCTCTCTCTCTCTCTCTCTCTCTCTCTCTCTCTCTCTCTCCTCTCTCTCCTCTCTCTCTCTCTCTCTCTCTCTCTCTCTCTCTCCTCTCTCTCTCCTCTCTCTCTCCTCTCTCTCTCTCTATCTCTTGCTCTTCCTCTTTGTCAGTTGTTGTTCGAGACCCTGGAGGTTTGAGCCGCCGGCGAGAGACCGACCGCTAAGTGGCCACCAGCAGCTGTACCCCTCCCCTGCGGGCCAACCCTCTTCCCTACTTTCTCCTTCTTCTTCTTCTTCTTCTTCTTGTTCTTGTTCTTGTTCTTGTTCTTTTTCTTCTTCTTCTTCTCCTCCTCCTTCTTCCCTTCTTTCCTCTTAGACTGCACCTTGCAGCGCAAGGTGTTGGGCCGAGCTGCGCATGATGCTAGGCTGAGCCTAGCACTATGTATAGTTTATATATACATATATGCACATTATTAATTTCTAATTATATTTGATTATGTTATTAATTATTCAATTAGTTTAGTTAATTTAATGTATTTAATTTATATAAATTAAATATAATTATATCATAGTTAGTAAATAATTCTAATTATATCATGTTTAGCAAAATACCTGCAATATCAGTTACTATTTTAATCCTAGGTAGGTAATAGTAATTATTAGGGTTATGTACGTATATTCTTACGTAATTAATTACAGTAAATTAATTATTTATTTTCTTAATTATCAAGGAGAATAATAGGCAGATAATTATGTTTTAAATATACTATTAAATAATATAATTATGGTTAATAAATAATAAAACAAATATAGAAATGAAGAGTACATAATTACAACAAGAAACTATCTTTTTGCCGAGTTAATTTTAATTAATAGAAAGACTGATATTATTTGTTATAAATAATTTCAGGTCCCCACCCCCCTGTTCAAGACCCCGTGGACTTAGCTATCGAGGCTTGATCGTTATCGTAGCAACGTGAACGAGTGGTGGTTTGGTATTTGCAGTGGTGTGAGTAGTCTTATCCCCTAGACGTGCATGTGATAGACTAGCAGGAGTATGCATGTGTTAGATACATGATTAGAGTCTACATTGCATCATTTTTCTCTTGATTCCTGTTCCACCTAAATTCTTGTTATGCATTAACTCGTTATTGCACTAGATATATGCATGTGATCTGGCATTTAGAAGGAAAGTATGAAATGTGATTGATATGATAGTTGATAGAAAGCGTAAGGATACCTGAGTAGGCGGCAAGGTTAGGGGTGCTTGGAGTGATGATTATGATCGCTGATATGCGATATCTCGTGGCCTATGTCCGAAGTCAGTTGAGTCTGTGCGCATAGACAATTGGACACATCTCATTCGCTAGGGCATATGTTGCGAGTTATCCCACGAGGTCTCTATCAACTATGTGGGTGCCCGATCTGGATGGATGTTTATACCCTAGCGGGTGGCGGGATATGATTATATTTGAGATACTCTTGCGAGTCGCGGAGTATGCTCTAAGCCTTCGGACATAATGTTGAGACCAGGTACTTGGTGTTGACTATGCAAAGTGGTCTAGTGTGATGATGGTATACCGAGATGTCGGTGTTGATTGTGAAACGGAGAATTTCACCTGATTGTTGGGTAATTACCATAATTTATACACCATTGCATTTGATATCATGACATAGTCGGCATGCAGCATGTGGCATATTGTTACGGTCACGCCTCTGACTATGGAACTCTGATACCAGATTGGTACGATCTTCTCTTTGGGGCTAAGGCTGTGATACCAGATTGATACGGTCTGGCACGGAACTTTGAAATTAAATCCCAAAATATTCTGTCGTCGGATCGACGTAAGATTTTGATATGTTGTAGCCTCGTAAAAGAGCTTTCCAACAAATCTAATTACAGGCGAATCGGAGTTGGGGATCCCGAGATATCGTTTGTTTAGTGGATGAACGTCAGGATGCTCTATTTTGGATTCGTGGATGGAGGCACGAGATCCTAGGTAATGGTGGATGGTGGTGGACCGGCGTTAATGTGGTGGCACCAGTGAAAAGTGATGGTGGAGCGGTTGTGGTTGATGGAAGGATTAGGGCAAGTGTTGGATAGATTAGACGAAGGGGGAGAAGAGGGCCACCCCTAAGGGACTAGGGTGATTAGCCGGACGAGGGAGGTTAGAAGCGGCGTCGCCGGGGATTGAGAGAACGAGAGTGAAGAAGACGAAGGAGGCAAGGCAAAACTCAATCTCAATAATCCATAATAATCTTGGTTGCCCTACACATCCTTTTATAGGCTAACCAACAACTCACATTAACCCTAAAACACAATTTTAGCCGACCGCGTTCGAACTCGCCCGACCGCGTTCGAACGCACTGAATTAGCTCTTCTGGATTTGCGAACGCGATGTAGGCGTTCGAACGCGTTATCGAACGCGCCTGTTAGTATTTGCGAACGCGATGCAGGCGTTCACAGTGCGTTCGAACGCACAGTACATTCTCTTCACCACGTTCACAACCCCATTCACAAACCGCGTTCGAACTCACTCCACCCGCGTTCGAACGCGACTTACAGAAAACTTATTTTAATGGAAATTAAACACTAAAACATTAAGCAAAAACACTCCTAAAGTGAATCCATGCTCGAGACGACGTCGGTGAAGTCCGAATCGTATCAATCCACCACGCTTCCGCAACCTTGTCCTCAAGGTTTGAAGTTCGGAAAGCGATCCATGATATCGGACTCTAGCTCCCAGGTAGACTCGTTAGTAGATTTGCCCAGCCACTCAATTAGCACTTTAGTCTCTAATATGGTCCCATGGCGTCTTCTCCTGCGGCCTAATACTCGGACCGAATCAGTGGGGCCATCCTCCTCCATTAGTTCGGGTAAGGCCGAACCCACCACATGGTTAGGCCCGATCTGGGCCTTCAATGCTGATACATGGAAGACCGGATGTATCCTGGTTCCTTCAGGTAGGTCCAACCGGTAAGCTACTGGACCAATTCGTTGTAGCACTCGGTACAGACCGTAGTACTTGTAACCCAACTTTTGGTTCAAAATTGGTCTCAATGTGGATTGTCGATATGGTTGAGCTCGAACGAACACCAATTGATTCACCTCAAATTCTCGCTCACGTCGGCCTTTGTCATGAGTTTGCTTCATGCGGTTTTGGGCTGTGGCTAGGTGAGTCTTGAGCAGTCTCAATGTTTCATCTCGATCGGCAAGCTCCAAGTCAAGCTCGGTCCTATCCGCCGCGCGAGTCTATCATAGGCACGCAAGACAGGGGAGTGCGCCCATAAACCGCCTCAAAGGGGTCATGCCGATGCTAGAGTGATGAGCCGTATTGTATGACCACTCAGCCCATGGAAGGAATTTGACCCAATCCTTTGGTCATTCCGCCACAAAGCATCGCAAGTATTGCTCCAGTCCACGATTCACCACCTCGGTTTGGCCATCTGTCTCGGGGTGATAAGCTGAACTCAGGTTGATTTGAGTCCCTTGCAATCTGAAGAACTCGGACCAAAACTCACTGATGAAGATGCGATCCCGGTCTGACACGATCGTCCTAGGCATCCCATGCAAGCGTGCCACTTCCCGAACAAAAATTTCAGCAACCCTTTTTGCTGAAAACGGGTGAGACAATGTTATGAAATGAGCATATTTGCTCAGTTTATCCACCACAACAAACACCACCGATTGTCCCCGAACCTCCGGCAGCCCCTCAATGAAGTCCATGGAGATATCCTCCCAAATACGCTCTAGTATAGGTAGTGGTTGTAGCAGCCCGCTAGGCTTGAGTGCCTCCGATTTGACTCGTTGGCAGATTTGACATTCACGCACATACTTCTTCACGTCCGTCTTCATCGCTGTCCATGTACAGTTTTGGGCCAGCCGCTTGTAGGTACGTAATACCCCTTCATGCCCTGCTATAGGAGTATCATGGAAATGTGCCATCAATAGTCTCCATAGCTCTTCGTTCCGGGGTACCTTGATTCGCCCGCACTCTAGTACTAACCCATCGCGCTCCTCGTGCTCGGGATGGCTTGAGGGGTTCTCTCTCAACTCCTCCATGAGTTGGACCAGCTCACTATCCTCTGCACTAGCTCTCCGCAGATCTGAGAAGAAAGGAAAGGTGGGCGCCGAGAAAGAAGCGAGCTCCCTTGCAACCCCTTCATTTGGAAGTTCAAGCAGCGGTTGGCTTCCATCTAGCAGCACTCTCTTGTCATTTCTCCAAAACGTCAATGTGAGGCTTGTAAAATCAAATGTCACGGGCCCCAAGCTTCGAAGCCATTGGGTCCCCAAAACAATATCGGCACCTTGCAAGGCCAACGGATAAAGATCCAATGTGAAAGTTTGGCCTTGCACCTTCAATTCTGCACCTCCACAAATAGAATCCGCTCGCAATGTGGTGCCATCTCCAATCATCACATCGAACCCTTCCATGGGTTCCGACTCGAGCCCAATCTTCCTAAGGAGCCTCTTGTCAATGAAGTTGTGGGTGGACCCGGTGTCAATCAAGATTCTCACTGTGGTTTTCTTGACTACCCCGTTTACCCGCAAGGTTTTTGGCGCAGCTGTCCCCGAATAGGCGTGGAGGGAGATTTCGGCTATCATGTCCTCCACGGTTTGCTCCTCAGTTTCTTCTCCTTGATGTCCAGCCACATCTGCACCTTCAGCTGCAAACTCGTCCTCCGCTTCCTCCAATCCATCGATTAGCATCACCGATCCCATCGGTTTAGCGCAGCGATGCCCGGGTACAAACTTTTCATCACAACGGAAGCATAGGCCCTTGGCTCTTCTTTCTTCTACTTGGGCTGGTGTGAGTGCTCGTCCCGGACCTCTAGGTGCATACTTCACATCTTGGGATGGCTTCAAGGGTGCTCGAGGAGGTACCACTATAGCAGCAACCCTTGGTACTCCGATAGTATTTCCCGCCGCTATGTTTGGTTGAGCTTGATTGCGGCTTCCTTGGCTCATCCAACTCTGTTTCAAGTGTATCTTCATAGCCCTATGTTTGTCTTCCATAAGCACCGCATCTTCGAAGGCCTCCTTTAAAGTTCTAGGCCTTAAAGCCCTCACATCGGCTTGGATGTTACCCCGCAGCCCGGAGATGAAGGTGCTGCGAAGTTGCTGATCCGTCCATGGTGGATGACATCGGCTACTAATCCCCTCAAATTCTTCTTGACCCAACCGTGGTCTTTTGCACCGTCTTTGAGAGGAGAGCATCAAAGTCTTCATATCACGATGCTCCAAATCATCGTGTGATATCGGCGCAAAATTCAGCCCAAATTTCGATAGCCTCAGTGGCATTGGCTGCTCGAAACCAATGAAGCGCCGCATCCTCAAGGTGGAAGCTCGCAAGCGTCACCTTGTACTCTTCCGCCGTTCCTTGGTATGCAAAGAATTGCTCTGCCCTATACAACCAATCGATCGGGTCGCCACCTTTGAACTTGGGGAATTCGAGACGCACGACTTGCCCACGGATGCCATTGTCTCATTCCGGATCATGTCCTTGTCTAACCGGGGGAGGATGCACCATGAAGGGTTGATGATCCCTCCTTCGGTTTTGATTAACTAGTTGTGGTTCCGGATCGTATTGACCCGCCCACAGATCTTGATCTCCAAGGCGGTCTCCATAGTGGTTCACCCGTCGGATGGGTTCACCTACAACTGGACCTGGTGTAACCATCCTTGCTTGTCTCTGCCCATAGGGTGGTGGTAGCAGCGGCTCTTGTGGTTGCAAAGGCTGAACCGGTGGCGGTGGGTTCAAGGGGGTGGACTCTCGTCGTGGGGTCGATGGTGCCTTCCCGTTCGCCCGTAGTTCCCGCATCATCTCCATCATCATCTGGTTGTTGATGGCCAATTGCTCTGAAATAGACCCCAACATGGCTTGAACGCTAGGTTCTTCCGTATTCTGATTAGATCGGGCGGTTCCACAGGTGGAAGTCCTTGCAATCGTTTCTCCCTCCTCTATTGGGAGAATCTCTTCTTCATCATCTCGCCGTGCAGCCATGGATCTGGTTGTCGTCATTGGAAGCACTTGTCCGAGGAAAGGTGGCTCTGATACCAGATTGTTACGGTCACGCCTCTGACTATGGAGCTCTGATACCAGATTGGTACGATCTTCTCTTTGGGGCTAAGGCTCTGATACTAGATTGATACGGTCTGGCACGGAATTTTGAAATTAAATCCCAAAATATTCGGTCGTCGGATCGACGTGAGATTTTGATATTTGTAGACTCGTAAAAGAGCTTTCCAACAAATCTAATTACAGGCGAATCGGAGTTGGGGATCCCGAGATATCATTCGTTTAGTGGACGAACGTCAGGATGCTCTATTTTGGATTCGTGGATGGAGGCACGAGATCCTAGGTAATGGTGGATGGTGGTGGACCGGCGTTAATGTGGTGGCACCAGTGAAAAGTGATGGTGGAGCGGTTGTGGTTGATGGAAGGATTAGGGCAAGTGTTGGATAGATTAGACGAAGGGGGAGAAGAGGGCCACCCCTAAGGGACTAGGGTGATTAGCTAGGACGAGGGAGGTTAGAAGCGGCGTCGCCGGGGATTGAGAGAACGAGAGCGAAGAAGACGAAGGAGGCAAGGCAAAACTCAATCTCAATAATCCATAATAATCTTGGTTGCCCTACACATCCTTTTATAGGCTAACCAACAACTCACATTAACCCTAAAACACAATTTTAGCCGACCGCGTTCGAACTCGCCCGACCGCGTTCGAACGCACTGAATTAGCTCTTCTGGATTTGCGAATGCGATGCAGGCGTTCGAACGCATGATCGAGACGACGTCGGTGAATCCATGCTCGAGACGACGTCGGTGAAGTCCGAATCGTATCACATATTTGAGAGAGAGTTATGATGAAGTATGACATAGAGATCTATTTATTCATTGTCGGGGATTATACACTTCTATCAGTTATGACATGTTATCTACTTTTCAATTATGTATTATTAAGGAACATTCATATACTCATTCATGACATAATACTTTTTCTCATTTATATTATCCAGTAATTGATTTATTTTCTATTTGGCTTCACTGATTCGGGGTAAAATCTATTCACTGAGCTTTTAACTCATGACTCTCTTTGTTTTCTCCTTTCCAAAAACCCAGGTGAATGAGAGGAGTAGGATATTCCCTTAGAGGTCTTGACAGTGAGTGAGGAGTAGAGTGTGGTTAGTGTTATATGCTAGATAAGTTATCTTATATGATGTATTAGTGGACATCCTCCAAAGTGTGTCTGTGCCCTTGTCTTGTATTTTAGCAGAAGAATTTGTACTTGTATAATTATGTATATACCACCGTTGTGTATATATAGTTGTGAAAAGCTCTTGATAATATGTTGTGGCCTGTGTGGGGCCCAAGTAGGGTTATATGTATGCTGTTGACAGTTAGGCTTGAGTTATTCTTAGTGTAGATGTTATGGATAAAATTATGATGTTGCTACAAGTTTATTTGATTGTCAGTAACTAACCAAATGGTCAGGTGCTGCGCACATGCCGTGTAGGTTCATGCCATGCACGTGTTTAGTGTTCGGGTATTACAATTCCATAAATAATACAAAGAGTGTTTCAACGGGCAATAGTAAGTAGTACTCTTCTAAAGACTATATATATATATAATGTATATGTATGCAATTAATTTTGCATCCACCCAGCTACTTTGTAATTCAGATGACATTATAGGAGGAGGTAGCAGCTGCAGCTGTGGTGGTGTTCCTCATCTTTAGATCATCTCCATTAGTAGTGACGTATGTGGACCAGAACCAATGCTTCTTCCATATTCGGTCCAGTGAGGATGTTCTTCATCTAAGGGAGGAAGAAATAGATAAAGATGGTCATTATGATCTCATACAACCCAGAAAAGTAGAAGATGAATAACTTAATGTAGCAAAGCATCAACAAGAACACCTCTGCAACTATGAAGTTGAAGAGCATGTAGAAGGACACTATTATATTCTACGCTGCTAATTGGATCTCCAGAGGATGAGTCATCCCAACAGTCCCCACGACCATGCGAAGGCCGTGAGGCAGATGAACACCACCACCAAGATCATGTACCCACTCGATTTGGCAGCAATACCATTGAAACCAAACTTAATGGTGATTAATGTTCCAAGAATAAACTAACAATGATATAACTAGAGGAGTGAAGGGTAAATTAATTTTAAATTTTTTATGGATAATTAGTTAAGAACGAATGAACGAACAAATTGAGTAACTTGAGCAGGAGGGGGCGGCAGCCAACCCTATCAATCGTGAAGATGGCAACGGTGGCATAGCTTGGTGATGCTACGATGGAGTGGTGATGGCGGTGGAGCTCGAGGAGGGAGGAGGCAAAGTTTGGCGACACTGCGACGTAGTGGAGATGGCGGTAGAGCTCAATGACGATGAAGAGGCAATGGTGGCGGAGGGTCGGAGAGGTGATGGCAACGGAGTGCCAGAGTTGAAGATGGTGATGGTGACGGAGATTTCTCACTTTTGGTGGAGGCGTTGGATTAAAAGTGACTATCAACAAGGAAAGAGATGGAGATAGCTGGTAGGGTTAGGTTGGTGGATCTTGAGTATATATATATACGTGTGTGTGTGTGTGTGTGATCAAACGGATATTCATTATTCGGATCCGAATCCAATAAATTTACCTATACCAGTATCTGTATCCAAATCCTAATTGGATAGGATTTTGTTATCCGTATCCGATCTGATTCAGATCGGATAGCGGGTTGGTTCAGACTTAATTCGACCCATTTTCAACCCTACATTGAGCTCGATGGATCGAATCTATTTGTCTTTTAATTGATTCATACTTATATCTTATATAAGCTCTTAAAAAAAGTCTAGTTATATCATATAAGCCACTAAGTTAAGTTCAATTAAATCACATAAGCCACTAAGACAAATTCAATTCAATCATATAAGCCTCTTAGGCAAATCCTAGCTCGATTTGTATAAGCCTTTAGGGCTAAGTCCGAGTATGTCTCATTATATCAAATCATCATATATAAAGGGACTGAGATTTTTTTATTTATTCATTCAAGTATCCAAGCATTGATAAATTATTTTGTCTTGAATTCTTAGGTGTAAGAGTAAGATATATTCTAGGAGTAGAAGTAAGTTAATCATAGCCATTTATTTTCTTAGGAGTAGCCACCATCCCTTTCAGTAGCCACCCTACCTTACCTCCCCCCCCGATGACTAACGCAACGTCGAATATTACCAATCTGTCCTATTCTAACCATCCTCCACTATTTTATTTAGATCTTTTCATCCCGACCTCTGATTTACGTGAAACTAGAACTAGAACACTAACTTTCGAGGCTACCACCATTTAAATTTTCATAATTTTCTTACTTTCGGATCGGCCCAGATTTAATTTGTAACATTAGAATCAACGCTGACCCTCAACCTTCATCCACTTTTCTAAAATTATCTTTTAATCTAGCCATTCAATTTGCAGAAAATTAGATTCCTTAGAAAGATCTTTTTAAGGATGCAACCTATCAAAATTTCATATCGATCCAATGACTAGATCTTTTGAAAGCTCTCTTGAAAATTTCGTATAAATTTTTACCTTGAATTAGGTCGAGCCGGCTTGTATCACCTAATGAATTATTATTCTACAACTTAAAATAAATAAACTTAGAGAAAATAAAATGGTAGCAGCTGAAAATAAGTGAAAAATAGTAGTTGAAAATAAGTAAAAAAAATAGCAACTACAAATAAGTTATACTCACTTTGAAATTGATACATCCCAAAAATCTCCTTCTAGGATAATTCTTTGTAAATGAAGTCCCAGCTTTGATTCCAGAATGATATCTAATATCTGTCATAGGATGAGTTTGGTAGCTATTGATACTGTTATTACTAGAAGTCATTGTAGAAAAATGATTTGTTTTGGCTATGAAAGAAGAAGGATTTTGATATTTGAATTGGGTTGGGTTGAGGAAGAAGACCTTTGGTTTCAGTTTGGTTGATAAGGAAGATCATTTTAGGTTTAGAAAACGACCGGAGGAAGAAGAAGAAGGGTTGGAGGAGGAAGAAGAAAAGTAATGAAGAAGAATAAAAGATTTTTGGGTAGCAGAAATGTAACGCTCTCGCCCGGCACAAGCACATGCACGCCCACGCGCCTACACGGCACGCGCGGCGCACGCGATAGGTCGAGCGGGGCCCATCACGCACAGATACTCTGGTGTACACATATAATTATGACATCATCAAATAAACCTACTAACCTATAAATATCCAAGTCCATAATAAATCATACTATTAACCAAATAAACTCAGTTAATATATAAATATCTAAGTCCATAATAATATACACTAGACCACTACGTAATTTAGCAGGACCCAAACAGGCCACAACAAATTATCAAGATACATCTAAAACAACTAATAAAAGAGTACACTATAATTCGACCTATATTATATAAATCATCGTCTTATATAAAAGTGTATAAATATCAAATACAAGTACAACTCAATTTCTATATAAACTATCATCTATACCGTCTCGCATCTATAGCTCACCTCGTCTATCGCTCTAAAATATCTTCTCAAGATATCTTAAGTTGCTATCACGTACCACATATCTAAGAGGGGTTAGAAAAAAAAATAAAGAGAGTCATGAGCAAAAGGCTTAGTGAATAGACCTTACCCCGAATCAGTGATGCCAAATAAAGAGTAAATCATGTATTAAATAATATGAATCAGAAAGATCATCATATCATAAATAAATATATGAAGGTATCATCAATAATATATAAATGAAAAGTAGATAACATGTCATGACTGATAAAAGTATATAATTCTCGACAATAAGTAAACAAATCTTTATGTCATACTATCATCATAACTTTCTCTCAAATATGACACATGATGCATTCCGACCATGACAATGCTATGATATCAAATGCAATCATATATGATGTATATTGACCACTCGATAATCAAGTAATTAAATGATAATAAAATCATATGCATTTCTCAACATCTTAGTCATCAATGTCAGCTCTATATGTCATCATCATACTAGACCACTATGCACAGTCAACACCCGGTACCCAGTCTCAACATCGTGCCCTGAGGCTTAGAGCATACCCTACCATCCGCAAAGAGTATCTCAAATATAATCATACCCTATCATCCGCTAAGGGATCAACAACCATCTAGACCGGACACCCTTCTAGCTGATAGAAACCTAGTGAGGATAACTCGCCACAAATGCCCTAGCGAATGGCATGTGTCCGAAAGTCGGCTGCGCACACAAACTAACGACCTCGGACATAAGGCCAATAGGATCGCTGTAATGCCCCTGCCCGGCACAGGCACGTGCACGCCTACGCACCCACAAGGCACGCGGGGCGCACGTGACAAGTCGGGCAGGGCTCGTCACGCACAAATACTCTCCTGTGCACATATAATCATGACATCATCAAATAAAACCTGCTAACCTATCCATGATCACATAATCCATCAATAGATAAATCATATTATTAACCAAATAAACTTGTTAACATATGAATATCCCAGTCCACAATAATATACATTAAACTACTACATAATATGACAGGACCCACACAGGCCACAACAAACCATCAAGATACAACTAAACAACTAATACAAGAGTACGCCATGATTCGACCTGTATCATACAGATCATCGTCTAATACAAAAGAGTGTAAATATCAAATACTGGTGCAACTCAATTTCTATATAAACTATCATCTATACCGTCTCGCATCTATAGCTTACTTCATCTTTTCTCTAAAATATCTCATCAGGGTATCTTAAGGCGATATCACGTACCATAATATCTATGGGGGTTAAAAAGAAAAAAATAAAGAGAGTCATGAGCAAAAGGCTTAGTGAATAGACATTACCCCAAATCAGTGATGCCAAATAGAGAGTAAATCATGTACCGAATAATATGAATCAGCAAGAGCGTCATGTCATGAATGAGTATATGAATGTATCATCAATAATATATAAATAAAAAGCAGATAATATGTTATACTATCATCACAACTCTCTCTCAAATATGACACATGATACATGCCGACCATGACCATGCTATGATATCAAATGCAACCATATATGATGCATATTGATCACTCGATAACCAGGTAACCAAATGATAATGAAATCATTTGCATTTCTCAATATCACAATTATCACCGACATCTCGGTATAATATCATCATACTAGACCACTATGCACAGTCAACACTCGGTACCCGGTCTCAACATCATGTCCAAAGACTCAGAGCATACTCCGCGACCCACAAGAGTATCTCAAATATAATCATACCTCGCCACCCACTAGGGTATCAACATCCATCCAGACCGGGCACCGACATAGTTGATAGAAACCTCGTGAGGATAACTCGCCACATATGCTCTAGCGAACGGCATGTGTCTGATTGTCTGTGCGCACAGACTCAACTGACCTCGGACATGGGCCACGAGATATCGCATATCAGCGACCATAATCATCACTCCAGGCACCCCTAACCATAGCGCCTACTCGGGTATCCTCACGCTTTCTATCAACTATCCTATCAATCACATTTCTTGGTTTCCTTCTAAATGACAAATCATATGCATATATCCAGTACGATAATAAGTCAATACATAATAGGAATTTAGGCTGAACAGGAATCAAGGAAAAAATAATGCAATATAGTTTCCAATCATGTAGTCAACACATGCATACTCATGATAGAGATCATCCCGACATAAAACCATAACAGTACAATCATCTCTATATATCACCAATGTACTCATATCTCAGATTAGCCTAATCAAATGCATGATAAAATATGCTCGACTGTAATCATCTCTAGATAAAGTTATATAATCATGCTGGAGGCCAAAACATGCATGTACATAATACATAATATAACCTAATTTTAAAAACGCGTTTAGGGGATAAGACTACTCACCCTGATCAGAAGATGCAAACCATGTATCCCTTACATTCGTCAATCAACTGAGTGACACTCATCGCTAGCAAGGTCCATCGGGTCTCAAATAAGGGGTTCGGGATTTGAAAATGTTCAAGTAACATAAAGTTAGTTGTTTATCCCATTATAATCCGTTCGTGTAAAATATGATGATTTATTAGATTTTAGAATTTCTACTTATTTTTATAACTCGCTAGATTTTTAATTATAAATAAAAATATAAGTATAGATAAGAACCTAATTATAATTAAATTATATCTTGATTAATTAGGGACTATGTAGTCATTACTTTATAAAATAATAAATAAATACTTAAGCCTATTATTTTATTTGTTACAAAATAATAATGTATAATAAATTATTAGAATTATTTAAAATGCATCTCATAAGAATATTAGTATATAAATTTGATAATTATAATTTACAAATATATATATATATATATATATTAATCTAATAGAGATATAAATAAATAAATATGAGTATTAGTTATATTTATACCTAATTAATTATTGATTATACAAATTATAATTAATACTAATCTTATTGAAGAATATATATTATTATTAAAATAATTAATGTCTAAATATTATATTTGCATTAATTAAAAAAAAATTAAATAAATAAATAAAAATAAGGATGATGGTCTTGGTCCAGCACTAGCCTGCTATAGTGCTAGGCCGAGCCTAGTACTGTTGTAGGAAAAGAAGAGAAGAAGCAGCTGAGGAGGAAGAAGAAGAAAGGAAGAAGAAAGAAGAAAGGAAGAAGAAAGAAGAAAGAAGAAAGAAGAAGAAGAAGAAGAGAAGAGAAGAAGCGAAGAAAGACAAGAGGGGAGGGAAGTGCGGACCCGGACCGGCGGGGAGGGCACTGGCCACTGCTAACCAGCTAGCGGCCAGCGGCTCGGCTCCGACGAGCCCGAGCTTGGGTGTGTGTGTGTGTGTGTGTGTGTGTGTGTGTGTGAGAGAGAGAGAGAGAGAGAGAGAGAGAGAGAGAGGGAAAGGGGCTCACCGTCGCTCACGAAGGTGGCGCCAGTGGTTTCCAAGGACGGCGATAGCGGCGATAATAGTGGGAGAGAGAGAAAGAGAGGGAGAGAGAGGGAGAGACAAAGAGATAGAGAGAGAGAGAGAGGCGGTAGGGACATCGGTGCTACGGCTGCGGCGCCGGCGGGCCCACCGAAGCTAGCTGGCCCGGCCTGGTTGGTCGGGCCAGTGGCTGGGGGTGCGTGGCACCCCTAGCCCGTGCTACTAGCCATGGCACGAGGCCGGCCACGTCGTGCCATGCAAAATTCTTTTATTTTTTTGGGGATTGGATTGGGTTGTTACATTTTCCTTCCCCCTTTTTAAAAATTTCTACCCCGAAATTTAAATCGCACTGGTATTATAAGAAAATCCACATATCTAGTCCCACTACTTTCTAATCAAATCAACCACTGTGCAATCTCACATTTTCAGATGTATAACTTATACTTCACTTATTAGTTTACTCATTAACTCCTAACATTAGACAACCACAAGTAACTCACTTACAAAATTTAAAATTCCTAGATCTAGGTCGGTCATGTAATCACATAAACATCAATAATACCACTGGTATGCAAAAAAGCATACATTCATTCTACAATATAAAAAGTTTCGTCACCTATTAATTGAATCATATTTTACTCCAAATTACCTCAAGCTGTCTTAATTTATCATTTTTCTTGCTAACTACAACAATACAACATCGTAATGCCTTAATCACCTATGATAATACGATACAACCTATTAAATTATCTTCAATCTACTAAATATGTACTCCGATCCCAAACATACTCAATGGATTATCCCTGAATACTATCACCAATACCAAGTAGAACGATAAATACAAGTTATTTCAAGGACATCCAAAATACTTAACTTATGCTTCTCTTTCTAGACAATAATCTCACTAATCTAAACGTACTCAGCATCATCCGATATTCTCATAAAATTTAGGCAATAGCACCAAGTCTCTTATTTAAAGTGCACTGCTGATATGCTTAAATCATTATACAAATTACTAGATAAATCAATATAAGGGATCACACCTATCCATATAAGACTACAATATCAACGTGTATTCATAATACATTCTTAAGAATAACATGCAATGGATCAAATTCAGCCTATCAATATAAATCCTAATGCAACTTTAAATGGAATTTATATCCTCTTCTGATTCTCTACATTATCTTCCTTAATCTGCAATATCTGAAAGGTTAAATCCAAACTATCTCAAGAAAAATAGATGATAAACTTTCTAATAATCTTTCTATCAATCATTTTCTATATCCAAACTATTCATTCCTCAATTCACATAATTTAAATTACTATTACTACTAGTATATCCACCAAAGTATTACTTAATAATATCGATATTCAGATCCAAAGACTATCCACTGAGTTTAACTAAGTAATCAAATAATCTCTTCAATATCTCGACAGATATAATATTCAATTCATAATATAAATCCATTGACAACCAAATATTTACTTATCTATCATACTTGATCTTTAAGAATATATAAACATATCTTAGACAAATTCATAAAATCATTGTACATGAACTAAAGCTACTAAGATTAATCTCCTGAATTGGTAATGCTATTATGATCTGCTTATAAAATAATTGACACTAACTGATTCATATAGATTAGAAGACATCCAAAAATATAAATTACAACTTTACTAGTATATCTTCCATTTTACTTTAGATCAACTCAAAACCTTAACTTTGCAATTTATTAAAATATCAAATTTTCACAACTATAATGGAACCGATCATGAAATCATTATCTCCCAATCAAGTATCTTTATTTTAAGACTCAAATGTAAGCCTATAAATCTTTACAATTATTAAGATCAATCTCATCATTCTAAAAGGCTCACTCAATAACCTCTAGTAATAATCGAACCTGAAAGCCAACGGTTAAATAAATACTAAAATAATCACTTTCCTATACATCACTAATATGTTTATCTTCTAGTAGTATAATAAACATCTATCAATACACTAAACACGATCCGTCCTATGAAGCAATTAGTTCAACTTCCAAACCATCTATCAGTCATAACAAATGATTAAGTCTATAGGCTGTATGAATAACTCTATCAAGTTATCTGTCCAATTAGTATCATCGAAACAACTAACATGTCAAAGCACATAATATCTCAATTTAACATCTATGATTAAAAATCAACATATCTAATTTCTAATTAAATCACTTAAACCTCATATTTCATCAAGAGTCTCAACTTAATATTCTATCACATCCTCTATGTAAAGTCCACCACATATACTAAACGATTTAATCTTATAGCATCATCAAAAAATTTCCATAGCATCATTAAAAAATAAGTCTATATATTTGTAATTAAAATTCATCACCCAAAATACACGATCTTCATGCTATAATATTCTTATCCTCTCAATCAATGTCCAAAACTAAACTAATAATCAAAATATATTTTCACTGTCATATAAGATATATCATGAGACTATCAACTTTAGCAACTATCATCACCCTATATAATTCATCTCATTACCATTCTTTCCATCTAATCAAATTCACACAATCAGCAACGTCTAAACTAAACCTACTATCATATCATCTAGAAAGATATACATTAAGTCTCCACTATCGAAATAATTCATAATCCAATAGCTATAACTATGTTATATTTTCTATGCTCATTACCCTATTTGGTAATCATCAACTTAAAGATTTAAGCAATACGTTAATCCTCTAGTAGTACTATTCGACAAACATATCCCTATTAAATCATCCATCTTGTCGGTACAATCAAAATTTTATACCTACTAACACAAGTATCTTGCAAACATAATTTATCATTCTATTCGTCCCAAAATTTCTTTTCCGTATACAATCTACATTCATCTATATTACATCACTTAATATCTTTTCAACTATACCAAATCATCACATATCTTACTTATTCATCCATAATCAATAATTATAATCCTCATAAGAATCAGAATAGTCTCTCTGCACATATATCTCTTTACATCAATCTCATAATCTCAAATATATCCATAAAAGATCAAAAATCCCAAAAATATGCTATATCTGTTCAGAATAACCTCCAATATACTGATAATAATTCTTCTGCATAAATAAATATCTCTATATGTTTAGAAATTTCTATAATTTATCACATCATATGAACATGTCTACATCTCCAATATTATGCTTCACAGATTATAACACCTCGACATCGATAACATCAATGCATGATTTAGTAAGATCTCTTCTTATTTATTAGTCGCTCAAATAAATTCTCAATATACCAATATCACAAATTATTTCTATCAATATAGTCAAAGTATCGAAACTTAATAATCTCAACATCACAATCTAGATCTTTATCTCAACCAATTAATATTAAACTAATTGAGATCGACTACTAACGTAATCCTAAAATAAACCGACAACTACTATACTTGATGGTTTGCCCGATTATCCTTAAATCTAGGCTCTAATACCACCTGAATTGTAACGCCCTCGCCCGGCACGGGCACGTGCACACCCACGCGCCCACACGACACGCGCGGCACACGCGACAAATCGGGCGGGGCCCGTCACTCACAGATACTCTCCTGTGCACATATAATCATGACAACATCAAATAAAACATGCTAACCTAACCATGATCACATAATCCATCACTAGATAAATCATACTATTAACCAAATAAACATGTTAACATATAAATATCCTAGTTCACAATTAATACATTAAACCACTACATAATCTGGCATGACTCATACAGACCACAACAAACCATCAGGATACAACTAAAACAACTAATACAAGAGTACGCCATGATTCGACCTATATCATATAGATCATCGTCTAATACAAAAGAGTATAAATATCAAATACTGGTACAACTCAATTTCTATATAAACTATCATCTATACCGTCTCGCAGCTATATACCTCATCTTTGTTCTAAAATATCTCATCAGGGTATCTCAAGGAGATATCACGTATCATAATATCTATTGGGATTAAAAAGAAAGAAATAAAGAGAGTCATGAGCAAAACGCTTAGTGAATAGACCTTACCCTGAATTAATGATGCCAAACAGAGAGTAAATCATGTACCGGATAATATGAATCAGCAAGAGCGTCATGTCATGAATGAGTATATGAATATATCCTCAATAATATATAAATAAAAAGTAGATAATATGTCATAACTGATAAAAGTATATAATCCTCAACAATGAGTAAATAGATCTCCATGTTATACTATCATCACAACTCTCTCTCAAATATGTTACATGATACATGCCGATCATGACTATGCTATGATATCAAATACAACCATATATGATGCATATTGATCGCTCAATAACCAAATAACCACATGATAATGAAATCATATGTATTTCTCAACATCACAATCATCGCCGACATCTCAATATAATATCATCATACTAGACCATTGTGCACAATCAACACTTAGTACCAGGTCTCAACATCATGTCTGAAGGCTCAGAGCATATTCCGCGACCCACAAGAGTATCTCAAATATAATCATACCCCGCCACCCCCTAGGGTATCAACATCCATCCAGACCGGGCACCGACATAGTTGATAGAAACCTCGTGAGGATAAATAAAAATATTAGTATAGATAAGAACCTAATTATAATTAAATTATATCTTGATTAATTAGGGACTATGTAGTCATTACTTTATAAAATAATAAATAAATACTTAAGCCTATTATTTTATTTATTACAAAATAATAATGTATAATAAATTATTAGAATTATTTAAAATGTATCTCATAAGAATATTAGTATATAAATTTGATAATTATAATTTACAAATATATATATATATTAATCTAATAGAGATCTAAATAAATAAAGATGAGTATTACTTAGATTTATACCTAATTAATTATTGATTATACAAATTATAATTAATACTAATCTTATTGAAGAATATATATTATTATTAAAATAATTAATGTCTAAATAATATATTTGCATTAATTAAGAAAAAATACTTAAATAAATAAATAAAAATAAGGATGATGGGCTTGGTCCAGCATTGGCCTACTATAGTGTTGGGCCGAGCCTAGTACTATTGTAGGAAAAGAAGAGAAGAAGCAGCTAAGGAGGAAGAAGAAGAAATGAATAAGAAAGAAGAAAGAAGAAGAAGGGAAGAGAAGAGAAGAGAAGAAGAGAAGAAAGAGAGGAGGGGAGGGAAGTGCGGAGCCGAGCCGGCGGGGAGGGCACCGGCCGCTACTGGCCAGCCAGCGGCCGGCCTCTCGCCGGTAGCTCGGCTCCGACGAGCCCGAGCTCGAGTGTGAGAGAGAGAGAGAGAGAGAGAGAGAGAGAGAGAGAGAGAGGGAAAGGGGCTCACCGTCGCTTGCGGCGGCGGTGGTTTCCAAGGATGGCGCGGCGACAATAACAGTGGGAGAGAGAGAGAGAGAAAGAGAGTTTGAGAGAAGGAGAGAGAGAGGACTATAAAGGGGAAGAGAGAGGCGGTGGGGACGTCGGGTATTCTCAAGCGATCAATCTTCACCAAGCGCGTCCTAACCCTCGCGCCCACTCGGGTATCCTCACAATCCTCACGCTTTCTATCAACTATCCTATCAATCACATTTCATGCTTTCCTTCTAAATGACAGATCATATGCATATATCCAGTACAATAATAAGTCAATGCATAATAGGAATTTAGGTGGAATAGAAATCAAGAGAAAAATAATGCAGTATAGTCTCCGATCATGTAGTCAACACATCCATACTCATGCTAATCTATTACATGCATACTCGTGCTATAGAATACTAGATATAACATTAGAAAAGTATAATCATCTCTCATCATCCCTATTTATCATCATGATACTCATATCCAAGATCAGCCTAATTAGATGCATGATAAAAATATGTTCACCTGTAATCATCTCTAGATAAAGTCATATAATCATACTAGAGGCCAAAATATGCAAATACATAATATACAATATATCCTAATTTAAGAAAGGCGTCTAGGGGATAAGACTACTCACACTGATCAAAAGATGCAAATCACGTATCCCTTACATCTAGCAATCAACCGAGTGATACTCATCGCTAGCAAGGTCCACGAGGTTTCAAATAAGAGGGTTCGTGATCTGAAAATATTTAAGTAGCATGAAGTTAGTCATTTATCTAATTAGAATTAATTCAAGTAAAATATAAAGGTTTATTAGGTATAGAATCACTTCTTTTTATTTTTGATTACATAACTAGATCTATCTTATAGATACAATTCAAATATTATAATTATACTATTAACGTAAAATGTTAATTATAGTATAAGGAGAACAGGTCTGTTTTCTTTTATATTAGAATATTTCTAAATATATAATTACAAAATAAAATAAAATAAAATAAAAGGCTAAATAACTATAAGTATAGACAAGGTCTAATTATAATTAATTTTATAATTCATACTCTATCTCGATTAATTAGGGACTATGCAGTCTTTACTCGATAAGATAATAAATAAATAACTAAATAAGCCTAGTATTTTATTTGTTGCAGAATAATAATATATAATAAAGTAATAGAATTTGAAAAACTACTAGACACAAGTATGTATCTAAATACTAGGCAATGATATCACTCGTTCGCTTAAGTAAAAGTCCAAAGAAATATTAAGAACGAAAGCAGGTTTGAAGAATTGCAAGATTATTGGAGAAAAGTTGTTGAGTTCACACCGCGTTCACAAACGCGTTCGAATACGGGTACTTGCGTTCACATAGACCGAGAGTTGCGTTCAAAAACGCGTTTGAACACAACCTGAAGAATTCAAGCTGTCGTGTTCGAACGCACTTGGGCCCGTTCGAACGCACCTGAGATCAAGTCAGGCGTTCGAACGCACCTGGGCCGCATTCGAACGCACTAACGAAGTTTGAAAATCTTGGATTCTCGTGAGTTCGGATAAGACTTGGATTTGGCTCTATCTTGGAGATCATATATATAAGGATTGTGATGCCCTATCTCTAGGGTGGTTAAATAAGTATTATTGAAGGAGACTTCTTGAGGCTACATCGGTTCCTCAACTAACAAGGTTTTACTCATCTACAAAAGTTAATCTTTCGTCTTAAGAGCTATCTAGACGAAAGATCAATCTCGAGGGCTACTGAGGTTGGACTTCAACGGGTTGTTTTGTGAGTCCGTCTTGTAACTACTAGTATTCTAGTAATTGGTTTTGATCCGAGTTTGGATCCGTAGCTTTTTCCCATTTGAGTTTTTCCACGTTAAAAGCTTGGTCTCATATACATGTAAAAATGCACTTAGAATATTGTGTACACAATTGCCAACAATTAAAAGCGTAATAGAATTACTTAAAATATATATCATAAGAATATTAGAATATAAATCTAATAATTTTAATTTACAAATCTATCTATTAATCTAATAGACATATAAATAAATATATAAATAAATAAATATAAGTATTACGTGTATTTATACCTAATTAATCATTAATTATATAAATTATAATTAATAATAATCATATTGAAGAATATATAATATTATTAAAATAGTTAATGTCTAAATAATCTATTTGCATTAATTAAGAGGGAAATACCTAATAAATAACCTAAATAGAATAAAATAACTTAACATAAATAAATAATAAGTCACTGCCATCAGTGCTGGGCTCGGCCCAACGCTGCCTGCTAAAGTGCTAGGCCGAGCCCAACACTGTTGAGAAAGAGAAGGAGAAGAAGCCGAGAGAGAAGAAGAAGAAGAAGAAGAAGAAGAGAAGAAGCGAGGAGGGGACCTAGCGGCGGGGAGGGGCTCGGCCGCTGCTGGCCAACCAGCGGCCGACCTCTCGCCGGCAACTCTGTTCCGACGAACGAGAGAGAGAGAGAGAGAGAGAGAGAGAGAGAGAGAGAGAGAGAGAGAGGGAGAGAGAGAGAGGGAGGGAGGGAGAGAGAGAGAGGGAGGGAGAGAGAGAGGAGAAGGGAGGGGATAAGGGAGCACTAGTCGCTTCTCGGCGATATGTCGGGTGGTCAAAGAAGACAGTAGTAGAGAAAAAGAGAGAGGGAGAGAGATAGAGAGAAACAGAGAAAAAGAGAGGACGAGAGAGAAGAAAGAAAATGAGGAAGGAGAAGGTGGCTCACCGGCGTCGGTAGCACGGCGGTGAAAGCGACGGCAATGGTCCGAAGTGGCCGGCGTCGGCATACCGAGATGGGGAAGCTTAAGAGAGAGGAACGAGAGAGAGGGAGCATTTGAGAAGGAGAGAGAAATAGATAAAGAGAGAGAGGCGGTGGCGGAGACGGCAGCCACGTCGTGCCCCTTTTTTTTAATGTTGGGTTGTTACAAGAAAGGTAATTTTGTCCTAACATAAAATAGCTAAAAGATTTTTAGCTCTCAACATTTTTTTCGCCTAGCTTATGAAGTTATAATTGACATTCAAAAGATGCCAATTAGGCATTTAATTAGGTGATTTGTGCTAAATAATTTTCACTTTGCACCCCTATCCATTTTAGTTATTGTTTACAATTTCAACTATTGTAGAAATAAAAGGATCAAAGTACCCTTACATTTATTTATAAGGACACAAAGGCATAATTACTTACCTAAAACTATTATTTTGGTTTTGTTCTTTCTAATGTATATTTTTATGGTAAATAGGACATCTCATTTCGTGAAAAGATAGTGTAAATATATAAATTGACAAAATGTTCACTGCTTGTGCATCCTTCTCCCTTTAGCAACATACAACTCTTAAAATTTTCTCCTTTCGTCTTTCTAGGAACAAAAACTTAATTTTACCTCTCTTTTTACATTATTCTCGAATAAACTTTCTCTATCACCACTCAAATGAAAACCTCAATAGATAATATTTTCAAATCTCTGTACTAGTATGATACAATCATTTTTTATATAGATAATTTTAGAACATTAAATGAACATTAGAAAGAATGGCACTGCAATCGTATATAGTCAAATTAGTATTTCACTAGGTATATTTATAAGAATATTATTTATGAATTCTATTGATATATCTATGGATTTCATAAGTGTATTTATGGAATCCAGATGTATATCTATAGGTTTCATGAATATATTTTGATTATGAGAAAAAATTATATAAACGAACTAATGTACATGTCACAATACAAATGGTAAACACTTTGGGGCGGTCAATAAGAATATTGTACAAATAAATTTATCAATATAATTATATTGATTAATGTCAAGATACATATTGTTGTATGCCAAAATATATATTGTGAATACATATTGTAAATACAAACTACAATGTTCCAAATTGAAAAACAAAATCATTATAAATTAAACTTTTATTGTTCCATTCGTCTTCTTTCTCTGAATCCTCATGTCTAACTTCTTTTATGAATAAGATCCACACAAAATATAAAATACCTGCACATAAATCAATCAATCAAAAAATTATCAACAGGTTAAGAGTAAAAAAGAAAATCTAATTTAACAAGTGTCAAATTCAAAATTATCAATTCCAGATTTTAAAGATAGTGGCTTTGGATTCTACACATAATAACTCTAGATTATATAGATACTAACTCCAAATTTTATAAATATTAAGAGGAATCAATAGTTACTAATATTGAATTTTAGAAATAATTAAGAATCTATATAAAAAATAATTAAAATTTTATATAATCATAAAAATCATAATTACATGAAATTAATAACTGACTCTATATATTAACAGACAAACCTATAGAAATCAATAGGTCATAATAATTTGTGTAAGTTATAGTATAACATATATATAGATTGATAGAAAACTTACTGAAGTAAATATATATATTATAATTAAATAGATTAATTGATTATATGATGTATAGATGAACTAGCAAAAAACAAATAAATAAGTTACATAAATTACTTTATTACTGTAGAGTTTAAAGATTTTGTCCAAAAATGAAGAAAATGACAAACGTGGATGATTCAATTAGTTGTCTAAACAATGTTGGTTCACTAAACGGAGGAAAGATGAAGAAATGATTTCATATCACTAGGGCTTAATACAAGGAGGATTGTTAACACAAAAAGATGAAGAAATGATTTCTAATATACTATTTTTTACGTGTAACATCAAACTAATTTTTACACCTATATTTTCAATCATCCTGTATATCTTCAATATCCCACTAGAAAATAATTTAAAACTTACCAAATATGTAATAAATTATAAATTAGTTATAGGCTTGTGAGCTTTTAAGCCCATATGAGCTTTTAAACCCGTAATAACTTTCTTTTTTTTTATTAAAATTTAGAATACTAATAACTTCTTAAAAAATATTTAAAAAATAAAGTAACTTTACACATAGGCTGCAAATGTAAAAAAAAAAATAGTAACATCATATTATTATTTTGAAAAAATAACGGTAACCTTACGTTATTTTAGAAAAGAAAAAAGCATATGTAAGCTGCAGTCAGGCTTACATGCTTGTAAGCCTGCAAACTAACAATTAAAAACTTTTCATCGATAAAAGAATGATACTTTTAAAATTTATTGTCAAAGTCAAAGAATATTTTGGTATATTAATTCTATATATCATCTATTTTTCTCCAAAATTAATATATTTTTTACTTTTTCATATCACATTAAAGATAATAATTATAACTTAGCCTAGTTCATAATCAAATATTATATTTTCTCATCATAATTTAAGATACCTAAATCATGAGTAAAAAATGAGATCAATTAGACTCAGACCAAACAGAGTTTATATCAAGGTAAATGAGGTCATAGTAGCTTTCATAGTGCCAGAATCACTTTCAAGTTCAAGCAACATTGGTGAGCGTAGGATATAGAGACCATCAAACAGTAAAGGCAAGTTAACTCAACTTTAAAGACAAGAAGGCATTCGTACATAAGTACATATATACATACAAACATACATATGTATATGTGTCTAATTCACTTCAAAATTTATAAAAAATAAATAGAGTCATGAGTAAAAGGGTCAGTGAATAGACTTTTACCCCGAATCAATGATGCTAAACAAAGAGTAAATCATGTACTGGATAATATGAATCAAAAAGCAGCATGATGCCATATATAAGCATGTATATATGTATCCTCAATAACATATATATAAATAAAATCAATTATCATAAATGAGCATATTACATCAACAAAAAATATATCACATGATGAAATTACCATATAATATCATCGAATATAACAGCATATCATGTATAATAATTATGATCCAATGATACTAGTCATATCAATAATGATGCACGATTCATGCCAACCACTAAATAATCATATATGTCAGAGCCAAATATAATCCACATATTTCTCACTATCACAATAATCCGTCTCAACTTTGAATATCATCCACTATGCTGGACTACGGTACCCGGCCCCAAACTTGATACACATCATGTCACAAGCTCAGAGCATACCTTGTCATACACTAAGAGTATCTCTATAGATAAATCATACTCTGCCATACGCTAAGGGTATCTTTGTAGATAAATCATACCCTGCCATACGTTAAGGATATCTCAGAAGAAAGTAATCATACCCTGCCATACGCTAAGGGTATATCCATGATAGTTGTACCCTGTCATACGCTAAGAGTACAACCATCAGCCATCACCATACTCTGCCATACGCTAAGAGTATATCCAGTACCAGTCCGAACCAAATACCGCTCCAGCCATCACATCATATCACATCACATACATATGTATTTTTATAATTTTCTATACATGATAAATCATATACATATATCCAATACTGCAACAGATCATGCAACTCAAGAATTTAGGTGTACAAAAGCCAAGAGAAAAATAATGCAATGCCAACTCTAACCATGTATCTAACACATGTATACTTTTGATGGTCTATCACATGCATACTCATGATAGAGATCATCCCGACATAAAACTATAACAATATAATCATCTTTATATATCACCAATGTACTCATATCTCATATCAGCCTAATCAAATGCATGATAAAATATGCTTAACTGAAATCATCTCTAGATAAAGTCATATAATCATGCTAGAGGCCAAAACATTCATGTACATAATATATAATATATCTTAATTCGAGAAAGGCATCTAGGAGATAAGACTACCCACCTCCAATCAGAAAACCAAACACACGTATCCCTCACGTCCATCAATCAACCGTCACACATCACTAGCAAGGTCTACGAGGTCTCAAATAAGAGGGTTGGAATTTGAAAATATTTAAGTAATATAAAATTAGTTATTTATCCAATTGGGATCCGTTTGTGTAACATATGATGATTTATTAGGTTTAAAATTTCTTCTTTTGTTTTTATTAAATAATTTGATCTATATGACAAATCTAATTATAATAATATTAATATGTTATTATTCTAATTGTAGATTTATTTATAAAACCATAGTTTGCTAATTATATATTAAGTATATAATAGTCAATCTCTTTTGATAAAAAAACATGAAAGAGCTACGTGCACAATAATATAATTTAAAATACAAGCACCTATATTAAATAATATTATATAATTATACTATAATTATTTTGTCACTACTACCCTTACTAAGCAAATTAAGAGTTGCATATAAAATAATCTTTACTTAATCATGTAATATAAATATTAAGTAAGCCTACTATTATATTACATGCATAATAATGTATAATAAGTTGTGCATATATATACCTAATTATAAAGACATGTATTAATCTAATAAAAATATATAAAGTTTAAAATATATTTATGTACAAATATTTATAATTATAATTAACTGAAATTACACTAATTACACTTATCTAATAACCATGTTACTAAATATATCTATCTTGAAAAATTAAACTAAAAATCTAATTTAGATTAGCTAAATAATATAATTAATTTAGACATGTGTTTTATTGCCGGAGAAGGTCAAACGAAGAGAGGAAAAAGGAGTAGAGGAAAAGAAGAAGAAGAAGAAGAAGAAGAAGAAGAAGAAGAAGAAAAGAAGGGAAGGGAGAGAGGCTCACCTAGGCTGCAGCGATGGCGACAGCGGCAGACCGGCATCGATAAGAGAAGGGAAAGAGAGCTCGAGAGAGAGAGGTGATTGAGAGATAGAGGAGGGTAAGAGAGTTAGAGAGAGAGCACTAAAGAGAGAGAAGGTGGTGAGGGGTGCGACGGCGACGACGGCGACGACAAGAAGTCGTCGGTGAGGAGAGAAAAAGAGAGGTGATGGAGAGAGAGAAAGATAGGAGAGTAAGAGAGAGAGAACGAGAGAGTTAGAGAGAGAAGGTGGTGATGGGTGCAGCAGTGACGACGGCGACGGCGAGAAGCCATTGGTGAGGAGAGAAAGAGAGAGGTGATAGAGGGAGAGAAAGAGAGGAGGGTAAGAAAGAGAGAATGAGAGAGTTAGAGAGAGAAGGTGGTGAGGGGTGCGGCGACGACGATGGCGAGAAGCCGTCGGTGAGGAGAGAAAGAGAGAGGTGATAGAGAGAGAGAGGAGGGTAAGAGAGAGAGAGAAGAGGGTAAGAGAGAGAGAACGAGACAGTTAGAGATAGAAGGTGGTGAGGGGTGCAGCGGCGATGATGGCGACAGTGAGAAGCCGTCAGCGAGGAGAGAAAGAGAGAGGTGATAGAGGGAGAGAAAGAAAGGAGGGTAAGAGAGAGTGCGAGAGGGAACGAGCGAGTTAGAGAGAGAGCTATAGAGAGAGACGATGAGGAGGGGTTGCGGCAGCGATGGCAGCGACAGCGACAGCGACGATAGGCCGGCGTCGGCAAGGGAAGGAGAGAAAGAGAGCTCGAGAGGGAGAGGAGGGTAAGAGAGAGAGAGTGAGAGAGAGAGTTGGAGAGAGTGAGAGACCGAAAGAGAGGGAGAGAGATTTAGAGGAGAGAGAGAGTGGGTGAAGAAGGGGAAGGGCGGCAGCTACAGCGGCGGCGGGACCCACCGTAGCTAGCTAGCCCGGTCTGGTTGGTAGGGCCGGCGGTTGTGGGCCCACGTGGCGCCCTCAACGTGCGCCCACAATTTGCATGGCATGAGCTCGTGCCATGCAACAAAATTAATTTTTCTTTTCTTTTGTCTCTTTTTTTATAGATTTAATTTATATATTATTATTATTATTATTATTATTTTATTTTTATTTATTTATTTTTATCTAGATTATTACACTACCCACCAACAACTTGGGCGGGTCATAGCCCAACCCACTAGCAACTTGGGCTGGGCCAACCCTAAGCTAGGATGGGCAGCCCAGCTCAACCACCACCTACCCACCCTTCTTCCTCACCCTTGATAGTAGGCTAGCAGAGGAGAAGAAGAAGAAGAAGAAGAAGAAGGGGAGAGGGGTGGTTGCCAGGGATTGCCACTACCAACAGTCGGGCCACACACTCATCGACCCTTCTCCAACCGAGGGGAAAGGTGCATGAGGTGCCTACCAGAGATGAAGCGCGATCATCTCAGAAGAAAGAAGCTCAACGGTGACAACGGGAGAGAGAGCCGCTGAGTCACAAAAGAGACCAATGACAAAACCATGCTAGAAGGATAAGGAGGCCAATGGGAATGTGCACGACGCACAGGTGGCCAGCCACGGTGACTAGTGAGGGGAATGCTCCTCCATGGCTGATAACCATGGAGTTGCCCCACACTATAACACAGGCTATGAAAGACACGAAGCAAGTCACCATCGCCTTCCCCTCGCGGTAGGGAAGCTTCTTGACTGAACGGGGAGTGAGGCCAACAACATCAGCAACTAGAAAGTAGGCCGAAATGCTGGCGAGGAGAGCCCACGAAGGGTAACTTGGACAGCTTCATGAGGTGAAGTTCTTCGAGGCTGCGCAACATCGACTTAAGCTCACCGGCTAGCCAACCCCTTTGAGGAAGGTAGTAGCAAAATGGGAAAGAGAAGTGATTCTACAAGCTATTAAAATGAAATCAATTAATGAAGGAAATAGAGGACTAAGACACAACAGGATTCATAGAGTTAGCATGCTCTAAAAGCGCTTTTGCATGGCGAGAAGAGAAAAGGGGCAAATAGTAGCTGCATGATAGAAAAGAAAAAAAAAAGAAAAGAGAGAAAAGAAGAAAAATGGAGGGAGGGAGAGAGGAAAGGTATGCACATGCCCAATATGTGTGTGCCCTAGAGTTTAGCGCACGTGATGGTCACATGCGCGCCTGATTTCTTTCTTTCTTTCTCTTTTACGAGATGTTACAGTAAAGGATGAGGACTAAAAGCTCTATCTTCTCTAGTGAATCTTTGGTTAAAGCAAAGATAGGTAGAAGAGGAGGATGAGAAGAAGAAGAACAAGAAGAAGAACAAGAAGAAAATGAGGAGGGAAAGACAAGGGAAGGTGGTGGCGGCAGCGACGAGAGGAGATGGTTGAGGAAAATAAAAGAATATGGTGGAGGGGTATTTTAGTAATTTGGTCAATATTAGTTGGTCAAAATAATGTTTGGGTGTTAAATAAGAATTATAGAGAAAAATGGGAGATTGAATTATAAAATCTTCAAAGATGGGATATGAATCACAAAATAGGAAAAAAATATAGGATATGATTTGTAAAATTCCCTTTATTTTTAACTATTTTTCCTTGCTACTATGCTCCATTTTCTTATTGTCTTTCTCTTCTACATATTGTAAAAATATCTTAGCCATCTCTTTCTACAACACTCTTAACATTAATACTTTACGTCACCTCCTTATCTTTAGCAATACTATGGAACTCTACGTCTGATAAATCACTAAACTGCAAATATTTTAAAAAAATTTATGATGTGTTACTTGCTTGTGCAAGTGCTGGTGTGGTTTTGACTAGGCTGGACCGCAGAAAGTTTACAAAATTGGGCAAAGAGTGGATAATTTTTCTCTCTTGAAACTAAAGAAAAAGTAGTAGAATTAAGGAGTGGATGCTTACTATAAGCATGACGAAATCTTTGAGTTGAAGCAGTGGGGCATGTCAATGGTGAACTTCGAGGTTATCTTTACTGAATTGCTATGTTTCGTACCTCATACAGTAGCTAATGAAGAAGATAAAATTAGATTTACAAAAAAAAGTTACAACTATCCATCAAGGACAGGATTACGCTTTCTCAGTGCTATATGCTTTTTGAGATGGTGTTTAAGACACTCATTGTTGGTGCTGATCTCTTTCTTCTGGACATGCGGGTACCGATAGGGTCGGACATTTTCTAGTTCAGCCCCTGGAATGATCTGGATGCGATGGTCGTGCCGACGAGTCGGCGGTAGTCCTCAAGATTCCTCGAAGAGATCCTTGAATTCCTGCAGCAGCTCTTGCATGTCAGCGGCTATTTCCCTTGGTGGTGGATGTTCTAGTTTAGCAACAGCCATTTGCAATAGTAGAGCTTGATCCCTTGCACAAGGAAGGCCCAAAAGTGGTTGCAACGTCGATCCTTGCCGTGGTTGATTTCCATCCAGCAGCACCCTTCGACCATTCCTCCGAAATGTTACTGGCCCCAAGCTTTGAAGCCATTAGGTCCTCAAAACAATGTCAGCATCTCACAAGACCAACGGATAATAATCCAACGTGAAAGTTTGGTCTTGCACCTTCAATTCCACACCTCCACAAATAAAATTCGCTCGCAATGTGGTGCCATCTTCCGTGGGTTCCGACTCAAGCCCAATCTTCCTAAGGAGCCTCTTGTCAATAAAGTTGTGGGTGGACCCAGTGTCAATTAAGATTCTCACTGTGGTTTTCTTGACTACACCGTTCACCCGCAAGGTCTTTGGCGCGGCTGTGCCTAAATAGGCATGGAGGGAGATTTCGGTTATCATGTCCTCCATGGGTTGCTACTCCGCTACTTCTCCTTGATGTCCAGCTACAAACTCATCCTCCACGTCCTCCAATCCATCTATTAGCATCACCGATCCCATCGGTTTAGCGCAGCGATGTTCGAGTACAAACTTTTCATCACAACGAAAGCATAGACTTTTTGCTCTTCATTCCTCCACTTGAGCAGGTGTGAATGCTCGTCCCAGATCTCTAGGTGTGTACTTCACATCTTGGGATGGTTTCAAGGTGCTCGAGGAGGCACCATTGCAGTAGTGGTCCTCAGTACGCCGGTAACATTTCCTGCCGCTATGGTTGGTTGAGCTTGATTGCGGCTTCCTTGGCTCATCCAATTCTGCTTCAGGTGTAACTTTATGGCCCTATGTTTGTCTTCCATGAGCACCGCATCTTCAAAGGCCTCTTTTAAAGTTCTAGGCCTTAAAGCCCTCACGTTGGCTTGTATGTCTCCTCACAGCCTGGAGATGAAGGTGCTACGAAATTGCTGATCCGTCCATGGGGGTTGACATCGGCTACTTATCCTCTCAAATTCTTCTTGGTATGCCCCAACCGTGGTCTTTTGCACCGTCTTTGAAAGGAGAGCATCGAAGTCTTCATATCCCAACGCTCCAAATCGTCACGTGATATCGGCGCAAAAGTCAGCCCAAGTTTCGATAGCCTCATTGGTATTGGCTGCTCGAAGCCAATGAAGCGCCGCATCTTTAAGGTGGAAGCTCACAAGCGTCGCCTTATATTCTTCTGTTGTACCCTAGTATGCGAACAATTACTCCGCCCCATACAACCAATCGATCGGATCATCACCTTTGAACTTGGGAAATTCGAGACGCACGATTTGCCCACGAATGTCATTGTCTCGATCCGGATCATGTCCAAGTCCATGTCTAACCGGAGGAGGATGCACCATGAATGGTTGATGATCCCTTCGATTTTGATTAACTCGCCGTGGTTCAGGTTCGTATTGCCCTGCCCACGGATCTAGATCTCGAAGGTGATCTCCATAGTGGTTCGCTCGTCGGATGGGTTCACCTACAACTGGGCCTGGTGGAACCATCCTTGCTTGCCCTCGCCCATAGGGTGGTGGCAGCAGCGGCTCTTGTGGTGGCAAATTCTGATCCGGTGGCGGCGACTTCATGGGAGTGGACTCGCATCGTGGGCTTGATAGTGCGTTCCCGTTCACCATGGCTTCCCTTGTCACCTGTAATTCCCGCATCATCTCCATCATCATCTGGTTGTTGATGGCCATTTGTTCGGAAAGATACCCCAACACGGCTTGAACACTAGGTTCTTCCATATTCCGATTAGATCGGGCGGTTATACGGGTGGAAGTCCCCGTAACCATTTCCCCCTCCTATGTTAGGAGAATCTCTTCTTCCTCATCTCATCGTGCAGCCATGGCTCTAGTTGTCATCATATCCGAGGAACGATGGCTTTGATACCAGCTTGATACGATCTCCTCTTGGGCCAAGGTTAGATCTATCCCGATTTTCAGATCTGGACAAGATCTGATATGGAACTTTAAAAATAGATCCCGAAATATCTCGCCGTCGGAAGGATGTGATATTTTGATATGTCGTAGTCCCAGAAAAGATCTTTCCAATAAATTAAGATTCATGTGAATCGAATATATGGATCTCGAGATATCATTTAATTAGTGGATGAATATCAAGGAATCTATCTTAGAATTCATGGATGGAGGCACGAGATCCTAGATGATGGTGGATGGTGGTGGACCGGCATTAATGGGGTGGCACCGGTGAATAAGTGGTGGTGGAAGAGGCATGGGTGATGAAAGGGTTAGGGCAAATGTTGGATAGATTGGAAGAAGAGGGAGGAGTGGGCCGCCCCTAAGAGAGTAGGGTGATTGGCCGGTCGAGAGAGGCTAGAAGCAGCGTCGCTGGGGATCGAGAGAACAGGAGCAAAGAAGACGAAGGAGACAAGGCAAAAACTCAATTCATTCAATAATGACTCCATGGTTGCCATCCACCCCTTTAAAGGCTAACCAACAATTTAAAATTAACCCTAAATAGTGCATTTTCGCCGACCGCGTTCGAACGCGCCCGATCGCGTTCGAACGCACACATTTCTCCCTTCTCTAGATTTGTGAACACGATGCTGGCGTTCGTAGCCGCGTTCGAACTCGGCGTTCGAACGCACAATTTACACTTTCTGAATGTGCAAACCTGATGTAGGCATTTGAATGCACTCCACCCGCGTTCGAACGCGACATATAGAAAAGTTATTTTTTCTAGAATTAAACACTAAAACAAAAGACAAAAACATCCCTAAAGTGTATCCATGCTCGAGATGACATCGGTGAAGTCCAAATCGTATCACTTGCTTGACTGGACTTATTTAGTGAAGCAATTTTTCACATACCATGGCACGCTTGACCACCATAAGGTCTAGCTTCTTATAGGGTGGGTTGATTAGGTGGCACTAGTCGGCTAAGCGGACTCGACCATTCGAGTCTTGATAGGACTTTATGGATATGGTTTGTGCTCCATTCGGTCGGACCCAATATGAAGATTTTCAAGCCAAGTTAACTAAGCTAACTTAGACAACATTTTAAGCTTATTAGGAGGAATTCAAACTGTAACAACCCAATCTTTAAATAATATATATATATATATATATATTTAATTATGGGCACGACGCAACCGGCCACATTGTGGCCGGCCTCGTGCCCATGCAGCTTGCATGGTGGGGCGCCACGCGCCCGCGGCCGCTACCGCAGCCAACTAGCTGCGACCAGCCGGCCGTGGCGGGCCCCGGCGCCGCCACTACTCCTCCTCCACCGCCTTCTCTCTCTCTCTCTCTCTCTTTTTCTCTCTCTCGGCCACCCTCTCACTCTACTCTCTCTCTATACTAATCCCTCATTTTTTTATTAATTTTTTTATTTATTATTTGATTTAGGTTTTTCTGTCTTAATTAATGCAAATGGATTTAGACATTATTTATTTTAATATTAATACATATTCATCATTATGATTATTGTTAATTATAATTAATTAATAATTAATTAGGTTATAAACTATTACACATAAATATAGGTAATACTTATATTTATTTATTTACTTATATATATATATATATTAGATTAATAGATAGATTTGTAAATTATAATTATTAGATTTATATTCTAATATTCTTATGATATACATTTTAAGTAATTCTATTAATTTATTATATATTGTTATTTTTGTAACAAATAAAATACTAGGCTTATGTATTTATTTATATTTTATAAAGTAATCTCTAATTAATCAAGATATACTTATAGTTAGTTTTTCATTTATATTTATATTTATATTTTTATCTGTAATTAAAAATCTAGCTAGTTATAGAGATAAGTAGAAATTCTAAAACCTTCTAAATCATCATATAGGACATGAAATGATTTTAAACAGATAAATGGCTAACATCATACTACTTAAATAATTTCATATTTCGACCCCCGTGTTCAAGACCCCGTGGACTTAGCTATTGAGGCTTGATCATTGTCGTATCAACGTGAACGAGTGGTTGTTTGGTATTTGTAGTGGTGGTGAGTAGTCTTATCCCCTAGATGCCTTTCTCAAATTAGGATATATTATATCTTATGTACACGCATATTTTGGCCTCCAACATGATAATATAACTTTATATAGAGATAATTTCAATCAAGCATATTTTATCATGCATTTGATTTGGCTGATCTGAGATATGAGTACATTGGTGATATATAGAGATGATTATACTATTATAGTTTTTATGTCGGGATGATCTCTATCATGAATGTGTATGTGATGAACTAGCAGGAGTATGCATATGTTAGATATATGGTTGGAGTCTACATTACATCATTTTCCTCTTGGCTTCTTTACCACCTAAATTTCTGAGTTGCATAATCTGTTACAGTACTGGATATATCCATATAATCTATCATGTATAGGAAATCATAAAAGTACATGTGTATGTGATGTGATGTGATATGATGTGATGGCTGGAACGGTATATGGTTCGGACTGGTACTGGACATACTCTTAGCGTATGGCAGAGTATGGTGATGGCTGATGGTTGTACTCTTAGCGTATGACAGGGTACAACTATCATGGATATACCCTTAGAGTATGACAGGGTATGAGTACTTTCTTCTGAGATACCTTTAGCATATGGCAGGGTATCATTTATCTACAGAGATACCCTTAGCATATGGCAAGGTATAATTTATTTAAAGAGATATTCTTAGCGTATGATAGGGTATGCTTTGAGCTTGTGACATGATGTGTATCGAGTTTGGGGCCGGGTACCATAGTCAAGCATGGTGGATGATATTCAAAGTTGAGATTGATGATTGTGATAGTGAGAGATATGTGGATTATATTTGCTTCTAACATATATAATTATCTAGTGGTTGGCATACATCATGCATTATCATTGATGTGACTAGTATCATTGGATCATAATTGTTATACATGATATGGTGTTATATTCGGTGATGTTATATGGTAATTTCATCATGTTATATATTTTTGGTTGAGGATATAATATGGTTATTCATGAGAATTGATTTCATTCATATATAAGTCGTTGATGATATATATATACATGCTCTCTATATGGCATCATGTTGCTTTCTGATTCATATTATCTAGTACATGATTTACTCTCTATTTGGCATCACTGATTCGGGGTAAGGTCTATTCACTGAGCCTTTTGCTCGTGACTCTCTTTATTTCTTTTCGAACCCTTTTAGATATGTGGTACGTGATAACGACTTGAGATACCTTAAGAAGATATTTTAGAGCGATGATGAGATGAGCTATAGATGTGAGATGATATAGATGATAGTTTATATAGAAATCGAGTTATACCAGTACATGATATTTGTACTCTTTTGTATTAGACGATGACTTGTATAATATAGGTCAAATCATAGTGTACTCTTGTATTAGTCATTTTAGTTATATCTTGATGGTTTGTTGTGGCCTGTGTGGGTCTTGCCAGATTATGTAGTGGTCTAGTGTATACTATTGTGGATATTCATATGTTAACATGTTTATTTGGTTGATAGTATGTTTTATTTGGCGATGTCATGATTATATGTGCACAGGAGAGTATATGTGCGTGATGGGCCCCGCCCGTCCTGTCGCGTGCGCTGCGCGTGTCATGTGGGCACGTGGGCGTGCACGTGCCCATGCCAGGCGGGGGTGTTACAATTCAGGTGGTATCAGAGCTTAGGTTTAAGGATGATCTAGCAAACCATCAAATGTAGTAGTTGTCAGTTTATTTTAGGGTTACCCTAGTGGTCAATCTCGATGAATTTGATATTAATTGGTTGAGATAGAGATCTAGGTGGTGATGTTGAGATTATTAAGTTTTGATACTTGAAGATATTGATAGAAATAATTTGTGATATTGGTATATTGAGAATTTATCTAAGCGACTAATGAATAGGAAGAGATAGTATTAAATCATGCATTAATGAATAGGATCTACAATTAGGTCACTAACTAGTCAGACTCAGCCATGAAGAGAACATTCATTAGTGGGCTCAGAAATGATATTTAGGCTAAGGTCAAGGTTGTGTGTAACGCCCCCCTCCCGGTACCGACAAGTGCACGCCCACGCGCCCACATGGCACATATGGGGCACGCGACAGGTCGAGCGGGGCCTGTCATTTACAGATACTCTCATGTGCACATACAATCATGACATCATCAAATACTACCTACTAATGTATCCATGCTCACATAATCCAACACCAAATAAAACATATTACCAACCAAATAAACCTATTAACATATGAATATCCAAGTCCACAATAATATACACTAGACCACTAATTAATCTGGTAGGACCCACACAGGCCACGATAAACTATCAAGATACAACTAAACAACTGATACACGAGTACACTATATCTAATATGTATTATACCAATTACCGTCTATACAATGAAGTACAAATATCAAATAATGGTACAACTCAATATGTGGTTAAACTATCTTCTATACCATCTCACGTTTATAGCTCACCTCGTCTTTCTAAAATATCTCCTCGGGATATCTCAAGTCGGTATCACGTACCATATTATCTGTCGGGGTTAGAAAAGAAATAAAGAGAGTCATGAGCAAAATACTCAGTGAATAGACCTTACCCCAAATCAGTGAAGCCAAACAAAGAGTAAATCATGTACTGGATAATATGAATCAAAAAGAGCATCCTGTCATGAACGAGTGTATGAATGTAACCTCAATAATATATAATTGAAATATAGATAATATGTCATAACTGATAAAAATATATAATCCTCAAAATCTCCTTATCATACTATCATCATAGCTCTCTCTTAAATATGACACATGATGCATGCTGACCATAACCAGCTATGATATCAAATGCAACCATATATAATGTATATTGACCACTCGATAATCAGGTAATCAAATGATAATAAAATCATATGCATTTCTCAACATCTTAGTCATCAATGTCAGCTCTATATGTCATCATCATATTAGACCACTATGCACAGTTAACACACGATACGCGGTCTCAACATCATGTCCAAAGGCTTAGAGCATACTCTATCACTTGTAAGAATATCTCAAATATAACTATACACCGCCACTCACTAGGGTATCTTCATCCATCCAGACAAGGCACCCTTCCTAGCTTATAGAAACCTCATGAGGATAGCTCGCCACATATGCCCTAGTGAACGGCATGTGTCCAAATGTCTGCTACGCATACACACTAATGACCTCGGATGTAAGGCCACCAGGATCGCAACTATGGCAAGCGATCAATTATCTCCAAGTACGCCCTAACCCTCGTGCCCACTCGGGTATCCTCACACTTTCTATCAACTATCTTATCAATCATATTTCATGTTTTCCTTCTAAATAACAGATCATATACATATATCTAGTACAATAACAAGTCACTACATAACAGGAAATTTAGGTGGAATAGGAATCAAAAGAAAAATGATACAATGTAGTCTCCAACTATATAGTTAACACATGCATACTCATGCTAATTTATTACATGCATACTCATGCTATAGATCAACTAGACATAACCTTACAACAGTATAATCATCTCTCATCATCTCTATTTATCATCATCATACTCATATTCAAGATCAGTCTAATTATATGTAATCATCTCTAGATAAAGTCATATAATCATACTGGAGGCCAAAACATGCATGTACATAATATATAATATAACATAATTTGAGAAAGGTGTCTAGTGGATAAGACTACTCACTTCTGATCAGAAGACACAACTCACATATCCATCGCATCTGGCAACTGAGCGACAACTCGTCCTAATAGGGTCTACGGGGCCTCAAATAAGGGGTTCGGGATCCGAAAATAGTTAAGTAGCATAAAGTTAGCCGTTCACCTAATTAAAATCTGTTCATGTAATATATGATGATTTATTAGGCTTTAGAATTTCTACTTATCTTTATAACTAGCTAGATTTTTAATTATAAATAAAAATATAAATATAGATAAAAACATAATTATAATTAAATTATATCTTGAATAATTAGGGACTACGTAGTCATTACTTTATAAAATAATAAATAAATAAATGCATAAGCATAGTATATTTGTTACAAAATAATAATGTTTAATAAACTATTAGAATTACTTAACATGTATCTTATTCTACAAATTTGATAATAATAATTTACAAATCTAATAGAGATATAAATAAATAAATATAAATATTACCTATATTTATACCTAATTAATCATTAATTATACAAATTATAATTAATAATAAACATATTGAAGAATATATATATTGTTATTAAAAATAATTAATGTCTAAATAATCTATTTGCATTAATTAAGAAGGAAAAGTCTAAATAAATGACATCAATAAAATAATTAATTAATTAAGATACTGCCATCAGTGCTGAGCTCGGCCCAGCACTGCGTGCTACAGTGCTGGGCACTATGCAGAAAGAGAAGGAGAAGCCGAGGAAGAAGAAGAAAACGAAAGAAGAAAGAAGAAGAAGAAGAAGAAGAAGAAGAAGAAGAAGAAGAAGAAGAAGAGGAGGAGGAGGAGAAGAAGGGAGGAGAGGATGGAGGGGGTTGCAGACCCGGGCTTCTCCTTCAGGTGGTAGCGGTGGCGGCGGCAGTTCCAGGGAGGAGAAGAAGGGAAAAGAAAAGAGGGGACGTGAGAGGCCTCACCGGTGGCGGGGGCAGTTCCAGGAGGAGAAGAAGGGAAAAGAAAAGAGGGGAAGTGAGAAGCCTCACCGGTGGCGGCGGCAGTTCTAGGGAGGTAGTGCCGGCCGGCAGGCCAGCGAGGCGGCGACGGTAGTAGTTAGAGAGAGGGAGAAAGAGAGTTTGAGAGAGAGAGGAGAGTGAGAGAGAGACCAAAAGGGAGAATGGAGAGAAGGAAAAGAGAGCAAGAGAGGCGATAGGGAGAGGGAAGTCGGTGGTGGCGGCAGGGTGGAGCCCGTCGCGGCTAGCTGGTCGACCCAACTGGCCGGGCAAGTGACGCATGGCACCCCCATGCAGCATCAAGCTACATGGGTGGCGCTGCACGGGCATGTCGTGCCCAAAATTTAATTTATTTTTATTTTTTTAATTTTTTTAAGGTTGGGTTGTTACAATTTGAGGCCCACTACTTCTAATGAGGTCTTCTCCTTAGCTATTTTGATGGAGTCCAAGTTAGATTATTTGAACTAGATTTGCAAGAATAAGAGAAAAAAAATAGCCAAAGCCCATAACCACTAGAGACTGCACCTACCCCGACCTAGATGGCTCAACCCAACTGCTAGATGATCTCACACTATTTTGTACCGAATGACTTAGAGGAGGGCAAAATAAAAGGTTGTGTTTTTACTATGATAACCGATTTATCCCTAGTTATAAATGCAAGCGTCAGCTAGCCCACATTATGTTACTAGGCGGACTCAAAGAGAATGAACTTGAGTCCATTGATTGACACAATAAGCTATATGAGTATAAGAACGTGATGGGCTAGTCACCTTGAGGACAAGGTGTCAGAAGGGTGGTAGATTGTTATGACCCAACTACATGAGGTTAAGTCAAGTCAAGTCAAGTTAGTTAGTTAGTTAGATTTATCTTATTGCTTTAAATTTTAAATAAATTAGATAATCCGCATGTTGATCCAATCTGCTAGGGTTTTTACTTCTATAAATAGGAGTGGATATGTGTTGATTATAGTCGTTGAATAAATAGCCAAAATTATTCTTTCATCTTTATCTTTTATTATAGCTATTAGATCATCTTTATCTTCATAGGAGTATATCATAGCCCTAGCCACCACCTTCGTCCAGCAACCACTCTATCTTACGGTCGTCCACCACCACCCTTGGCTGTCTGCCACCCTCCGATGACCGCTACAACATCGGATATTTACTATTCCGCCCATTCGGATATTCCTCCACTGTTTTATTTATAACTTTTCATCCTAATATCAAATTCATGTGAAACTAGAACTATTGGAACCATAACTCAAGAGGCTACCGATAAATTTTCATAATTTTCTTATGTCCATATCAATCCTGATCTAGTTCGTAATGGATTCACTCGCATATTTATTATCTCATATTTCATACTATGATTTTGTTATATTATTATAGTATGAAACCATGATTTTGTTTTCTTCCTATAATATAATCTAACACGAGATAATTAGATCTATTTACTACAAAATAGACTCCAAAACATAATAAGGTACACACCTTACCAAAGGAACCTATAAAAGCAACACCTATGATGATCACAGAAGAAATCATCATTAACTCACATTTGTTTTTTTTTTTTTTTTTTTTTTGACTAATAGCAAGATCTCATTTTCTACATGGATCACCACACATGAAAGACGAAAATATAAATTATTCAACTTTTATTTTCCAATCCAGTAATAAACAAATTATCTGATTTAAACAAGTAATAACACATTATTTATTGACCAACAACAATCCCCAAATTCATATTCAATCAATTTATGAATTTTTAAGTAATCCTAGACGTCACTAATGTCAAACAGATCTAATTATACACAGTCTCTAAGCTTTTCTACATGTCACTTGTATGGATTAGTATTTTATAAAGTTTGCTGGATTTAGTGAAACCTAGGCTCTGATATCTATTAAAACACCCACCTCGAGATACACGTGCCCCTCACATGGGTAATTACCACATGATTTTCATGTGATTCGTTAGTCAATGTTTATACATAATATACTGGATAAAACCTAGTATTATTATAAATAAAATATGTTAAATAAAGTCTAAATTACCACAGACCATAATAAACCCCAAAATACATATGTATACGTCTCATAAAGATAAATACCCGCGTAAGGGTTACAATTCATATAACTTATTTTACAACACTAAAACAAATAAAGAAAATATAATCAAATCTTCATCAGCTCCTCGATAGACTCGGGGTCATCTACTGATCTAAAAAATATTTCTACCAAAAGATTGTGAGCATAAAGCCTAGCAAGTATCCATCTCTACAATCAAAAAATAAGATAACGAAGAATGATGTCATATGGTACATAGTAATGTAGTGTCCATGCAACATATTTATATCAATAGCTCACATGTATTAATAAAAAAAACATGATATATATCATTTAAACTATCAAATAATTTATATTAAGCTCACACTAAGTCATAACCATAATTGTCATAACATGCTCAAAGAGCTATCCACCACATAATAAACATAGGCTCATACATCGTCTTAAACATCAAAAAAGAATAGACATCTAGCGGCTCTGCTGCCTATACATATCTAGCGATGTTGCATATGACCGGTTATCTGTTGTAATCACCCTAGTAGTATGAAAAAAAGGAAAAAGAATTTATAGTTGGGCACGATGCGACCGACCACATTGTGGCTGGCCTCGTGCCCAGCATGCCTTGCATGCTATGGCAATAGTGGAGATGCCATGCACCTCCACCGAGCCTTCCTCGCATGGCGTCACAATGAAGTGTGGAGGTGGGATCAAGCCCACTAGCCACTCTGTCGCCGCCACGCGACCATCCCTGGGTCTCTCTCTCTCTCTTCCTCTCTTGCTCTTTAATTTTCTCTTTCTCTTCCTCTCATTCTCTCAACTTCTCTCTTTCTCTCTCCTCTAGTCCCACAACCACCACCAACTGCCGAGAAGAGCCGTTGTCGGCCCTTTTACCCGCTAGTGAGCCCCTCTCTCTCTCTCATTCCTTCTCTCTTTCTTTCTCTCTCTCTCTCTCCCTTTAGTACTCTACCTCTCTTATTTCTTCTCGGGGCCACCGGAGGACCGAGCCGCCAGCGAGAGTCTGGCTGCTGAGTGGCCACCAGTGGTCATCCCCCTCCCTTGCGGCCCGACCCCCCTCCTCCCCCTTTCTTCTTCTTCTTCTTTCTTCCTCTTCTTCTTCTCCTCCTTCTCCTCCATCTCTTCTCTCTCGGGCACCCCTTGGATGCAATGGTGCTGGGCTTGGCCCAACACCCGCAGGGCTGTGGTGCTGGGCTCAGCGTAGCACCCGCTTGTTAGTAGTGCTGGGCTGAGCCTAGCACTATGTATATTATATATATTTTTTAAATTATGCATTACTATCTAAATTATGTTATTAGTTATTTAATTATTATAGTTAATATAAAGTATTTAATTTCTATAAATTAAATCTAATTATATCATGATTAGTAAATAAATCTAATTATACCAGGATTAGCAAAATACATGCAATATAATTTACTATATTAATCCTAGCTAGGTATAGTAATTATTAGAGTTATGTACATATGTAATTACTTGTATTAATTTAATTCTTATTTTCTTAATTATCAAAGAGAATAATAGGCAGATAATTATGTCTTATATAAATTATTGGACAATTTAATTATGGTTAATAAATAATAAAATATATAGGAATTAATAGTATAAGATTACAATAAGAAATTATCGTTTAGTCAAGCTAATTTTAAGTAGTGGAAAGACTGACATTATATGTTATAAATAATTTCATATTCCTGTTGTAGCAAATGAAAAAGAGTGGTTGTTTAGTAATTATAGTTGTTGTGAGTAGTCTTATCCCCTAGATGCCTTTTTTAATTATGATATATTATATAATTATGTATATGCATGTTTTGGCTTCCAACATAATTATATAATCTTATTTAGAGATAATTTTGGCTGAGCATATTTTATCATGCATTTAATTAGACTGATCTAGTATATGAGTATGCTGGTAATATATAGAGATGATTGAAGATGACTATACTGTTATAACTTTATATCGAGATAATCTCTAGCATGAGTATGCATGTGATAAACTAGTATGAGTATGCATGTGATAGATGTATGATTCGAGAATGCATCGCATTATGTATCTTTTGACTCCTCTTCCATCTAAATTTCTAATATACATTGACTTGTTATAGTACTAGATATATGCACGAGATCTATCATATAGATGGAAATGCATAAATCTCATTAATAGGAAAGTTGATCAAAAAAGCATGAGAGTATTCGAGTAGGCACTAGGGTTAGGGGTGCTTGATGTGATGATTATGGTCGCTAATTTGCGATATCTTGTGGCCCATGTCCGAGGTTAGTTGAGTCTGTGAGCATATATAATCGAACACCTACTGTTTGCTAGAGCCTACGTGTGGCGAGTTACTCTTATATGATTTCTATCTGGATGGATCTTGATATACCCTTAGCGTATGGCATGGTATGATTATGACTGAGATATTGAGAAATGCATATGATTTTATTATCATCTGATATACTTGATTATTGAGTGGTCATTATGCATCATATGTGGTTGCATTTAATATCATAACATGGTCATGGTCAGTATGCATCATATGTGTCATATTGAGAGTTATTATGATGGTATGACATAGAGATTTATTTATAGATTATCAAAAATTATATATTTGATCAGTTAGGACATGATATCCACTATATATTTATATATCATTGAGAATGATACATCTATATACTCATTTATGTCATGAGACTTTTTCTGATTCATATTATCCAGTACATGATTTACTCTCTATTTCGCATCACTAACTCGAGGTTACGTCTATCACTAAATAACTATATATAGTAGTAAATTACATATAATTATAATAAATGGTGAATAAATATATACCTATGTGTGATATGAATGTGATAAACTCATAAAGTAAAAAATATCACTTTAATATTACACTATTCCTAGACTATAATGAATTTACTTGCGTGATATCATTTCCAAGTTAGTCAACTTTAACTGCGTCACGAATCATCCTGGTACGATAATCAATCTACCTCAATAATAAAGATAATATACATAAACACAAGTCTGCCTAAATTAATTAATTAATTAATAAACGGTTAGCTATTATCGGTTTGGGGTATGTCCACCTAAGAATCCTTACATTTGTTAATAAGGTAGAGTTGGTATATTAATTATAACAGTTTGATGTTCTATTAAGGGTTATTAATACAATTATCATTATGATCATCATTTTCCTAATAATTGTCTATTAAAAGTAAATTAAAATAGAACGCATTAATTAACTTACTTATTGAATATTAAATTACATTTAATATGATTATAATTTATTAATATTGATTTATAAAAAATATTAAAACTAATCAAAACTACTCTCATAATGATTAATAATTGAGACTCAAGTTGACAAGAATAAATAAATAAAATGGTTAAAGTAAATTGAAATAGATTATTAGGTAATCAGTCTACTTGGGCTAGCTCAATGTCCAAATAACCTGATGCAACTAAGCCTAAAAGTCACTTAGGCTAGGTCGCAGCGCAGCTCAACCCACAACAACCTTGTGCTAGGCTTCCTACAGCTTAACCCACAATAACCCTGGGTTAGGTTGGGTCGCACCTAGCCTAACCCAAACCACACACTATCACCCCCTCCTTCCTTACCCTTGACAAAATGCCAGTTGAGAGGAAGAAAGATGAGTGGCTATCAATTATCACCATTGTCGACAACTGAGCCACACAACCGTCGGCCCCCCTCTCCTACCAGGGGAAGGGCACACGAGGTGCCAACCGGAGACAAAGCCCGATCAACCCAGAGGAAGGAAGTTCAACGGCAACGAGGGAAGTGAACCAGTGAGCAACACGGGAGATTGAAGGGAAAACCAAGCTAGAAGGGAGATGAGGTTGAGGGGAGTGTGCATGACGCAAAGGTGAATGACCAAGGTGGTCGATAACGAGGAGGAAGGCTCCTCCATGGCCAGCGGCCATGAAGTTGGCCTACATTGTCTCTTAGGCTATGAGGGCCCCGAAGCAACGTGCCATTGGCTTCCCCTTGTAGAGAGGAAGCTTCCCGAATGGCCAAGGAGAGGTGTCGGCGATGGCCAGAAAGAATGGCTCAAAGCCGACGAGGGGATGCTACCACATGTAGCCTCCACTGGGAATGGAACAACCCACCAAGTGCATCACCGGCAAGAGGACGACGAGAAAGAACAATTGAGACCGATGGCGGGTAATGCAATCTGGATCAGATCGGATCACATCAAAAGGACATTGGGCTTAATGGATTGAGTCTAGTTATCTTATGTGCTTATTTGGTTTAGGATTTTATTTAATTAGCTAAATTCATCTCAACGTAATTTTGGAAAAATATTCATAGGATATTTTATAGATGCCAGAATAATATTAAACTAGTTGGATAAGATCACCAACCTCTAGATCTAAAACTTTAGTATTCACAAGTTCTCTAGATTTAGAATATATCTATGACGAAACGAAAGACTAATCTGAGAAGATAAGAAAGACTAATTTAGTTAAATTAATCTATATCAATAAGGCTTTATAACTTGTATCTTAGGTACCCATGAATGAAAAATAAATTGTCTTTTGTCTTTCATCCTAGTATCTCCCCTCTCATCTTAGTCGCAAGTTATAATCTCCCTCCTCTCTCCCCTTTTCTTTTTCTTTTGAACTATCAATCTTCTAACCACCACCATCATCATCCACATCGACACCATCTCCATTATAATCTACAAGCTGATCCACACCCGCCACCTACACCACTATCGGATTGTCATCTAGATTAGGCCCTAATATCGTCCTAATCTAAGAAGGGTCTGAATATAAAAAACCTAGATCTGGAAGTTACAAAACTATTTCAATTAGTTTCGTAATTTTCTAGCATCTAGAGAATATTCGGCAAATATTCTCCCACAACTGTGCAGAACTATCTGCGATTCGAATCGACCCCAAGTTGGTTCATATCAGGGGAGGCCACTGGCCAGCCAAATTTTCAGCAAAACTAAGAGAAAGAAAAATTGAGAAAAATATTAAATATTTTATTAAATCTAAAAAATACTCATAACCTAGTTGAAGAGGAAGTTCCGACGCATCGTTCCATAGGGTCGACGTCCTCCAGCAACTCTCCAACGTGGCGAGAGAGAGAGAGGAGGTTACGGTGGTGGTTACGAGAGAGAGAAGAGAGGAAAAGAGAAGAAGACAGGGAAGACGACGGCATGGGGGAGTGGGGCACATGCGCGGGCACGTGCACAAGATTTTTTTTAATTTTTTATAACTTAGTATGGTGTGTTAACAAGACCGTTGGCGACTAGAAACACACATTTCATATGAAGATTAGGGAGGTCACTATTATTATATGGAATGCTGCTACATTGCTGGGTTAACGTATCTATGAAAATTATAGGAGCTCTTAGAAGTAAGCATTTACATGTAAACCCATGAAAGATTAAATTTTAGAGAATTAAATCAGTTTTTTAATACATATAAAATATTATTGATTAGAATTTATATAAGAAAGATACGAGAAAAAGAGTAAAAGAAAGTTAATTCTATTATTTAGATTATTAAATTTGAATTTTAAGCCATCGAAATGGTCCAATTTGAAGATTCTTGTGCGATATAAAATTATAAAAGACTAAATTATCTTTCCAGTGCATATAAAATAATATCCATTGGAGTTTATATGACAAAGATGAGTAAACTGAGTGAACCAAAGTTAATTCCGTCATTTAATAATAGATTACTTTTATTTTAAAAATGCTAATTAGTAGGCTTGTGAGCTCGTGTATGGTTTATAAAAATAATAATGATAAGTTTGTTTAGATAAAATGCTGGTAAAAAGAAGAATATGAGAATATGACACTGAGAATTACTTATAGACCTTCTATTTCTTTTATCTTTTATCTTTTATCTTTTCTTCTATTCTATTCTGTATAATCTGAAACAACTCTTAAATCAAGATAATATAATTATTTCATTCCCTCACATATGTGGTTGTCAAAATCTTTTTAAAAGCAAGACAAAAACAAATTGGTTAGAAATTAATAAAATAGAGAGATTTACAATAGAAACATACGAAAGGAAACTCTAATATGAAACCTATCTCAAATTTATAGGACAAAAGTATCATGTTTAAGTCACTTAACCCCTGATAATTATAAATTATACATAATTATCTTACAAACGTTATTTTTAATATAAAATTATCAAAATACCTTTTTTTATTTTAAATCAACTAATTAGAAAAGTATTACTTTTTAGAAAATATATTTTGTTTTATGGTTCTTTCATCTCAATATCTCTCACTTTTATAGTTTACACATTGAAAAAATTCATAAAAGAGATAATACAAAGGCCAAAATAATCAAAAGTTTAATGTTAATAGTAAATTATCTATCTCCTATTTCCCTATCCTTGGGCGAGAAGAAAGAAATAAAAACCTGCTTTAGCCTTAGGCCGAATGTAGAGTAAAATCCCCAAATCAAACCAAGAGAGGAAGGAGATAGTCGCAGAGGAGCAGAAGAGAAGCGAGATGTTTCGGAACCAATATGACACGGACGTAACGACGTGGAGCCCGGCGGGGCGGCTGTTCCAGGTGGAGTACGCGATGGAGGCGGTGAAGCAGGGCTCGGCGGCAATTGGGCTCCGGTCGGCGACCCACGTGGTGCTCGCCGCCGTGAACAAGACTGCCTCCGAGCTCTCCTCCCACCAGAAGAAGGTGTTCAAGGTGGACGACCACGTTGGCATCGCCATCGCTGGCCTCACAGCCGACGGCCGCGTCCTCTCCCGCTTCCTCCGCAACGAGTGCATCAACCACGCCTTCGTCTACGAGTCGCCGCTCCCCGTCCCCCGTCTTGTCGTCCAGCTCGCCGACAAGGCTCAGGTTAGGCTTCTGTCATTTGACTGTTTTGGATTTTGTTGGTTTTGTTGGGGGAGTAGGTTTTGGCTCGGAATTGGGTTTTGCTTTGTTTTACATTCATTTCTTTTTGATGTACGGTTTAGGATATCTTGCCATGGAGTAAATTTGAGGGATCTTTAAGTACACTATGATTAATTTTGAGTCCCAATTTTTCTTATTGGGCTTCTCCGATTTGGGTTTTCTTGGTTAAAATGGTGTTTTGGAGATCGGTTCTGGATCGGGTTTTACTAGTTTGTGGTTCTGTTTGTTGTTGTTTTCTGATTAGCTTAGGATGCCGTGCGGTGGAGTATCGGAATTATTTTTTAGTTGCAATCTCTCTTTTTCTTGCCGTACTTTTGTGATTAGGACTAAAGATAAATTTATCATGCCACAGAGGAGGAAAATGGGGGACTTCTTTTGCGTATCATGGTTATTTATGAAGTGGATTAGTTGAGCTTCTTTGCTTAATTTAGCAGTACGGTTAGTCGTTAGGAATGCAATTCTGCATAGGAGCAAAGGGGGTCCTATTTTTGCAATTTAGCTAATTGCTTACTAGAAGTCTACCTCATTTAATGACACAGTCTATACATTTAAGGGTGTCAAACTGAGGAAGAAGGATTGCAGCCCAGTGTACCTGTTAATGCTCGATTTGCTTATTTTCGATCTTCTCACGTTTTCCAATTAATAAATTGATGCTTGTAAGTGATGTTCTTTTTCCTCACTTGCACTGCATACAATCACCTATATAAGAAATTAAGAATACTAGAAATCAACCAAGAAAGGGGGGATGCAGGGGTGGGGGATGTCAAAATGATATCTCAGGTCTTATCTGGAATGCATCTGTCCTTATGTCTCACTCAGTTTTTTTGTCTGTTAAGTTTTACCAGTCACAAGTCACAGGTCACATGTAGGACTCTCATGTAACTCAGCTTATGTTTGTTTAGGGGATGGAGGAAGGGGATGGATTAGCTATCCTGTGCGACACACATATTTACTGTGTTTGGTAAGGAAAAATCCAGCAGGTTGTTGAACTAAAACCAGTAGTGAATATCCTAATGTCGAGGATATACTATCCCAAGGGATTTAGGATGCTATATCCGGTTGGAGGGAATTAGGCATTAAGACGATATTTTTTCTCTTCCTATTCCTCTTTTCCCCATCTCGTGTCTTCCTTTGAATCTCTTTCTCTAGCAACCGTTTCTCTGACTAGGTGGTGGGTTTGATCTTGTCATGGTGGATTCAAACCCACCAAGTCCACTGCCATGGTCTCCTGTGTCTTGGTGTTCTCGAAATTCATGGTTTTGTCACTAGGCTGCTTTTGAGGAAGGGATGAGGTGGGGTTGGGAACAAGGAGTGGGTAATGGTGAATTTAATGGGGAGTCATTATCGCTGCCATAGCAACATCGCAATTTCCTTCCACGATGACATAGTTGACAATATCACTAAGAGCTTCACAAGAGTAGGAGTGGTTGGTCAGTGTTATTGGGTTATGAGGGTGAAATGTAATTTCCTAACTTTATATTCTCTTTATTTATTAATCTTATATGTAGTCCACCCCAAACCAAACATGGAGTTGAACAATAGGGTTGGTATTACTAATCCCAATGAACTACTCATCTCAATAAAAAACAACAGGGATGTGCAGTTCCCCATTAACCCAACCTCTAAATAAACACACCCATAGGTGAAATAAGTAAGCCCTTTTGGATGTTTATTGCTCTATGTTGTATTAACGGATTCATAGACTAGTAGGTTTTGAAGAATTTTGCAATGTGATGTGAAAATGCTATATATAATTTTTGTAGATTGATCTTAATTTAAAAACTTTTAATTTCTTAAGCTTAATTATTGGATTTATTGCTTGTTCTTATTGTTCTTTCACCCATGCTGATATTATACTTTCTTTTCACCTCATGGTTGTGTTTCTCAAGGTCCTAACTTATAGGGATTAACCATTTGAAAACTAATATAGTCTTGGTAAGTTCAAATCAACAAGATAGGATGATACTTGAGCAAAACTTGGACTTTTAATTACAAGGTAGCGAGGTAGATATCTCCTATATTTGGGGGACGCAAATAATAATGTAGGCTAAATATAGAAGAACAAAGTATTCAATAATGAAATACAGACATGAGTTTTCAATTCCAGCCGATCCCGATCTTAGCCGAAACCATTCAGATTGGATCGGCTGATCGGCCATTTCAGCCGATCTTGCCCGAAATGGATGGGAATGGATTATAGTCAGGGGATATCAATAATTAATGTCCCCTACTATCTGCCTCTCTTTCTTGCTTTTTTCTCTCTTTCTCCTTTCTCTCCCTCTTTTTTTTTCTTTCTTTCTCTTTTTCTCCTTTTCTCTTCTTTCTCACCTCTCTCGCATTCCCTCTCTCTTTCTCTTCCTATAGTGAAGCAGCAGCGGTATTTATTAAAGTTTTAAATATTGAATAAGTTAATACATTTTTTAAGTTTTTAAGCTTTATATGTGAGTAATTTTTATTTTATTATTGTCCTATCATTTTTTCTAAATTTTTTAAAAAATCTTGCATTTTAAAATAATATTTAGAATTTTACGTAATTAAAAATTAGTCCAATCCGATACGAGCGGCTAATACGGCCAATATTGGGAACCTTGATATAGACACGGTGATATGACAAATCTTAAAAAAAATAGGAGACAAACATGTCTAGAATATGACAGTAAATAAATCAATAAATAAAACACATATATGCAGTTTATTAATAAATGCATATTTATAAATTGCCAGCCTATAATAGAAATACATGATCAATTCCCTATAAATTAATAATTTTCACTGTACTAATTGTTTATTTTTTGAATTTCTTGTCACTTTTCTAAATTAACAAGTTATTGAATACTGTTTGAAATTAACAAGTGTTTGTGCTTCATCCAAAAGACCAAAACTCACTGTTATAAAAGTAAAACAATTGGAATTCTTCTCCGGAAAGAGAGAGAGAAAAGAGGGAACAACTTCTCCAGTTCTTCTCCATCTGTGAGGAGAGAGGTATTGCATAGTCATTGCGCAAGCACAAAGGGAAGATCGGAAGTGAGATTGCACACTTTGCACAAATCTTTGATCATATGTCATCGCACAACTCTCTTATCACACCTTGTCGCATAGCGACAAGGGGAAGACTAGAAGAGAGGGGATGACACACAATACAAGTTAGATTTGGGAATTTTGGGTGGGCTAAGGGATTTATGGCTTTAAGTTTTAGTTTAATAGGTTAATGGATCAAGTATTTAATTAAAAATTTGGAAACCTGCACCTATAAACCTGAAAAGCATCGGCATGTCCCCTCGGGCATGTCTGAATTAAATTTTATTTATTTTATAATATCGAATACTTTTTGCATATCTGACATGTGTTGGAGCATATCCCTAGCATGTCAGTATCCGCAGCGTGCCTATAACCCCTAGGTATTCAAAGAAGAAGACCAATGATGAGAGAAACAAAGATAGAGATCAATAGAAAAACCAAAATTAGACTAGAAAAAAGAGAAAAGAACAAAAGGGAAAAAGGGAAAAAGGAAACAAAAAAACTAGGGATAATTTTATTTAGACTCCCAAAACTATTACCGTTTTCACATACACTTGTTGAATTTTTTTTGCCACATGCATCTCTTGAACTAAAATTTTTTTTGGTTTAATGTATAGTTTTTTTTTTCTTGGTTTGAAGGGGTATATGTAAATATGTTTCTTAGTTTATGGGATATTTGTGAGTATTAAAATAGTTCATAGAGTGTGAAAATTAGTGATAGTTCGAATGAGTCTAAGTGAAATTAACTCAAAAACTATCATATATGAAATCTGATTGAAAGAGAAGTTTTTGTACAGATAGCTACAATATTGGCTGTTAGGTTGCTACAATGTCAATAGTGATGTTGCTACAGTACCAAAACCTAAAAATATCATAATTACCACTACATTATTTAAAATATTATAATTGTCACTGAAATATTTTGAATTTTTAGGATTATCATTATGATTAATTTTTAGTGGAATATTTGTAGAATATTTCTATGAGATTGTTATTAAATTTAACAAACACATGTGAATGACTAATACCTCCTTTCTTGAAGTTTAAAATATAAAATATCTATTAACAATTTTAGGCAAAAACTTTCATACCCCTCTTAAATTACTGATCTCGATCTAAAGGTTGTGATTGCCATTTTAGCTAGTATTCCTTTTTTTATTTATGCCCAGTACTAGTTTGCTGGTACTGCTTTCAACTTATGGAGAAAATTACAGAGGAGGGAGAGGTTCATATTAGGGAAAGATTAAGTCACAAATATATATAATCAGATAGATTTGAATTTGAAAGTAAATGAATTAGACTATAGATTATACAAATCTAATCAGATTAAAATCAATTTCGGATCATATTTAATTACATTATATTTTGAATTACATTTGGAAGCATACCGCCTAAAATTTTTTGTACCACATAGACTTACTTTTAAAAAAAAGTTTAGTTTAGAGATTTCATGTAGGTACTTTTTTTTTCCTTAGTTCAGGGGCCTATAAGAATATTTTTCTTAGTTCAAAGATTTTATGTGAATAATAAAAATGTCTAGAGAGTGTATGTAAAAAACTATGATAGTTTAAGGGGGCTAAATATAATTATCCCTATAAAATATTTATCAATGATTCTTATCTTGCATAATAAGATTTTTTTTCTTGCTCTGATATTAGGGCAATATTGGATAGGTTTTGAACCATTTTAAACAAATTATACAATGGCAAAATAGTCTATTTTTTTAATCTAAATTCAGTTCTAATTGTGATTAGTTAGATTTAACTAGCGGAATGACAAAGCACAATGATTTTAGTGGCAATATGATATTTTGAAGAATATAGTAGTAATTATGATATTTTAAAACTTTTCAATGACAAGTATGTAAAAATCCCAAAAGTTGTATTATTTTAGTTTGATTTTCTGTGGTCAAACAAAACTAAACAACTATAGAGAAGAAATTGTACAAAAAAAAAAATACAAGACTACTAACAAGAAGGAGAATAACTAAAGACTCACTTTGGCTTATCGGAATTACATCAAAGGTTTGGCGTCACATCAATCTACACTACATGCGAAGGAAGACCACATCTTTTATTTGTTTCTTTGAAACAAAAGCATCACTATTGCTAGAAAAGATTTCTATCCTATTTTTAATTAGGAATAGATAAGAAACCCTAAACGTGCTCAAATTCCTAGTTGAATTAATTTAAAAGAGACCTTACCAATATTGGTACCAATAAACCTAACTAAATACTAACTTATTGACTCAAAAGGCCTCAAATTGAGCCCCAATAAGACCCAAATATAAAAGTTACGAAAATGCACAGAAAGATATCAAATAAATGACGAAAATGAGAGAATAGCACAATTAAACTAATCTTAACTAAGACTTGGCTTAATAAAGACACCTAAAGAACAACTATCAACTCTCTAATCTGAAATATGTATTTAGTCTTTATGCTCCTACACTATGAAGCATGGATACTTTGTTTGACCCTCTGTACCGGTAACCGATACGTATTGGATACTGATACGGCTGGAGAAGTATCCAAATTAAAAAAAAAATATTTTTAATTTTTTGATACGGCGGGATACGGTTTAATACGGCTCCGATACATTTCTTGATCATCCAATCTTTTTTCTTTTTTCTTTTTATGCTAAAAGATGATATAAAATATATACTTATATGTATATATGATTGTCTAATTCTTCATTATATTTTAAGGCTTTGTTTATTTGATAATGAATTAAACATATAACTTGAAACCTACTTAAAGACTAATAGTTGAATTAGATTTCAATGTTTCACTAATATTTTGAGTTTCATATCAGTTTCTATTACAATATTATACTAAAATTTTAGGCATGGAGATTTAAAATATGTAGCTTTCTTTCCTTTTATCTTATCATTTATGGGATAATCATTTTTTATCATATGTTATATTGGTTGACAATAAATTAAAAATATATTTATTTATTTATTGGCGTATCTATATCGTATCCGTATCATACTTTTAAGAATTTATTGCATCCCTATATCTATATCTTCATATCCCTGTATCCCGTAGTCGTATCTATGCTTAACAGCTCCTACATTAGATGGTGAGAAAAGATGACTAAATATAAGCATAAAATCTCCCTCAATTGCCCACAAGCTCATAGTGTTACATACTTACATTTACTTTTATATGGTTGTGTTACTTATTGTCCATACTGAAACTAGCATGTTTGTTAATTTGATCTTGGTTTTGACCATATTGATTGAGCTGATCTTTTTTCCTGAATTCTTTTTTTGTATTTTGTATTTTCTAGGGGTCAAAACGAAAACAAAAGCTTTTGTTGGGCAAGCCTTATTGTCACACCATTCGGGAATTCAATAGTGCAATCCTAATATCTCTCTTTTCCACGTACACAAAACTCCATCTCATCTCCACACAATGATTACGATTGATGATCACTATTATTCATGATCTACAATTATTTTGACTAATTTTTTTCTATTTTATGAATTTTCAGATTTTTGTGCTACTATTTGGAACTTCTTTACAAGCTTCTTATATGATAATATCTTAGAAATTACAGTAGAGATGGTTGACACCATCCAAAATTCTAAAACTTTTATTTTCCCCTATGGACCAAAACTAACACTTTAAACCAGGCGAAGAGAACGGGATAGAGTTTGGCAGATAAATACAACTCATTTTGTCCTCTCTTTCCAGATTAGTAAGATATAAGCCGAAGAGAGAAAATTATGGAACTAGTTAGTCCACATGAATAAACTAACTACAATCATAGCCTCACCATTGTTAAGAATAAAAAGTATTCTTAGATCTTTTTTGGCACTAGAATGGTTAGTGTGTGACAGGTTGACGTAGTTGATTGACTTTCTCTAATGTCACCTACCATCTCATTATATGACTTTGTGCTTCATTGTTGATGATGTTTATCTTGGTTATGCTAGCTGCCATTGCAGCGATAGTGGATATTAGACCTGACTCAAAAGCTTTTTAGATTGACATATTGACTTGGATCAATATTTCTAGATAATTAAAGGATGCAGGATTAGATTTGTGAAAATGGAACTAATTAGGAAGAGAAACAATATTGGAATAGTGTTGAAATCATGGATCGCAGTATCGACCAATTTCGATTCGGATTCGAGACGTAGCATGAGATAGAGAGCTTCTTTATCTTTTTCTCCTAAGCCATCCAACCAGATCAGGCCTCGATCGATGTACGATGAGCTCTTTCGATGAAGATCCGGCCTCAGTCAACATCCCATGAGCTTCTCTGACAAAGTTCCAGCTACCACAACCATCTCCGACAGGCTTGAGTATGTATTTTTTTTTCTTTCCTCCCTCTTTTTTATCCAACTTCTCCATTCCCTCTCTCTCTCTCTAGACTCTCTTTTTCTCTCTTTCTTCTCTCTCATTCTTCTCTCTCATTCTTTCATTTACGTTCTCCCTCCCTTAAGGACTTTGCTATTGCAGTAATCTTTTTGCTATAGTAATAGAGAGAGAGAGAGGGGCTGTTCTGAGAAAGGAGGAAGAAAGAGAGGAGGGAAGAGGGTAGAGAGAGAATAGAGGGAGGCTGTGACTGAAAGAAAGAAAAAGAAATAGGAGGGAGACGTGGCAATAGGGAGAGAATTATGTTATTTGTGAGAAAGAGAGTGAGCGGGAGAGGTGGAGAAGGTAGTACCTTTTTTATTTTTTAGATATTATATGAAAGTTATCTATATTTATCTATTATTAATTTCTAAAATTTTGAAAAAAATTTCTATATTTAAAATAATTTTTAGAATTTTATGTAATTAAAAATAGTTTGATACTAAAATTCGATATTGGCGGCCAAAATGGCCGAAATGAGTAACACGTAATAAATTTTCAAGCGACCAATCCCGATCCTAATTCTTATATATTTGTACCTCAGTTGAAATACATATCTAGACACTTGATCATGAACTAATTTAGACTAGGATGAGATTAGAGAGTTGTAGAAAGAGATGTAGCTCCCAATGACTTATTGTGTTTGCTAGGTTTAGGACTGTATTGAAATCTAATATAAAAGATAGATTATTCTAAACCTTTTGGACACTAAGAGAAGTCCTTCCTATTCCCTCATAACAGGAGTTTTCAATCTGGAGGTCCTGTGACCTGAAGAAGTCTAGAGGGTGATAGGGCTTCTATGTCCAACTGTGCACCTTCCACTGCTTAGTAAGACATCAAGAAGCAGCACTGCAGTTCAATGCGAAGGTTTTGTGGTGTAGGGTAGTGTTTCCAAAGATATGGACAAAAAATGGAGATTCACTTCATTTTGGCATGGTGGATGTGAGTTTCACATAGCTGAATGAATAAATCCTGATGCATTTTCCTTACTCTTTTCCTTGTTGTCTTGTATCCTCTATTTTCAAGATTGTTATGTTCGCGTTTCCATGTCTTGTTCATTCATATCCTGCATCAGTGTCTATGCTTCATAGAATTTACCCTGCTCCTTTTTTGTGCTCTATGGGCTACTGCAGCTTCTATGAAGATTTAGAGACTTATTTTGTTTTTAGGGATAGAAATTCTTCCAAGTAATATGCTCTGCTGCTGCATATGATGTCATGACAGGTCTGCACACAGCGTTCTTGGAAAAGGCCCTACGGTGTCGGCCTCCTAGTTGCTGGACTGGATGAGACTGGAGCTCATCTCTATTACAATTGTCCCAGTGGGAACTACTTTGAGTACCAGGCATTTGCTATAGGATCCCGCTCTCAAGCAGCAAAAACTTACTTGGAGCGTAGATTTGAGGCCTTCAACAATCACAGTCGTGATGATTTGATTAAGGATGCCCTTTTTGCCATCAAGGAGACTCTACAAGGCGAGAAACTGACCTGCTCCATCTGCACTGTCGCTGTTGTGGGAGTAGGAGAATCATTTCACATAATTGATCAGAAAACGATACAGGAAATGATTGATTCAATGGAGATTGCTGAAGAAGCTCCTGCGGAGCCTGATGCCGTGCAAGAGGAGGCAGAAGCTGCACCCATGGATATTTAGATCGTTCAAACTCCATCATCAAGGTTAGAAACTGAGGCAATATGTGACTTTCTGTACTTTGAAAAAAGATGTAGTTTTGCTGTTTCACATGGTATGCTTCAGCGGTGTACGAATTCACTTAGAGATTTTGTTGATCTTTCATGTTGGATAACTTCAGATATGCTACTGCAGTTCTCATTTTCCTAAAATTATCCTTAGCAAAAGTAACACTGCTTTGAACATGTGAAAGGACCACCAAGAGAATTAAATTACTACTCAGATTGGTCAGTTACATGGAAAAAGCTCATGCATGAGATCTTCAATTTATCTACTAATATTCCTCGAGGGAGATGTTAGTTATGTTTCTATCACCACTTCCATAAATTTCAGTATGTGGGAACCGAATTATGATCTAGGGCAGGCTTATCCTTCCCAGCCCATTGCAAGAAATATGTATTCCCCCATGGTTCAACTTGAAACTATTTGTCATCTCATCCTTAGCTTTTTGTCTAGGGCTGTTTGGTTCCTCTGTCATATGAGAAATTTGAAAGGCTTGAAATTCCAAACTTTTTAGACAAATTATTGCATGTCCCATGCAGATCGTTAGAAATGCTTCTTTCATCTGTGTGAGCGTTGCTTCACCTCGGACTCTCGAAGTCTTGACCCCCTCCTAACTAAGGGCGACTCCATGTCGATGCATTGGCATTTTCATATGCTATTACTGGATGTTGCTAAATCCTGTCTTTTTGGCATACTATGAAAGTGCCCTAGTAGGCGAAACTCCTATGTCCTCCATGGGATTAAGGCCCTAATAAGCATAACTAGAAAAATGCTCTAAAGGGCTTTCATCTGGAGTGAATGCTAGGTGGTAGTCATCCAGTATATATTATAACAATGTTTCAGTACCTACCAATCCTTAACTTTGTCATTAATGTAGAAAATTGGGCTTAATCGGCTTATTACTTATCTGAGGAAGACCCGTATTATGCCAACTGTGCAACACGAGTCACCGACAGATTAGCTCCGACTCATCTGACTCGTCCAAATTAGCGAGTTGACTCATTACGGCTTCCCCATCTCGGTTCTCCAGTTGCCCAACACACAAATTATCTATTGCTCGTTGCATTGCACGAAACCCATCCGAACCCCAAAATTTTAATCCACGTAGTTCGCTTTCAATTTTCAAACTTACGTGTCAGCTAACTATTCACACGACCTCCTCAGATAGACAATTCTTCAATTTCCGTCAGCAGAAAGAAGCCTTTCGTCTCTCCCTCTTGGTCTCCCAACAACCATTTCTCTCTCGTGAAACAGGAAACCCTAACCCTACGCAGACCCCCGAAACCCTTATCTTGCCGGAGAAGGTATCGCCGGCGGATCTAAAGTTTGCTCTCCTCCCTCCTCCTATTCCGGATTTGTTGGGTTTGCTCCTCAGATCTCAGATCTCAAATCTCCTAAATCTTTCCCAGGATCTGAAGGAGGCGTTTTGCGGAAGTAGTTTCTAATGGAGGGAGCTGCTTCGGATGACTCTTCCGGCTCCGTGCCGTTGGCCAAGTGGAGGAGCGACTTCTCGAGGGCGTTCCAGTACTATCTGGATCGATCTACGCCCCACACGGTTGGGAGATGGCTCGGGACTCTCGCGGTGGCGGCGATCTATGTTCTCCGTGTTTATTTCGTTCAGGGTTTCTACATCGTCACTTACGGCCTCGGGATCTATTTGTTGAATCTCCTGATCGGATTCCTATCGCCGATGGTGGATCCGGAGCTGGAAGTGACCGATGGGCCGGCGCTTCCGACGAGGGGGTCCGATGAGTTCAAGCCCTTCATTCGACGTCTTCCTGAGTTCAAGTTCTGGTAATTTCTTGCGGCATTAATCTACTGTGTTTTAATGCGTTTGGTAATTTGAGCTTTTTAGAGTTACTTGGAGTGAGTCTTAATTTTTACTGGTTTGACTTTCTTCAAAATTCATGATTGATTTGGTTTTAATGCGTTTGGTTTGACTTTCTTCAAAGTTCTGGTAATGATCTCTGTATCTTGATATTTGAGTTCGCAGTACTTTGGCTACAATCTGTATGTTCTCGTACTGTGGATAATTGGAATTTCTCTTTTCTCTTGCAATTGTCTTAGCTTATTTGAGTTGCCAATTGATGGGGATGTTTTTATGCTTTAGTTGAAAAGTAGTTTCTTTCTTAATATTTAAGGATTCTTATATTTATGATTCATTTACTTTGTATGGTGGACATATAGGCATTCCACATTCCTCAAAGGCAAGCGTGAAATGTGAAGCTATTTGTAAATCTAAGGCTAAAGTACACCTGGATCCTTTAATTATGTCTCTGTATAACTTATACCCCCTAAATTAAAAAAAAAAGAACTAAGATCCCCCTTAACTGTCATAATTTCATGGGGTTTACACGATTGGTGGAAAAGTTGATTTTACAAAAATATCCTCTATTCTTCTAGACATTTCGGATGTAGGAGAAGGGACAGTTTGGTAGAGATTGGAAGAGATTGAGAAGAAGAGAAATTAGAAATAATATCACATTAGAACTTGGGGTTGGGTAGGGTTTGAGAAAGAAATGAGCCCAAACGGATGGAGAGAGAAGTTGAGAGGGATTGAAAATTTGAGAGGGAGGAGAGTAAAAGAAATCATGGAGGCCACTATTAGGAGAGGAAAATGTTGGAAGAAGAAGAGAGGGAAAGGATTGACAAAGATTAGGAAAAAGAGTAGATGTATTTGTATAGGTTTAGGGAGGAAGATGAAGACAATTTCGGCACAAATGAGAGCAAAATTTGGGCACATATTATTCACATATCAATTCTAGAGAAAAGCAAGCTATAGGCTAACAAAAGGGGCATTTTGAAATATTTGAATAGTTTAGGAGATTTAGTGTTTCATTTTATTTCTTTAGGGGCTATAAGTGATACTGAGTCATAGTTCAGGGGTCTAAATGTAATTTGGCTTAAATCTATCTTATTAGTACAATAGGACTATCTTACATGGTTTGACTTAAATAGGGTTATAAATGAACCAAAATATCGAATTTGGAATATAAACATAAATCAAATAAGACTCGAGCTCATGATAGTTTGACTCAAGTGAGAATTCTTTGGCACGTTCATGTGCATGTGCTTATGTAGAAACACAAAATCCTTAGCTGTAATGAGACTAAAGGGCTCAATTTGTGCCGAAACAGTAAGTTTTAGTTGAAACAGAGCTGAATAAGCCTTAATACAATATGTTGTCATTTTTTACTTACTTATATCTTTCTTTCTTTTTGTGTTTTCGGATCGACTACTACAGACAGATGTGGCTCCATTTAAATAGAATAGTTTCAGCTCAAACTTCCAAACCGTGTTCTTTTGCTGGTGTTAGGTAGCAGTTTTGCCCATTGAAAGAATGGAAAACTTTATAAATGAAAGTGGATTGGCAGGGGAAAAAATATTTGAATTAGAAATGATGTCCTTGTCAACTTGGAAACAAAATTTTATGATTGTATCTTGGTTCACGGTGATTCATAATTTTCATTTGGACATAAAAGCCATTCATGCTCCTAGACATTTTTCCTGATAATAGTTAATTATACATTACTAGTTTGGGTTATTTGCATGAAAAACCAAAATGGTTGTTGTCATATTCAACCATTTTCATCTTTCCTTTCTGCAAACCATGAAATTTATTAATTAGGTTTGTGGTACATAAGTATAATTGGAGAACTGTTGACTTTGATAATTTACATTTTCGTCCTTTAGGATCTTTGCCTTATTCTGTTAATATTTACTAAGTGAAACCCATAGAAATGAGCCCCACTATGTCATTCCCTCAGCATAGAATCTTACGTGTATATATAATAATCAAGCTTTGCTTACTTTTTTTTCACTATATCGGTTTTCTACAAGCAACTTCTATTGTTCTACCTCATCCAAAAGGCGCCCAAAATATATGATTCCTTTGTTTCTCTAATGATCCATTTGTAGCTTGTGTTTTTGTTATGAAGTTTGACCGCCAATGATTATTTAGGCAGTATTGTACACTTCTGCTAATAACTTTGGAATAACTAGTGATGTACTTTTACACGTTAAAGTTAAAAACTAAGTTTTAAGCCATCAATGTTGGGTAGGCATGGCTTTTGGACCAAATACAGATGAATCCCCTAGTAAGCAGTATTCTGTTTTCATATCTTCAAACTCTTATTTCCATAATGGTACTTGGGAAGAGTGGTTTGTTCATATTGATACCAATTATTTTGTAGTATAGTGATCATATCCAGAATTACAAGATTTTATTTTTGCTAGACATGATTTTTTTTTTTGCTCCATTCTAATCCATTCAGATAAGCAATGCTTTGTTCTTTTGTCTTTTTGTGTATATACCAAGCATATCAGCTTGGATTTTTGTCAGTCATTTTATATTGTACAGTTTGAAGATTCTTTTGTTAACCTCTAATTGAGCACACATATTAATTGCTTTTTTATGCATGCATACACATTAAAGAATTTTTTGTTAAATTTTATTGCATAGCTCGAGGAAGTGTTTGCTTTTGGAGATGGTTAGTTTCTTCTTGTTTTAGCCTTCTAGAAGAATGTGATAAAATGGATCAATATACTAACATGTACTTTTTAAACTTTCCATATTTTCAGGTATGCCATCACAAAAGCTTTCTGTGTTGCCTTTGTTATGACATTCTTCTCAGTGTTCGATGTTCCGGTATTCTGGCCCATATTGCTATGCTACTGGATTGTTCTCTTCTTCCTAACAATGAAGCGTCAAATTCTACACATGATCAAATACAAGTATGTGCCATTGAACATTGGGAAGCAGGTGAGTACCAAATTTTACTACATTGATATTATATTCAAGAAAATGCCCACTATAGCTATGCTAAACTTCCCATGCGTATAATTAAGCATTAAAAGTGATGAAAATTATTGGCAAATGCAAATTCAGCGCGTGGCTATTATTAGCTTCTTGCGCTACAATTATAGTTGGCAGCTCAGGCTGCAGGACAAGTTGTTTGCTGGCTCCACATGACCAGTGTCAACTGGTGTTTCCCCATAATTAGATGATGCATCATCCTATGACTTCATTTTGTTGACATTAGCTAATTATGACTTGTATTGCTTCAAATATCATATTGTCACCACATAGCATTTGCTTGCGATTTTAATCATTGATACTCTGTTGCCAGAGGTATGGTGGGAAGAAAAATGCAGCAGGTAGCAGTTTATCCAAAGATTAGTCTCCAGCCCCTGTTTCACACAGGAGAATGATGGGCATGAGGAGGCATTTCATATTTGATGTTGTCAAATATTGAAGTGAGACATACTTATTTTTAGTTTAGAATTGGAAGAATATTACTTCTATTGTTAATTCGTTTTGCTTTCTTCTTGAGTATTTGTCGTATTAGCACGCCTTTATCGGTGCTTATATGTTGTGAATCTTTTCCAATCATTTAAATTAGATATATCTTTTTTCATTACTTGTTCTCCTCTTTGAACTATGACCTAATATCAAATGATTCACTTTTATGAAATTTTCTATACAAGCTGACTACCTAGCTATCGGAATTTAAATAACTTCTCAAGCTGTTGATAATAGCCTCAATAGACAATTGAAAAGTACCGTGTATCGACCTGTCAACTCTTAGCATGGAGAAAAGAGAAAAAGAGAGGGGGATAAAGAGGGAAAGGGATGGGGGGATTCGAGAGGGGCAGGTTGGTGTTTGTTGGTATGAAGTGTATTATCTGATACAGTTATTTATTTATTTATTTTTGATGAATTAGAGCTTGTATTAAGCTTAAATAGCCTCCATTCCTGCAGTGCAGTGCCCGGAGTCTTTTTTTTCTTGGATAAATAGAGCTTGTATTACGCTGAAATAGCCTCCGGATCTGCGGTGCAGTGTTCGGAGTCTAGGAACAAAATATTACATTGGTCTGGTGGGAATGGACCATCAGGCCCAAGCATACATAAATTGGATCCATATCTACCCCGGTGGGCTGCCCAATCAGCTATTGCCTCTTCTGGCCGTGCAGTGCCCGGAGTCTGGTAATGCATATATTTACTTATTTTGGTGTTTGGTTGGGTTGTATCAAATGATACTGAATGTAGTGAAATTTTTGCCTGGAATGATGTATGAGCGAGTTGGAAGAGTAGATCCTTCATCTGTTTCCCAGAGTGCGGCCATGGTTATCATTTTCAAGGAGTTCTCTTGCTGCAAATCACAATTGTGTCGTTACAGGGATCATAAATGACTTATAGCGTTACACAAATTTATTTGTGTTTATATAAATTATTTAGATTATAAATAGATTTGATAAATAAATTATTATGTTATAAATGGGTTGTTACGTCATCAATAAACAGAGTAAATTTAAACGAGATAAATGAGTTGAGATAATGTTATGAACCGGCTTAATCCAATCCGCAACCGTTCTGGGCTCGGTAAAGCTTGTAACTTCCGAAGGGATCTGCAAACAATCTAACCAATAGATTCTCCTGAATTTTGAATATATTGTTGCTCTTGGAGAGAGCTTTCCGACGAATCCAATATCACAGGATTCAGACGGTTAGATCTCAAGATATCGACCAATGGTGGTTGAAGGTCAATTAGATCCTAGCTTGATAGTCCACCAATGGCTAGATAGATCATAGATGCTAGGTTTACTCCTTGGTGTGAAGGGGGAGAAGTTGATGTAGAAGAGGGTAGTTAGAAGCTGGAAGAGGCTGACCAAAGACTTGGGCAGTAGAAGAAGGGAGGTGGGAGAAGGCACCAATGGCTAGAGACAAATAGAGAAGGAGATAAATGCCAAAGCCAATTCCAATATCACCATAAGACTCCAATTAGGGTTTCCTCCACATATATACAGAGGCTCACCCTAAGAACTTCTCAACTAAGTTAAACAACTCCAAACAATCTTAACAAAACCCACACTTTCGCTGCGATGCGTTCGAACGCGCCCGATCGCGTTCGAACACGGAATTTCTGTTCTCTATCGATGCGAATGTTGTGTAGGCGTTCGAATGACCCGATTCCGTTCAAACGCGCCATTTGCGTTCTTTGTTTTTGCGAATGTGATGTTGGCGTTCACACCCCTTGTTTGAATGTTGTCCCTGCATTCGAACGCACCCTGGCAAAAATGATTTTATTGCTTCTAACAAACTCAACTAGATAAATATGCTCATTCCAGTGAACCTAATGTCACGTGTGGAGCTAATATGGATCGAATCGTATTACTCCACCACGCTTCCGTTCACCTTGCCCTCAAGGTGTCAGCTCGGGATATCGGTCCATGAAGTCGGCTTCAGGCATCCATGTCGCCTCATCCACTGTGCGTCCTTGCCACTCCACCAAAATCTCAATCACCCACTTGTCCTAGACTCGAGTGCGTCAGCAAGCTAGGATTCGAACTGAAGTAGGAGTACTTGGTTCAGATTCAGACTCATCGACTTCCGTCATCATTGGCTCGGGTGGAAGAACTCCAATGGGCTCGATAGGGGGAACTCGAGTCTTGAGATTTAAGACATGAAATACTAAGTGTATTCGCACCTCCTCATGTAAATCTAGGCGGTATGCTGCAAGCCCAATCCTCTCAATCACCTGGTACGGTCCATAAAATTTTGGAGCTAACTTTTGATTGGGAATAGGTCTAACCGAGCTTTGCCGATATGGTTGGAGCTTGATGTAGACCCAATCCCCAATCGAAAAGGACCTTTCTTGGTGCCTCTGGTCATAGACTTGCTTCATCCTATTTTGGGCAGTCACTAAGTGTATCTTAAGTCTCCTCAACACCTCATCACGATCTCGCAAAGTTGCATCCACTTCGGTTTGATCAGTTCAGGCCGATGGTAAGTATGTATGCAAGGTGGAAGGTGGCTACTGGCCTCAAATAGAGTCATGCCAATGGCCAAATGAAAAGCTGTATTGTATGACCACTCAGCCCATGGCAAATAAGATATCCACTATCGCGGTCTCTCGCCAACAAAACACCTCAAGTACTGCTCTAAGCAACGGTTCAACACCTCAGATTGGCCGTCAGTTTGAGGATGATAGGCTGAACTCATCTGGAAGGTAGTCCCTTGGAGCGCAAAGAATTCCTATCAAAATTGACTCACAAATATATGATCACAATCTGAAACAATCGATTTTGGCATACCATGCATCTTGGCCACGTCGCGCACATAAACCTCTGGCAACCCTTTTGCTGTGTAAGGATGCACTAAAGCTGAAAAATGCGCATACTTGCTGAGACAATTTACCACCACCAATATAACAAAATATCCTTTGGCCTTGGATAGACCGTCAATAAAATCTATGGCGACATCCTCCCAAACCTTCATTAGAATCGGAAGTGGTTAAAGTAATCTAGCAGGTTTTGCCGACTTCATCTTTGCTCTTTGGCACACTTTACAAGCCTTGACATAGGCCTATACATCTTTCTTCATCCCAACCTATATGCAACTCTAACTCAACTTTTTGTAGGTGCGCAACACCCTTCATGTCCAGCCATAGGGGAGTCATGGAAGTGGCGCATCAACTCCAAGCACAATTGACGGTCAGTTGGAACAATGATTTTACCCTTGTCTATCAAGAGTCCGTCCTTCACCAACACTCCTTGTCTACAGCTGGGATCTGCAGCAAGGTCGTCCATTATCTTCGTGGTATCTGGATCATTCTTGTAGGCCTCCCACAACTGCTAAAAGAAGGGAAAAACTAGTGCTGAAATTGCTGTCAACTCGGCTGGTGGATTCGGGCATCTGGATAAGGCGTCGGCGGCGCTATTTGTAGTCCCTATTTTATAAACGATCTCATAGTCATATCCAAGTAGCTTAAACACCCACCTCTGCTGGGATGGTGTGTGTATGCGTTGCTAAAGAAAGTATGGCAAACTCCTTTGATCCATGCGGATCGTGAAGCATCGCTCGATGAGATAAGGCATCCACTTGGTGATAGCATGAATGATGGCAAGCATCTCTCTTTCATAGGTAGATAGTAGCTGTGATCTTTCGAAAAAAGCCTTGCTCATGTAGGCCACAGGTCTACCCTCTTGCATTAAAACAACCCCCACACCGACTTCGGATGCATCATATTCAATGGTAAATGGTTTGATAAAATCTACTAAAGCAAGGACCGGAGCTGAGATCATTGCCTTCTTCAAGGCTTCAAGTGCTCCCCTTGCTTTGTCCGTCCATGAGAATGCACCCTTTCGTAGCAATGATGTGAGGGGAGCCGCAACCTTGCCAGAGTTCACTACAAACCGGCGATAGTAGCTAGTTAAACCAAGGAAACCACATAGCTCCTTAGTAGTCTTTGGCAACGGGCAATCCACCATGCTTTGGATCTTCTTAGGGTCAGCTTTCACGCCATCTTTAGTTATGATGTAACCTAGGTAGTCGACCCTTTGTTGCCCCCATGAACACTTGGAGTCCTTTGCTTTTAACTCATGTTGCCGAAGAGGTCAAGTACCGTTCGAAGATGCCCCAAGTGTTCCTCCCATGTCCGGCTGTATACCAATATATCATCAAAGAATATCAGCGCATATTGCATCAGATGAGGCCTAAAGATATCATTCATTAAGCTTTAAAAGGTGGCGGGAGCATTGGTAAGACCGAAAGGCATAATGAGGAACTCGTAGTGTCCATCATGAGTTCTAAAAGTCGTCTTGTGCACATCGGATGGTTCGACTCTAATTTGATGGTACCCAGCCCTAAAATTTAGTTTTGAAAAATAACATGCACCCGCCAATTCATCCAGCAACTCTTCAATCACCGAAATGGGATACCAGTATTTGTCGGTGATGGAATTGAGAGCTCGATAGTTTACACAAAACTGCCATGACCCATCCTTCTTTCGCACGAGTAAGACCAGTGAAGAATAGGAGCTTCTACTTGGCCTTATCACCCCGTTGGACATCTCTTGGACTATCTTTGTTATAGCCTTCTTTTGGATGAATGGATATCGGTATGACCCCACATTGGCTGGACTCGTCCCGGGCATGATCTCGATGCGATGGTCTTGTGCCCTAGGTGGTGGCAGTCTATGAGGTTGCTGGAATACATCTTCAAATTTCTACAAAACAGCCTTTAAATCAGCAGATAAGGGTGTTGGATTATCCATGTCTTGGGCCCCTTCGATGAGTTGCATGAGGAACCTGTGGCACCCGAGCTTCGGCAACCCTTCTAGGGACTGCAGAGCTCCAAATATTTCCACATTTGATGCAGCCGTTAACTGGATCAGTTTGCCTTCATAATTGAACTCCATCGCTATGATGGTGAAGTTGAAGGTGACCGGTCTAAGATTCCGAAGCCATTGCACCCCAAGCACCAAGTCGGCTCCTCGAAGAGCCAATGGGTAAAGGTCAATTCGGAAGTCATGGCCCTGAATTTGCAGCTGGACCTTGCGACATATGACCTCAGTTCTCAACATGGTGCCATCTCTAATGATCACATCAAAGCCATTAGAAGGCTATAACTCTAATCCCAACCGCCTCACCATCCGTAAATCTATAAAATTGTGGGTGTTTTCTGAATTAATAAGAATTAGTATCTTTTTCTTCTTAATCACACCTTCGACCCGAAGAGTTTTTTGAGTCGATTCGCCGACAAGCGAATGAAAGGAGAGTTCGGCTTGAACTTCAAGCGGTTTGTCATCTTCTATGTGGCTCACATCCTCTATCATCTCTTCCATGAGCATGGTGGTTGCAGGCTGTTTGGCACATTTGTGGCTCGGTAATAGAAGCATAAACCCTTTGAATGCCGATCTTCGACCTCTGCTGGTGTGAGGCGTCGCCTTATCACCCCTGGTTGTCCCCTAGGGTCAGGGCCTATTCGTGGTGGGTTTGGCCGATTAAGGTTTGGCCATACCCACCCCGAACGTGCCACGCCCGAGATCGGTGGTCTAGGGTTAACATGTGGGTCGGTAATGCTCCAAGTGGGACGGTGAGTAGCCTTCAATTCTTTTATCTTTTCTTTCATCATTTGAGCCACTAAGAAGGCCTCTAGCAAGGTGGTAGGATGAGTAGCTTTGACTTCCGCTTGGATATCACGACGAAGCCCAGAGATGAAAGTACTTTTGAGGACTAAGTCCGACCACCTGTGAACTCTATTGGCGATTCTTTCAAACTCCTCTTGATAGGTTCTTACAGAAATCTTTTGGGTTAGTTTCGTCAAGGTGGCTTGAAAGTCTTCATAGTCAGAAGGTCCGAAATGCACACAAAGCGCATCGGCGAACTCCTCCCAAGTGGCGAAGGGCGTGCGCAATGCGTTGCTTGATACTATCTCACCTCTACGTCTTCAAGGTGGAATGAGGCCAGAAACACCTTTTGGTGATTAGGTGTCCTTTGATAAGTGAAGAATTGCTCCACCGTATAAATCCAATCCAATGGGTCACCACTGCTGAACTTAGGAAAATCGATTCAAACGGTGCGGGGTTGTAACATTTGGTCGTGTCCGTTCTCAAGTCCTCGGTGAAGCAGCTCTTGTTGTTGGACCCTTGGCTAATGTGGGGGCTCCTCCCATTCATTCCAAGGCTCCTCCTATGGATGTAGGGCCATAGGTTCCCTCGGGTGCAAGGGAGGTAAGTCGGTGTGTGCCCGTGCGATTCGTCGCGCTGTTGCCATGGTGCCTCCAGGATTGGTCCTCATCGGTTCCCCTCTCTATGTAAGGGGAGTTCTTCATGTCTTCGATGACGCTCAGGGGTATACCTTGGAGGGTATTCATTCCTATCAGCAAGGGTGGTCTTAATCTCCAACAATGTTTGTGCCATAAGTGCTATGGTTTGCGCGAGATCAAGCAAGCCTTTTGTCCGTCCTCGTGAACTCTAAGGGGATGGAGATCTTGATATAGCCATGTGGTCCGTCTCCACACCTTGATCACTTACTTGCTTAGCTGCCTTGGATCTTGTGGTAGCCATAATGGATCGAGGAAAGTTGGCTCTGATACCAGTCGTTACGAACCGGCCTAATACGATCTGCAACGGTTCTAGACTCGGTAAAGCTCATAAATTTTGAAGGAATCTACGAACAATCTAACTAGCAGATCCTAGCTTGATAACCCACCAGTTCTTGGAGAGAGCTTTCCAATGAATCCAAGATCAATTAGATTTTAAGATATCGACTAAACAATGGTCGAAGGTCAATTAGATCCTAGCTTGATAGCCCACCAATGACTAGATAGATGCTAGGTTTACTCCTTGATGTGAATGGGGTGAAGTTGATATAGAAGAGGGTGGTTAGAAGCTGAAAGATGCCGACCAAAGACTTCGGCAATTGAAGAAGGGAGGTGAGAGAAGGCGCCAATGGCTAGAGATAAGTAGAGAAAGAGATAAAAGCCAACGCCAATTTCAATATCATCATAATACTCCAATTAGGGTTTCCTCTACATATATATAGAGGTTCACTCTCAGAACTCCTCAACTAAGTTAAACAACTCCAAACAACCCTATCAAATCCTAACAAAACCCACATTTTCGCCGCGGTGCGTTCCAACGCGCCTGATCGTATTCAAATGCAAAATTTCTATTCTTTGTTGATGCGAACGTTGTGCAGGTGTTCGAATGACCCGATTCCGTTCGAACGCGCCATTTGCGTTCTTTATTTTTGTGAACGTGATGCAGGCGTTTGCACCCTCATTCGAACATAGTCCCTACGTTCTAACGCATCCTGACAAAAATAATTTTATTGCTTATAACAAACTCAATTAGATAAATAGGCTTATTCCAATGAACCCAATGTTACACGTGGAGCCAATATGGATCGAATCATATCAGATAATAAACACCATCACAATCGATTTAATTATTTGAGATATACGACTCAAAATAATTATATGAAATCCAAACTCATTAGAAAAACTTTTGGTCAAAAATTGTCATCCCCTAAATGTAAATAGTCATGTGATTCTACCAGGTCATATAGGAGTCATGGCCTCCTCTTATCCAATGACGTGGTACTAGTTGGGCTAGAAAGCTATAACCAAAAGTTTTGGCACAATCTGGATCAACAAAAGGTCACTACTGTCTGTGTTGTTGAGCCTTAATTCATATGGAAGGAACGCGCCTTCAGTCTCAGAAATGTTTTGCAAATTGACCGACCATTGGTTGTCTCTAGTTGCACAATCATGTCAGACTACCTAGCTTTGTCAATCTCTCCAAATTTCATGAAATTATTTTTGATTGTTTTTATACTTGGGATCTTATATTGTCCCTCGGAAATTTCTTTTAATAAAATTAAGAACAAATGTACTATAGTGCCCTTTTGAAGACCCTTTGTACCCAAAGGTTGTTACATATATACTAGTCGTGCGCATGAACTAGCTTTCATTGCTCTCCTAAAAAAGATCTCTTTGGTAGAGAGCGTTCCATCTTTGTAACTTTGGTTTATTATAATTTAATGATATAACTACGGTCTTTTCTCTCAAAAAAAAAAAAAAAAATCACTCATCACACTATGAGCTAATATCACATTATCTCTGTTAGAAATCCCTGCTTGACCTTAGATGGCTTTATTTCCTTTGATCAATCTCTTACCTCCAAGATCAACCCAGTTATCTCATCTCCTCCATCATCAATATTAGTTTTACTCTTCCCACCTATGGTCTTAGGGTGTTCGTCTCTTTTATTTTCCTGACTCATTTGTGTGTTTTGTCTTTTTCTATTTTCATATAAATTTTTATTGTTGGTTAAAGATTTTTCACCAGCATTTTGAAGATTCACAGGAAGACATACATCTAACTATGATCACAACAAAGCCAGATGCAGAAATTTCTTTTACATGTGTATCTACTAGGTTATGCTTCCTATTGCCCTAGGGCTTGATATCTCGCAATAAATATAGTAATTAAGTTTTAGGCTTGTGTGTAGAAGGATTAATATTTTAATCTCTCCTCTCAAATTGTATATTAGATCATCATTAATGAATAATAAAAGCATGCAATTAATATCGAGTTATAATTAAGGAGGCAAGTATGTAATTAAACCCCATGGATCTGAAGTGTGATCATCCATCCACATGGATTAGAAAAATTAAAATCAAATTTGAAAACATGTACCAACCTCATATGTACTAATTTCTTAAGAAAATAACACAAACATCAGCACATGCTTAAGCTTCTTTCAACCCCCATGTTGCTTTTTGCATACTAACGTCCATAATCTTCTCAAACTACATTGCTACAGAAGAGAATGCCCAACTTTTAGGTCCCACCTATTAGAGAAAGAAAGATCCAAGGAAAATGGAATCATTAGAACTCAAAATTTTCAAAATAAATAACGACTCTAATCTCTTACAAATGATACCAGGTTTGGAGGGCAAAATAATCTGTGTTCTTGCAAAACCAGACAAGAGGCTGTTAGGCCAACTTGCATATTAACAAGAAAACGCAAGTGTAAATTAGTAGCAAGATGCACTCTTTTTTTTGGAATTAATCAAAAATATCTTACATTTTGTTTTTTTATTTCAACCCCTAAATTATGGGTTTAATTCTAAAAAACAACCCAACATTATTTTTGTTTACCGAAAGTAACCATATATATTAATTTACGAAAAAAATAACCAAATGCTCTTGTATAATTTACTCCTCTTTTCTTTCGAGACCAACAGTTTTAATATAAATGAGAGATAATTTAGATATTTAAATTTTTTATTATTAAAATTAATAAAATGTGCTCCATTCCAATAGCTGCCGTCAAATTAAGTTTAACTCAAAGTATTTTGAGGATTAAAACTATAAATAAGGGTTGAATGGTAAGTACTGATAGGGTAAAGTGTAAACGATAATAAAAAATATTGCAGGATATTTTTAATATATTCTTTCATTTTTATCCCAGCCAGTTAGTGGAATTATAGTCATTAGCTCTAAGGTATATTATGCTTGAGGACTCATCTTTGTACCACTGTAACTTTTATTTGTGTAACTATATAAACGCTGAGATAGTGAAATGAAATAAATAACTCTTATTTTTTAAAATAAAATATATATTCTGAGAGAAGTTCATAAAGTATTTTTTTCTATTAAAAAAAGCACGTTCGCGGTTAACTTTAGATAAAAAAAAAATGTAACAGTTGGAATCTAGACAGAATTTCCATCCAAATCCAAAGCACAGTAGGATAGAATATATTTAACCCTATTCACATTTATTTACTTTTGATAGTAACTAAAGCAATTAGTGACGACTCACCAATTACTCATGTATATATCTCTATTTATCAATGGGATTTTCGGCATAATTACCACTTAAGACTTTCAAACTATCATATATAATTACCACTATATTCCATTAGTTAAATATATTAAAACCAAATTTAGATTCAAAAAAGACTATTTTGCCCTCGCCTAAATTATTTTAAAATGGTTTTAAAGCTATCCAATATTTCACCCGTTATCATACTATAACAAAAAAAAAATATCTTCTTTTATGCGTGACTAAAATTATTTATAAAAATTTTCTATTCTAAATTTTAAGAAAGAAGAGTATTTCAGTTATGTATATTTATTTATTAACTTTAACTATAAGCGGCTAGAAAGTTTCTGTTTAAAAATTGATCTAATGATAATTCTAAAAGAGTCAAAATATTTTAATAGCGATAATAATATTTTAAGAGTTTTTCAGCGGTAATTATATAATTAGAAAACTCAGCTTCATAATTAAGAACGACTTAGAAAACACAAATTGCAATGTCTCATTTAATGATAGAAAGACTAAATTAAGGCATCTGGAGCTCCTAAACAAAAAGAAAAACAAGAAAAAGAAAAAAGAAAAGCATATATCCCAAGGCATTGACTTGCTTGTTTAGAATAATTTCTAATGTTGCAGATCTGTGGACCAAACTCACCAAACTAATCCCATGGACAATAATTGCAACCTTTCCTTAGTGTGGACTTGGAATAGGGCTGGGGCTCACAACCATGTGCTCAATTAATGCAAACCTTAGCATCTAGGAGAATCTTAGAACATATGAACACAATTGGCTTGAATTCATTCGAGTTTGTATTATAAGGTTATTTTACTTGGTATTATTGCTGCAAATCATTTTATTTATTTATTTTTCGAGATTTGAGAGATTATGAGATCTTGAACATTTGCTTAACTGCTGCCACATTACTTTCTAGAAGTAATTGCAGAAAAGTTTTAATTTATAGATGTTAGGGAAGTTTTTTTTTTTTTCTAATTCCGAAGCTAGAGCTCAAATCTCAAATCTTTTTAATTTCATTATTGTCTTTGTGCCAGGAAATTTTGATATTAACATTTTTCAAGATGGTAGCAAAAGAGAGGAGTTAATAGAAACCTTATAAATCTTTGGCCAAGAACTAGGATTTCCTCTTCTTTTTTCTTGACTGAGGGAGGGGAGGATGTCTCTCTCATTATTAGATTTTTTTTTTCTACTTGATTTTTTTACCTTTCTACCAATGCCAATGGTAAATCTAAAGTTGTCTCAGGCTTCTTTCGCCTCCCTTTACGACGCTTCTCATCTTTCAGTTGATAAATTAGTCTTACTGCTTCTCAATGAGGTGCCTTAGCCCGAGGAGCACCGTCCTCTCGGATCTCCCATCTTGAGTAGCCTCTCATTGTACGAGGTGGCTAGTCGCCACCCCCCTCAGCTTGCTCAAAGTATTTTTCATAATAGCACCAGGGGGCTCAATCAATTTAGGTGGTGATGAAATTTTTGTGGCTACTCCTCCCCCCCTTACTAGGATCATCTTCTATAGAAAGGTAATAAGACGCCAGAGGTGATTTTAGTAGCCGTCAGGCTTTTATCTTTATTTATTTGTCTCCTCTTTAGCATTTTGTAGGAGCCAAAATCACTATATTGCTTTAAGATCTATGGCCAATCATGATAAGCTATAATTAGCTTATACTTATACATTTTCGGTGTTATATCATTTAAAATCTTATACGCCCTCTAGGTCTGATACTTATTTATTCTTATGGTGCCGATAATGGAGCTGTTTCATTCTATCTCCCCTTTCAAATGCTTATAAATCTTACAAAAACTTATTTAAACTAATAGATTTATTTGCCTATAGATTTTTCATTAAATCTTGTTATATTTTTTTAGCAAAGATAAATTATAACGAAACTCCATATGATTTGTCTCAATTTCAACTTATCTATATGTACTTTAAACTTAGGCACTTAATCCCATATGGTTAAGATCAAATTCAAATATTATACTTGCCATCCAGAACTAACAGTACCTCATTAGCGCTAATATTTTATAGTCATTAGTAAGTTGCAAAACAACCAAATTCCTCCTACCATAATTAAATTAGACTATATTCTTATTATGATAAGTATTTAGGTTTAAAAGAAATATAAGGGTGAGATAAAATTAAGCCAGACTATAGGGAGATAAATCATAATTTTCCCTCAGCAAATGAAAGGAATTTACATAACATCCAGTTGCAATATTCTAATAAGTGAACCTTGCGAGGAAGTGAAGGCCGCATAGTGGTTCAAACTGGCACGGGAATATTCTAGCTGTTTTAGCACACAGACAAAAACAGACATATAATATCGACTAGGACAAGAAAGCAAACATACTATTCCTTTTTCTTTTTAATTCAAACTAATCTTGATTGCACGAGTAACTATATGAGGCCAGTTTTTATCATTTGTCTTTTGTTATCCTAGAGTTTTTTTTGCATTGACTCGCAGGCATAGTTGTTGTATGGAACAATTAATTGATTGGTATTTTATAAATCATACTCTATATTTTATTTATTTTATAATTCACACTTCATTTCGGACGATTTTATAACCCGACTCCTCGTGTTTCTCTTTAATTCTCATTTAACACCTTAAATTATTTTAATTAGCTGATATTAATCAAATTACTAATATACCTTTATCATATTAGGCATTTATAGATTATTTTATATATTATAACGGAATATTTCTTTGTTGGTACCATTTAAATTAACAGAGAATGTTAAATGAGAATTATAAGAAAAAAGTAAGGATCTGATTACAAAAACTTTAAAGATGGAGTGTGAATCACAAAATAGATAAAATATAGGGTGTGATTTATAAAATTTCTTAATTAAATATATCCATTAAAATATTATTTAAATAGTTTTATTTAATTTTATGAGAATAATTATATATTTTGTTTTTATTCTTATTTGCACTCTAGCATATATGGTAGGTGAGTGAAAAATATAATGTTTTTTTACTCTTGAACACTGCTTTGTTTTTACTGTCTTAAAAACATCCTAAATTATTTTAATTTTTTTCCTTCTTGGTGAAAAATGTGCTTATGATGTGATTCAAGTCAGGCTGGACTACCTTGTAAACATTATGCTTATGGCTTGAGCACTTATCTAGTTAGAGGCTTAATTTCAGTATTTAGTTTAAATTATTTTCAGCTTATGTTAGTCGAGTCATTTTATTGATGAATTTGTGGTTTGGTTAATAATTATGGTTTGAGTTAACCGATTAGTCTCCAATATAAATTATAGAGAGCAATTTGGATTAATCATATAATGATGAATTGATCAAGTTTCCTTATCTCTCTTCTCCCCTCAAGACCTAAGCTCTCCCTCGCCCTCACCATAAAGCCATTATTAGGCGTTGCCTCCTCCCTCCCTTCCTTAGTTGGACTCCCTTGGACATCGACCACCTTTCTCTCCTCTTCCTTCTCTCTATCAAGCTGATCACCACTACCAAGCCGCAAGCACCACCGCCATCTCTATCTCTATCCTTGTTCTTTCTCTATCTTCCACCACCACTCACTCACCCTAGACCACTCTCATTACCAACTGAATCATCCACCACAACCCCACCATATTTTGGACTCCATAAGAGACCTGCAACTCGACATTTATATTTTTCTTTTATTCTCATTCGGTGCCTACCATATAGGTGAATGTAAAATATATTGTTTTCTTACTTTCAAACACTGTATTTTGCTTTTATTTGTTCAAAGAAAATGTGACAGGAAAAAAAACAAGAGGTAGAAAAGTGGAAGGGTAAGGCATAAAGGCTTTACAAGGCAATTAGGCAAAAAACTCATCAAAGGTTATCTTAGAGTGACGGGGAAGAAAAGCTGCTTCCAATTCTCCGAGAGGGAGATCTGAAGAATAGAAATAAAAAGGACTTCCCTTTGATATATAAGTCTGTCAACCTCCAAATGCGAGTGGGAGAAAAAAAGACAGTTTAATATAACTTAATAGTTGCTAGCAGAATAAAAAATATTTTATTAATTTGGGAAATAAAAAGCAAAATTACCTAGATACTCAACAAAATTGTCTACCAAAGAGGACAACAAAACTGTCGTATAGTTGAATGGAGCAATTTATTTACTCAGAGGGTATTACGATCTAATGAGGTTATTAGATTTAATGAAGATGTCATTAAGCCTAATAATCTCATATGGTACACTATAAATGATAATAAAAATAAAGGTAATAAAATTTTCATAAATCTCCCTCTTTTTAAATATATATTTGTGTCTTAATACATGATACCTTTTAGTATATGTATGTGTGATATTACTTCATCATCAGATCCTTGCAAAATAATTATGATAACTTCAATGCACCAGAGTTTTAACACTCTTTTGTATTTAATTTTAACTAACCTTCTAGACTGATGAGAGTAGAACACATGCATATAGCAAAGTAGCTGAAATTTCCAGTCTGTTTCCTAGATAATTGCTGCAATAATTTCAGACAGTCACTTTTTTTCTGGAAAAGGATTCAGGGAGGTACTGAAAAAGACTTGAGCACAGAAACAGTTGAGAAGTAAACGTTCACTTCATTACTGTTGTTCTTGTTCTCATACTAACCTAACTCCACCTACTAAAATAGAAATCTAATTTATTAATTATCATTATTTTCTGTATGTATTTTCTTAACTTTTTTTTACCATAGATCTATTTTTTATTATTTAGAGGTCTGTATAATTACTTTTTTTTCTTAATCCAAATTTCTTTTATCTTTATATCAAATATACAGAGAAAATCTTTCTCTCTCTTCCTCTCATGGGGCTCCTACCTCTCTCTCTATTTAAAAGCCCACACAACTTTTGTAGTATTCTCTTCAATTCTCTTTCTTGCTTGGTCTTAGAAGATAGGTGACATGAAAGGTACCTCCTACCAAAGCCTCCTGCAATGGCCTCTTCCTTTCTTCCCAACTCACACACGCTATAGTGCCTTTCTCTTTCCTATATGAACCCTAACCCTAAATCAAATAATGGACCACCACTAATCTCACTATAGTCCAATTATTATTATTATCATAGATAATATATTTGTAGGCTATTTATAGTAGATAACTGAGCTAACTCAGTTAAGAAACACACTATAATAAACTTAAATCATGCATATATAACTCTACAGTAGAAAATTCACTAAATATGACTTCTGGGCTGTAGTGCTCAGCCTAGCTAACGTATATTATAAAGAGGGCATGGTATATAAAACCTTATTGTATTGTTTGAGATATATATATATATATATATATATATATATATATATATATATATATATATATATATATTGTGTAAGGAAGCAATACATATGCCAGGTTGTTAACGTGACAAGCTTTTTATTTCCTTTTTCTTTTTCATTTTGTTTGGTTTCTAACGTGCGAAGCTAGGCCCAAAATTCTAGCCAATGGACATATAATAAGTTCTCTTCTCTTCATATTGTTTGCCAAATCACATTCCTCATCAATTGCAGTTTTAGGACAAGGACAAGCTAATGGGAAGTGCTTCCCACTCTTGCACACAGATGTAATATTGAAACATTAGAGATGTTTTAATTTGGTAGGAAATTGATAATGATTCTATCAACTCAAATAAAATAATGTACAAAATAACATATCAATTTTTGTACAAAATCGTATGGTCATGCATCCAATAAATAACCATCCACGTACGTCCAACCCACCACATGCCATGAGAGGTGTGGGACTTGAGGTTCTCTCTCAATCACAACAACATCTCACCTACTACTACTTAGTTGGCAATTAGCAAAACCCTCTCTCTCTCTCTCTCTCTCTCTCTCTCTCTCTCTCTCTCTCTCTCTCTCTCTCTCTCTCTCTTAACTTAATACTAATTGTTTTTTTTTCTAAGACTAGTCATAAAAAATGAGAGCAGTTCTGGAGCTTGTTTTTTTTTTCTAAGACTAGTCATAAAAAATGAGAGCAGTTCTGGAGCTCCAATTAGCTCTTTTCTTTTGTTCCCTCTTCTCCTCTCTCTCTCTCTCTCTCTCTCTCTCTCTCGGCTCTATTATCTGCAAGATTCCCCTGTTGGTCTTCTCCTCTTTGTTTCCTTCCTCTCTTCCATTTTCTTCCATCACTGTGGAACACAGCTCTGCACAGGGGGTAAGAGCTAGCAGTAGAAGGAGATGCCTCCGAGAGCTTATGTTCTCATCTTTGTCTTCTGGGCTCTCCTCACCATCATCACTCCAACCCTCATCTTTTGGTCAGCGTCTGCAAAACCCAATCTGGGTTCTCTAGGTAGAGCAATTGAGGCCATTTCTTCTTCTTCTTCTGTTTCTTTTTTCTTTTTGATTGGCTAAATGCTAATTTGCTCTGTTTATTGTGATAGGTGAGGCTCCAAAAGAGATAAGATCTAGGAGAATGATGAGCTCGGCGGAGAATGTTCAGATGAGAAATAGAACAAGAAGAGCAACACAAGCATTGGCGTTGTCGCTGCCGCTGCCAGCGCCGGCTTCGGCCCCGGCACCGCCACCGATGACAGGGATTGATACAGTGAGGTAGCAGAGAGAATTTCTTTTTTATTTATTTTTAATTAACTCTTTATAGGAAGATGAGATTTTTTTTCGGAGATGGATAATACACAAGAACAGGAGCATAGATCTTATGCATAGACCATTGGGGAGGAGGAGATTTGTTCTTTGTTTTTGTTTTTGTTTTTTTTTTTTATCCTTTCAGTTCTTCATTTTGGAGTAAATTTTGCTTGTAAAGTTTGTAAAGTTTCATTATAGTCGATTGCTATAACTACGATTCAAATTCAAAGAAAAAGGAAAAAAATTCTTTGTCCTTTGATCTTTTCTTCTTTAGCTTGTAACACGTAAACATTAGAAAGAGAAATCCTTAGGAATTTCTTTTATCTTGTCACACTTTTCTCCTACAATTCTGAGACAAATATAAGCAATTGCACGTAGAAGTTGTGGAAGGTAATGAGCAATTTATTGCAACAATTAAAAGTCGCTTACTTTTTGTGAAATCAATCTATTTTTTTCCGGTTGTTTCATTTGCATCAATAAAGATAGCGATATGAACTCACCAATTTTTCTAAAGCTTAAATATAATAATTTTTATATTTTATATTTTAATTCGAGAAACTTATAACTTTCTAAGTATAAAATTAGTCGTAATAATAATAATTATTTTCTCAGGCATTCTACCATCTAAATTATTTAGTATGTGGCAAAAAGATGCAAGTAGATACATGCATTATTTGTAATTTTGTCCTACAAATATTCTGTTGAATTAATTAATATGTCGTACAGGTATGGCCCAAATGAGCTTTCTCTCCACTTGTATTTATTTGGGCCCCATTGCATGAGGATGAGTAGGTAAATAAAACACCACGAATGTAGTGATCTAATAATAATTAATAAATGCTCACAGGCGCAGATTTAATGGCATTTACTCAGAGAATGAATTTAAAAAAAAAATGGAAATTTACGTTATGGCCATTGGAAAATTCTCAAATGTCCGCCAAGTATATTCATAATATCAAAACCGGACCGGATGTTGACCTAATTACAGTTTGGGCTACTAGGTTATTGATTCAATTAATGAGTCACCAAATCTGGACTGCTAATTTATCTAAACGTATTTTATACATTTAAGTAATATATTTATAGTTCTAAACAATTCTAAAAACTAAAAAAAAAGCAATATAATTGTATTTATTCTATTATTTTAGCTATAATAATATTTAGTTATAAGTACATAAAATCACAGTACTTATATAAAATCATATCGAAATTACACTTTTAAAATTTTAAAGCAATATTACTTTAATTCTAGAAATAAATTACTCTTAGGGTAATAAAAACTGGAATATTCAAATAATAAGGATAATTAGGTAATTATGAAAATAATGAGCAACCTTGTCGATTTGCAAAAAATCTATCCAAATTGCACGGTTCGATCGGTTGAACTATCGGTTTAGCTAATTTTTAATGGGTCAATTGATTCTCCAGAACTATAACCAAACTAAATCGATTTGATAGTAGATTCACTATTATAATTAATAGTGAATTACACTTAGGCTTTTGAACTATTACTGTCTTTTATACATTTTGAACTTTTTTTCTGACCTAAAAAAATTATTAGTTCAAAGAATTTATTTCTTAGTTGAGGAGTTAATATAATATTTCTTAATTTAGGAGTTCTATATGAATAATAAAAATTCAGGGTGTATATAAAAAAGTTTGATATTTAGGGAACTAAATATAACTATACCTAACTAATATAATTCAATTGAATCTAGATTAAGAAAGGACTATTTGACAAGCAAATCAATTTTTTTATACGAAGAGGCAAATGAGTCGTGTTTTCATGCAGAAATAAGATAACCTACAGCACGAGCAATTATTATTATTATTATTATTATTATTATTATTTGCTAACTTTGCAACTTGTCGGCAAATAGATATGGCTGGGCCAGCTGCCTCTTTTGAAGAGAGATTCGTTAATTGATTAATTTATAATCTATTAAATTAAAGGGATTTTCGTGTTTTCATGCAGAAATAAGATAACCTACAGCAGGAGCAATTATTATTATTATTATTATTATTATTATTTGCTAACTTTGCAACTTGTCGGCAAATAGATATGGCTGGCCAGCTGCCTCTTTTGAAGAGAGATTCGTTAATTGATTAATTTATAATCTATTAAATTAAAGGGATTTTTATATAATTGCCACTAAAATATTTTAGAATATTATAATTACAACTGCATTCTTTACCATGAAAATCATTCTGTACTTTAAAATTATTCTTCTATTAATTAAATCTAATTAATCATGAGTAAACACAACTTAGATTCAAAAAAGATTATCTCATACTTGCTTAAACTATTAAAAATAGTATAAAAGCTATCTAATCTAATGTTATATCTAATATCGTAGTACAATAAAAAATAGTCAAAAATTTTAGTGGAGCTCGAATTCAGTATAATATTATCATGGATAAATTACAGATTACTCCCTTCTAGTTATGTTTAAATTAAACTATCTTATCAACTTTCATTTATATTATTTTGCCCCATGAGTTTAGACTAATCAAAACTGTTAACCTTTTCGTGCAAGCTATTGGAGAAAATTTAAATTACCATAATGCAATACGGTATTATGAATTTTTTACTCATATTTTTAAGATGAATGAAATTTTTTCTTCCATGATTGTATATTAAGGGGATATAATATGATAAAAAGATATTGACAAAGATTTGATGCTTCTAATTATTAGATTGGAGAAGACACAAGATGTTGAAAGTGTATTTTATTTTAAATTTGAAGAAATACGATAGAAATCTAATGGAAGAAGAAGGACAATTATGATATTTTAATATTTATTATGGTGCAAAAAAATCTCTCTAATAAGTTTTTTATTTTTTGAGCTACACTCTCATTGTTATTTTGTATGGAAAAGTTAATAATATTATTAGTATAAACCATAGGGAAATAACGGGCATTTTAATTTAAATTTGAAGAAATAGGATAAAGCTAGTAAATTTAATAGAAGATGAGGGACAATTTTGATATTTTAATATTTATTGCGATTGGAAAATTCTTCCTAGTAATTTAAAAATAAAATTCGTCCCACTTTCTTTATTACTTTTGGATGTAAAAATTAATAGTTTTATATTAGACTAAATCACATCAGGCCAAAGTGATACAAATAAAAGTTACAATTTGATTATAAGCATAAATACAATGAGCAAATTGTAGCTTTGGATTATTCTCTCTTTGCTTCTTAACTTGAGAAGTAGGGCTAAAATTTAAGTTGTTGAAGCCTTATAGAAACAGTGAAAGCTCATGAAATAATTAAATTAGAGTTGGAGAACATCCTTTAATGGAACCCAACATTGGTTGGGTGTGGTATGGAATTGTGTCGGCAATACTAGCAGAAGCAAAAGTTTCTTAGGGCATCTTAGTCAAAATAAAGGAACTTTTCTTTTCCTTCCTTTTTTTTTACCAAGCCAAATGATGATGTTTTTGTTTTCAAAGTAACACTTCATCCAAAACCCATTTTGCCTACTTTTGGATAGCCTCTAGGCTTTTAGACCTTTGATTATTGTTCAAATTTATGGAACTGGTCTATATTACTAGTGAATTTCCTAGCTGGTATTTTTGTGGGTTCACCTGAACTAGGGAGCCGAGTCTTAGTGAGCCGACTTTCACTCAGGCTTGACTTCGAGTTGGAATTTCTATCTAGATTCAGCTCGATTCAAGTCATAGACAAGACTAAGTTGTTCATGTGCCTCAATTTGAACCTAGCTCTCATTAAGCCTTGAATGAGCTATTCTCAAATTGTAAATTAGTCTAGCCTATTTTCACGCCTAATTGACCATATTATAATAGATAACAAGATTGCAAAGACCCTTCCATAGAGGATCAGACCAAAATTTACAAACTTGATTTGAGATGATGTATTTGGTGAGATTGTGAGCGGCCAAATTGCTACCTCTATTGGTTAAGCAGATATAAATGGAAGGGTTTAGAGATAGCAACTAAGATGCTTCTTTGTATCAACAAGAGCACAGTCTAGTCCAATGACTTTGCCAACCCTATTAGCTGATTTGACTATCGTGAGGGAGTCACTAAAAAGCCCAGCCTGATTAGAGTTGAGATGACCTTCATAAGTTCTTTGAGTCTATAAAGAATCGATATGGCCTCAATATGAAGAGCATAGTGTGACTTTTTTTATAAGTCAATTTGAAATAAAGAAAAATCAGAGTATAATCACAATATTAAATTTTTAGAGCAAAAATTTGGTAACTCTAGCTATATATATAACATTCCCCACTAAATACAGATGCCTCTTATGTGGGTAGTGATGTCCACGTAACATATTGATCAATGTTTCAATACAATAAATAGGAGGAAAGATAATACTTTCACAAATAATATAAACTAGAAGAAAGCCTAAAATACCATAAAACACAACAAGCTCCAAAATACAAACCATAGATAGATCCTAATATCCAAACAAGGGCTACAAGCTATCTAACTTACGTTACAAAAATAAAAATAAATGAAAAAAAATGAAAACTAGTCTTTGCCAAATCTTCCACGAGCTCGAGTCCATCCACCAATATAAAAATATTTCCACCAGAAAGTGATGAGCATAAAATCAAGTAAATATTTACTACTATAGTCTAATAAATGATGCAATATTAAGCAAATATGAATATGTGTTTCATAATCAAATCAATGCATCCGTAAACCATACTTAACATATTCATCTAATGCGCACATGCATTAGCAACCAATAACCTACCGTGCATCAATCTGAACTATCGAGTCCTCAAGCTTGAGCTCATACTAAGCTCCGCTTATAAGCCTACACCACATGATATGTATCATCTCAAACTACCAAATCTATAATATAGGCTCATGTAGAGTTACGCCCGTAGGCCATATCAACACTCATAACTGGCCACAAAAACTCAAAGGGAGGATAGATCCTAGCGGTAACTCGCCAGTCCGTCACCCGGCAAATAGCATGACCAATTGTTCATCACCACAGAACAAGGACCTCAATCATAAGCCCATCACATAGATCAGTATCGCATATCAATACTACCATTCGAGCCTCGACTCTACATCATCGCATCACTATGCGAAAATTATGAGTCATCACTCACAAACACCCTCACCCTACGTCATCGGGTACTGCTAAGTCTACATCATCATACCCCTCTCTCTCTCTCTCTATCTTAAATACCCTACAGGGTATGACTCTCATCGATCGACTATAAACAACCTATCACCCGACGAAACGGCTGCCTAATTATCTATAATCAACAAACTGAGACATCAAGCATATGCCCTAATATATAACTATAATAATATCTCTTGCCTCTAACCCTGATTGAGAGGTGTCAAGTACTATCAAGATGCAACAACCACCCCCTTTATGGTCATGCATGTATACAAGTGGTATAATATTATACAACACAACAAGCATAATAGAATACACATCATTATTATATTTTGCGTGCTAACATACACGTTCATGCTAATAAATATGCGTAGAAATCATAATACACAAAATCTTACTGAATAACAAAATAAAATTAACATGCATGACATGCAGTAATAATAGTAAAGAAAACGTATGCACATGTATAATATGAATGCAATGATATCATAAGGTAACTTATTTCATTCTCTACACTACTCCTATTTATAGAAGTTTCACTTGCGTGATGTTATTTTCCTAATACTAGCTGCGACTGTGCCATGAGATTATCCTCATAAGGTATGGAGTCCACCTCGATAAGGAAAGTAATAAAAAATATAAGCACAAATAACTACCACTAATTAATTAAATAATCCTATTGACGTCCGATATAGGCTTGGGCAGGTCTATTTAAGAATTCTCTTATTTAATCAGCTAGGTAGGACTGGCATGACTTTGCCAAGGCCTAACGCATTATTAAACATAATTAAAATAACTTACCTCAAATTATCGTTCATATCATTATTATTGATTTACAGTAAATAACATAGTCAATATTTAATTAATCAACTTCATTTAATAGGGCAATTTGCTTACTACCATTTCCCTACACTGATCTATATTAATTCTCTGATATGAACAATTAATACAGATACACTCAAATTACCGACTCCTTTGATAAAACTAATCTAACCCAAAATTATAATTGGCTATGCTAAACTCCAATTAGAGTTAAAACCCTATTATATTTGAAAAACCCATAGACACAAGTATGTATCTAAATACTAGGCAATGATAACACTCGTTCGCTTAAGTAAAAGTTCGTAGAAATATTAAGAACGAAAGCAGAGATGAACGCCAAGATTTTAATGTGGAAAAACACAAACGGAAAAAAATCACGGATCCAAACTCGGATCAAAACCAATCACTAGAATAGTAGCAGTTACAAGACTGACTCACAAAATAACTCGTCGATCCAAACGATTTTGTTCTTCTCAGTCTTGCTGGCTAGAACCCACGATTCACTGCTTCTCGTGATTGAAGTCCAATCTCAGTAACCCTCGAGATTGATCTTTCGTCTAGATAGCCCTTAAGACGAAAGATTAAGTTTTGTAGATGAGTGGAACCTTGTTAGTTGAAGAACTGATATAGCCTCAAGAAGTCTCCTTCAATAATGCTTCTTCAACCACCCTCAATATAAGGCATCAAAATCCTTATATATGATCTCCAAGATAGAGCCAAATCCAAGTCTTATCTGTACTCACGAAAGTCCAATTTTATCAAACTTCGTTGGTGCGTTCGAACGCTGCCCGGGTGCGTTCGAACGGGCATGACTTGAACTCAGGTGCGTTCGAACGGGCCCGAGTGCATTCGAACGCGACAACTTGAATTCTTCAGGTTGCGTTCGAACGCGTTTGTGAACGCAGCTCTCTGTCTATGTGAACGCAGATTCCGTGTTCGAACGCGTTTGTGAACGCGGTGTGAACTCAACGGCTTTTCTCTAATAATCTTGCAATTCTTCAAACCAGAGATATTCTAGACTTGTGTAAAGCTCATATACATGACAAAATACACTTAGAATATTTTGTACACAATTGCCAACAAATAAAAACCTAATAATCTCCCCCTTTGGCAATTTGTGACAAACACGTAGGTTACAAGATATTACAAAGACTTCAAATTGAGCAATCAACAAGACTAGAATATTTTGCATATTAATCCCTGCAAATAAACATATACCAATCCAAGATCAAGTGAAAATAACTTGAAATGAATAAACAATCCAAACACAAGTTATCAATGGAGCATAAGTTCAAAAATACTTAAACAAACAAAGTTCACAATTCCTCCAAGCAAAGTTATAAGCAAGATTAGAAAGACAGAAATACTCTAATAAACTCCCCCTATTACCATGCTCCCCCTACACACCTAGACACCTAGACACTCTCCCCCTTTTTGACACAAATGCCAAAGACTAGGAACTCGGAGGAAACTGACATTGAAGAATCGTCAACACAGAGTCAAGTATAGTCCCCTGACGAGCTTGCTCAGCTCGTAAATCATGCACTGCAGAATGGAGATCCTGCACTTGAGTACTAAGCTGATCGAAACGGTCAGAGTACTGTGGTAACTCCCCCTCAGAGTGAGATGTGTCACCGTCAGAGCTATCGTCAGAGCTGTCGAGGTGCGAGGAGCGACCAGCGGCAGAAGAGGACGGCTTGAGAGGAGACGACTGGTCATGAGCTTGACTCTGCTTAAGAGTAATTCGATCCAACTGTTTGTGCGAAGTAAGAGAAGGTTCCGAAGCATCCACACGCACCCCACTCTGAGTGCACAAATTTGTAAGAAAGATGCCAAAGGATAACCCCTCACGAGGTGCTTCTTTCTGTGCAGCTGTGAGTATTGAATCATAGATCACCGCAGCCAAATCAACTGAGACTCCAGATAACATTGCATGAAGAAGGAATGCACGATCCAGACTAATACTTGAATGTCGAGTCTTGGGGGTGACATTGTACAGACAAAACAGGTGAAGCATGCGAGCCACGGACGTCAGCTTCGCATGCGGCATCATGTTTCCCTTCCAACGTTCCCCTTTGATCAGTACAGTGCCAGCATATACATCGACATCTGGAAGTGGAGCAGACGTTGGATACTGGAACTCACCATCAGGAAGACGAAGCTCAGCGCGAATAACATCTGAGTCCAGGTATACAGACACCCCCACGAATAGTAGAACGTATACAGTGGTCTAAAACCGTGGCATTACTAAAAAATTCCCAAACAACTTCCACATAAGCAGTCCCGATCATCCTACACACCGATAACCATCCTCGCTCAGTAAATATCTGTTCTATCCCCAAAGAAGAAAAATCGGAAATGACCACGGGTCGTTCACAGATAACAGGACGGGTGCCAAAATTATGTTTGTAACGCCCTGCAGCCGTAGATGTTGAAAACTTGGGAGCCAAAGTAGGTGAGGAAAGCGGCCTAGGTTTCTTGAAACTGCAGCTTTTCTAGGCATTCTTGAGAAAGAAACAAGATGCAAGATTCAATACATGCCCAAAGCAAACAAAAAGATAGCAAGAAATAAAAAAATCCAAGAAATCATGAAGGCCCTAAATGAAATCCATCATCCACTTGAAAATGCTAAGATATCACGTTCAATCACACAAGAAATATCAAGATAGTAACTTTAACGTGATCAAAACTCGAAACCGCAAGAAATTAATCAAGATCAAGAGACTTAATTGAATAAAAAATAGGAAAATTGATGGATGATCATACCTCACAAAAGTGAAGAAAAACTAAGAAATTCGACCGAAAGATGCTAGATCCAGAGGAGAACGACCCTTTAAAAGGGTTTGTAGTGAGAAATTTGATGAAAAATACCAAGATCTTGAAGATTAGAGAGAGAGAAAATGAAGGATTTTTAGGGTTTGGAAGATGAAAGATGAAAACCCTTGGGTTCAGACGCAATATATAAAGAATCCTTGAGTGCGTTCGAACGCACCAGTCTGCGCGTTCGAACGCGCCAGTCACCGCGTTCGAACTCAAAAATTTGCGTTCGAACGCCCCTTTTTTTTAAAATAAAAACTCTAAGAAAAAATCAAAATATATTTTTGGAGATGCACCTCTAAACATTCAAAATAGATTCAAGACATAGAATATGACAATCGAATGAAATAAGTCATACACAAATCAATCAAATAATCAAAAGCATATTAAAATCAATTCTAATGCATCACTCAAAATTTAATTAATCTTGATTGATCATAACAATATACATATGCAATGTGAGCATAGATAACATGAAACATTCTTCTTAAATAAACTTTCCTATTTAAACAATGATACAACACAGTAGTCAAACCAATTTAGTATTTAAATTTACACTTTTCGACTTATTTTCCATAACCGAACATGAATTTTTCCTGTAATATTTTTTATACATAAACCATATAGGTGCAATGATGGCTTTCACACATGAGTAGATAGCCCTTTTCTTGTAGTACATATCAAACAATGTGCAAGAAGATATTCACAAACATCAAAAATTTTATTTAATTTGTAAGCAATGTACTAAGTTAAACTGGACTCTAAACAAGATGGCTTTCACACAAACTCATTGTAGCTCTTTTCATTGATATTTTATGAACACATTTGTGATGACTAAGCATGAGGTCAAACTGTGCAAATCAACGTCAATAGTGAGCTATTTAAAAACAATTTTATGATGTCATGCTCACTCAATAATATACACACGTTATGAGTGCATTAAATTTAGTTTAATTATCATAGAAGTCGAGAGAGTGAACAAATCAGAAATGATATAATATATTGCAAGATGACAGAATTGACTATCATAACTCATAATCAAGAGAAAAATCATATTTATATGTCAAGAGTATATTATTGAATCTAGGAGTGCATTAAAATTTTTTTTATGACAAAAACTCTTGACAAATTTAAAACTAAAACCAAGGAAAAGTTCAGAGTAAAGAAAACCTAAAAAGAAACGAAAAGAAATAATAAAAAAGAAACACGCAAACCAAACAAAAAAAATCAATCCAAAATACAAATCCCTAAAGAAGTATGAAGATACTCAAATCTCTGTAAATCCAAAGGTTTTGTAAATAAATCACTCAACTGTTTCTCCGTCTCAACATGTTCTAGTGTTATTGTTTTGTCTTCAACTAACTCGCGTATAAAATGATGTCGGATATCAATATGCTTTGTATGCGAGTGTTGAATAGGATTTTTCGAAATATTAATAGCACTCATATTGTCACAATAAAGCACCATAGTATCTTGTTCAATACCGTAATCTTTGACCATCTGTTTCATCCATAGTAACTGAGAACAACATCTTCCCGCTGTAATATACTCGGCCTCCATAGTAGATAAAGATATCGAGTTTTGTTTCTTACTGTGCCAAGCAACTAGATTGTTTCCAATATAAAAACATCCACCTGAGGTACTTTTTCTATCATTACATGAACCTGCCCAATCAGAATCCGTGTATCCAAATATGACAGCTCCCGAGTAATACGTAAACCAGATACCTAAGTCAACTGTGCCACCAATATATTTTATAATACGTTTCACAGCAAATAAATGTGTCTCCTTAGGTTCAGACGAAAACCTAGCACACACACCGACACTAAATGCAATGTCTGGTCTACTAGCAGTTAAGTACAAAAGACTACCAATCATGCTCCTATATAGTGTCTGATCGACACTTTTTCCTGAAATATCCTTACCTAGTTGAGTAGTTGTACTCATATGAGTTCTAGCATGTTTTGCATTTTCTAAACCGAATTTAGTCACAAGATCCTTAGCATACTTGGTTTGAGCGATAAATATCCCTCTTTCCAACTGAGTAATTTGAAGTCCCAAAAAGAACTTCAACTCACCCATCATGCTCATCTCAAAATGACTATGCATAAGATCTACAAACTCCTTAGCTAATGATCGACTAGTTGTCGCGAAGACAATGTCATCCACATATATTTGTGCCACAACTAAATTTTTGTTTGACCGTCTAATGAACAATGTCTTGTCCACTCCCCCTCGAGTGAACCCCGCATCCACTAAAAAAGTGGTCAACTTTTTATACCAAGCTCTTGGAGCTTGTTTTAGCCCATAGAGGGCCTTTTTCAGTTTAAACACACGAGAAGAAAATTTTTGATCTTCGAACCCTTTCGGTTGTTCCACATAAACATCTTCATTCAGAGTACCATTCAAGAAAACACTTTTCACATCCATTTAAAACAATTTAAACTTTAAGTGACAAGTAATAGCAAGCAGTATACGAATAGATTCTGATCTAACAACAGGAGCAAATGTCTCATCAAAATCTATACCCTCAACCTGAGTATATCCCTGTGCTACGAGTCTAGCTTTATTTCAAACTATATTGCCATGTTCATTACTTTTATTCTTGTAAATCCATTTTGTTCCAATGACATTCACATTCTTAGGTCTAGGAACTAAATACCAAATATCATTGCTAGAAAATTGCTCTAATTCCTCATGCATAGCATTAACCCAAGACTCGTCTAACAATGCTTCCTTCACATTTTTAGGTTCAGAAGAAGATGTTTAACAAGTAAATGATACCTCACTTTGGATTTGTTGTCTTGTCTTAATTGGTTCATTCACGTCTCCAATCACTTGTGATAGTGGATGATTTGATTTTACTCTAGCAGATGGTTCCGGTACGTTGCAGTCATCTTTGTTCATTTTAACTTTGTCCTCATCCTGATTCTCAATTTCCAAATCAAGCTTATTTCCTATTTTTTCGTCATATTTATCTGCAGAAACAGAAATAGGAGTAGCATCAGTTAAATCAGTAGTGGATTCATGTATCATAACATTAGCAGATTCCATAACAGTAGAAAGTGTCAAGATTAAATACTTTGTAGGCTCTACTATTATTCGAGTACCCCAAGAAAATACCTTCGCTACTTCTAGTGTCAAATTTAGTCAAATATTCTCGATCACGCAAGATATAACATTTACTACCAAAAACTCAAAAATATTTAACACTAGGTTTCTTACCTTTTCAGATTTCATAAGTAGTCATATTTGTACCTGGTCTTAGATAAACATGATTTATCACATGTACCGCTGTATTGACCGCCTCCGCCCAAAACCTTTGAGTAACCTTTTTAGCATGAAGCATAACCCTAGCCATTTCCTGCACAACTCAGTTCTTTTTTTCAATAATCCCGTTCTGTTGTGGAGTTATAGGAGCTGAAAACTTATGTTGAATATCAAGAGAATCACAAAATATAGAAAAATTTTAATTTTCAAATTCTCTACCATGATCAGAACGAATCCTAACTAGTGTTGTAGATTTTTCATTCTACAATTTTAAGCATAGTGATTTAAAAACTTCAAAGGTTTCAGACTTCTCACGTAGAAAGGCAACCCAGGTATATCTGGAGTAATCATCGACCATTAAGAATATATAACGTTTACCTCCAAGACTTTCTATTTTTGTTGGACCCATCAAGTCCATGTGAACTAATTGAAGCATACGGTCGGTGGTAGCTGCATTTATCTTCTTGTGTGAGATCTGAATTTGTTTTCTAATTTGCCACGAACCGCACACCCTTTTTGACATTTCTTTCATCTTAGGTATTCCTCTTACCACTTCTTGTTTGGACAGAGTAAATAATTACTTGTGATTTACATGTCCAAGACGTTGATGCCAAAGATCTGCAATGTCGAAAGAGGCACTGTTACATTTCAGTTTATGTGACATTCCAACAATATAACAATTATCAGATGTTCTAGATCCATAACATATAACATTACCACCATGATCTAGAATAGTACAATCATTTTTGGAGAATTTTACCTCATAATCTTCATCACAAAATTGAGTGATACTTAGAAGATTTGCTTTCAAGCCCTTAACATAAAGAACATTTTCAAGAATAGGAACCCCCGGAGAACTTACCTTTCCTTTACCTATTACCTTAGATGAATTACCATCTCCGAATGTCACAACTCCCCCTTCATGTTTTTCAAGATTAGAGAATAATGACTTTTCTTTAAAGCTTTCAAGGCTGTATGCACAACATAACATTTCAAATCACTTTTCTTGACCCATATGGCCTTTGTTTTTATCCCATGAATGAAAGCAGTTCTAGGTTTTTGCAAACATTTGCAATGAGGTCGAATATGCCCTAAAATGCCGCAATTATAGCATGTCAGAATAAACCCTTTTCTACTCACCTTTTGTCGAGGAGTGTGACTAAAGTTTACCTTTGGTGCCGTTGACGATTCACCAATTTGTAGATTCACCTTCAGTTTAGAAGCATTCATCCAGGATTGCTTTGTAAATGCGGTTGATGACTTCAGATATTCTTCCTTTTGTATATGTGCAGAAACGAAGACAGTTTTATTATTATTTGAATTACTAGTGTATCCAACATCATACCTATCTTTTCCAGAGATCTGAGCCTTTAGAATCTCGTCAAGTTTGTTCTTCCCTTTTAGAAATGTCACTTCCTTATTCAGTCGCTCTAGTTCAATTTCATCAGCCTTCATTTTATTTTTTGCATTGTCAAGTTGTTCAGAAAGGTCTTTGACACGTTCAAGTTCCAATTTGTACTTCTCCTCAAATTGAATTCTTTCTAGTTCGATTACCTTGAGTCGTTGAAGTAGTCTAAGATTGTTTTTCTTGAGTTTAAACGACTCCAGGTACAGGTCATTATATGCCTTTTGAATTTTAGATTCATCTTCCTCAGCTGGTAACATATCCTGATCATCTGTACTATCAGTATCAATAACAAAATCGCTATTAAGTAGAGAAGAGGCAAAAACAACAAAGTTTTCTTCGTCTTTTCCAGAATCATCATCAGATTCATCTGAGTCATCTCAAGTAACTTTCATAGCTTTACCCTTCTTCTTAAGGCGATTAGGGTATTCTTGTGCTATGTGTCCAAAACTAGAACATTCAAAATATTGAACTTTATTCTCAGAATTCTTTTTTTTCTATTTGACACTGTTATTGCTCACACCTATATTCGAAAGATTAAGTTTTGTAGATGAGTGGAACCTTGATAGTTGAAGAACCGATGTAGCCTCAAGAAGTCTCCTTCAATAATGCTTCTTCAACCTCCTTAGAGATAGGGCATCACAATCCTTATATATGATCTCCAAGATAGAGCCAAATCCAAGTCTTATCCGTACTCACGAAAGTCTAATTTTATCAAACTTCATTGGTGCGTTTGAACGCGGCCCGGGTGCATTCGAACGGCATGACTTGATCTCAGGTGCGTTCGAACGGGCCTGAGTGCGTTCTAACGCGACAATTTGAATTCTTCAGGTTGCGTTCGAACGCGTTTGTGAACGCAGCTCTCGGTCTGTGTGAACACAGTACCCGCGTTCGAACGCATTTGTGAACGCAGCTCTCTGTCTGTGTGAACGCAGTACCCACGTTCGAATGCATTTGTGAACTAACAAGAAGTAACGAAGTAACGAATATTTGACTAAATTTGACACTAGAAGTAACAAAGGCATCATCTTAGGGTATTCGAATAATAGCAGAGCCTACAGAGTATTTAATCTTGACACTTCTACTGTTATGGAATCTGCTAATGTTATGATAGATGAATCCACTACTGATTTAACTAAAGCTACTTCTATTTCTGTTTTTGCAGATACATATGACGAAGAAATAGAAAATAAGCTTGATCTGGAAATTGAGAATCAGGACGAGGACAAAGTTGAAATGAACAAAGATGACTGCAACGTATCGAAACCATCTGCCAGAGTGAAATCAGATCATCCACTGTCACAAGTGATCGGAGACGTAAATGAACCAATTAAGACGACGACAAATCCAAAGTGAGGTATCATTTACTTGCTATACATCTTCTTTTAAACCTAAAAATGTGAAGGAAGCATTGTTAGACGAGTCTTGGGTTAATGCTATGCATGAGGAATTAGAGCAATTTTCTAGGAATGATGTTTGGTATTTAGTTCCTAGACCTAAGAATGTGAACGTCATCGGAACAAAATGGATTTACAAGAATAAAAGTGATGAACACGAGTGTCGATCAGACACTGTATAGGAGCATGATTGGTAGTCTTTTGTACTTAACTGCTAGTAGACCAGACATTGCATTTAGTGTCGGTGTGTGTGCTAGGTTTCAGTCTGAACATAAGGAGACACATTTGTTTGCTGTGAAACGTATTATAAAATATGTTGGTGGCACAGTTGACTTAGATATCTGGTTTACGTATTACTTGGGAGCTATCATATCTAGATACACGGATTTCACGCAATAAGGTAAATGTAGCTACCAAAGTAGGATTTCACACAATAAGGTAAATGTAGCTACCACCGACCGTGTGCTCCAATTAGTTCACATGGACTTGATGGGTCCAACAAAAATGGAAAGTCTTGGAGGTAAACGCTATATATTCTTAATGGTCGATGATTACTCCAGATATACCTGGGTTGCCTTTCTACGTGAGAAGTCTGAAACCTTTGAAATTTTTTAATCACTATGCTTAAAATTGCAGAATGAAAAATCTATTACCTCAGTTATAATTCGTTCTGATCATGGTAGAGAATTTAAAAATGAAAATTTTTCCATATTTTGCGATTCTGATTGGGTAGGTTCATGTGATGATAGAAAAAGTACCTCTGGTGGATGTTTTTATATTGGAAACAACTTGGTTGGTTGGCACAGTAAGAAACAAAACTCGATATCTTTATCTACTGCGGAGGCCGAGTACATTACAACGGGAAGTTGTTGTTCTCAGTTACTATGGATGAAACAGATGGTCAAAGGTTACGGTATTGAACAAGATACTATGGTGCTTTATTGTGACAACATGAGTGCTATTAATATTTCGAAAAATCCTGTTCAACACTCGCGTACAAAGCATATTGATATCCAACATCATTTTATACGCGAGTTAGTTGAAAACAAAACAATAGCACTAGAACATGTTGAGACAGAGAAATAGTTGGGTGATCTATTTACAAAACCTTTGGATTTACAGAAATTTGAGTATCTTCGTACTTCTTTAGGGATTTGTGCTTTGGATTGATTTTTTTTGTTTGGTTTGCGTGTTTTTTTTATTATTTCTTTTCGTTTCTTTTTAGGTTTTCTTTACTCTGAAATTTTCTTTTGTTTTAGTTTCAGATTTCTTGAGAGTTTTTGTCATATAAAAAAAATTTGATGCACTCCTAGATTCAACAATATTCTCTTGACATATAAATATAATTTTTCTCTTGATTATGAGTTATTATAGTCAATTTTGTCATCTTTTAGTATATTGTATCATTTCTGATTTATTCACTCTCTCAACTTCTATGATAATTATACTGAAATTAATGCACTCATAACGTGTGTATATTCTTGTGTGAGCATGACATCATGAAATTTTTTTTTAAATAGCTCACTATTGACGTTGATTTGCACAGTTTGACCTCATGCTTAGTCATCACAAATGTGTTCATAAAATATCAATGAAAAGGGCTACAATGAGTTTGTGTGAAAGCCATCTTGTTTAGAGTCCAGTTTGACTCAGTACATTGCTTGAAATTAAATAAAATTTTTGATGTTTGTGGATATCTTCTTGCACATTGTTTGATATGTACTACAAGAAAAGGGCTACCTACTCATATGTGAAAGTCATCATTGCACCTATATGGTTTATGTATAAAAAATATTATAGGAAAAATTCCTGTTGGTTATGGAGAATAAGTCGAAAAGTGCAAATTTAAATACTAAGTCGGTTTGACTACTATGTTGTATCATTGTTTAAATAGGAAAGTTTATTTAAGAAGAATGTTTCATGTTATCTATGCTCACCTTTTATATGTATATTGTTATGATCAATCAAGATTAATTTAATTTTTTGAGTGATGTATTAGAATTGATTATAATATGTTTTTGATGATTTGATTGATCTGTGTATGACTTATTTCATTCGATTGTCATATTCTATGTCTTGAATCTATTTTGAATTTTTAGAGGTAGATCTCCAAAAAGATTTTTTTGATTTTTTCTTAGATTTTTTACTTAAAAAAAAAGGCGTTCGAACGCAAATTTTTGAGTTCGAATGCGGTGACTGGCGCGTTCAAACGCGCAGACTGGTGCGTTCGAACGCACTCGAGGATTATTTATATATTACGTCCGAACCCAAGGGTTTTCATCTTCTATCTTCCAAACCCTAGATGAAACACCCAAACCTCCAAATACACGTGTAAACCGCGTGGGTAAATCCCCCCACGCGGTGTATCACATGACCTATCAGTACAAGGATTTCACAAGGCACACAACAGTACAATTTCACCATAAATAAACTCAATTATAAGAGTCCGGATACAAGTCCACAGGCCACAACAAGCCTTCCAAATATACATCCAAAATACAATGCTAAAGTCCAAAAAATACAACGTCATCATCACACCCTCGCAGGGGCTTAATACACTAATATACGTACTGGAAAGAAAAGCGGCTACTCCTCGCTACCCGCACCTACGTTCCCTAGCTCTGAAATAATACCGCCACGAGGGGTGATCTTACAGCCCAGCGAGTAGGATCCATACAATCTAAATTAATGACATCGCATGTATATATCCAATGTATGCCCATATTTGCTAACGATAACGATATGCTTATTGAAATGACTTACCACAATTTACTAAGTCAATGCAATTGATAAAGATTACCAATCACTATCCTGGAACATGCTAGTTCCTAAACGTATTATGATAAGTTCATACAGATATAAAGCTTGAGACAATCTCTTTTCATACACATCTCAATCATAGGTTTTACATGTTATGCATAGCAATAAAATAGCAGTTTAGTCATCTCATGTCTACTAAGGCAATAATCATACTTATCATCGCTCACCGAGCTATTCACCACATAGGGTAAATACTCTTAAGAAACAATCATCCATCATCTCATACATCGAGGGGGGATATATACACATCTAGCGGTAATGTCACCTACACGTGTATGGCGACACTACATGTGACCGGTTGTACGTGGCCATCGGACTCAGGACCCCGGTCGTAAGCCCATATCTCACTCTCTCTAAATCATTACCGCCTTCGGCGGAGAATCGGGAGCCCTCGGCTCATCAACGAACGCCCTAACCCTACGTCGTCGGGTACCGCTAGAGATATATCCCCGCCTCACAATCATGTTCTTCTATCATCATAATCTAGTCCTAACTATGCGGTATAACTACCGAATGCCACACGTGCTTCCCGACCTCGGGTGTAGGCCGCTAATAGTATAGTCATATAAGATACACTCTACCCTTAACCCCGGGCCGAGTGAGTAGGGTACCGCCTAGTCGAATTCGACTACTAATGATAGGTGGAAGTGGTGCGGTGTTTATGAGTGCATAAAGCATGTTATAGTCATCATGATCATTACATTCTACGTTCTGGCAATCATACATCTATGCAATGGTATACCATACCGGACACATGTAAAGCATTATCATATTAATGTTGATGTCACATTAACATTCTCATAATACTATGATGAACAGGTTATAAATAACTACGTATGCAAAAGATATAATAGGGAGTACCAACTGCATGCATTAATACCGACATTTTCTACAATATCATGACAGGTATAATGACTGTAATTATGTTATTCTAGATTTGTATAACTCTACTCGCCTGGGGGGTCTCCACGGTATGGTAAAACTCGTCAGCTAGTCTGGAATCCCAAAATCTTCCTCACGCGGTGTCAATCCTATTAATTCACGCAAGTAAAGTCATATGTAAGATTAGCCAACTAATAGAATCAATTATCTTATTAGCGTAATTATGGTTGGCAATTACATGAGTCAAGGGTGCCCTAGGGCGGGTCTTATGTCATCCTACAATTCACATGATACTGGATCAGGCTAATTAAATCAGGTGCAAAAAAGTAAACGGGGTTATAGGGTCCAAATGGTCCCCAAAGGGCTGGGCTAGGGGTATTGGGTTAGGCTCAAACCTAACCTAACAGGCAAGGGGCCAAGGTGGGCCGCACTGGGCTGCATGACCCACAAGGTTGGCCGAAGTGGGCTGGGTCCAACCACAGCCCACGAGAGGCTTGGTTGGTGGGGCTGGCCGCAGCCCACCCAACCCAAGCCTGTGGGCCGGGGGTCCGGACCGCATCCCACCAAGGGGCTCGGTGGGCTGCGTCGGACCGCAGCCCCACCGGGCTCGATGGGGCTGCGTCGACCGCAGCCCACCTGGAGCCCGGTGGGCTGCGTATGACCGCAGCCCACAAAAGAAAAGGGGGAAAGGGATCACGGGGGGTTAAACAACCCCCCCACCCCTCGGTATTCCCCATCCGAGGGAGGAGACGAAGGGAAGGCGGAGAGGCTGATGGGCTGCAGCGGCGCGGCACGAGGCCGGCGGCGCAGCGCGGGGACGGCGACGGCATGGGTTCGGCACAGCACGAGGCCAAGGAGGGGAAGGAAGAAGGGAAGAAAGGAAGGAGGGGAAGGAAAGCTTACCGGAGGGGGGGGGGGTCGGCGAGCTCGGCGGCTTCGGCGGCTGGCGGCAACCACGAGGGAGAGAGAGGAGAACGGAGGGGCTGCGGTGAGGGAAAGAAGAGATGAGGGAGATGGGTGGCGTGCACGGCAAAGGAAGGGAAGAAGAAGAAGAAAGGGAAGGGCAGGGTGGCAGGTTGACAGACTGACGCACGTGATCGGCACATGCGTCAGTCAGGGTTTTTTTTTTTTTTTTTTTTTTTTTAATTGGGGTGTTACACTAGAAACCCTTCATTTTCTCCCTCTCAAATCTTCAAGATCTTAGTATTTTTCATCAAATTTCTCACTACAAACCCTTTTAAAGGGTCGTTCTCCTCCGGATCTAGCATCTTTCGGCCGAATTTCTTAGTTTTTATTCACTTTTGCAAGGTATGATCATCCATCAATTTTCTTGTTTTTTATTCAATTAAGTCTCTTGATCTTGATTGATTTCGTGCGTTTTCGAGTTTTGATCACGTTAAAGTTACTATCTTGATGTTTCTTGTGTGATTGAACGTGATATCTTAGCGTTTTCAAGTGGATGAGGGCCTTCATGGTTTCTTGAATTTTTTTTATTTCTTGCTATGTTTTTGTTTGCTTTGGGCATGTATTGAATCTTGCATCTTGTTTCTTTCTCAGGAATGCCTAGAAAAGCTGCATTTTCCAAGAAACCTAGGCCGCCATCGTCACCTACTTCGGCTCCAAAGTTTTCTACTTCAACGGCTGCCGGGCGATACAAACATAAATTTGGGACCCGTCCTATTATCTGTGAATGACCCGTGGTAATTTCTGATTTTTCTTCTTTGGGGATAGAACAGATATTTATTGAGCGAGGATGGTTATCGGTGTGTCGGATGAGCGGGATTGCTTATGTGGAAGTTGTTCGGAAATTTTTTTGTAATGCCACGGTTTTAGAACGATGTATTCATTCTACTATTCGTGGGGTGTCTGTATAGTTGGACTCAAATGCTATTCGCACTGAACTTCGTCTTCCTGATGGTGAATTCTAGTACCCCACGTCTGCTCCACTTCCTGATGTCGATGAATATGCTGGCACTGTACTGATCAAAGGGGAACATTGGAAGGGAAACATGATGCCGCATGCGAAGCTGACACTAGTGGCTCGCATGCTTCACCTGTTTTGTCTGTACAACGTCACCCCCAAGACTCGACATTCCGGTATTAGTCTGGATCGTGCATTCCTTCTTCATGCAATGTTAACTGGAGTCTCTGTTGATTTGGCTGCGGTGATCTATGACTCGATTCTCACAGCTGCCTAGAAAGAAGCACCTCATGAGGGGTTACCATTTGGCATCTTTATTACAAATTTGTGCACTTAGAGTGGGATGCGTGTGGATGCTTCGGAACCTTCCCTTACTTCGCATAAACCATTGGATCGAATTACACTTAAGCGGAGTCAAGCTCACAACTAGTTGTCTCCTCTCAAGCCGTCATCTTCCGCCGCTGGTCGCTCATCGCACCTCGACAGTTCTGATGATAGCTCTGACGGTGACACATCTCACTCTGAGGGGGAGTTACCACAGTACTCTGACCGTTTTGATCAGCTTAGTACTCAAGTGTAGGATCTCCATTCGACCGTGAATGTTTTATGAGCTGAGCAAGCTCGTTAGGGGACTGTCCTTGACTCTTTGTTGATGATTCTTCAACGTCACTTTCCTCCGCTACTAATACCGGACCATATTTGGAAAGACATTTCTATGAATTTCATAGAAGGTCTTCCACTAATACGTGGTTATTCTGTTATTTTTGTGGTAGTTGATAAATTAAGCAAGTATGCACACTTTTCTACATTGTCACATCCATTTTCAGCCAAGTCAGTGGTTGAAATTTTTATTAGAGATATTGATCGATTGCATGGCATGCCACGCATGATTGTCTCGTATCGTAATCGTGTATTTCTAAGCGACTTTTGGATAGATTTTTCATATTACAAGGGACTCGATTGAACTTCAGTTCAGCCTATCATCCACAGATGGACAACCAAACTGAGATGGTCAATCGAGACATTGAGCACTACTTGCGGTGTCTTTATTGGAGAGATGCTAAGACGATGGTTGGAGTTCTTATTATGAGTGGAGTGGTCTTACAACACCACCCGCCACAGCAGCATCGGCATGACTCTATTCAGGTGGTGTCTGGGCGCACAGCTCTGACATTACGCGCTTATGACCTAGTGGCATCTGCAGATTGAATTAAGGTGGACCTAGCTTTGAAGGATAGAGACGCCATACTAAGGAGGTTGCGTGCCCATCTTAAACTTGCTCAAAACCACATAAAGTAAGTTTATGATCGCAGCCATGGGGAGCAGGAGTTCGACATCGACAATTGGGTGTTCATGAGGGTGCAACCGTATCGACAGGTGGCCTTGCGTCCGATGCGAAACAAGAAGTTAGCACATCGCTACTTCAGTCCGTTTCGGGTGTTAGAGCATATCGATCCAGTTGCGTATTATTTGGAGCTGCCTGAGGGTTCGATAGTGCATCATGTCTTCCATGTTTTATTGATGATAGAGCTGATTGGAGATCATGAGGTCGTTGGATCAGTTCTACCAGTGCCATTGGAGGAGACAGAAATCATAGAGCTAGTTTGTGTACTTGCTAGGCACCGACGACGTCATGGTACCATCCGATAAGGCGACATGGGAGTTGGAGACAGACATCTTGGAGCATTTTTCCGACTTTACACCTTAAGGACAAGGTTGGGGAAGCGTGGTAGACTGATACACCTTGTTAGAGTATTTTCTCATTGTATTAGTTATTTATTTTTATTAAAATAAATTTTCTACAGGTCGTGTTCGAACGCAAAAAAAGGGCGCATTTGAATGCTCTTGCGAATGCCTACATCAAGTTCACAAAAACAGAGAACACAAAATGTGTGTTTGAATGCTGTCGGGCGCGTTCGAATGTCTGTATCAGGTTCGCATCGATAGAGAACGCCTTATGTGCTTTCAAACGTGGTTGGGCGCATTTGAACACGATTGGCGAGAGTCCACTAGAATTAGGGTTAATAATTGTTATTTTGGCTTGTTGGCTTGCCTCTATAAAGGTGTGGATGGTAGCCAAAATCATAATGCAGAATGAATATTAGTTTCTTGCATTCTCTATTCTCTCTCTAGTCTCTCTACCATAATCTCCCTCCTCCCTCTTCACCATTCAGCCACCTCTACCATTGGCAAGGTCTCTCCTAACTTCTAATCTCCCTCATCTATCGAATCCTCCCTCTTCCTTGGGATCTCGACCACTTCTTCCATTTCGTCTTTATCCCTTAAACAACACCAACTATCCACCCTCATCTCCATTATCATCCATAACCCTAACATCCACTCCACCCGTCACCACCACCTTCATCCCCATTATATCATGATTTCATCCCAGTTGTAGTTCAAATATGCGAAGGGCATAAATATAAAAAACGTAGATGAGGAAGATATAGATCGATCCCACTTAGTCTTGTAATTTTTCGACTATGGAAGAATATTTGGTAAATATTTTCCCTCAATTGTGCGGACTGCTTCTTGCAATAAATTCAGATCTTGATGGAATCGATCTGTAGCGCCCTATTAGAGGAATTTGAAGAAGATCTATGCCTGCGATTTGATGACTAGGGATATGAAAGTATTATTGGTGAATTCGATAAATTGAAATAGGACAACATCGCGACAGCATACCAAGAGCGCTTTGAGGAGCTTAAATTGCTAATGTTACTGAAAAACAAGTTCTTCACGGAGGAGTACTTCATCCAAAGTTTTATTAGTAGGCTAAGGGAGGATATAAGATCGAGGATATAAGACCAATGGTATGCATGTTCCACCCTCAAACTTTTCAGCATACTGTATTCATTGCTAAAATGCAGGAAAATATGGTGGAGTCGACTAATACGAACTAGAATGTGGTGGAGTCAACTAATAAGAAGCGAAGAATGTCGACATGGGTTTCAGCACTTGCTAAACTAATTGTATCATCTTTCAGCCATGATGTGAACAACCCAAGCTCAAGTTCTTCAGGATATTCAACTAATAAAGGACTTTCAACTCCACTGTTTACTCAACATTCATCAGCAGACTCGGTTTCCAGCAAACACCTACCGACATCACAATCAAAGGCTAGCTCTCTAGCAGTTTTAGGACTTTCTATTAATCGGTTGACACAAGCAGAGATAAAAGCAAGAAGGGACAAAAGGCTATGCTATAACTGTGATGAAGTCTATAGGAGGGGCCACCGCTGCAACAAATAACAACATTATATGATTAACTTGCAGGATGAAGAACTAGATGCAAGAAAAACCCCCGAAATTGCTGACCTCGAGAGTCTAGAACCAACTGACTTGGAGATGGGCATATCCTTACATGTATTGGAAGGGTTGTCTTCACTAAATACCATAAGAATTCATGGATTCATTAACAAGAGGGAATTGTGTATCCTAGTGGACAGTGGGAGTTCACATAGCTTTATTGATCCACTTGCAATAAGAGAAGGACAATGCATTCAAGAACTGACAACAACACTTTTTGTTACAGTGGCAAATGGACAAAGGCTGGTCAGCTCCTCACTGTGTACTAGCCTACCTTGGACTATGCAAGGACACAAATTCAATGCAGATGTGAGGGTTCTACAGCTTGGGTGTTGCGATGTGGTGTTGGGGGTGGATTGGATAAAGACTTATATTCCCAACATATTTGATTTCAACCGGCTCAAGCTCTCTTTTCACAAAGATGGACAAGAGGTCACATTAATAGTGAAACAAAATTCCCTTGTCAAGTAGTGTCTGGGTCTTCTATTCACAAAATAATTCAGAAGGGGCATTGTGCCTACATTGTGCAACTATTTGCTTTGAATTTTGGACCACAAATAGAGATTCACATATCAAAAAGCCCTTTAGAGAGCTTCTTTCTCAGTACTCAGACGTCTTCACTGAAACGACTCAATTACCTCCACATAGAACTCAAGACCACCATATACACTTAAAAGCGGAGGCTACACCACCAAACCTAAGGCCATATCTGTCAGAACCAGAGAAAAAAAAATTAATTAGGGGTTGAGAGAGGAGGGTGCATGTTCTCTGCACATGTAGCCCCTCCCCTCTCCCTCTCCGGCACGCGACGAGGCGCAGAAAAAGGGGGATTTCATCTAATCCGAATCGGATTAGATTTGATCATCTTCTAATCTATAAATTAAACCCTAATCTTCTCTCTCTCCTCAACCCACCCCCCAGCCTTCTTCTCCTCCTTCGTTCTCTTTCTTTTCTCACCATCAGAGTCGTTGATCTGGAATTAGATCGCCGAAGCATCGCCGGAGGAATTTGGGACCACCACACTCCTCCCCGGTGAGCCCTCTCTCATCCCTCTAGTTTAATTTAAATTTAAAAAGGTAAATTGAAAATACCTAAATTTAGGATTTTGGATACGGGTTCGGGTTTGGATTTCAGATCCACAAACCCCTTTTTCTTTTGAATACGGGTTCGGGTTCGGGTTTGGATTTCAGATCCACAAACCCGACCCGAACCAATTAAATTGGATGAGTTGCGGGCTAAACTGCAGCCCAATCCATTTCCTATCTGGCTGAGCCTTGGCCCAGCCCGATTAGTTCTTTTTGATTTGGGCCGGGCCAGCATTAGCCCAGCCTAACCCAATGGGTAATTAAACTCATTTTAGTTCTTTTTAGTTTTTAAATTTTAAAATTATTGATATTATTCAAATTAAAATTTTGATTATTATTTATTATTAAAGGTGGTGATTTTAGTACGTGAGCTAAAGATTTGAGATTTCGGTTGTTTTGCCTAGACTCAGGTGAGTGGGTTCACTCACATATTTATTTTATTATATTTCGTATCTTTGTTAGACCATATAAATTTTCTGTGTGCAAATTATTTATTTCACCCTTACGTGTAAAAATTTAATTGTTGCAATTTCTGTGTGCAAATCTATTTATTTCATCCGTACGTGCGAAAATTTAATTGTTATATTTTCTGTTTGTATTTAATTATTATACTCAGTGCATCACCATACTTCGTGCAAATATTGAAATTTGTGAAAAAAAATGAGATTAGTATTGGTACGGCTTAGAGAACAGTCCCGGTATAAATCGCTTGCGATTTTCCGTGTTGACTCAAGTCTATTTGGAAGCCCAGGGGAAAATCTTAAATTAGATTACTGCGGTGATTTTCTTAGGTGACTCTAGCGGGGTTAGGGAATAGTCCTAAGATGAATGAGAAAATTTCCTAGGTGACTCTAACTTCTCTCAACGGTTATAGGAAAAGACAGAGTGTGTTGATCACAAGGTGATACCATCTGATGACCCTAACTGGATCAGCTATGAAGAAAAGTCACGAGCGTTATTTCGAGGTGACTTGTAGTTGATGTGGATCCACAGGGTTTAGACCCATTGAGACATATGATAGTATAAATATTAAAAAGATGTTAATATGTTGAAAACGTGCAAGGTTACAAGTTGTGACTCTCTCTATCGTTATCTTTGTTATTATTTAGAGAGCATGCCTATTGCATATTGTTATGGATATTGTTGCTCTTAGTTTAATTTATTCAGCATTAATATGATTTAAAATTTATTTAGTTTTCGAGTGGATTCTACTCACTGAGCTATAGTTGTTGCCTCATGGATTCTATTTTTTTTGTATTTGTTTATCTATTTCAGGTAATAGTCAGCGGGGCGACTGAGCGAGATGTACCCGGATTCCACCTCCACTTAGGATTCACTTATTTACTTTTCTGCTCTGTTAGATATTATGCTATAGAATAGAAGTTTTATTTATTTAGTTTAGAGACAATAAAACAGTAATATTGTTTTATGTTTATTGTAATTAGTTTTAAATTTAATAAAGTAGATTTTCATTTTATTTATTTATTTATTTTGCCATCGTACACGTAGAAAGTATTGATAAGGCTTCATGTATCTCAAATATATTGAGATGCATGGCCGGTCATGATTCCTAGTTCGGGTCGTGACAATGTTGGAATCAAAGCTAAAATTTTGTCACTTTAAAACACGCTTAGAGTTGTGTGGAGGTCCGGTGGCATAAGCTCAGGTTTGTTATAAAATTTTTATTATATTCAGTAAAATTATTCTTATCTTATTTATAAATCTTTAAGGGGCAATATGTATACACGTCGTCGTAAACGAAGAGCTGCGGCCTAGAGTTTATCTCCTGACAGGAGTAGGGAGCAAGAGCCGGCTCCTGCTCAAGCGCCAGCTCTTGCACCAACTGCTATTCCTGGTTTGGAATCGGAAACTGCTCCTACCCAAGCTCCTACTCCTATCCAGACTCCTACCCTTGCCCAGATCCCCATTCCTGCCCTAGTTCATGCTACTCATATAGTGGTATCAGTGCTTTAGACCTTTCTTCAGGCCGTTGGAGGACAGTCATTGCAGACTCCAGCTCAGAGTCAAGGCCCTTTAGACTAGATAGGGATACAGTGTTCGAAATTTTTTTGAAGGCATCTCCACCTACATTTAGAGGGACCAATTGTAACGCCCCCGCCCGGCACGGGCACGTGCACGCCCACGCGCCAACACAGCATGCGCGGCGCACGCGATAGGACGGGCGGGGCCCGTCACGTACAAATACTCTCCTGTTCACATACAATCATGACATCATCAAATACCACATGCTAACATATCCATGATCACATAACCCATCACTAATTAAATCATATTATTAACCAAATAAACATGTTAACATATGAATATCTCAGTACATAATAATATACATTAAACCACTACATAATCTGGCAGGACCCACACAGACCACAACAAACCATCAAAATACAACTAAAATGACTAATATAAGAGTACACTATGATTCGACCTGTATTATACAATTCATCGTGTTATAATAAAATCCACATATCTAGTTCCATTACTTTCTAATCAAATCGACCACTATGCAATCTCACTTTTTCATATTTATAACTTATAGTTTACTTATTAGTTTATTCATTAAATCCTAACATTAGACAACCACAAGTAACTCACTTACAAAATTTAAAATTTCTAGATCTAGGTCGGTCAGGTAATCACATAAACATCACTAATACCACTTGTATGCAAGAAAGCTTACATTCATTCTACAATATAAAATGTGTCGTCATCTATTAACTGAATCATATTTTACTCGAAAGTACCTCAAGCTGTCCTAATTTATCACTTTTTTTTGTGCTAACTACAACAATACACATCGTAATGGCATAATCACCTATGATAATATGATACAACCTGTTTAAGTAAATTATCTTTAATCTACTGAATATATATACTCCGATCCCAAACATACTCAATGGATTATTCCTCAATACTATCACTAATACTAAGTAGAACGATAAGTACAAGTTATTTTAAGAATATCTGAAAGACTTAACTCATACTTCTCTTTCTAATAAATAATGTCACTAATCTAAATATACTCAGCATCATCCGATATCCTCATAAAATTTAGGCAATAGCACAAAGTCTCTTATTTAAAATGCACTGCTCATATGCTTAAACCAATTTTCAAATTACTAGATAAATCAATATAAGAGCTCACACCTATCCATATAAGACTACCATATCAACATGTATTCATAATACATTCTTCAGAATAACATCTAGTGCATCAAACCAACCTATCAATATAAATCCTAATGCAACCTCAAACGAATTTATATCCTCTTCTTATTCTCCACATTATCTAAAGGTTAAAATTTAAACTATTTCAAGAAACATATATGATAAACTTTATAATGATCTTTCTATCAATCACTTCTATATCCAAACTATTCATTCCTCGATTCACATAATTCCAGCTTGATCATTATCTATTTAATTACTATCACTACTAGTATATCCACCAAAATATCACTTAATGATAACAATATTCAGATCCAAAGACTATCTACGAAGTTCTATTAAGTAATCTAATAATCTCTTCAATATCTCGACAGATATAATATTCAGTTCATAATATTAATCCATTGCCACACAAATATTTACTAATCTATCATACTTAATCTTTAAGAATACATAAACACATCTTAAACAAATCCACAAAATCATTATACATGAACTAAAGCTACTAAGATTAATCTCCCGAATTGATAATGTTATTATGATCCGCTAATAAACTAACTAACAGTAACTGATTCCTACAGATTAAAAGACATCCAAAAATATAGATTATAACCTTCTCGCAATCTCAACTTTGCAATTCATTAAAAGATTAAATTTTCACAAACTATAATAGAACTAATCATGAACTCATTATATCCCAATTATGAAATCATTATCTCCCAATCAAGTATCTTTATCTTAAGACTTAAATGTAAACCTGTAAGTCTTTACAATCATTAAGATCAACCTCATCATTCTAAAATGCTCGCTCAATAACATCCAGTAATAATCAAATATGTAAGCCAACGGTTAAACAAATATTAATATAATCACTTTCCTATATATCATTATTCGTTCATCATCTAGCAGTATAATAAACATCCATCGATACACTATATATGCAATATCATAGTCCTCTATATTCCTTTCATTGCCGTCTTATGAAGCAATTAGTTCAACTTCCAAATCATCTATCTGTCATAATAAATAATCATATCTATATGCTCTATGAATAACTCTATCAAGTTATCTCTCCAATTAGTATCATCGAAAACAACTAACATGTCAAAATACATAATATCTCAATTTAACACCTATATCAATATATCTTATTCCTAATTAAATCACTTAAACCTCATATTTCTTTAATAGTCCCAACTTTATATTCTATCACATCCTCTATAAAGTCCACCACCTATACTGAACAATTTACTCTTATAGTATCATTAAAAATCATTCTATAACAACATTAATATCACCTAATAATTATAAAAAAATAAGTTTGTACATTTGCAGCCAGACTTCATCACCTAAAATACATGATCGTTATGCTATAATATTATTATCCTTTAAATCAAAGCCCAAAACTAAACTAATAGACGACATATCTTTTCGCTATCATACAACATATGTATAAGGCTATCAACTTAAGAACTATCATCACCCTATATTATTCAGTTCATTATCATTCTTTTCATCTACTCAAATTCACACAATTAGGAACTTCTAAATTAGACCTACTATCATGTCGTCCAACACTATATACCTTACGTCTCAACTACTAACATTACTCACAATCCAATAACTGTATCCATGTCATATTTCGTATACCTATTACCCTATTTAGAAATCAACTCAAAGATTTAAACAAGATGTTAATCCTCTAGTGGTACTATTGGACAAACATATCCCTACTAAATCATCCATCTTGCAGGTACAATCAAAATTTTATACCTACTAACATAAGTATCTTGCAAACATAATTTATCATACCAGTCGTCCCAAAAATTCTTTTCCCTATACAATCTACAATCATCTATATCACAACACATAATTTCTTTTCCACTATACAAATTCATCATATTTCTTACTCATCCATCAACAATCCATAATTATAACTTTCATAAAAATTAGAATAGTCTCTCTGCACATATATCTTTTATATCAATCTCCTAATCTCAAATGTATCCATAATAGATAAAAAAATCCAAAATATGCTATATCTGCTCAAAATAACTTCAAATCTACTGCTAATAATCCTTTTGCACAAAATACCTATCTCCACATGTTTATAAATTTCTACACTTCATCATCACGTAAGAACAAGTCTATATATCCAATATTAGGCTCCACAGACTATAACATCTCAATATCAATAATATCAATGCATGATTTAGTAATATCTTTTCTTATCCATTAGTCGTTCAAATAAATTATCAATATACAAATATCACAAATTATTTCTATCAATATCGTCAGAGTATCAAAACTTAATAATCTCAATATCACAATCTAGATTTCTATCTCAACAAATTAATTATCAAACTCATCGAGATCGACTACTAGCGTAACCCTAAACCAAATCGACAACTACTATACTTGATGGTTTGCCAGATCATCCTTAAACCTAGGCTCTGATACCACCTGAATTATAATGTCCCTGCCCGGCACGGGTACGTGCACACCCACACGGCACGCGCGGCGCACGTGACAGGACGGGTGGGGCCCGTCACGCAAAAAATACTCTCCGTACACATACAATCATGACATCATCAAATACCACATGCTAACATATCCATGATCACATAACCCATCACCAATTAAATTATATTATTAACCAAATAAATCTGTTAACATATGAATATCCGAGTCCATAATAATATACATTAAACCACTACATAATCTAGCAGGACTCATACAGACTACAACAAACCATCAAGATACAACTAAAATGACTAATATAACTAATATAAGAGTACACTATGATTCGACATGTATTATACAATTCATCATCTAATACAATATAGTACAAATATTAAATACTAGTACAACTAAATTCTTATATAAACTATCATCTATACAGTCTCGCATCTATAGCTCACCTCATCATCGCTCTAAAACATCTTCTTGAGATATCTCAAGTCGCTATCACATATCACATATCTGAGGGGGTTAGAAAAGAAATAAAGAGAGTCATGAGCAAAAGGCTCAGTGAATAGACCTTACCCCGAATTAGTGATGTCAAACAGAGAGTAAATCATGTACTAGATAATATGAATCAGAAAGAGCATCATGTCATAAATGAGTATATGAATGTTCCTCAATACTACATAAATGAAAATTAGATAACATGTCATGTCATAACTGATAGAATATATAATCCTCGATAATTAATAAATAAATCTCCATGTCATACCATCATCATAACTCTCTCTCAAATATGACACATGATGCATGCCGACCATGATCATGTTATGATATCAAATGCAACAATATATAATACATATTGATCACTAGATAATCAGGTAACCAAATGATAATGAAATCATATGCATTTCTCAACATCACAATCATCAATCATCATCGACATCTCGGTATAATATCATCATACTAGACCACTGTGCACAGTCAATACCCGGTACCCGATCTCAACACTATGTCCAAAGGCTCAGAGCATACTCCGCCACCCGCAAGAGTATCTCTAATATAACCATATCCCGCCACCCGCTAGGGTATCAACATCCATCCAGACCGGGCACCCACATAGTTGATAGAAACCTCGTGAGGATAACTCGTCACATATGCCCTGGCGAATGGCATGTGTCCGAATGTCTACTGCGCACACAGACTAACGACCTCAGACGTAAGGCCAACAGGATCGCGACTATGTCGAGCAATCAATCATCTCCAAGCACGCCCTAACCCTCGCGCCAACTCGGGTATCCTCCAGCTTTCTATCAACTATCTTATCAATCACATTTCATACTTTCCTTCTAAATGACAGAGCAAATGCATATATCTAGTATGATAACAAGTCAATGCATAACAAGAATTTAGGTGGAATAGGAATCAAGAGAAAATGATGCAATGTAGTCTTCAACTGTATCGTCAACACATGCATACTCATGATAATCTATTATATGCATACTCATGCTATAGATCAACTTGGTAAACAATCATAATAATAGAATCATCTCTAATCATCTCTATCTATATCACCAATGTACTCATATCCCAAATCAGCATAATCGAATGTATGATAAAATATGCTCGACTGTAATCATCTCTAGATAAAATCATATAATCATGCTGGAGGCCAAAATATGCATGTACATAAATATATAATATAACCTAATTTGAAAAAGACGTCTAAGGGATAAGACTACTCACATCTTATCAGAAGACTCAATACACGTATCCCTCGGGTCCATCAATGAACTACCACGCGACGCTGGTGAGATCCTCGGGATCTCAAATAAGGGGGTTCAGAGTCTGAAAATATTTAAGTAACATAAAGTATTTGTTTATCTGATTATAATTCGTTCAAGTAAAATATGATATTTTATTAGGTTTAATATTGATTAGATTTATAGGATAAATTTAATTGTGGCAATATTAATATGCTATTTATATTTATTTAATAAAATCCTAATTTGGTAATCATAGAAAATAAGTATATAGTAATTTATCTCCTTTTTATAAATAAGCAAGATGACTATATATATGATTTAATAAAAATATAATTATAGAATAATATTATTACTAGTTATTTTGTAATACTTACTCTTATTTAACTAATCCTAGATTATACATAAAATAATCATTATCCTATTATACAAAAATAATCTGCAATTCTAGTATTCCATTTTATACAAACTATTAGACAATACTAATATACTAAAAATAGACATATATAATATAAGTTAAATATAAATATAAGACTACATATATTCACTAATAAATGATAACTAAAATTCTAAATAAATTTATAGGCAATATTTATAATTGTAATTAATAAATTATTATACTAAAATGCTTTGTAAAATTATATTAGTTATAAATTATCAAAATAATTAATTACCTAAATAGACTATGCTACTTATCATTAGGAAGTAATTATATAAATAATAATAATAAGAGTCCTCTTCCAACACTGTCTACTACACAACAAGAGGAGAAGGGAGAAGAAGAAGAGAGAAAGGAGAAGAGAAAGAAAGGAAGAAGAAAGAAGAAGAAGAAGAAGAAGAAGAGAAGGAGAAGGAAGGGAGGCTCACCTAGGCTGTGGCGGTGGCGGCGGCAACGGCGACAGTGACAGCGGCGGCTAGCGTTGATAAGAGAAGGGAGAGAGGTCAAGAAAGAGAGGTGATAAAGAGAGAGAGGGAGAGAGAGAGAGAAGGTGGTGCAGCGGTGACGACGGCGACAATGAGAAGCCGTCGGCGAGGAGAGAAAGAGAGCGGTGCTAGAGAGAGAGAAAGAGAGAAGGGTAGAGAGAGAATGAGGGAGTTAGAGAGAGAGAGAAGGTGGTGAGAAAGGGAGAGGTGATAGAGAGAGAGAAAGAGAGGAGGGTAAGAGAGAGAATGAGGGAGTTAGAGAAAGAGAAGGTGGTGCGGCGGCGACGACGGCGACGGTGGCGATAGGCCTGTGTCGGCAAGGGAAGGAGAGAAAGAGAGAGCTCGAGGGAGAGATATCGAAAGAGAGAGAGATTTAGAGGGAGAAAGAGAGAGGCGGTAAGGGTGGTGCTGCAGCGACGACGGCAGCGACGGCGGTGGTAGACCGGCGTCGACAAAAAAATATGTGAGAAAAGAGAGAGAGAGAGAGGGAGAGAGAGAGAATATGTGAGAGAGAAAGAGAGATATATATATATATATATAAAGAGAGAGAGGGAAGGCGGTGGAGGAGGGGGAAGGGCGGCGGCTGCGGTGGCGGCGAGGCCCGCTGCAGCTAGCTCGTCTGGCCCGGTTGGCCGGGCCGACAGTTGTGGGCGCACGTGGTGCCCCCAACACGCGCCCACGTTGCATGGCACGAGCTCGTGCCATGCAACGCCAATATATTTTTTTTTGGTTATTACACCACTGATCCGATTGAAGCAGAGGCATGGCTACTGCGAATCGAGAAGATATTGCGAGTATTGGATTGTTCAGAGGATCAAAGGGTTGCCTTGACGACCTATATGTTTGAGGATCGGGCAGAGCATTGGTGGCAGATGATTGAGCGCCAGTACATTGGACGAGAGAAGGAGCTAACTTGGGGAAACTTTAAGAGGATTTTCTTCGAGAAGTACTACCCTCGGGCCTTAAAGAAAAAGTAACATGATGAGTTCTTTGAGCTGAGACAGGGAGGCATGTCTGTGGTGGACTTTGAGGCGAGGTTCACCGAGCTGTTGTGATTTGTTCCACATATAGCAGCGAGCGAGGAAGAGAAAGTTAGCTTCTTCGAGGGTAAGTTGCGGCCAGCCATTAGAGATAGGATATCAGTATTCTAGTGTCAAACACTTTCAGAAATGGTGTCAAAGGCACTCCTTGCCGAGAGAAACATTGGGGAGCTTCACCATCCGTGGTGCAAGGTACATTATCTATTTCTTCCATACCAGCTAAAGTCCTTATAGACTCTAGAGCCTCACACTCTTTTGGTTCACCTTATAGACTACTACATATGTGGAAGTGGTTAGGGAATTTTTCAGTAATGCCACGGTTTTAGAACGCTGTATACGTTCTACAGTCCGTGGGGTTTCGATTTACTTGGACTCCAATGTTATTCATGCAGAACTCCAACTTCCTGATGGTGAGTTCCAGTATCCGTCGTCTGCTCCACTCCCTTATGTCAATGAATTTGCTGGTACTGTGTTAATTAAAGGGGAACGTTGGAAGGGCAATATGATGTCTCATGCGAAACTGACATCAGTGGCTCACATGCTTCACCTGATTTGTTTGTACAACGTCACCCCCAAGACTCGTCATTCCAGTATTAGTCTTGATCATGCATTCTTCCTTCATGCGATATTGTCGAGTGTTTCTGTTGATTTGGCTACGGTGATCTACGATTCCATTCTAACAGCTACATAGAAAGAAGCGCCCCGGGAAGGGTTACCGTTTGGCATATTTATTACAAATTTGTGCACTCAGAGAGGGGTGCACGTGGATGCCATGGAACCTTCTCTTACTTCGCAAAAATTGTTGGATCGGATTACTCTTAAGCAGAGTCAAGCTCATGATCAGTCGTCTCCTCTCAAGCTGTCCTCTTCCGCCGCTGGACGTTCCTTATACCTTGATATTTCTAATGACAGTTCGGACGATGACTCATCTGACACTGAGGGGGAGTTACCACAGTTCTCTAACCGTTTCGATCTGCTTAGCACTCAGGTGTAGGACCTCCATTTGGTCGTGAATGATTTACGAGCTGAGCAAGCACATCAAGGGACCGTTCTCGACTCTGTCTTGTCGATTCTTCATCGTCAGTTCCCTCCGAGTTCCTAGGCTTTGGCATTTGTGCCAAAAAAGGGGAGAGTGAGTGTGAGTTTAGACGTGTGAGTTTAGGAGTTTACTAATGTAGGGGGAGTAATGGCATAGGGGGAGTTTACTAGTGAATACCTGTGAACTTTGTTTGCTTGAGTACTTTTGAATTGCTTATTTGATAATTTGTGTTTGGATTGTTATTCATTTCAAGTTATTTTCACTTGATCTTGGTTTGGTATATTTTTATTTGTAGGGATTGATGTGCTAAAAGTACCAGACTTGTTGAATGCTCATATTTGAATTCTTTGTAATATCTTGTAAACTAGATGTTTTGTCACAAATTGCCAAAGGGAGAGATTGTTAGGTTTTTAATTATTGGCAATTGTGTACAATATATTCTAAGTGTATTTTTACATGTATATGAGTTTTATACAAGTCTAGAATATCTCTGGTTTGAAAAGTTACAAAATTATTCGAGAAAAGCTGTTGAGTTCACACCGCGTTCACAAACGCGTTCGAATACGGTGCGTTCACAAATGCGTTCGAACGCAGTGCGTTCACAAACGCGTTCGAACACGGGTACTTGCGTTCACACAAATCGAGAGTTGCGTTCGCAAACACGTTCGAACGTGGGTACTACGTTCACACAGACCGAGAGCTGCGTTCACAAATGCATTCGAACGCAACCTAAAGAATTCAAGTTGTCGCGTTCGAATGCACTCGAGCCCTTTCGAACGCACCTGAGATCAAGTCATGTCGTTCAAACGCACCCGGGCCGCATTCGAACGCACCAACGAAGTTTGATAAAATTGGACTTTCGTGAGTACGGATAAGACTTGGATTTGGCTCTATATTGGAGATCATATATAAGGATTGTGATGCCCCATCTCTAGGGTAGTTGAAGAACAATTATTGAAGGAGACTTCTTGAGGCTACATCGGTTCTTCAACTAACAAGGTTCCACTCATCTACAAAAGTTAATCTTTCATCTTAAGGGCGATCTAGATGAAAGATCAATCTCGAGGGTTACTGAGGTTGGACTTCAATCACGAGAAGTAGTGAATCGTGGGTTCTATCGAGCAAGACTGAGAGGAACAAAGTCGTTTAGATCGACGGGTTGTTTTGTGAGTCAGTCTTGTAACTGCTACTATTCTAGTGATTGGTTTTGATCCAAGTTTGGATCAGTGGTTTTTTCCCGTTTGGGTTTTTCCACGTTAAAATATTAGCGTTCATCTCTGCTTTCGTTCTTAATATTTCTACGGACTTTTACTTAAGCGAACGAGTGATATCATTGCCTAGTATTTAGATACATACTTGTGTCTAGGAGTTTTTTCAAAATCACTTACGTTTTTCCATGGTGACTCAAGTCGATTTGGAAGCCCAGGGGAAAATTCTAAATTACATCACTGTGGTGACTTTCATAGGTTACTCTAGTGGGGTTAGGGAGCAGTCCTAGAATGAATGAGAAAATTTCCTAGGTGACTTTAACTTCTCTCAACGGTTAAAGGAAAAGATAGAGTGTGTTGATCACAGGGTGATACCATCTGATGACCCTAACCGAATCAGCTATGAAGAAAAGTCCCGAGCGTCATCTTGATGTGACTTCTAGTTTATGTGGATCCATAGGGTTTAAACCCATTGAGACATATGATAGTATAAATATTGAAAAGATATTAATATGTTGAAAACATGCAAGGTTACAAGTTGTGACTCTCTCTATTGTTATCTTTGTTATTATTTAGAGAGCATGCATATTGCATACTGTTATGGATATTGTTGCTCTTAGTTTAATTTATTCAGCATTAATATGATTTAAAATTTATTTGGTTTTTGAGTGGATTCCACTCACTGAGCTATAGTTGTTGGTTCATGGATTTTATTTTTTTGTATTTATTTATCTATTTCAGGTAATAGTCAGCGGGGCGATTGAGCGAGATATACCCAAACTCCACCTCCACTTAGGATTCACCTATTTACTTTTCCGCTCTGTTAGATATTATGCTATAGAATAGAAGTTTTATTTATTTAGTTTAGAGACAATAAAACAGTATTGATAAGGCATCGTGTATAAAGCAGATTTTCATTTTATTTATTTATTTATTTTGCCATCATACACGTAGAAAGTATTGATAAGGCTTCGTGTATCTCAAGTATATTGAGATGCTTAGCCGGTCATGATTCTTATTTCAGGTCGTGACAATATCAAATACCTTTGTAGACCTTAGATTGAATGATGTAGCGAAAATAGCATTTCGCACTCATTTCAGCCATTATGAAATTTCGTGTGATGCCCTTCAGGTTGTGCGATGCTCTGGCTACATTCCAATCCCTTATGAACACACATTTTCAACCCTTGATTAGAAGATTTGTGCTTATTTTCTTTGATGACATATTAGTATACAGCTCAACAACACATAGAGCAAGTTCTGAAAATTCTGAAAGACAACTCACCCTTTGCAAAGCATTCCAAATGCAGCTTTGTAGTAGGAGAGATTGAGTATCTCGGTCATATTATTATCGAGAAGGGAATGGCTACGGATCTTTTCCGCTCTGTTCCTACAACTCTTAAACAGTTGAGGAGGGCTTTTGGGACTCACCGGGTACTATAGAAAATTTGTTAAAGGGTATGGACTAATTGCCAAGCCACTTATTGATTTGCTAAGAAAAGATTGCTTCAAATGGTCTACCAAGGCTGAAGATGCATTCCAAACTCTTAAGTCGGCTATGTCCTCCACACATGTTTTGGCCTTACCCGACTTCTCTAAACCGTTTGAGCTGGAATAGATGCGAGTGACGTAGGAGTGGGAGCTATCCTTCAGCAGGAAGGCCATCCAATAGCCTACTTTAGCCAAACACTAGGGCCAAAATTTATTTCTCACTCACTTTATGAGAAGGAACTTCTAGTAATAGTCATGGCCATCTTAAGGTGGAAATCTTATCTTGAAGGGACTCATTTTGTGATACACACTAACCACCAAAGCGTTAAATATTTTTGGAGTAGAAATTACACACTTTATTACAGCAGAAATGACTTTCCAAGTTGCTGGGTTTTGATTATGAGTTGTGTTACAAGCAAGGCCGGCTTAATCAAGCAACTGATGCTTTCTCCCGTCTACCAGAGGCAAACATTGTATCATCCTCTATGATGAGTGTCACACCTACTTGGTTAGAGGAGATACTCAATTCCTATCACCAAGAAAGCTTTGATATGGAGGTACTACCGAAGTTAGCAATCTCGCGTAACCATGAAGGCTACTCCCTTTCACAAGGGATCATTAGATTTCAAAGCAAAATCTATGTGGGAACAAGTTCATATATGAGGCAGATTTTGATTGAGGCACTCCATGTGTCATTGGTGGGAGCTCATTCCTAAATCCAAGCTACCTACAAGAGAGTTAGACGATTTTTTATTGGCTGGAAATGGAACAATCCATAACTGAGTACATACATAGTTGTGATATTTGGCAAAGGCATAAACACTCCCATACACACTCAGATGGGCTTTTGCAACCTCTACCGATATTTATTTTATTGGGCATTATGCTTGTATCTTTGAGTTGTTATCACTTGGTACCATTTTTTATTATGCTACTTGTTATCGACAAGTTTGGGTTTATTTCAATACTTTCCCTATATCAGACTTTATAGCTCTTTGATGTTATAAATAATATATTGCCTACTAACTTTCCTTAAAATATTGCTTGTACTTATATGCAGTTGGAAACAAGGACATAAGGAGAGACAGGACAGCATATATTCTAAACAAGCATTATGTAGATACATGATGTAGAGTATTTTTTGCCCCAAAATTTTAAGATCTCATGATCAATTAGAGTATTATAGTACTCCATTTTCGTATCCGAATAGGTCATTATAATTCAATCCTCTGGATTTATAATTCAAGGGTTTCCTCGTTTGGTTGAAGATTAAAGGAATTCAAAGACAATGTCATACCCATTTGTATATATGATTTAAGAGGAGAGTTATCCTTAATTATACTTTTTGTGTTTGGTAGCAACACTAGAATAGAGAATGTCGTGGATAAAGAGGTATTTGATTATTAAAATATAAAATATAGAGGAGGATTAAGGCCAAATAGCAAAAATTCCTTTGATGCAGGCTTTTAAACGAATGTAGTTGTTCTTTTTTGCTTTAGGAATATTTTGATAAATATCTATGTTAATCTTGAATATGGTTAAATCTCACTCTTATTGTAACTCCAAGTTTGAGTAGGAAAACATGGATATGGGTTCTAGTATCAATTGTATTAGTAATACTTTAAGAATGTTAACATGGGATTAGTTATACTAGATTTAGGTGGCGTTGGCTACAAAATATGAATAAATGACCCAATTTCATAGACAGGATCCCTTATTCTTTAACCAAACGGATATTTTACAATTAGGCAACACTCGTGAAGTTTCAAATCAAAACTAATTGGATATTTTTTTAATACAAATCACCTATTAAAAAGTCCCAAACTATTTGAATTCTTTGCTTTGTTTCTACTCACAAGGATGTTTTTGTAACTCCATTAATTGATAACTATATAGTTATTTCGTGAGCTTTTTCACCAAATGTTCTAATTTCTCTACCCAAAGTTCTCACAAGGTTGTCGTAGACCTCCTTCCAATCACTAATGAGTTGAGTAGACCCATCGATGGTGCTACTTTTGCACTGGTTTGACTATCGCATTCTCCCGCAGTTGTCTGCTTTAGAACCTAGTGAATAATCAAAAGTGGGGTGATATGAATCAGATCAAATCGGATCACATCAAAAGGAGATTAGACTTAATGGATTGAGTCTAATTATTATTTAGTTTAGTTAGAGTCTTATAAGGTTAGGATTTTATTTAATTAGCTAAATCTAACTCTGCTCAGTTTCGGGAAAATATTCATAGAATATTCTACACATATCCAAATAATATCAAACAAATTGAATAAGGTCTCCAACCTCCAGATCTACAACTTTTATATTCATGACTTCTCCAGATTCGAAATTCATCTATGACAAAACGAAAGGTTAATCTGAGAGGTAATCGGAGAAGATAAGGAATACTGGTTTAGTTGGTTTGTTAGGGTTTCATATTGTTTTAGGACTTGTTGGCTAGCCTCTATAAATATGTGGATAGCAGCCAACTTCATTATGGAATTGGATTATTAATTTATTGTCTCTTATCTTCTCTCTAGACTTCTCCCTCCCCCCTCTTCACCATCCTTCCACCTCTACCATTGGCAAGGTTTTTTCTAACTTCTAATCTCCCTTGACTGTCGATCTACCCCTCTTCTTTGGGATCTCGATCCTTTAACTACTTCCATAATCCACCTTCATCTCCATACCCATCCACTCCACCCGTTACCACCACCATCACCCACGTTATTCCATGTTTTTGTCATTTCTATAGTTCGAATATGCAAAGGGTGTAAATACAAAAGTTGTAGATCAGAAAGTTACAGAACTATTTATTTTATAATTTTTTGACTATCGGAGAATATTTGATGAATATTTTCCCACAGTCGTGCAAACTGATTCCTATAATACATTTAGATCTTGAAGGAATCGTTGCGTAGCCTATCTTTGGTTCCAGAGGCTAACAAGTGGTATCAAAGCTTATCATTGATATTAGAGCTTAATAATCACTGATGAGTTGAGTAGACCCATCGATGGTGCTCCTTTTGCACTGGTTTGACTATCGCATTCTCCCGTAGTTGTCTACTTTAGAACCTAGTGAGCAATCAAAAGTGGGGTTTGATAATCTCATACCATACTAGATTTCAAAGGGGTCAAGAATCATGTTGAATCAGGTCGCATGGATGAGAGTGGACTGAAGAATTTCGGGGAGCGAAAAGAAAACTTCTATACAGTGAGGTGCTTCAAGAGGGTTCATTTCAAGAAAACCCTAGGGTGCCGAGGGAGACAACAAGAAAGCATTTTGGGGGTTGTTTTTGGTGTGGCGAGCAAGGGCATTGGCTTTCTCATGCCGTAACAACGTTCTTTGCTATAAATGCAATAGATTTGGGCACCATGGCGCAAGTTGTAAAGGAGGCAAGATGGAATAGAAAGGGGTCTCACTTGTAGGAGCATCTTAGGTTCTTTTGCGTGCATTGGAGGAGATGAAGAATAACAAATTCAAGTTGAGAAGATCTATGGTAGCCAGAGTGAGAAGAGAAAAGTTCTTAGCGCAAAATTTGGAGTTGGCTATGTGTTCCATGTGGAAAGGGGAATGTGATTGGAGGGCAAGAGTTGTATCTAAGCATGAATTCCTGGTCGATTTCCCTTCACAGCAAAAGATGGAAGATGTCATGAGAAGACGAGAGGTGGATTTGGGAGTTGTTGTCATCATGTTCTCACAATGACAAAAATTATTGGCATATTGTGAGTCGCAAGAAACCGATCTGGATTCGGTTTGTAGGTCTTCCTCACCATTATTGGAATTACATACATTTCACAAAATTTGTTAAAAACTTTGGTACTTTGATAATGGTGGATGAGAGGACAATGAAAAAAATAGATCTCAAAGCTGCAAGACTGAAGGTCATGGTTAAAAATATTGTAGAGATACTAGTGAAATTAGCTATTACAATTGACAATATGGTGTTTGAGGTGCGCTACAAAATTGAAGGTTCTGAACAGAAAATAGAAGGGGTGAAGCCCGGTATTTGGGTCAGAAAATAAAATTAGAATTAGGATCAAAGAAGTTTTTATTAGGTTTATTTGTACCTATGTAGTTAGCAAATTATATTTCAAAGCATAAGTCAAAGTATTCGAAATGATTTTAGAATCGTTATTGAAGTGCTTAAATTGTATCATTGTGGTTGAAAAGTATGAAAGTTTACCTAAAGGCACAGGAAAAGACACTGCATTCAATTGTTTAGTCTGTCGTTTGAACAAGACGTTTGAACGCCCACTACAACCGTTCACACTACATTCACACATACAGAGATCTTGTTTTAGTCATTCAAATGCATTATGTAGACGTTCACATATACATAAGTTTATATTTGGTCGTTTGTAGCATGTTCATACTTTAAGTCATCGTGTTCGAACACAATATGGCCGTATTCGAACGCACCCACGTAATTTGCAATTTTTTGGAGTTATGTGAGATCCGATTTGACTTAGATTTGGCTTTATCTCTAAGAGGTATTTATTTTATCTCTAAGAGAATCTATAGAGAATATTTAAAGAGATATGTATCTTATCTCTAGGAAATAGTTATTTTATCTCTAAGAGATATTTACTTCGACTCTAAAGATATTTATCTTATCTTTAAGTGATATTTATTTTATCTCTAAGAATATGAAAGGGTTTAATCTAACCCTAGGATGAAAGACCGTCAAGTATTAATTTGAATATCATCTTTTAGAGGCATTAGAGACACTTCTTTACTTTAGATGAAATGTGCTAATCGTTCTCATCTCAATGCATCTACATTAAATTTGGAAGAACTACGTCTCAAGGGTCTCTAAAATGGAAGGATCAACCTTGAAGGTCACTAAAGTTTGAAAACCTATCACGAGAAGTAGTGTGTCGTGTAGTCTAGCGAGCAAGATTGGTACAAATTGAGTCGTGGGAATCGGTAGGTGATTTGTAAGTTTTTTGTTAACTGCTGCAGGTTTTAGTAATTGGTTTCAATCCGAGTTTGGATCCATAGTTTTTTTTACCTAGTTTTAGGTTTTTTTCACGTAAAAACTTTTGCGTTTGCAATCATCTTTTTCGCGCTTTATTTTCCACATATTATTATTGATAGCGTGTGATAGAACTCGTCTTCTGGGGTGTTTCTTACGTTTTTTAAAAAGTTGAATGCAGCCATATAAAGGGATCATTTTTCACTTCCTTTTCTTGACCATAATTTATTAGAATGTGTGGTTGGCCATCCCCTTTTACTATTTTCTTAATGGCTACTCTAGTCACTATCAAATAGAGATTTCTTTAGAAGACTAGGAGAAAACCACATTTACATGTCCTTTCGGTACTTTTACATTTCGTAGGATGTCATTTGGCCTATATAATGCACCTGTAACTTTTCAAAAATGCATGTTAAGTATATTTAGTGATAAGGTTGAGGAATGTATGGAAGTCTTTATAAATAACGACTATTTTTGGAAACTCTTTTGATATATGTTTATCAAATTTAGGAAGATTCTTAGCTCATTATAAGGGAAAGAGCATTGTGCTTAATTGAGAGAAGTGTCATTTGATGGCATCTTCTTGGATAGTGTTGGGACATATATTATGATATGAGTTGAGCTAGGACGGTTTAGAGGATAGGCCATAGGCCAAGTTGGTCCACTCAAAGAGTATTAGATTGGGCTCAATATAATTATCTACTTTATTTGCTTATTTATTTATTGCATTTGCTTTAGTTTAGTCTCACATTCGGTAATGGGCTAAGCCCACTTGTATATCTCTCCTATAAACAGGAGGGTTGATTTTCACTTGTAGGCATCATGGAGGAATTATTATGAAACTTCTAGCTTGAGCCCACTTCTCCCCCTTCTATTAGTGTAGGACTTGACTCATCATGGTTATATCCCTCTCCCCTATATTTGACTAGTCATTTCCTTCTCGACCTTAAGAGTCGACTCCCTCCACCCTTATCTTCTCTGCATGTGCAGCACTCCAATCTAGCCCACACCATCTCATTCACCTCCTCCACGTCCTGAGGCTTTCCCCACACCCATAGGCTTTCCGCCATTTGTCAACGACCTCCATCCCATCAATCCTTAAATCAGCCTGGAAAGTACGGCTATATTGAGATCCAAATCAAATCTTAATTTTCATTTATTTTGAAATCTTTCCTAGATTTCCTTAACTATCCTTCCATATCTTTCTTATCCCCTTTCATCAGATTCCATCGACCTTCCATAGCCATTATATCTCCATCATTCATTCTTAATCCTCCATAATCATCATCCATCTAGCCACTCAATCACTTGATTGGAGTCTCCCTTTTGAAATCATGTGTGACACAAGTGACTATGCCGTAGGGGCGTTGTTAGGACAATGACGAGAGGGAAAAGCTAAAAAATGATATGAAATAAACTAGAATTTTGAGGGGAGTATGAGTCTTGATTGATTACATGAATCAAATATAATCTTGAGTGAAATATTCTCTTTCATGCTTTAGTATTTTCACATTACATTCTTTGCCAATTTATGACAAAAAGGGGGAGAATTATTTAGAGTTGTTTTGGAGAGCAGAGAAATACTAACTTGTCTAACTTTAGTTGACATCTTTGAACATTGTTGAATTATGATTAGGATCATAGTGTATCTTTGCTTATCTCTTGCTATTTTTATCTTCCACATTATTGCTTTCCCTTGTTCTTGGATTGGTGTATGTTTGTGCATAAATGCAATACTAAAATTTTCAAACTTGTGTATATGTTCATCTAGGATTGATTGTAATATTTGTAACTCTAGAAATGTTGTCACAAATTGTGGAAGGGTGAGATTGTTAAAGTTTTAAGTATTGGCAAATGCGTACAAAATATTCTAAATATTTTATATATGTATATAAGCATACCTTTAAGTTTTGATAGTATTTGGTTTGAAAAGTTTTAAGATTTGAAGTATTTTAGTTAGTGTGTCCACAGGTGTTCGAACGCACCCTGAAAAGTTCGAAGCATGTTTACACATACATAAGTACAATTTTGGCCATTTGAACGCACCTATACCATTTCAATGCGGTGGCGAAACTTTGAAAATTCTAAGGCCTTAGTGAGACATGATTTGACTCGGATATGGCATAAACTTTAAAAATCCTAGACTAGTTTCTTCTTCTTTTCTCGATCCTTTTGCACCTAGCTACAACAGTAGATAGTGCTGGGCCGAGCCTAGCGATGGTGGCAATTATTTATTTATTTAGTATTTCTTTCTTAGTTAATGCAAATAAATTATTTAGACATTAATTATTTTAATAATAATAATATATATTCATCAATATGATTATTATTAACTATAATTAGTATAATTAATGTTAATTATGTTATAAGCTATTACACATAAATATAGGAAATACTTCTATTTATTTATTTATATTTTCGCACAACTGAGGAAAAATATTCATCAAATATTCTCCCGTAGTCAGAAAATTATAAAATTAAGTGGGATCGATCCTTAGCTCCCTGATATACGATTTTTGTATTTATGCCCTTCTCAGATTATAACTATAACTAGGACAAAAACCTAATATAGTGCGTATAATGGTGGTGGTGGCGGGTGGAGTGGATGTTAGGGTTATGGATGATAATGGAGATGAGGGTGGATGGTTGATATTATTTAAGGCATAAAGACGAAGGGGAAAAAGTGGTCGAGATCCCAAGAAAGAGGGAGGACTCGACAAACAAGCGAGATTAGAAGTTAGAGACCTTGCCAACGGTAGAGGTGATAGGTTAGTGAAGATGGAGGAGGGAGATTATGGTAGAGAGAAGATAGAGAGATAAGAAACCATTATTCTAATAGCATAATGGTTTTGACTGCCATCCAGACCTTTAAAGAGGTTAGCCAACAAGCCAAAATAATAATTATTAACCCTAATTCTAGTGGACTCCTGTCGATCGCGTTCGAATGTGCCTGATCGCATTCGAATGCATAAAAGACATTCTCTATTTTTGTGAAACTGATGCAGGCATTCGAACGCGACATTTGAACGTGTCTGATTATGTTTGAACGTGACTTTTCCCCATTCGAACGTGACCTACAAATTTTTTTTTTAATGAAAATAAATAACTAATGCAATAAGAAAAAACTCTAATAAGGTGTATTAGGTTGGTCAGCTAGGGCGGTCGATGGCGAGGAATATCCTCCTCCATGGCCGCAGGCCATGGAGGTTGATGTTATAACTCATTGCGCCATGAGAGCATCGAAGGGTGACACCAAAAGCTTCATCTCACGAAGAAGAAAGTTTCCAACCGATCAGGGAAGGGCAATGCCGGCAGGGATGGTTGACAAATGACCCAAAAGGCGATGAGGGGAGTCTACCATGTGTAGCCTCTACTAGGGCATGGGATAGTCCACAAAGGGCACGAATGGGACGCAATAGGCATAAGGATGCCGACTGGCCGATCACCCAACGAGACTGAAAGGAGGAAAAAATAAAGGGGGAAAATCTAAAGAATGAATTAAAATCAAATTAATTTTACAAGCTTGAAGAAGACTCATTGGCGGTGCCAGGCCACAGGGTCAGCAAGCTCGAGAATTATCTCGGCATGGCAAGAAGAAGAAGGGGAAAAGAGGGTTGCAAGTGGAGGAAGGAGGGAAAAAGAAAAGAAAGAAAGAGAGGGAGGGAAGAAGAAGGTAGGGATGATTGGTTAGAGGTGAATTTCAACTTATTTCTTAGTTTATATTGATGATAGAGAGTTATTTTAGTCCATAAAAGTTGAAGGAATGGTGGCAATATAGTTAGTCAACTATTTTTGGAAGTTAAAAGGCATTGAGACTGTTGAGTTCTGTTTTCTAAAACAAAGACTATTGATTTGGATGAAAACTATAACGCTTTCATTTTTGTAATTAGTATACTGTATACATACAGAGCTGATTGATGTCAAAGTTTTAAGAGGGTAAGTAATTTTATGCCAAAATGGCCAAACCTACAACGCTTTCATTTTGACGGTAGTTAATCAATTCATCAATTGTCTCTAAAATGGCCATATCCGATTATTACACATATAAACTTGCACTTTAAGGGGTATTATTGTCATTATATACTATCTGCTACTTTTAGAAACAACACCAACTAGTAAAATGTGTAAATCTTTCTTCTCAACCGCGCAATGGAAGCCTACGTCCGGCTCCTTAGTTCCACCGCCGTCCTCCACGGCCGCCGCCTCCACCTCTCTCCCTCCTCTCGACTCCTTTCGGCAATTCCCATCCGAAAACTTAATCGAGGATCTCTAAAATCCCTATCTCTCCACAAATCATGCTTCCGATCCGCCTCCTTCCCCTCTTTTCCCTTCCCTTTCAAAACCCATCTCGCTTTTCCCATATCCCCCCTCTTCCTCTCTTATATTCCCCAAGAATCTATTCATTCCTTCTCCTCCGATCCAAATGAGGAGTTCGCGCAGTGGGATCGGGTACCGGAGGGCTCGGGAGCCGCAAACCTAGGGTTTTGCGGCGACAAAAGCGCGATATTGACGGTGGTTTTGCTCGGATGGCTGGGAGCGGAGCAGAAGCACTTGAAAAAGTACGCAGATATGTACAATGCAAGAGGGATTCGATCGGTCCGGTTTGTCGTGCCGATGCGGGGCCTCGTCGGGTTTGATTTTGGGAGGAGGGTTGAAGATAAGATTGGGAGATTTGCGCAGGATCTAGCAGAGTGGTGCGCCGAGAAGGAGGGTGATGGGAGGGAGCGGAATTTGATCTTCCACACCTTTAGCAACACTGGGTGGCTCACGTAGGTGCTTTGTTTGTGTTCTCCTGCGTCTTTTATGAGTTTTCTTACATAATACAGTGACTTTGATATGAGGGGTGGGAAAAGAAATGGGTAGAATGATGGCATGCGTGGATTTGGTTAATAAGGGATTGTTTGGTCTGGAAATAACTGTTTTTGCTGGCTATAGAGCACTACGAAGCATATATTACTCAAAACACTGAGGCCTCGTTTGGTAAATGAATGAGGAAAAGGCCGATGATAGGTAAAGGAGGGTCTTTACCTTTCGTTGGTGTTTAATTAAGAGTTTTTGATTGAGTGGTATAATAAACGTGGAGTATATTTTGTTAAATGGGCTTACATAGTATCTTATCAAGGACTCTTTACCTTTCATTGGATCCAAGAGGTTGGATAATGATATGGTGATAACTCCATCTTGACTAGGATTTATTAACAGCAGAGTTGGGTTGTTTGATTACTATTCTCTGATAAGCAGAAGCTTATTCATAAATTATCCTCCTTGGTGCAAGAAATGGCTAGTTACAATTTTCAAAATTATGAAGAATGTAGATAAACTTTTGACCTGTTGGCTTGCTTCATTGAACGTGGATGTGGGTAAGAGCTTTTCTATTAGGATGGGGAGTATTCTAATGTAAGTAAGGGCATGTATCATCACTGGAGGACAACTAGTTTTGATAAATGATAAATAAATCCTCTTAATTTTCATCATTTTTCTCTTGTGGATTCAAGAGTTCTGCTTCTAGAATGATATTAGATTTCTTTTCTTTTCCTCTAATGCTAGAAATTAGATCTAGTTCTTTGCATTTATGTTGCTGCATTAAATGGTGTCGGAGGGAGGATTCCATGTCCCAAAGCATCATGGATCAGAGCAAAGTATCCCTTCTAATGGTGATCATGGGTTTGATGATTTGTAAGATGAGTTTAAGAAATAACAATAACAACTAAATATCGATGAAGGGTAGTATGGAGCCTGTCGATTGGTCTCGACATTAGGAGCGGCACGCGTGGCACTTGTGTTGGATGCACCGACGTCACTCTTTGTCTCATGTTGGTCACGACCCATCTCAATAGCCTCAAGATGAGCATTGAAGACATCCAATCTGGTTGTAATGGCTTCAATGGACTCTTGTAAAAATCGACAAAAATCTTCCATGGTATTGGGTTCCATAACAGACTGGAATGAAGGGTGAGAGACTCTCCTGCCACTACGAATGTTCATATAAAGTGTCTCTACCACTAAAGAAATAAATGTAATAAATGAATGATGATATGCAAGCTAAGAGATCACAACGAACAATAAGGGAGTAATAACCAGAATAACCTACAGCCACTTATGAAATTTTCAGTAAGAGCCAGTCAGACTCAGCAGAAAAATTGCAAGCCAGTAGTACAAGCTCCCGAGATCGAGATGGGGATTGTAGATATGTCAAGACTTTCCCTCTAACCTAGCTAGTTCTACCGTTAATATTAATTATTTTTTTTGTAACAAATAAAAAAGTAGGTAGGCAATATCAGGCTCAAGCGCTTGTTGAAATAAAACAAATGAATTAAGCAATGTAAATAGGTAGGCAATAGCAGACAATAATAGGCTCAATATGATTATGATCCACACCAACAGAAAGATAGTTGTTATTTTAAGACTAACAAATAACAGTAAAGAAAGGATGGATGTTGCCGAATGTCGCACGTCCACTGTAGAGGGTGGTCGTGATAACGGTGGCCGAAATCCGACATTAGCGGCGGTGGCGACGGCTGCGGTGGTAGGGACAGCGGCGACGGCTGCGACGATGCAGTGGCAGGACCGCGCAGGGGCTACAGCGACATCAGTAGTAGAGCGGCAGTGGCGGTGGAAGTGGCAGCAGTGGTCGTAGTAGCAAAGATGGCTGCGGATGGGTGGCTACGGCTGAAAATTGTAGCAGCAGGTGGCTGCAGTAGCGGCGGCCGCGGCAAGGGCTGCGGGGGCAGCAGTAGGCAGTGGTGGTGGTGAAGATGGTGGCATGGCAGAGCAAGGGCCGTGGAAATCGACGGTGGCGTCGTCCGTGGAGGTCGGCAATAGTGTGGCGAACAGAGGAAGATGGGATGATAGATGTGAGTGACGGTTGGGGCTAAAGAAGAGGAAGATGACGATGAGTTTGGATTGGGTTGTAGGTAAACGGGTCGGTTTTGGATAGGTTTCTACCGATTCACTAAGGCTAAAAGATGGGCTAGGTTAGGCTAGTGGGCTTAGTTGGTTAGTGGTCTTTGGGTTTTGGAATGAGGAGAGGTTTAGGCTAGTGGGTTAATGGGTTTAGGTTTTGTGTTAGTTGGGATTAAGTTAGGAAAGTAGATAAGATAGGTATTTATCCTAAAATTAGGGGAACTAATTTTCAAAAATTATAGAAACTAACCCCTAAAATTGTGGAAACTAATCCCTAAAATTGTGGAAATCAATTCCCAAAATTATGGAAACTAATCCCTATAATTTTGGAAACTATTTCCCAAAATTATAGAAATTAATCCCAAAATTATAGAAACTAATTTCCTAAAATTAAGGAAAGGTAAATAAGAAAAAGAAAAAAAAATCTTCTAAAATTAATTTCGAAATTTTTGAAATTTAAAATTAAAGATAAAAATGAAACAAATAAACTGAATTTCGGAATTTTTTTTTTCTCTTTTTTTTTTCAGAGAGCTCTTTCTTTTCTTTTTTTCTCTCTCTCTCTCTCTTTTTAGAGAGCTTTTTTTTTAATCTAAAATAGGGAAAAAAATCTATTGAATAAAGCTTATTTGTGATTATCTCCTTCTGTGGAGATTTGGTGATGGTAATAGTTTATTATTTTTCTCTTTGAGGGTGATCTCGCGTAACTCGGATCCGGATCCTAATATTATCGGGCGACGAATCTCGTAGCGATCTGGTGTTCGTGGAGCGATTGATCTGACGAAGAAAAGATGAGGTGTTGCGTAGAATCCAGGCGGTGGAGCGTTTATAAATTAGAAAACGATCTGCTTTGATACCAAAGCTGATGCAGGATAACGTCTTGATTGTAGAGTTGAGAAGAAAAAGTAAGGAGAAATAATCAAACCCATGGAATCCACCAATCGGGGTGTCGGAATCCACCGACGTTGGAATCCACCAACAAACACTCAATATACAAAAGCTCTCAAAATATTTATTAACCCATAAAAGATGATTAGAAGCTTTTATATAGGCAAAATAAAGTAAAAGACAGAAGATGAAAATAGCTCTAGAAGGTGACTAGTCACAACCTTCGTTAAGCCAAAGGGTCACGGGTACAGCCCTTTTGCGCTTACGAGAATAAACGTGACGAAAAGTGATGTCCTCACCAAGAAGCATGGGCAAAATGAATCAAAAGTGAAAAAAAAACTGGTGAACCATTTAATGTGAAAGAGAACTCTTAGTGCCACCTTGAAGTGATAAGTGTAATCATAAGGGACACTATTCTAAACTTCGAATCATTGGCCCTGAAGGCAAGCAATCAACCTTGAAGGAGTAGAAGAAATTTTAAGACCTTGAAGAAGAGGACCAAGTGGTATGATTCATGAGGATGAGTGTGTTTCACTGGTTGCACTGCTTTTACAACACACAACACCGAAGGAGATTGTTTGTAGGCACAATGTTTTAAAGTCATTGTGTTCATCACTGTTTTTGTGATCCGATCATGATAGGTTATTGTTGAAAACATTATCTCCAAAATTACTGTCATAAAATTACAACTTGAAGTGTAGAAGAATCCCTCTGCATATGATGTTGGTTGGAGTAGAGATATTGTTGAATCTCTAAGTAACAGAACAATGCTTTGTACCTTATTCCATCATTAAGAACTACAAGGAGTTATTATGTGATGTGGTGGATATGTGATGTGGTCGACTTGGATGCCGATCATATGCTATTTGGTAGGGCATGGATATTTATTTGACTTAAACATTGCACAAACAGATAAACATAGTATATATTCTAAAAAGATTACGTAAAGTTATCCTTGCTTCTATGAAACATGAATTTCATCCTTCAGATTTGCAAGAAAAGAAGAATACTTTATTAATATGCCCTTATCATCTAAGAAGATACTATAGTAGCAGAAATGATTCATTAATGTAAGTCATTTCTATCATAGTTTCAAGTTCTTATGTTAGGTACCAATAGGATTTTCTTTTATGGGGAGTATTGACACACAATTGGTTTAATTATTGACCCTTTCTGAACTGGTTTAGAGACCCTTAAACTGGTTCTGTAACCAAACATATTTTTATGTGTTGCAATATGTGTTGTGTCAAGCCAAGGTTGATGAGCCGAAGGAACTTGACATCCTTTAGGAATAGGACAACAAGTTGCTAAGAATGGTTTGATCAGATAAGAAATGGTTTCATCAGTGATAGCATGATTTCATATGTCATACAAGCTTTGCTAACCCAAATAAGGATAGAGTTGGTGGATGTTTGCTCATAACAGAGGTATCAACAATATAATATGAAATACAAGTTTCCAGTTCCATTGGATGACATCCTAGATGGGCTGGTGGTAGCAAAATTGTTCTAGATGGTTCATTTTTGGGCATATTGAGACCATCCAGTGTGCTAGTAGCTCGACATGGCATGTGTTGCAATACGTGTTGTGTCAAGCCAAGGTTGGTATGCTCTATTCCTCTAGCACTGCAATTTTTGAATGTGCTAAAATTTATTTTTCCACATTTGGTTGAACATATTGATCAAATTTTCTAAACCTAGTACCTACAACAGATTGTATATAAAAGATTGAGGCTATTGAGCCTTTTCCTCTTAGGCTGTTAAACTTTTACTTTTCTTGTCAGTTCTAGACCTTCGTTCTCAACAGTTCTTCAAAGCTTAGCTAAAATATCCTTCTCTTGTGGTTGGTCTTTTAGTTATGGTGTCATACTTGAGAACCTCCAATCAAGGGTTGATATTATTGAGAAGATCAAAGGATGTATTATTGACTCTGGACCTGCTGCAGAGATAAATCCTCAGGTTTGAATTATACTTCTAATCACCCATGGTTTGCAGATTTCTTTAGTATTGACTGCAGAAACCCATAATTCTACACCATTTTAAACTGGAAGTGTGTTTTAAATAAATATTTTAGGTGTTTGTCATTGTTGAATAGAAACTCTGCTAATCAAGTAGCAGGCTGGCAGGACAAGGGGAAGACTTAATTTTTTATTATTTGTTGTAGGTGTCCTCTTTGGTTAGTAATTAGTAAGGACTAATACTTTAATCTGCATCAATTATGGAATCAACTATTAGCTGGTGTCACTATGGTGCAAGTCCCTTATTAAATTTTCTGGGTGCTTTCTACTGTTGCCTAATCTTCTTTGCTAGTGTTGCCTAATCTTTAGGAAAAGGAAAATCTTTGCTTTTTTTTGTGCTATCATGTTTTCTTCCAAGACCTTATTAGGATTGGGTCATTGTTCTTAATTGTAGGCTCTTCAAATTGCTTCAGTTGGTTCTATGGTCTAATTTGCTAGTGAACATTCCATATCCTAGGTCTGGGCTGCAGGATTTTGTGCTGCCTTCCTGAAGAAGCGCAGTTCTTTGACATACTCTTCAGCTGAATCATTTGAGGGATCCAATGGATTGGACACAAAAAGAATCACACCCTCTTTGTTGGAAATTATTGTCATTTCAATTCTACGAAATTTTTTTGAGATATTCCTGATGCTACCCAATGTAAAACAGTAAGTCCTTTTATTACTGAAAGTTGTGTTTGTGAATGCATGTACGGTATTCTTAATTGTTCCCCTTTCTAAATTTTTTTAGATGTCCATATTAATTGCATAAACTCTTGTCTTTGGTGGTATACCAAGATAGTTTCATTGCTGACTTCCTATATGAACTGATGGTAGCAATGTATTTTCTTGCAAGAACACCTCTAGCGGCAAATGCCTGAATTGTGCTGTTACTGATTATTTTGCAAATTATTATAAATTGAATGAACCTCTTCCTAATATAAGGCATGGATACTTTGTTTTCTCCTAATAATTGATATGTATTGGACCACGATATGGCCCGATACGTACTAGATACGGCTGGAGTATTCGAATTAAAAAAGTTAAGTTTAATTTTCCTATACAACTCTGATATTGCACTGATATGAGTTCGATATGGCATCGATACAGCTTTGATATGGTGGGATATGACTCTGATAAGACGGGATATGGCTTCGATACATTTCTTAATCATCCAATCTTTTCTTTTTTGCTAATAGATGATATAAAAGATATACTTTATATGTATATACCATTGTCTTAAGAAATTTTAAAGCTTTATTTACTTGATAATTAATTAGACATATAACTTGAAAGCTATTTGAAGATCCAAATTAATTATAGATTAATAATTGAATTATGTATCAATGTTTCACTAATATTTTGAGTTTCATATCAGTTTCTATTATAAAATTTTGGTGTATCCGTATCCTAACTTTAAGAATTTGTTGTATCCATGTATCCGTATATCTTGTATCCATGTATTCTATATCTGTATCCGTGCTTCATAGTTCCTAATTAATAGTAAATCTTTTTATTTCTTTACAGGAGGCTGAGCAAGGTGATATCCTTTCTTTCAAGGAACCAACCCTCCTGTCCACAGCTTTATCTTTACAGCTTAGCTGATAAGGTAATACCAGCCAACCTTGTAGAGAACTTTATCCAGGAGCAGAGGACATTGGCTATAAATGTTTATGCATATGATTTTGGTTCATCGCCGCATGTGGACCATTTCAGGAGTTATCCTCATTTGTACTCAAACAAAGTTTACGAGTTTATAGAAACTTGTGGTGCAACAGTTTGATCTGCCTTGCTAGCTGTGGTGCATTTGTAAAATTTTGTTCATTTGCAACAGTTGATCTAACATTTAGGTCAAATCTGCTTACTTTGTTTCATTTCTAAGTTTCATTTGCCAAAAAATAAGCATGGGCCTTAAAGAACTAGTTCTTTCGTCTTAGCAGATATTGATTAGTAGCCTACTGCTGCCTGATTTGCTATTCTTGTTTTTCCTTCTTTGGCTCTTATCTTTCTCATTTTTTTCCTCTTCGGAACCTATGTAAAGGAACGGTATCCATTCCGCAAGAGTAAATGCAATTTATGTGTTTCTTCAAGAATATGATGACTGGCAGCCACTGTAAGCTTTTGTCAGTGCTTTAATTATTGGGTCAGTTAGCTAAAGTTGTGTATTATTCAAATAATCATTGATGGAATATTAGATTTCTCAGTGATGATTTGCGTGTGCTGATTATCAATTTCAGTATTAGAAATTCATGTATTGTTTGCTGCAGCAGATAATATTTACTTTGAAAATTTATTCATTGAGTCAGATGCAGCATGATACAAGATTTCCGGTAACTTTGTATTCTTGACACCCTTTTGTGTGCTTGTGTCTTCACAAAGTTGTACACTTAGTTTCTAGTTATTGGATAAGTGAATTTCTAATTTGTTATCAATTTCAGTATTAGAAATTCATTTATTGTTTCCTGCAGCAGATAATATCTACTTTGCCAACTTATATTATTGACACTTTTTTTGTGCTTGTCCTCTTCACAAAGTTGTACACTTAGTTTCTAATTATTGGAGAAGTGAATTTCTATTATGTTTGAACTTTAAGCACATGGTTCTTTTGATATCATTCCCTGAGTTTATAATCTAAACAGACGAACTAGGCTTTATGGTGGATAAATAATTAGTTGACTAGTTTAACATATTCTGTTACTTGATAGGATCTGACTTTTAATATTACACATTGGATAGTTTAAGTCATGCTTACAGGCTGAAGAGAAAGATTAAGAAAATCTGGTGAATATTAGTAGATACTGGAATTATTATGCGTTGTTTCTCTTCTACATAAAGCAGTTCTAATTGTTAGCATTAATATATTGCACATAGTGAGATATTGCATAAACATGTCAGTCTGATACTCCTAAAGCTCCAAGGTTATTTCCTTTCTTTCAAGGAACTAATTCTCCTCTCAGCGGATAGGGTATACCATCCAATTTTATTGAGAACTTCATCAATGAAAAGAAGACATTGATAAGAAATGTTTATACATAAAATTTTGCTTCATCGCCACATGTGGACAATTTCAGGACTATCCTCACTTAATCTCAGCTGAAATTTATGGGTTTATAGAAAAAAATTTGTAGTGCAACAGTTTGATCTGCCTTGCGAAATAGTTGAGTTTGTGGAACTTTGTTTTTCTTGCAACAGTTGATCATTTCTAACTTTTAGATAAGAAATGCATTCTCTATTTTCCTTTCTAATTTCACTTTCCAAAATATAAGACACTGTTTTGTATGGGTATAAGAAACTTGTTGCGATCACCATCAGGGATGATTGTGATCGCAACAAGAGAGAGACGACTTGGAACAAATCTAAAATTGAAACTTTCGAGATCGATGCAGATCGATCTAGCAGTCTTTTATTCTGATAGGTTGTCCCTCTAGAAATCATGGATTCAACGTAACAGGAATCAAGTCGATCGGATAAGTAATAAAGAGATCTTATGGAGATATTGACCAATGTTCAGAATGTGGCGAGAGAAACATGAAAGGTGGATAGTGGAGTTGTGGCTAGGGATTAGTGCAAAATTTAACTTGCTTTTGGATGGAGATTAGTGAATAGGGAATGAAAGACAGGTAGAGAAGGAGAAGAGGGAGTCTAGAGGCTAGTTGAGACCGATCCACGGTAGATGGTGGTGCAGTTGTTAAGGAGGGAGCAGGAAGGAGGGTGGCCGATGCTTCGAGATAGAGATAGAGAGATGGGAGTGGTAAGAGCAATTTAATAATTCTTGATAATGAAATTAAAGTTGCACTGTACAAATTTATAAAAGCCTTAAACCAATTTAGATAAGGACTTGTAAATTGACTAACTCGAGTCGAACTTTAGTTCATCATACATGTCATGACTTGACTAAAATAATTAATCAACTTAATTCAACTTAATTAACTAATTAATAAGTTGAGTACATATTTAGTAGGTACTTGAGTTCATAGCTCAACCAACATGACAATTGCTAAAAAATGTAAATGGCTAAACTAGATAACTACTTGACTATTTGAGCAAAATGTGCTGTGAATGGATCCAAATCGACCGAGTCATATCATTCTACCATACTTCTATTTGCCTTGATCTTAAGGTGTCAAATCTGGATAGCAGTCCATGAAGTCGGATTCGAGCATTCAATTCGCCTCATTAATGGTGTGCTTACACCACTCAACAAATACTTCGGTCACCAATCTACCTTGGACTCGAGTGCGTCTCTTCTATTTGGCCATGCTCTTTCTCCTTGGGTTGACTCTTCCGTTAGCGTGATAGCAGCTAGTTATTTAGCACACTCATGTCCAGGAACAAACTGTCCATTACAATAGAAACAAAGTCATTTACAATGTCATTTTTCTAATTCCATTGGGGTAAGGCGTAGGCCTATCATCCTTGGCTGGTCCTTAGGGTTTGGCCCAGTTTGCGGTGGGGCTGGCCTGGTTCGATTTGGTAGAGCCCGTCCCGAATTTGGCACACCTGAGGCTAATGGTCTCGGGTTGCTCCATGGCGTTTGATCCGTGGTTGTGCCCACAGCTTGGCGGGTATGTGGCTCCATTGTTGTCCACGTTCGTTGGTGGGTTGTCTTGAGTGCCCTCAACTTTTCTTCCATCATTTATGCCATTGAGAATACCTAAGCAATGTTCTTGGGCGAGTAACCTTGACCTCTGCTTGAATGTCCTGTTGAAGGCCAGAGATGAAGGAACTTTTGAGGGCCAAGTTAGACCATCTATGAACTCGTTTGCTAATCCTCTCAAAATTTTCTTAATAATCCCTTATAGATATCTTTTGGGTCAACTTTGATAGGGTAACTTGAAAGTCTTCATAGTCGGAGGGTTCGAAATGAATACAAAACGCATTTGCGAACTCATCCTGACTGTCAAACGGTTGCACTCATTAAGTAGCTTGAAACCTCCTCATTGCAACATCTTCTAAGTGAAAGAAGGCTGGCAGCACCTTTTGATGGTTCAATGTTCCTTGATATGTGAAAATTGCTCCGCTGATAAGATCCAATCTAATGGATCATCGCTGTTGAATTTTAGAAATTCAATGCGTACGATTCTCGGTTGAAGCATATGATTGCACCCATTCTTGTGTCCTCAATGTAGTTAATCATAAGTGTGATGCCCCCTCGCCCAGCGTCGATGTGCTCGCCCATATGGCACGTGCGGTGCATGCGACATGATAGATGGGGCCATCATGCATAGATACACTTGTGCTCACATAATCCATCTGAAGATAAATCATACTATTATTTAAATAAACATGTAAGCATATCAATATTCAAATCCACAATAATCATTTTGTATAACTACATAATTTGATAGGATCCACACATGTCATGACAAACTACTAAGATACAACAAATACAACTAATACAATACCGTCTAACTTATACTACATTTGCTATTATATATAACACAATCTAATATAGCAGAATACAAAAATATACATTAGTACAACTCAATCTCTATATAAGTTATATTCTATATTATCTCATGTCTAGCTCACATCATCTTTGCTCTAAAATCTCTTTACGATGTCTCAAATCGTTCTCAAGTGCCTCATAGCTAGGATGATTAGAAAATAAAAATAAAAAGAGTCATGAGCTAAAAGCTTCATGTTATGAATAAATATATAAATATTTCTTCCTTAATAATATATAATCTATAGTAGATATCATGTCATAACTGATCAAGTATATAATTCTCAATAATGTATAAATAAATCTCCAGTCATATTATTATCATATCTCTCTAAAATAGAACACATATGATGCATGCCGATTATGACCATGCTATGATATTAAATGCAGCCACAATAATGCATGATAACTACTCGATAATAATGTATATCATATGATAATAAAATCATATGCATTTATCAATATCTTAATCATCAATGTCAACTCTGAATAACAATATTATATTAGACCACCGTGCATAGTCAACACCCGGTATAAGCTGCCAACAATTAATAATATCTCAATCATTGTTATACCCTGCCAACCATTAAGAGTATTAACATTATTTAGACTTGTGTACCCAACTAGCTAATAGAAATCACATGAGGATAACTCACCACATACTAGTTGTAATATCTGTCATCAAACACGTACACCTTAATAGGTAGTATCCACGTGACCACTGATCAATGTTTCAATATAATATATAAAAGAAAACCCATATTTTCACTAATAATACAGACAAAAGAAGCCCAAAACTCCAAAGCCACAACAAGCCTATATATATATATAAATCAAAGCCCACGTAGAAGCTATAAGCTATCTACCTTAATTTATATGAATATAATAAAATAAGAAAGAGAAGTTTATAAATTAATTTTTGCTAAATCCTCAATGGCTCGGCGGCCATCTACTAATCTAAAAATGATTTCACCAAATGGTAGTGAGCATAAAACCCAGCAAATATCCACTACTATATCTAAAAGTAGTGCAATGAATCATGCAACAATAACTATATATAAATATGCGCATCATAATCAAATCAATGCATCAATATCTCATACTCAATATGTTTATCTAATGCGCACATGCATTAGCAATCCCGATAACCTACCACACATCAATCCAGACTATCAAGTCCTCAAACTCGAGCTCGCACTAAGCTTTGCCCATATGCCATGTCAATACTATACTACATGATATGCATAATCTCAGATTACCAAGTCTGTAACACATGCTTATGCAGAGCAATGCTAGTAGGCCATAACAATACTCACACTCGACCACACACATAGTCGAGAGAGATGGTAGACCATAGAGGTAGAATTGTTAGCTCATAACTCGATGGACAACTTGATCGATTGTCTACCGCAGCAAACTAAGAACCACAGTAAGCCAATCACATAGGTTAGTATTGTAGATAGAAACTACCATCTGATACCTCGACTCTACATTATAGCACCACCGTGCGAAAATCATGAGCCGTTGCTCACGGACGCCCTCACCCCATGTCATCAGGTATCACTAGATTTACATCATCCTACCTTTCTCTCTCTCTATCTTAAATACCCTACATGTCAATCAATAGTAAATCGCCCATCTTAAATATCACGCGTGAGCCCTAATATATATAAGTATATTAATATCCCCCGTCCCTAACTCTGGCTGGAGAGGTGTTGGGTACTGTTGAGACACAGCAATCACTCCCTTTATGGTTGTGTATGTGTGTAAATGGCATGAGAATATCATGTATTATATGCTAACACCATAATCATACCTAATAATGGAAATTATGATACACGAAATCTTACCGAACAGCAAAATAAAATTAACATGCACGACGTGCAATAATAACAATAAGGAAAACGTATGCGCATGCATCATATGAATGTGATTATGTCATAAAGTAAGCTATGATATTTTCTACATTATTCCTAATATAGAAGTTTCATTTGCCTGAATCGCTTTCTTGTATTAGCTGCCAGTGTGCCACGGGATCATCCTTATAGGGTATAGAGTCCACCTCGATAAGTAAAGTTATAAAAAACATAAGCGCAAATACCTATAACGAATTAATTAAATAATCCCACTGACGTCCTATATAGGTTTGGGTAGGTCAATTTAAGAATTCTCCTATTTAATTAGTCAGGTAGAACTAGCATAGCTGTACTGAGGCCTAACTCGTTATTAAATGTAATTAAAATGATTTACTTCAAATTATTATTCATATCATTATCATCAATTCACAGTTAATCACATAGTCAAATCTAATTAATTACCTTCGATAAATAGAGTAATTCGCTTACTACCATTTTCCTACACTGATTTCTAATATAAGCAATTAATACAGATATACTTAGACCACCGATTAATTTTGATAAATTGATTTAACCCAAAATTATAATTAGCAATGCTAAACTCCAATTAGTGTTAAATTCCTAGTAAATTAAACTATTAAAATCAAATAATAGTGGTACTCCTATACCGTTGCATCATTTAGTAATAATGGTTTATAGCACTAAACATAACAAACAAAATCACTCTCTATTAAATAATAATTATTATTAAAGCTCAAGTTTGCCAGTGATAATTAAATAAAAAGACCAAAGAATATGAAACAAATTAGAGAGTCATTAGTCTACTTGGACCAGCTCAAAGCCTAAAAAGTCCAACACAAATCCACTAAGAATGGGCCCAAAGCCTCAAAGTCACAATATTAACCCACCAATGTTAGGCCCAAAGCCCTCACTACTCAGTTGTATGTTATTTTGAAGAATCTATTATGAACATAAAATGTGATTTAGTAGTCTTATATGGATAGTTGTGATCTTACATACTCATTTGTTTAGTAAGGATATGAGCAGTGTATCTTTAGATAAGAGAATTTCTACGAATGTCTATGAGTGAAAATTGGGGCCAGTGAGAAATGCATATAGGAAAAGAAATTAGAATTTAGTATTTTGATTAATCCATAGTATAGTATATATTTACCGTTCTACCCTATGTTAGTGATAATATTGATGGATGATTGTTTGAGCATATTTAGGTATTAGAGTATACATTCAATAGATAGGAGATATTTTACTTAATAGGTTGTATTGTATTATCATAGGTGATTATGACATTATATTATTATATGGTTGCAGTTAGCGGAAGAAGTGATAGATTTGGATAGGTTGAGGTATTTGGGAGTAGAACATGGTACAATTAATAGATGACAATACTTTCTATGTTATATAATCAGTGTTCGTGATCACAGTGCTACAATGTTTTTCTTGTAGACCAGTGGTATTATTGATGTCTATAGATCTATATGATTATCTGACTAATCTAGATATGTGTATGCTAGATTATTTATGGTTGTGTAAGATTAGGAGTAATTGGTAGATATTAGTAAATGGTGTAGAAGTTATGGATTTAATAAAAGAGTCGCATTTGAAATTTTTTTGATTTGGTTAGAAAGTTATGAGACTAGTATTGTTGTTATAATAGTAGTACAATCTAAATTTCAGGGTCAAAATTTTTATAAGGGCAGAAGGAAAATATAGCAACCTAACCTTAAAAAAAAAATTTAAAGTATTTTGGGCATGACGCCGTGCCAAGCTATGCGGACACCATGTGCCGCAAGCTCAGCTAGTTGGCTGCGGTGGGCCCTGCCGCCTCCTCCCTCCCCACCTCCTCTCTCTCTTTTTCTTCTCTCTCTCTTTTGGTCTCTCTCTCACTTACTCTCTCTCTCCCTTGCCAATGCCGGCCTACTGCTGTCGTCCTTGAAACCTATTGCTGCCATCTCCACCGAGCATTGGTGAGCCTCTTCCCCCCTCTCTCTCTCCCCTCTTTCTTCCTCTTTCTCTCTCAGGTTTGCCGGAACCGAGCTACCGGTGAGAGGCTAGCCGCTGGCTGGCCAGCAACGATGAAGCCCATTCGTGCTAGCTAGGCTCTCCTCCTTCCTCTCCTCTCTCCTCACTTCTCTTCCTTTCTACTTCTTCCTTCTTCCTTCTTTCTTCTTCTTCCTTCTTTCTTCTTCTTCCTTTCTTCTTCCTCAGTTTTCTCGTCCTCTTTCTGCAATAGTGATGGGCCAACCACTTGTGCAATGCTCTTTTTATTTATTTTATTTTGTTTTTTTTTATTTATTTATTTAGGTATTTTTGTTATATAGACATTAATTCTTTTATTAATAATATATATTCATCAATATGCTTATTATTAATTATAATTAGTAAAGTTAATGATTAATTATGTTATACATTGTTACATATAAATATTGGTGTTACTTAATATATAAATATATATAAATGTTGTTAGAATAAATAATTTCCTTAATTATAATCATGAGATATATAGATATATACTAATTTTCATAATATATACATTTTAAGTAATTTTAACAATTTATTATATACTATTGTGAAGTAGAATAAGACACTCGTCTTAATTTATTAATTAAGATAGAGTAAAAATTATGAATTAGCTATAATCAAATTCTTGTCTCATATATATATATATATATATATATATATATATATATATATATATTGAGCCTTTTATCTTTTATAAAGAAGAGAATAACTCTCTTTATTCTTATTTTGTAATTAGCATTTTAAAATAGTATTATATTTATAGTATTAGAATTATATCTATAATATAGGTCTAGGTCATTTAATAAAAATAAAAAAAGTAATTCTAAACTTAATAAACAATCATATTTTAAGTGAATAAAGTCTAATTGGATAAATGACTAACTCTATATCCCTAAATATTTTCAGATCCCAACTCTCTTATTTGAGATCTCATAGACTCAGCTAGTGATGAGTTGCCACTCGATTGACGGATGTGAGAGATACGTGGTTTATGTCTTTTGATCATATGTGAGTAGTCATATCCCCTAGATGCATTTCTCAAATTAGGATATATTATATAATTATGCATATGCATGTTTTGGCATCTAGCATGTTTATATGATCATATTTAGAGATAATTTTATTTGAGCATATTTTATCATTCATTCGATTAGACTGATCTTGGATATGAGCATGGTGGTGATATATAGAGATGAATGGAGATGATTATACTGTTATAATTTTATATCGAGATGATCTTTAGCATGAGTATGCATGTGATATATGTATGATTCGATATTGCATCGCATTATATCTCTTTTGACTCCTCTTCTACCTAACTTTCTGATATGCATGACTTGTTATAGTATTGGATAAAATACATATGATTTATTATTTATAAGTAAAGCATAAAATCTGATTGATAGGATAGTTGATAGAAAATATGAGGATACCTAAGTGAGCGCGAGGGTTAGGACACACTAAGTGGATGATTGATTGTTCGACATAGTCGCGATCTTGTGGCCTTACTTCGAGATCATTAGTCTGTATATGCAACAAACATTCAGACACATGCATTCGCCAGTGCATATATGGCGAGTTATCTTCACGTATTTCTATCAGCTAGAAGACTGCTCGGTTTGGATGAATATTGATACCCTTAGCGGATAGTAGGGTATGATTATGTTTGAGATACCCTTTGAAAATAGAAAAATATGCTCTAAGCCTTTGGGCATGATGTTGAGACCGGGTACCGAGTATTGACTATGCACAATGGTCTTGTATGATGATGATATTTAGAGATGACATTGATGACTAAGATATTGAGAAATGCATATAATTTTATTATCATCTGATATACCTAATTATCGAGTGGTCAATATGCATCATATGTGGTTGTATTTGATTTCATAGTATTATCATGGTCGGCATGCATCATATGTGTCATATTTGAGAGAGTTATAATAATGGTATGACATGGAGTTTTGTTTATACATTGTCAAGAGTTATATACTTTGATCAATTATAACATGATATCTACAATATATTTATATATTATTAAGAATACATTCATATACTCATTCATGACATGATGATTTTATGTGATTCATATTATCTAGTATATGATTTACTTTTTGTTTGACATCACTAATTTAGGATAAGGCCTACTCAGTAAGCTTTTAGCTCATGACTTACTTTATTTTCTTTTCTAATTTCCTTAGATATGTGGTACATGATAGTGACTTGAGATATCCTAAGAAGATATTTAGAACAATGATAAGGTGAGTTATAGATACGAGACGGTATAGATGATAGTTTATATAGAAATTGAGTTGTACCATTATTTGATATTTGTACTCTATTATATTAGATGATGATTTATATAATACATGTAGGATTATATTGTAGTCATGTGTTAGTGGTTATAAGTTGTATTTTGATGGTTTGTTGTGGCCTATGTGGGCCCTACTAGATTATGACTTGCTAGATTATATAGCTGTCTAGTATGATTGTTGTGGATATAGATATGGATTTGTTGACAGATTTAACTTGATGATATCATAATTTATTTTGTGATGGATTATATGAGCATAGGTGTATCTATGCGTGGTGGCCCCACCCATCCTATCGCATGCACCGCGCATGCCGTGTGGGTGCGTGGGAGTGCTCGTGTTGGTACCGTACAAGGGGGCTGCTATAGGTGGTCTATGATGCATTGGTGAAAATTCTACACGTCGATGTTGTGGTTTGTCATGCCGAGACTTTGGTGCTTGAAAAATTGCCCCTTATTGGACTTGTTCCAGTAGTGGAGGACGCTCCTTTGGCCGAGGGTGGTGGTCCATAGGATGCGGATGTTGATCTAAATGGTTTGAGGTCAGTTGTGGCATTCCATATCCACAGCTCACGTTGGTTTAGCGTTGGATGAAGCGGCTAGATTTGATCCGATTGGATCCCTCGAATGGTTGGTGTTTCCACCATTGGAGGTGCTGGTGGAGGGCTTGCTGGTGTAGACCTCGCAGCAATGGCATCAACTAGGAGAGTCATCATACGATCTTGAATCGCTCTTGCGACTTCTCATTCGGCCCGTATGTCTTCACGTTCGAATTACTTCTTTATTGACGGCCCTTATCTCATCGATCAAATAGAGGAGTTACAAGTCCGTGCAAACTTGTCTAGCTTTTGGTCTGCCTAAACCAACCGTGGGTGATTTCAGTTGGGTTGGGCCAATCGAAATATCTTCCTTTCTCCCTCTATTTTGAACTTGGTTTGCGATGGTCATTGCATCTTCCATGCGTGCTTGATCACTATTGAGATCTTGTGTTCACCATTAATGAAACTTCGAAGTGATCCAAGGTTTGACCAGCTCTGATACCAAGTTATTACAATAACCCTCGGGGTGGTTGTGATTGCAACAAAGGACAACTCGGAATATATCTAAAACTGAAGCTTTTGAGATGATGCTAACCATCTAGCCATCCAAATGACCTGAAATTTCTAATAGGTTGTCCCTCTGGAGTCAGGGATCCAACGTAAGCAGAATCAAGTCGGTCGGATAAGTAAATCAAGAGATATTGTGGAAATACTGACCAAAGGTTAGAATGTGGTGGATGGGACGTGGAAGGTTGATAATGGAGTTGTGGCTAGAGATTAGTGCAGAATTTAACTTGCTTTTGAATGGAGATTAGTGAATAGGTATTGAAAGAGAGGTGGAGAAGGAGAAGAGGGAGTTTAGAGTTACTCGAGGCCGATCCAACGAAAGATGGTACGATTGGCAAGGAGGGAGGAGGAAGGAGGGTGGCTAACGCATAGAGATAGAGACAGATAGAGTTATGGGGGCGGCAAGAGCAATCTAATAATTCTTGATAATGAATTTAGGGTTACATTCCACATATTTATATAGGCTAACTCTAGACCGACTTAGATAAGAATTTGATCAACTAATAGAAATTGACTAATCCCAGGTTGAACTTGAGTTCATCATACATGTTATGACTTGACTAAAGCAATTAATCGACTTAACTAGACCCAATTAACTAATTAATAAGCTTAGTTCACATTTAGCAAATACTTGAGTTCATGGCTTAACCAACATGACATCTGCTAAAAAATTGTAAACGACTAAACTAGATAAATAGACTCGGCCATATGAGCCAAATGTGTCTCGAATGGATCCAATACGGCTGAGTTGTATTAGAAACTAGTTCTCTTCTTGGTGGATGGTTATCGATACCCTACTGTATCTTGATTTCATTTTTCTTCCTTATTTTGGTTCCTGCACTAGCTTTGTAGGTTTGCCTTCTTTTAGATTTCTTTTTCTCATATTTTCCTCTTTCGGGCTATTTAAAGGACTGATATCCATCTCTGCGTTTAGTAGAGGACTAATCCAACTCTGCTTTGCAGAGTAAATGCAATTTTTCATACTGTAATATTTTCATCTGTGCTTTAATTGTTGGATTAATTAGTTAAGTTGTGAGTTGTGATGTAATATGCAGATATGATCGAAGGAACCAGCTGTCATTAGAATTCTTGGCATAGATTTGCATCTGCTGCTTGACAATTTCAGTTCTTAGGTCACATATTATGTTTACTTAGTTGATAGTGCTTATTCTGAAAACTTATGAGTCAGCTACAGCATGATATTTGACATTTCCTAATGATTTTACTTCCTATTCTTGACACCCTTTTTGTGCTTGTCTTCCTCACAAAGCTTGAAATTTTATCAATGGAATAGTGAATTTGGGCACTATTTTTATATACACTCTTTGAATTCTTTTTTATTACATAGACTTTTTGAGAAATTTTTAGTTCAGTGAGTCCATGTAGTTTTTTTTTGTGCGTTAAACACATTTTACTATAATGTATTTATTCCCAAAATTATTTTACACTCATTATATTTTAAAAAGTTTTAAATCAGTTTTTATACTTATAATAAAGTGGGATAGTTAGTTTTTCTATTAAATTTAATTAAGCATCATCCTTGGTCATGTAGTGGCATTATCTTAAAAACATGCATGTCTTGGCAAACAAATATGATATAGATATTTTAGTCATATTAGTGTCGTTCAGTTAAATTTAATAGAAAAACTAACGGTCTTATTTTAATCATAAGTACAAAGACTTATTTGTGATATTTTGAAGTATATGGGGGTAAAGTGTGGGCATAAGTATAGAATAGTAAAATATATTTAACCCTACTTTTTTTATATAGGATCCATGTGAATGTTTTTTATTTATTTTGGGGGTTTGGATAATAAAATAGTTCAGGGGTGTACAAAAAAACTGTGATAGTTTAGGTGGACTAAATGTAATTATCCCTTTCTAATATTTAAATATTTTTATAAGCACATCGTTCTTTTGATATGATGGATTGAATTTATAATGTCAATAGATGAATTAGGTGGCACTAACTTGTTTTTGGACTTCAGTGTGTCAGCACTGACTATCTATTGAAGCTAAATTTATGCCCAAGTAGGGCAAGATAGTGACATGTACAATTGAAGAATCTTCTTCTAAGTTAATAAGTAATGGATTTTCTCCTAGGTTCTTGCTTAGCCGTAATTTTACATATAATTTTGTTGCTGCCATGCTGGTAATAAATGGTTTAGATCAAAAATCAAAATTAAGTCTAGTAATAAGAATGGAATTTTTGCTAGATAAATTACAAAGTTAATTGTGACAGTTGTGATTTGTGAACCTCTTATTTTACCAAAATAAAAACAGATATTAGAAGGCATTATTTGGTGTGACCTTAAGTCTCACCTCAAAAAGAGGTTATGGATTGAAGTCATGGAAATAGCCTCTTCATTTCTATGTCATGAAAACAAACTTAGAAACAAACTTGTCAATCTCTCATTCTCTCACTATATTGGCATTGGGGGCTCCTTTCTTCTCCCTCTTCCGCTTAACTCCCTCGCTTTCACCTTCCCCTCCCTTTTTCTCTTACTCCTCCCCTTCATCTCTTCCCTCCCATGCTCCTCCACTATCTCTCTCCCTCTTGCTTGGTGGTGGTTGCACTATGCCTTCTCGCTTGTCTCCCTTCTTCCGGCTACCTCGAACAATGATTTCATCCTAACAAAGTTCTATGAAGTTTTTTAGTGGCAATGTTACGGAGGAAGTGATACTTCTCATGGTTAGGCAGAAATCCAACATACATTATGATCTGTTGGAGTCATGGAGTTTATTGAACCTAGCAGAAATGTTTTCCTTATCTCTTTTGTGAAGGAGCAGGACATGTTGACAACTTGCATTGACTCTCTTTGGTGCTTTAGTTGCGATCTTTTTATTCTAAATCACTTTTGTAACATCTCGTACCCAAAAAATAAAACAAACCTAAAGTGAGCACATATGAGCTGCTTTCTTTTCTTTCTCCCTCTCTCTCCTTCTTCTTCTTTCCTTTCTTTCTTCCCTCACCCCACAACCGTCGTCTTCCCTCTTTTATTCTCATCGTGTCGGAGCATCGCCAAAGCTTGCTGTCATTGTAGAGATGCTTGCCGGTGAGTCCTCTCATATCTTGTGAAGTTAATTTTTAGTTTAATTTAATCTGAAGTGTTTTCCCCCTTCTTTTCCTTCCTATAGGTCCCCGTCGAGTGATTGGTTAGCCGATAGCCTTATGCCTCCTTGCGCCGGCCTTGGTAGCTTCATGTCGTCATCCCTTTGCTATTAGTACCCTCAATGGATTTTTTATCCTCTTGATTAAGGCTATGCATAGTAGCCTCTCCTTGTCGATTTTTCGATACTTTTTCGGCTGCCTTGGTCAATGTGTCCCCTTTCTCTCGAGTTAGTCACTTTCCTCTCCTTCCATAGGAGCCTATGCGTCTAATGGGGCTCTCGTGGCTTAGTGGGCTATAATAGCAACCTCCATGGCCACTAATCATGGGGGAAAGTCTTTTGTCACTACAGCTCACCCTAGTTGGCCAACCCTTAGTTCCCATCGACCTCTCCTTTTTTCTTCTTTCTTCGTTCATTTTCCCTCGGCATTTCATCGGCATACTCCTCTTCGCCATCGGAAACCAGCCCCTTAGTTGCATCGTGTTGGAAGATGATAGGAGGTGAGGCTAGGTTGGGCTGCTAGTCTAACCTAGCATGTTGTGGGTTGGGTTGGGTGTGGCCGAACCTGGTTGCGGGTGGGTTGGGCTGCAACCTAGCTCAAGTGGAGTCTTGGCTATATTGGGTTTTGAGCCCAACCTTTGGTAGCGTTGTAATCTTTGGGTTGGCTGCGACATAGCCCAAAAGGCTGTTAGGCCTAGTTGCCTTGGGGCTTTGGGCCTAATCTTGGTGGGTTGTGTTAGCTTTGAGCTGACCTAAGTAGATTAGTTGCATCCTAGTTATTTTAATTTATTTTAGTCATCTTATTTATTTATCCTTAGTACTTAGTTTTAATAATAATAATTATCGATAAAGTGGTTTTGTTTGTTATGATGATTGCTATAAATCAGTATTAATAAATGATGCAATGGTATGAGAGTACCACTACTATTTGAGTTTAATGGTTTAACTTAATTGGAGATTGAGCTCAAATTGGAGGTTAGTTATTATATTAAATGGGCTTTTATATTCAGTAAAATATGTTAATTGAATGTGGTTTATATTTTTTATCTTCTTAAAGTCCACGGTAATTGGTGAAATAGTAAATATGATAATAATTATATTAATAACCCTTAATGGTGCGTCAGACTATCGTAATTAATGTACCAACTCTACATAATTAATAAATATAATAATTGTTGGATGAACCTACCCAAGCTTATAGCGGATGTCAATAGGGTTATTTAATTAATTGGTGTCAGAAATGTTGTACCGAGGTGGACTTTATACTATACGAGGATGATCCATGGTGGTGCAGTTGAAATTGATTAACTTTTAAAATGATATTAGGCAAGTGGATCCTCCATAGTTTAGGAAAAGTGTAACAATGAAGTTATGCTTGACTTTATGAATTCATGACATTCATATCATATTTGTGTAGATAATTTTTTTATCTATTCAACATAATTATATTTATTTTACTACTTGATGGTTATTCATGGATTATTAGTACATTCTTGAGTATTTAAAATTCAATGTGCATGTTACATGATTGATGATATTGATCATTACACTATTTGTATGTATTACCATCTAGTTAGGTCCTGACTTGGTAGTGCTCTCCACTAACTCAACTCGGGGTTAGGGTAGTTCATTATATGGTGCTTATAATATAAACAGTCTATGCCTAAGGTTATTAGCCTATGTGGCATTTAGGTTATTACACTGTCTTGCCGGAGACTAGACACTAGTGATTTAAAACTATGATTGGGAGGTAGGGGTCGTCGACCTAGCAATACCCAATGATAAAGGTTTAGTATGTCTATGAGCATTATGCTCTTGATTCCGCTATGTGCAATGATCTTGCAGTGTGCAACAACGATGACAATGATGGTGATAGAGGTGTGGGCTTATGACTAAAATCATTAGTTTGAGGATCACAAACAACCAGTCATATACAACATCGCTAGACATGTATTTGTGACATTATCACTAGATGTTTATCCCTCCTTGATGTGCGAGATGATATATGAACATATATTATTATGTAGTGGATAGTTTTGTGAACTTATGATAATAATTCATAGCTATGAATTATTATGTGTGAGCAAGAGAGAAATTATTTGATAATTTGAATGATGCATATTATATTCTCCTTTATTAATACATGAGAGTTGTAGATATAAATACAATAGATATGTTGCATAGATGAATTATTGCGATCATGTTAGCTTATATAACTATATATTATGTGGTATGCTTCCTTACATTATTTCTAGTCTGTAGACCTATATACTTGCTGAACTTTATGCTTATCATCTTTTGGTGAAAATATTTTTAAATTAGTAGACAACCCTGAGTTCATGAAGGAGCTGGTGAAACTTACTTATATAGTCTATTCTTTCTATTTGTTACTGTGAATCAAGTTAAATGGATTATAGCCCATGTGGAGCTATTTACTTTGTTGAGGTGTATGTATATGTATTTGGGGTTTGTTGTGGCGTATGGTACTTTGAGTCATTTTATTATATTATTTATAGAAAGATGGGGTATTTATCTTATATATATATTTTGAAACATTAACCAATAGGTCATATAAAAATTATATGGGTTTCATTTATGTGAGGGGCATGTATATTTGGTGGAGAGCTAGTTTTTCAACTTATGATTTCCGGATTCAGTTTCATGATTTGCCATTAGAATACATGTGCCGTTTAGAACCTAGAAGTTTGCTGCCCATTTCAGTGGATGGTTAAAACAGACGCTTTGGACACAGCTAGGTGGTCTCACTTTGTCAAAGCGAGAGTAAAGTTGATATATCAAATCCCCTCGTCTACTCACTGGTTGTGCCTCTTCTCAACGACGCTAGTATAGAAATCTTAGTTCACTGTGAAGCGCTTTTCTTGAGAAGAGCTTCCTTCCCACTTGCATGACAAAATTATGGAGATGTTAAAATTAGAATTTCTCAACCCTAGGGGTCTGCCAAACTCGCCGAAATTATCCAAGGGCGGAGATAATGCTCAGTGCACATAGAGAGGCTTGCCTAGCCATTCTCCAAATTGGTCTACTGCATAGTGACCATTCTTAGCAAACTATAATCAACTTTGATGGATCCGCCTCACTATCCATCGACGCGTCACCTAATGTTTCGGTGACAATTCATAAATTATTCATGTAGAGAAGGACAGAGCTATTGCCTCTATCTAGACATGATCAAATAGCCCAGCCCACCCGTGCCCGGCCCGGACCCGGTTTAGGCCCAGCCCGGCCCGAGCCCGAACTACCCATGGGTGGCACGGGCCAGCTCTTTGCCCGCCCGACCCGGCCCGAAAGCCCGCCCGTTTGGCCCGCAACTAAGCCCGCCCGTCTGCTACAGTACTTTGCCCTTCTGCTACAGTAATTTACCACTGCTACAGTAAACCTATTTTGGTATTATACCATTTTGCATTATTTTAAGCACACATTTAAAAAAATTTAATTTATTTTAATTTTTTTAAAATGGAAGAATATAAATATATATTTTTTAAAATAAGCTAATAGTTAAAAAATTCTAAAAATAGCTAAAATATGGGTTGGGCCAAGTGATTGGTGGGTCAGGCCGGCCCGGCCCGACTGATTAGCTCGATCTCTCACGGGCCAACAGGCGGTAACGGGCTAGACTATTCTAGTCCGGCCCGAACCCGGCCCGGCCCGAGTGGTTAGTGGGTCGGGCCATGGACAAATACTTAAGCCCGGTTGGCCCGAAGATCATGCCTACCTCTATCTGGGATAAGTCTTTGATCACTAAGGGAACCCACACCCTATTAGAATCATGCTTGCTCTAGTAAACTGCTGAGCGACAACTGACCTCTAGTCATTATTCCCATTGGTCATGTCGATAACATCCCTCTCTCAAATACTTATAGACTATAGTCCATCCCCTATCATTTCATATCATCAGGACTGACATATATCCCCGCCCATAACACTTGTAAACTATGCAATCTATCAAAACCCACTGCTACTGCTGCTCCCCATGCAAATCCTAACTTGCACACCCTTAAGGTTTAACACATGCTGGACACGTGCGCGCACAATTATTTTTTTTAATTGCGAGATGTTACACCTCTGGTGCTCACTATTCTCGACACCCACATCCTTCACCTTCTAGTTGTTTCTAGTGACTATAATCCTATCTTGTTTGACTCGACTCCAAGAATCAGGCGCCACCCTTGTAGATTCTATTTCTGGAGTTAGTGGACCTCTGTAAGCTCTTTTCCCCTTTAAACCCTGACCAACAAAATCTCAAGGGTTGGACTAGTGCCAAGATAGACCATTTCAAGAGGAAAATCTGCCAGGTCGAGGATGAATCTTGCATATCTAAGCTAAGGCAAATATGAACAAAGATTGGATTTGAAAGATATCACCTAGAAGTGCTCATGAAAACCTTCTCCTTCAAGAGATCTTGGTATTAGAAGTCAAAAGTTACGTGTGATGGGGACACTACTTTTCGTCACGTTTATTTTCGTAGGTACAAAAGGGCTACTACCGTGACCCTTTGGCTTAATAAGGGTAGTGACTAGTCACCTTTTAGGGATATTTTTATCTTTTATCTTTTACTTTATTTTACCTATATAAAGGCCTGTAATTATTTTTTGTGGGTTAATGAATATTTTGAGAGCTTTTGCATATTGAGTGTTTGTTGATGGATTCCAACGTCGGTGGATTCCGACACCCTGATTAGTTTGTACCTACTTCTTCTTCTCAACTCTACAATCGAGATATTGTCCTGCATCAGCTTTGGTATCAGAACCAATAGTTTTCTAGTTTATGGACGCTCCACCGCTTGGATTTTATGCTGCACCTCATCTTTTCTCGTCAGATCAATCGCTCCACGAACACTAGATTGCTACGAGATTCGTCACCCGATAACATTAGGATCCGGATCCGAGTTACGCGAAAATATCACTCTCAACGAGGAGAACAATAAACCATTACCATCACCAAATCTCCACACAAAGAGATTATCACAAGTAAGCTTTATTTAATAGATTTTCTTTCCCCGTTTTAGATACAAGAAAAAGAAAGAAAGAGCATCTCTCTTGAAAAAGAAAGAAAGAGCGTCTCTGAAAAAAAAATTTCCGAAATTCAGTTTATTTATTTCATCTTTATCTTTTATTTTGAATTTTAAAAATTTCAAAATTTAGAAATTCAGATTTAGAAGATATTTTTTTTTCCTTATTTATCTTTCCTTAATTTTGGGAAATTAGTTTCCATATTTTGGGATTAATTTCCATAATTTGGGGATTAGTTTTCACAATTTTAGGGAGTAGTTTTCATAATTTTGGGAATTAGTTTCCACAATTTTAAGGAGTAGTTTCCATAATTTTAGGAATTAGTTTCCATAATTTTAGGATTAATACCTATCTTATCTACCTTCCTAACTTAATCCTAACCAACCCAAAACCTAAACCCATTAACCCACTAACCTAAACCTCTCATCATTCCAAAATCTAAAGCCCACTAACCAACTAAGCGCACCAGCCTAACCTAGCCTATCTTTTAGCCTTAGTGAATCAGTAGAAACATACCCAAACCCGACCTATTTACCCACAACCCACACCCACCTAACTAAACCCAATCTCCTCCGACCAAACCAACCCGATCCAAACCCATCGTCATCTTCTTCCTCTTTAGCCCCAGCCGTCACTCACATCCATCATCCCATCTTCCTCTGTTCGCCGATGCTACTGCCAACCTCCATGGACGACGCCACTGCTAATCTCCACGAGCAATGCCGCCGTAGATTTCCACGGCTTCTACTCTACCGTGCCACCATCTTCACCATCGCCACTGCTGTAGCCCCCCCTCCCCCTCGGCCGCTACACTCCCTACCGCGGCCACTTGCCACCACAGCCTCATCGCAACCATCCCTAATGCTGCACCTTGCTGCAGCCTCCCCTACTACTTCTCCCCGCCACTGCAGCCCCTGCCGTAGCCACCCGCTGCTGTAATTTCCTGCCGCAGCTGCCCATCCACAGCCATCTGTGTTGCTGCGACCACTGCTACCACTTCCACTGCCCCTACCGTAGCCTATCTCCACTGCCACCACCGTCGCACTACTGCTGCCATCGCTGCAACCCCTATGTGGTCCTGTCACTGCCGTCCCTACAGACACTGTCGGCGCTGCATCCGTCGCTGCCATTCTTGCAGCCCCATGCTGCCACCATCGCCGCCGCTGTCCTTGCCACTGCAGTCGTCGCCATCATTGCTGTTGTCGGATTACGACCACCATCATCACGATCACCATCTTTAGTAGACGTGTGACATTCAGTAACATCCGTCATTTCTTTAATATTATTTGTTAGCCTTAAAATAATAACTATCTTTCTGTTGGTGTGGATCATAACCATATTGAGCCTGTTATTGCCTGCTTTTATCTACCTATTTACATTGCTTAATTCATTTGTTTCATTTTGACAAGCGCTTGAGCCTGCTATTGCCTACCTACTTCTTTTTGCTTGTTAAAAAAATAAGAAAATAATTAATATTAACGGTAGAACTAGCTAGGTTAGAGGGAAAGTCTTAACATATTTGTAGTCCCCATCTCGATCTCTGGAGCTTGTACTACTGGTTTGTAATTTTTCTACTGAGTTTGACTAGCTCTTACTGAAAACTTCATAAGTGGCTGTAGATTATTCTGGTTATTGCTCTTTTATTGTTCACTGTGATCTCTTAGCTTGCATATCATCATTTATTTATTGCATTTATTTCTTTAGTGGTAGAGACACATTATATGAGCCTTCATAGTGGTAGAAGAGTCTCTTATCCATCATCCCAGTCTATTATGGAACCCAATACTATGGAAGATTTTTGTTAATTTTTATAATAGTCCATTGAAACCATTACGACCAGATTGGACGACTTCAATGCTCATCTTGAAGCTATTGAGATGGGTCGTGACCAATATGAGACTAGGAGTGACGTCGGTGCATCCAACAAGAGTGCCACGCGTGTCGCTCCTAATGTCGAGACCCATCGACAGGCCCCATACTACCCTCACCATGAGAGAGGTCCTAAGAGAGAACCCCATAGGCAAAATTATTGTAAAGGTACATTTGATTTTCATAATAATAGGGGGTTTAGAGGCAATGTCACCTTTAGAGAATTTCAAAGCTATGATATTCAAATTATAAAAAATATTAGAGTGGATGCCCCAACTTTTGACGATCGCTTAGATCCTGATGTATTTACCGATTGGCTCCGTAAGATGGACCACTCCTTTGAGTGGTATGATCTACTGAAAACCGACGCGTTAGATTTGATCCAAATGAAACTAGTCGGCCGAGCTAAACTGTTTTGGCAAAGTATAGAGCAACTTTTAGTGTGACAAAACCAACCTCCCATAATTCATTGGCATGAAATGAAAGAAAAATTAAAAAAAAATATTTGCCACATTCTTATCTTGGAGACCTTTTGGATCAATGGAATAATTTTAGACAAAGAAATAGGCTGAGTGATTATGTCTCCCAATTTGAGGAATACATGTTGAGGTGTAATGTTTGTGGAGGATGAGACGATGACCCTGAGTCATTTTAGGCGTGGCCTTAACAACAACATTCAAAGAGAGTTAGTTTTCTGGAAGGTTACCTCCGTGGATTAGGCTTACACTCTTGCATTGAACTACGAGATGGTTAATAGGCAACAATTGCTTGGGCGACCAATTGGGCGCACCCCTCCCAGTTACGCACCTAGTGGCGTAAAAGCTCCACCACCATCGGTACCTACCAAAACTATCCAAACTGGCGCACCTGCCCAACTTGACAAAGGAAAGGGGCCTCTCCATGAAACTGCACTTGTTAATGACCCCCTTCGATATTACAAATACAGACAAGTTGGTCATATAGCCTCAAATTATCCTCGAAAGGCTCTTTATGTTGGGAAGCAAGATGACACTATCGGGGAAGACAAGCTCGATGAACAAGTTTATGAACCTGACCCCAATGATGTCCAAGATAGTGATGAAGATCATGGTTATGGAGATCATATTGTTGTGTTGTTCGTTGCGATTTGATGCGACCTAGGGAGACCGATGATTGGCAAAGGAATGCAATATTCCACACTTGCAAAGTCATCATCGACAATGGGAGTTGTATTAATGCCTGTCTCTTCTAGCATTGTATCTCGCATAGCATTAAAATCTACACCTCATTCGAATCCTTATAAGGTATCTTGGGTTAATGATTCTTCCATTGCTATAAATGAGAGATGCCTCGTTCCTATCACATTCCTTTCTTATAAGGAAGATGTATGGTGTGACATTGTGCCAATGGATGTAGGGCATATCATTTTAGGCCGCCCTTAGTTATTTGATCATGATGTAACTATTTTTGGGCGTTCCAACTCGTGCTCCTTCACTTTTGAAGGCAAAAAGATTAAGATAAATCCTATGTGCCCTAAAATATTTAATAAAAATAATAAGAAAAATGCTCCAAGTAAAAAGGGTTTGCACATAATAAATTCTAAAGAATTTGAAAAGGAAGCAAACCAAGGCTCTATTGTGTTTGTCTAGGTAGCTCGTGAAGTTGGGAGCACTACCCTCAACCCATCATCCGACGAAATTGCTCCTATACTAAATAAGTTTCAAGATGTGTTCCTAGATGATCTGTTGGACCAATTGCCTCCTTTGCGTGATATCCAACATGCAATTGACTTGGTCCATAGAGCTTCACTCCCAAACTTGTCACACTATCGAATGAGCTCCAAAGAACATGCTGAACTGCAACATCAGGTAAATAAACTTCTTATGAAGAGTTTCATCCGCAAGAGCCTAAGCCCTTGTGCTGTGCCTGCCTTGCTCATGCCAAAGAAAGATGGGTCTTGGCGTACGTGTATCGATAGTCGAGCCATCAATAGAATAATAGTCAAATATCATTTTTCCATTCCACGACTTGATGACATGCTTGATATCATGGCGGGAGCTTTAATTTTCTCTAAGATCGATCTTAAAAGTGATTATCACCAAATCCCAATTCGCCTAGGTGATGAATGAAAAACTGCTTTTAAGATGAATGTGACAATAGCGCTTGTAATGCGTCTTCCTAACTTTTCTAAAGCCTTCGAGGTGGAATGTGATGCCTCAGGTGTCGGGATCGGCGGTGTTTTTAGCTAGGAACACCATCTTGTTGCCTATTTCAGCGAAAAACTAAATGAGGCCAAGCAAAAGTACTCCACTTACGATAAGGAATTTTAAGCGGTTATTCAAGCTTTACGCTATTGGTGCCATTATTTACTTCCGCATGAATTCGTGCTTTATTCCGACTACAAAACTCTTCGATTCCTAAATTCTCAGAAGAAACTAAATTCGAGACATGCTCGTTGGATCGAGTTTTTATAGGAGTACACTTTTATACTCAAACATAGAGCTGGGGTTGAGAATAAGGTGGCTGATGCGCTTAGCCGAAGGGTGCCTTCTGTTTGTCATTCGCATCAAAGTCACTAGGTTTGACAAAATGAACGAGGATTATACAACTTGTCCGGACTTTGGCGAAATCGTTCTCACTTTGCTGATTGATCCAAACTTAGCTTTGGATAGTTATTCCCTCTAGGACGGTTACTTGTTTTAGGCTAACAAGCTTTGTGTTCCTCGTACGTCCATGCGTAACTTTCTTGTTTGGGAGATCCATGCCAGTGGTCTATCGGGTCATTTGGACATGATAAGACTATTGAGGAAGTGGAGTGCCAATTCTATTGGTCAAGTCTCAAGCGTGACGTCGCAAAATTAGTTGGTCAATGTGGGACTTATCAGTTAGCAAAGCATAGAAAATAAAACACTGGACTTTACACTCCGTTACCTGTGACTAATAACCCGTGGCAGGACATTAGTATGGATTTTGTCCTAGGATTACCTCGCACATTTGGAAAACATGATTCAATCCTCGTGGTTGTGGATCTCTTCTCTAAGATGGCCCATTTTATTCCTTGTACTAAGACCTCTGATGCGTCACATGTGGACAAATTGTACATTACCCATATCGTCAAGTTATATGGTCTTCCAAAAATTATTGTTTCTGACCGGGATGTTCGCTTTGTAAGCTATTTTTGGAAAGCCTTATGGCAGCACATGGTTGGCACAAAATTAAAATTTTCTACTGCCTATCATCCTCAAATCGATGGTCAAATCAAGGTCATTAATCAAGTCTTGAAAAGCTTTTGTGTTGTCTCATGGGTAATCATAACAAAAATTGGGATGTCATTCTTCCTATAGCCCAATTTACATATACTAACTCTATTAATAGGTCTATTGGCATGAGCCTATTTAATGTTGTTCATGATTTTAAAGCACACAAACTTCTAAATCTGTTGCCTATGTCATCTCATTCTAGAGTCTCTGAGTCTGCCGAAGCATTTGCACATCATGTTCATTCTTTGCATCAATAGATCATTAAGCGAATTTAGGCGAGTAATCGCCTGTATAAAATACATGCCGACTTGGACAAACGTGCCAAGGAGTTCGATGCTGGAGATCATATTATAATTCGTCTCAGACCCGAACGATTCCCTTTAGGAGCTGTTTGGAAGTTGCATGCTCGTAGTACAGGACCTTTCCAAGTTCTGAAACGTGTGGTGCTAATGCTTATGTCATTGATATTTCCCTTAATTATGGCATTAGTTATACTTTTAATATTGAGGATCTAGCAGCCTACCAACCACCTATGCACATCCCCACCGAACCTTATGCTACATTTACTACCCTTCTAGACCCTGACATTTTGGAGTATTATTAGAGCCACTCGACTAGCTCGAGTTTCTTCCACCACGAGAGAGTTAGTGGGGACACCACTTTTCGTCAAATTTATTCTCGTAAGCACAAAAGGGAAACCTATGGCCTTTTGGCTTAATGAGGGTTGTGACTAGTCACCTTTTATGGCTATTTTTGTCTTTTATCTTTTACTTTATTTTGCCTATAACAATATAAAGATAATAACAATCTAGCCAAAACACCTATAGATGTGAATCTTCATCTCAAAATGAATTCTAATTATATCATGTTTAGCAAAATATCTACAATATAAATTACTATTTTAATCCTAAGTAGGCAATAGAAATTTTTTGGGTTATGTACGTATACTCTTACATAATTAATTGCAGTAACTTAATTCTTATTTTCTTAATTATCAAAGAGAATAGTAGACAGATAAAATATATTTTAAATACACTAGTAAATAATATAATTATGATTAATAAATAACAAAAACAAATATAGAATTGAAGAGTACATAATTACAACTAGAAACTATCCTTTTGTCAGGTTAATTTTAATTAATAGAAAGACTAACATGTTTGTTATAAATAATTCCCAACCCCCCTGTTCAAGACCCTGTGGACCTAGCTATCGAGGCTTGATCGTTATCGTAGTAGCGTGAACGAGTGGTGGTTTGGTATTTGCAGTGGTGTGAGTAGTCTTATCTCCTAGACGCCTTTCTCAAATTAGGATATATTATATCTTATGTACACGCATGTTTTGGCCTCCAGCATGATTATATGATTTTATCTAGAGATGATTTCAGTCAAGCATATTTTATCATACATTTGATTAGGTTGATCTGAGATATGAGTACATTGGTGATATATAGAGATGATTATACTGTTATGGATTTTATGTCGGGATGATCTCTATCATGAGTATGCATGTGATAGACTAGCAAAAGTATACATGGTTAGAATCGGCATTGCATCATTTTTCTCTCGGCTTATTTACCACCTAAATTCCTAAGTTGCATGATTTGTTGTCGTATTGGATATATGCATCTGATTTATCATGTATAGGAAATCATAAAAGTACATGTGTATGTGATGTTATGTGATATGATGTGATGGCTGGAACGGTATCTGGGTCTGGCTGGTATTGGACATACTCTTAGCGTATGGCAGAGTATGGTGATGGTTGATGGTTGTACTCTTAGTATATGACAAGGTACAACTATTATTGATATACCCTTAGCATATGGCAGGGTATGATTACTTTCTTCTGAGATACCCTTAGCATATGGCAGGGTATGATTTATCTACAGAGATACTCTTAGCGTATGACAGGGTATGCTCTGAGCTTGTGACATAATGTGTATCGAGTTTGGGGCCGAGTACCGTAGTCCAGCATGGTGGATGATATTCAGAGTTGAGACGATTGATTGTGATAGTGAGAGATATGTGGATTATATCTGGCTCTGACATATACGATTATCTAGTGGTTGGCATGCTTTATGCATCATCATTGATGTGACCAGTTTCATTATTGTTATACATAATATATCATTATATTCGGTGATGTTATATGGTAATTTCATCATGTGATATATTTATAGATGAGGATATAATATGCTCATTCATGAGGATTAATTTCATTCATATATATGTCATTGAGGATACATATATATATGTTCATACATGGCATCATGCTACTTTCTGATTCATATTATCCAGTACATGATTTACTCTCTGTTTGGATCACTGATTCAGGGTAAGGTCTAATCACTGAGCCTTTAGCTCATGACTCTCTTTGTTTTCTCCTTTCCAAAAAGCCAGGTGAGCGAGTGGAGCAGGATACTCCCTTAGAGACCTCGCGAGTGGGTAAAGAGTAGTGTGTGGTTAGTGTTTTGCGCTAGTTGAGTTCTCTTATTTTATGTATTAGTGGACATCCTCCAAGTATGTCTTTATCCTTGTCTTATATTCTAGTAGGTGACTTTGTACTTGTATAATGATGTATATACCACCATTGTATATATGTAGTTATGACGGACGCACTATCACACCAACCTGATACCGCTGAGCTTGCAACCTATTCTTCTCCTACCTTTCTCTTCCTTGACGAGCTGAGGTATGCATGTACATCTGACCTATATGTTTTGAGATTATTGCAAGAGATGTTGGATGATCCGGAGCGCCATCTAGAGTTGGAGAATCGAGGCAATTTGCTGCTGGACCGTGGATGCATTAGAGTGCTCGCAAATGATGGATTGCAGCAGAAATTATAGGAGGATATCTTAGAGTTGCTAGGATTGAGGCGAGATGTGAGGAGTTTTGTCCGTGCTTGCAAAGTCTGTCAAAGTGCTAAGGCAACCGCATTGAAACTGGCCGAATAACTATAGCATTTACCTATACTAGACCATGTTTGGGAAGACATTTCTATGGATTTCATAGAAGGTCTTTTGCTGGTACATGGTAATTCCGTTATTTTTATGGTGGTTGATAGATTGAGTAAGTATGCGCACTTTTCTACATTGTCACATCTATTTTCAGTTAAGTTAGTAGCTAAAATTTTTGTTAGAAATGTTGCTTAGTTATATAGCATGCCACGCACAATTGTCTCGGATCGTGATCGTGTATTTATGAGCGACTTTTGGATGGAGTTTTTTAGTTTACAGGGGACTTGATTAAACTTCAGTTTAGTCTACCATCCACAAATAGACGGCCAAACCAAGGTGGTCAATCGAGGCATTGAGCAGTACTTGAGGTGCTTTGTTGGAGAGATGCCGAGACAATGGTTGGAGTTCTTACTGTGGGTAGATTGGTCCTATAACACCGTCTATCATAGCATCATTGGCATGACTCCATTTGAGGTGGTGCATGGACGCACGACTCTGACATTACGCATTTATGACCTAGTGACATCTGCAGATCGAACAGATGTGGACTTAGCTTTGATGGATAGAGACACCACATTGAGGAGGTTGCGTTCCCATCTTAAACTTACTCAAAACTGCATTAAGCAAGTTTATGATCATAGCCATTGGGAGCAGGAGTTTGACATCGGCAATTGGGTATTTGTGAGGGTACAACTATATCGATAGGTGACCTTGCGTCTGATGCGTAACTAATAATAATCAGATCAAATTGGATCACATCAAAATGAGATTAGGCCCAATGGATTGAGTCTAATTATCTTATCTGGTTATTTGGTTTAGTTAAAGTCTTAGTATGTTAGGATTTATTTAATTAGCTAAATCTTGCTCTGCACAGTTTCATGAAAATATTCGTAGAATATTTTCTACATATCCAAATAATATCAAATCAGTTGGATAAGGTCGCCACTCCAGATCTACAACTTTTATTCATTATTTCTCTAGATTCGGAATCCATCTATGACAAAATGAAAGCTTAATCCGAGAGGTAATCGGAGAAGATAAGGAATACTAGTTTAGTTGGTTTGTTAGGGTTTCATATTATTTTAGGACTTATTGGCTAGCCTCTATAAATATGTGGATGGCAGCCAACTTCACTATGGAATTGGATTCTTGATTTCTTGCCTCCTATCTTCTCTTTAGACTCCTCCCTCCCTCTTCACTATCCTTCCACATCTACCGTTGGCAAGGTTTCTCTTCGCTTCTAATCTCCCTCAACTGTCCTCTCTTCTAATCTCCCTCGACTGTTGAGTCACCCCTCTTCTTTGGGATCTCGATCACTTCGTTCCCTTCTTCTACTTACCTTAATCACTTCCACAATCCACCCTCATCTCCATACTCATCCATAACCCTAACATCCATTTCACCCGTCACCACCAGCATCACTCACGTTATTCCATATTTTCGTCCATACTGCAGTTAGAATCTGTAAAGGGCATAAATATAGAAGTTGTAGATCAGGAAGTTACGGATCCAACTCAAATTGTTTTGTAATTTTTGGACTACCGTAGAATATCTAAATAATATTTTACCACGATTATGCAGACTACTTCCTACAATAAATTAAGATCTTAAGGAATTATTTCGTAGCTGATCTTTTGGTTCCAGATCCTATCAATATGGTATCTGAGTCTATCATTTGTTATCAAATCTTATTAAATTGGTATCAGAGCTTATCAATTGGTACTAGAGCTTATTAGTAACCAAAAGTTAGCACATCGCTACTTTGGTCCGCTTCGGGTGTTAGAGCGTATCGGTCCGGTTGCATATCGTTTGGAGCTGCCGGAGTGGTTGAGAGTGCATCTTGCTAGAGTCAGTTTGAGTACTTCCTAGGCGCCGATGACATTATGGTACTAGATTAGAGATGGAGATTCTAGTTGAGTGGCTTGGCAAGTCATCCGATGAGACTAGATGGGAGTTGGAGACGGACATCTTGGAGCATTTCTCTGACTTTACACCTTGAGGGCAACTTATTAGAGTCTTTTCTTATTGCATTGGTATTTTAATTTTTTTTAAAATAAATTTTCTGTAGGTCGCGTTTGAACACGGTTGGAGGCGCGTTCGAACACCTTTGTAAACGCCTATATTAGGTTCGCAAATACAGAGAACACAAAATGTGCATTCGAACACGGTCAGGCACGTTCACACATATAGAGAACGTGTTTTGTACGTTCGAACACGATTGGGTGTATTCGAACGCAATCAGCGAGAATCTTTTAGAATTAGGGTTAATAATTATATTTTGGCTTGTTGGCTAGCCTCTATATAGGTGTGGATGGCAGCCAAAATCATTATGCTATTAGAATATTGGTATCTTGCTTCTCTATCTTCTATCTACCCTAATCTTCCTCCTCCCTCTTCACCAACCTACCACCTTTATCGTTGGCAAGGTCTCTCCTAACTTCTAATCTCTCTTGTTTGTCGAGTTCTCCCTCTTCTTTGAGATCTCGACCACTTCTTTCCCTTCGTCTATATCCCTTAAACTACACCACTCATCCACCCTCATCTCCATTATTATCAATAACCCTAACTTCCACTCCACCCATCACCACCACCATCATCCGCACTAAATCGTACCTTCGTCCTAGTTACAGTTCGAATTTGTGAAGGGCATAAATACAAAAAATGTAGATCAGGGAGTTATAGATCGATTAAACTTAGTTTCGTAATTTTACTAGTATGGGAGATTATTTGGTAAATATTTTCCCTCGATTGCACATACTACTTTTTATAATAAATTCAAATCTTAAAGGAATTGTTCCGTAACCTATCATTGGTATGAGAGCCTATCAATTTGGTACCTTAGACCCTATCATCCATGTCGATGACATTGCGGGTAGATGGACTCGTTAGAAAGTATTGTGTGCATATCCTTATCGATTCGGGGAGTACACATAACTTTCTATGCGAGAGGTTAGTGAGGAGATTGGGCTTGGACACTAAACCAACTTTGGGCCTTAACGTTGCCATTGGAGACGGCACGAAGCTTCGGGCAAGGAGGTTGTGTCGCCGGATCGGTATATAGGTGCAAGGATGCGACATCACTATGGACTTGTATCCATTGGCGCTGTGAGGAGCGGACATTGTCCTTGGCACTCGGTGGTTATAAAACTTGGGACCCATCACTTTTGATTTCCGAAGCATGTAGATGATTTTTAAGCAAGGAAACAAATATGTGCGGCTTGATGGCATTCGTTTTCTTTCGCACCAATAGCACAGGGGATGAGTATGAGCTATGACTTGGTTGAATGAGGCCTTGCTCTAACATCTCGGCTACCATCTTGAAAATAACTTCTTTTTACACATGTGGATACCGATATGCTCTCACGTTTGTCGGTGCAGCCCTAGGTATAATCTCTATGCGATGGTCCGTCGTTCACCTCGGTGGCAACTCCGATGGCTCCTCAAATAGTCCAGAAAAGTTATCTAATAAATTAGACAATTCAATTGTAGTACATAAACTCGTTTGAGGCTCCTCTACGGCTGGTCCTAATTGAAGAAGATAGGCCAAATCATACGCACAAGGCTGCCCCACCATAGGCTGCATCGCAGGAATCGGCGAAGACTGAACGCCATCAAGCCGCACATCTTTGTTTCCTTGTTTAAATTTCATCCATATGCTCCGAAGATCAAATGTGACGGGTCCCAAACTCTGTAACCATTGAGTGCCTAGGTCAATTTTCGCTCCTCGTAGTGCCTACAGATACAACTCCACAATGATATGTCCTTGCACCCGTATAGCGACCCGGGGACATAAGCTCTCCGCCTTAAGCTTCGTGCCATCTCCAATAGCCACGTCAAATCCCGTGGTCGGTTCAGCATCCAAACCCAATCTCCTCACTAACCTCTTGTCTAGAAAGTTATGTATACTCCCCGAATCGATGGGGATGTGCACACAATGCTTTCTAACAAATTCGTCTACCCATAACATCCTCCTAATGGACATCCTCTGAACACTCTCCATCATCAACAACTTCATCATCCTCCTCGAGACAGTCGTTGAGCATCACACTTCCGATTGATTTGGAACACTGATGACCGAGGGTGAAATGTTCATCCCATCGAAAACAAAGGCCCGTCGCTCTTCGCTCCTTCACTTGGGTAGGTGTGAGAGTTCGAACGAGGGGTCTTGTGTCTCCTCTAACATCGGAAAAAGACCACAAAGATGGTCGTGGTCTAGTACTCGCAGCCGCTATTTTTGAACTCACAGAATTTTCAGTCAGCGTTTTAGTTGCAAACCACCTATCTCGGTTACCCCAATTGATTTTCACTACCATCTTTAGAGCCTTATGCTTTTACTCTATCCTCACGAATAACTGACCTATACTAATGCAATCCGTTCTTTGGAGATGAAAGCTTGCCATTTGGATATTTGCATCTTTTGCTGTACCTTGACAATCAAAATATTGTCCAACTTGAAACACCCAATTCGTTGGATCACCACCTTGGAATTTAGGAAACTCCAAGCGTGCGGTTCTCCCCCGAATAGCATTGTCAGGTTTGCGAAAGATCACTAATTCAAGTCTAAACGTTTGTGCATGTTGATCACCTTCTCTAAATCCTCGAGCACGTCCATCACCATCTCCAAAGAAATCGGCCTCATGGTTAGGGTCATCATGGATTGAGTCTTCCCTTGTCAATGTGCTCTCCATAGGTCTCTTTATTGATGTCATCTTCCTTATTTCAACCATTAATGGAGGTCTAAGGTTTGCCTGCTCTGGTACCATATGATAGTCTCTAATACCAGATGATAAGGCTCTGATACCAAATTGATAGGTTCTTGTACCAAAAGGTCTGCTACGGAATAATTTCCTTAAGATCTGAATTTATAGTAGAAAATAGTCCGCACAATCGTGGAAAAATATTCGCCAAATATTCTCTTGTAATTAGAAAATTACGAAACTAAGTGGATTAGATTCATAACTTCCATATCTACAACTTTCGTATTTATGCCCTTTACAAATTCAAACTATAACTAGGACGAAAATACAGAATAATGTGGGTGATGGTGGTGGTGACGGGTGGAATGGATGTTAGGGTTATGGATGGGTATGGAGATGAAGGTGGATGGTGGATGTGATTAAGGGATATAGACGAAGGGAACGAAGTGGTTGAGATCCTAAAGAAGAGGAGTGACTCGATAGGCGAGGGTATTTGTGAACCTAATGTAGACGTTCGCAAGAGCGTTCGAACGCGACCCCTCCTGTGTTCGAACTCGACTTACAGAAAATTTATTTTAATAAAAATAAATAACTAATGCAGTAATAAAAGATCCTAACTAAATGTATCATAGGGAAGTAAACTTTTCTATTGATTTAGCTCCTGATATTTCACCTATTTCTAAAGCCCCCCAATAGAATTAAACCAATAGAATTGAAGGAACTTAAGGTTCAGCTGGAAGAACTACTACATAAAGGCTTTATAAGACCTAGTGTCTCACCTTAGGCTCCTGTTCTTTTTGTTAAGAAGAAGGATGCGACACTCAAGCTGTGTATAGACTATAGACAGCTAAACCAAGTGAGTATAAAGAATAAATATCCTCTACCTTGCATTGATGATTTGTTCGACTAGTTAAGGGGAGCCAGAATATTCTCTAAAATAGACTTGAGAACTAGTTACCATCAGTTAAAAGTTCATGAGGATAATTCTAAAACTGATTTTCGCACTAGATATGGACATTATGAGATTTTAGTCATGCCATTTGGATTGACTAATGCTCCAGCTGTTTTTATGGATCTGATGAATCGAGTTCTCCAACATTATTTGGATCAGTTTGTAATAGTTTTTATTAACATACTAATATATTCGGCTAGTGAAGAAGAACATGAGTATCACTTGAGTTTAATTCTTCAGATCTTAAGAGAGAAGCAATTGTTTTGCAAAATTTTCAAAATGTGAGTTTTGGCTAGATCAGGTGGTCTTTTTAGGACATGTGATATCACAGGAAGGGATCAGCATGGACCAGTCCAAAATAGAGATTGTACTGAAATGGAGTCAACCGACTAATATCACATAAGTGCGTAGTTTTTTTGGCTTGGTTGGGTATTATAGAAGATTTGTAGAAGGATATGCAAAGATAGCTACACATCTTACCAGGTTGACTCGAAAGAATCAAAGATTTGAGGAATGAAGAGTGTGAAAATAGTTTTTAGGAACTAAAAAGAAGATTGACTTGTGCACCAATTCTAACTATTACTTGTAGTGGAACAGGATTTCAAGTGTATTGTGATGCCTCACACAAAAGATTAGGTTGTGTTTTAATGCAAAATGGTAATGTTGTGGCATATGCATCTAGGCAGATGAAAAATTATGAACAGAATTATCCTACTCATGATTTGGAGTTGGCTGCTGTAGTGTTTGCACTAAAAATTTGGCGACACTATCTTTATGGGGAAAAATGTAAAATTTTATAGATCATAAAAGTCTCAAATATTTGTTTACTTAGAAAGAGCTTAATTTGAGTCAAAGGAGATGGTTGGAATTAGTGAAAGATTATAATTGTACAAATTATCATCCAAGTAAAGCAAATGTTGTTGTAGATACTTTAAGTAGAAAGTCGGCTAGGAGTCTAGCATTTTCCCAACAAACTATGATACTTAAGGATCTGCAAAAGCTAGAAGTTCCAATTGTGATCAAGACTAGTGATGATGGAGATGATACAGGAATTACAGGCGACAAAGAAAGCCATAGCGAACGGGAACGCATTATCGACCCCACGACGCGAGTCCACTCCCATGATCCACCGCCACCAGTTCAAAATTTGCAATCACAAGAGCCGCTACTGCCACCACCCTATGGGCAGAGGCAAGCAAGGATGGTTCCACCAGGGCCAGTTGCAGGTGAACCCATCCGACGAGTGAACCACTATGGAGATCACCTTGGAGATCAAGATCAATGGGCGGGGCAATACGACCCGGAACCACGGCGAGTTAATCAAAACTGAAGGAGGGATCATCAACCATTCATGGTCCATCCTCCTCCGGTTAGACAAGGACTTGGACATGATCCAGAACGAGACAACGACATCCGTGGACAAATCATGCGCCTTGAATTCCCCAAGTTCAAAGGTGGCAATCCGATCAATTGGTTGTATAGAGTAAAGCAATTCTTTGCATACTATGGTACGGCGGAAGGATATAAGGTGACGCTTGCGAACTTTCACCTTGAAGATACGGTGCTTCATTGGTTTCGAGCAACCAATGCCAATGAGGCTATTGAAACTTGTGCTGAATTTTGTGCTGATATCACGCGACGATTTGGAGCGTCAGGGTATGAAGACTTCGATGCACTCCTCTCAAAGACCAAAAGACCACGGTTGGGGCATACCAAGAAGAGTTTGAGAGGATAAGTAAGCCTATGTCAACCCCTATGGACAGATCAGCAGCTTCGCAGCACCTTCATCTCCGGGCTGCGGGGAGACATACAAGCCAATGTCAGGGCTTTAAGGTCTAGAACCATAAAGGAGGCTTTTTGTAATGCCCTCGCCCGGCATGGGCACGTGCACGCCGACATGCCCACATGGCACGCGCGGCGCACGCGATAGGACAGGTAGGGCTCGTCACACATAGATACTCCTATGCACATATAATCATGACATAATCAAATAAAACCTGGTAACCTATCCATGATCATATAATCCATCACGAAATAAATCATACTAATAACCAAATAAACCTGTTAACATAAGAATATCCAAGTCCACAATAATATATACTAGACCACTACATAATCTAGCAGGACCCGCATAGGCCACAACAAACCATCAAGATACAACTGAAATAACTAATACAAGAGTACACTATGATTCGTATTAGAGGGGTTAGAAAAGAAATAAGAGGGTCATGAGCAAAAGGCTCAGTGAATAGACATTACCCCGAATCAGTGATGCCAAATAGAGAGTAAATCATATACTAGATAGTATGAATCAAAAAGAGCATCATGTCATGAATAAATATGTCAATGTATCTTCAATAATATAAATGAAAAGTAGATAATATGTCATAATTGATAAAAGTATATAATCCTCGACAATGAGTAAACAAATCTCCATATTATAGTTTCATCACAACTCTCTCTCAAATATGACACATGATCCATGCGAACCATGACCATGCTATGATATCAAATGCAACCATATATGATGCATATTAATCACTCGATAATCAGGTAACTAAATGATAGTGAAATCATATGCATTTCTCAACATCACAATCATCACCGATATCTCGGTATAATATCATCATACTAGACCACTGTGCACAGTCAACACCCAGTACCAAGTCTCAACATCATGTCTAAAGGCTCAGAGCATACTCCGCCACCAACAAGAGTATCTCAAATATAACCATACATCGCCACCCGCTAGGGTATCAACATCCATCCGGATTGGGCACCCTTCCTAGCTGATAAAAATCTCGTGAGGATAACTCGCCACATATGCTCTAGCGAACAGCATTTGTCTGAATGTCTACTATGCACACAGACTAACGACCTCGGACGTAAGGCCAATAGGATCGTGACTATGTCGAGCGATCAATCATCCACCAAGCGGGTCCTAACCCTCGCGCCCACTCGGGTATCCTCACGCTATCTATCAACTATCCTATCAATCACATTTCATGCTTTTTTTCTAAATAACAGATCATATGCCTATATCGAGTACAATAACAAGTAAATGCATAACAGGAATTTAGGTGGAATAAGAATTAAGAGAAAAATAATGCAGTATAGTCTCTAATCATGTAGTCAACACATGCATACTCATGCGACAGATCAACTGGACATAATATTATAACAGAATAATCATCTCTCATGATCTCTATATGTAACAACCCAATCCCCAAAAAACAAAAAATCATGGGCACGACGTGACCGGCCACACTATGGCCGGCCTCGTGCCCATGCTAGCTGCTCATGCATCTTGGTGGGGCGCCACGCGCCTGCGGCCAGCTGGCCGCGGTGGGCCCCGACGCCGCCATTACTCCTCCTCCACCGCCTTCTCTCTCTCTCTCTTTAAATCTCTCTCTCTCTCTCTCTCTCAGCCACCCTCTCACTCTACTCTCTCTCTCTATACCGGCACCTTCCCTGGAGCCATCGCCGCCGTCGGTGAGATCTCTCACTCCCCCTCTCTTTCCTTCTCTCTCTCTCCCTCTCTCTCTCTCCCTCTCTCTCTCTCTCTTTCTTTTGCCCGAGGTTGGGATCGTTTATCATGCATTTGATTAGGCTGATTTGGGATATGAATACATTGGTGATATATAGAGATGATTGGAGATAATTATACTATTATGATTTTATACCGGGATGATCTCTAGCATGAGTGTGCATATGATAGACTAGCAGGAGTATGCATGTGTTAGATATATGGTTGGAGTTTGCATTACATCATTTTGCTCTTGATTCCTATTCCACCTAAATTCCTATTATGCATTGACTTGTTATTGTACCGGATATATGCATATGATTTGTCATTTAAAAAGGAAAGCATGAAATGTGATTAATAGGATAGTTGATAGAAAGCGTGAGGATATCCGAGTGGGCGCGAGGGTTAGGACGCGCTTGGTGGATGATTGATCGCTCGACATGGTCGCGATCCTGTTGGCCTTACGTCCGAGGTCATTAGTCTGTGTGCGCAGCAGACATTCGGACAAATGCCGTTCGCTAGGGCATATGTGGCGAGTTATCCTCACGAGATTTCTATCAGCTAGAAGGGTGCCCGATCTGGATGGATGTTGATACCCTAGCGGATGACAGGGTATGATTATATTTGAGATACTCCTTGTGGATGACAGAGTATGCTCTGAGCCTTCGGGCATGATGTTGAGACCGGATACCGAGTGTTGACTGTGCACAATGGTCTAGTATGATGATATTATACCAAGATGTCGGTGATGATCGTGATGTTGAGAAATACATATGATTTCATTTTTATCTGACATACCTGATTATTGAGTGGTCAATATACATCATATATGATTGCATTTGATATCATAGCATGGCCATGGTCGGCATGCATCATGTGTCATATTTGATAGAGAGTTATGATAATCATATGATATGGAGATTTGTTTATTCATTGTCAAGGATTGTATACTTTTATCAGTATGACATATTATCTACTTTTCATTTATGTATTATTGAGGATACATTCATATACTCATTCAAGACATGATACTCTTTCTAATTCATATTATCCAGTACATGACTTACTCTCTATTTGGCATCACTGATTCAGGGTAAGGTCTATTCACTGAGTCTTTTCTCATGACTCTCTTTATTTCTTTTCTAATCCTTTTAGATATGTGGTACGTGATAGCGACTTGAGAAGATATTTTAGAGCAATGATGAGGTAAGCTATAGATGCGAGATGGTATAGATGATAGTTTATATAGAAATTGAGTTGTACCAGTATTTGATATTTGTACTCTTTTGTATTAGACGATGATTTGTATAATACAAGTCGAATCATAGTGTACTCTTGTATTAGTTATTTTAGTTGTATCTTGATAGTTTGTTGTGGCCTATGTGGGTCCTGCCAGATTATATAGCAGTATAGTGTATATTATTGTGGACTTTGATATTCATATGTTAACAGGTTTATTTGGTTAAGAGTATGATTTATTTGGTGATGGATTATGTGATCATGGATAGGTTAGCATGTTTTATTTGATGATGTCATAATTATATGTGCACAGGAGAGTATCTGTGTGTGACGGGCCTCGCCCGACCTGTCGCGTGCGCCGCGCGTGCCGTGTGGGCGCATGGGCGTGCACGTGCCCGTGCCGGGCGGGGGCGTTATAGTTCAGGTGGTATCAGAGCTTAGGTTTAAGGATGATCTGGCAAACCATCAAGTATAGTAGTTATCGGTTTATCTTTGGGCTACCCTAGTAGTCAATCTCGATGAGTTTGATATTAATTGGTTGAGATAGGAATCTAGGTTGTGATGTTAAGATTATTAAGTTTTGATACTTGTCGATATTGATAGAAATAATATGTGATATTGGTATATGGAGAATTTATCTGAGCAACTAATGATAGGAAGATGTATTATTAAAATCATGCATTGATATTGATATTGAGGTGTCATAGTCTGTGGAGCATAATATTAGATATATAGAGTTGTTCATATGTTGTGATAAAGTGTAGAAATTTGTAAATATGTGGAGATATGTATTTTGTACAGAAGAATTATTATAAGTAGATTTGAAGTTATTCTGAGCAGATATAGCATATTTTTGGATTTTTGATCTGTTATGGATATATTTGATTTTAGGAGATTGATGTAAAGAGATATATGTGCAGAGAGACTATTTTGATCTTTATGAGGGTTATAATTATGGATTGTGGATGGATGAGTAAGACATATGATGATTTTGTATATTGGAAAAGAAATTATGTGTTGTGATATAGATGATTGTAGATTGTATATAGAAAATAATTTTCGGATGACTAGTATGATAAATTATATTTGCAAGATATTTGTGTTACTAGGTATGAAATTTTGATTATATCGATAAGATGGGTGATTTAGTATGGATATGTGTAGCTAACAATATTGTTAGAGGATTAACATCTCGTTTAAACCGTTGAGTTGATTACCAAATAGGGTAATAGGTATAAGAAATATGACATGGATACAGTTATTGGTTTGTGAGTGATGTCAGTAATTGAGAAGTAATGTATATCTTTCTGGATGACATGATAGTAGGTTTAGTTTAGAAGTTACTGACTGTGTGAATTTGATTAGATAGAAAGAATGATAATGAAAGGAATTATATAGGGTGATGATTGCTAAAGTTGATAGTCTCAAGATATATCTTGTATGACAGTGAAAATATATAATGGTAATTAGTTTAGTTTTGAAAATTGATTTAGAGGATAAGAATATTATAGCCTGAAAATCGTGTATGTCGGGTGATGAATTTTAATTACAAGTATACAGACTTATTTTATTATGATTATTAGGTGATATTAATGATGTTATAGAAGGATGTTGATGATACTATCCGATTAAATTGTGCAGTATATATAATGGACTTTGTATAGAGGATGTGATAGAATATTAAATTGGACTTTTGAAGAAATATGAGGTTTAATTGATTTAATTAAGAATGAGATATGTTGGTATAGATGTTAATTTGAGATATTTTGTGTTTTGACATGTTAGTTGTTTTGATGATACTAATTGGAGAGATAATTTGATATAGTTATTCATAGAGCCTATAGACTTGATTATTTGTTATGACTGAGAGATGGTTTGAAAGTTGAACTAATTGCTTCATAGGATAGCAATGAAAGGAATATAGAGGACTATGATCTTTCATATTTAGGGTATCGATGGATGTTTATTATACTAGATGATAAATGGATAATGATGTATAGGAAAATGATTATATTAGCATTTGTTTAACCGTTAACTTATATGTTCGATTATTACTAGAGGTTACTGAGCGAGCTTTTTAGAATGATGAGATTGATCTTAATGATTGTAAAGACTTACAGGTTTACATTTAAGTCTTAAGATAAAGATATTTGATTGGGAGATAATGATTTCATAATTCGAAGATAATGACTTCATGATTGGTTCTATTATAGTTTGTGAAAGTTTGATCTTTTAGTAAATTGCAAAGTTAAGGTTGCGAGAATGTTATAATTTATATTTTTGGATGTCCTCTGATTTATATGAATTAGTTAGTGTCAGTTATTTTATTAGCAGATCATAATAGCATTACCAATTCTGGAGATTAATCTTAGTAGATTTAGTTCATGTACAATAATTTTGTGGATTGGTCTATGATGTGTTATGTATTCTTAGAGATCAAGTATGATGGATTAGTAAATATTTGTGTGGCAATGAATTAATATTATAAACTGAATATTATATCTATCAAGATATTGAAGAGATTATTGGATTACTTCGTAGAACTCAGTAAATAGTCTCTAGATCTGAATACCGATATCATTAAGTGATATTTTGGTGGATATACTAGTAGTGATAATAATTAAATAGATAATGATCAAATTAGAATTATGTGAATCGAGGAATGAATAGTTTGGATATAGAAGTGATTGATAGAAAGATCATTATAAAGTTTATCATGTATGTTTCTTGAGATAGTTCAGATTTAACCTTTTAGATATTGCAGATTAAAAAGGAAGATAATGTGGAGAATTAGAAGAGGATATAAATTTCGGTTGAGGTTGCATTAGCATTTACATTGATAGGTTGGATTTGATGCACTGTATGTTATTCTAAAGAAGGTATTATGAATACACGTTAATATTGTAGTCTTATATGGATAGTTATGATATCTTATATTGATTTATCTAGTAATTTGTATAATAGTTTAAGCATATGAGCAGTGCACTTTAAATAAAAGACTTTAAGCTATTGCCTAAATTTTTGAGGATATCGGATGATGCTGAGTATGTTTAGATTAGTGACATTATTTATTAGAAAGAGAAGTATAAGTTAAGTCTTTCAGATATTTTTGAAATAACTTGTATTTATCGTTCTACTTGGTATTAGTGATAGTATTGAGGGATAATCTTTTGAGTATGTTTGAGATCAGAGTATATATTCAGTAAATTGGAGATAATTTACTTAAATAGGTTGTATCATATTATCATAGGTGATTATGGCATTACGAGCTCGTGCCATGCAACACCAAATTTTTTTTTTATTTCTTTCCTTTTGCCTCTTCTTTTTTTTATATTTAATTTATACATTATTATTGTTATTATTTATTTTTTCTAGGTTATTATTATTATTATTTTATTATTATTATTATTATTATTTTGGTTATTACACTTTCGAAGATGCGGTGCTCATGGAAACCAAACATAGGGCCATGAAGTTACACCTGAAACAGAATTGGACGAGCCAAGGAAGCCGCAATCAAGCTCAACAAACCATAGCGGCGGGAAATATTATCGGCGTACCAAGGACCGCTACTGCAATGGTGCCTCCTCGAGCACCCCTGAAGCCATCCTAAGATGTGAAGTACGCACCTAGAGGTCCGGGACGAGCACCCACACCTGCTCAAGTGGAGGAACGAAGAGCCAAAGGCCTATTCTTTCGTCGTGATGAGAAGTATGTATTTGGGCATCGCTGCGCTAAACCAATGGGATTGATGATGCTAATAGATGGATTGGAGGATGTGGAGGATGAGTTTGCAGCTGAAAATGTAGATGTGGCTGGACATCAAGGAGAAGTAGCTAAGGAGCCACCCGTGGAGGACATGATAGCCGAAATCTCCCTCCACGCCTATTCAGGGACAGCCGCCCCAAAGAATTTTCAGGTGAACGTAGTCAAGAAAACCACAATGAGAATCTTGATCGACATCGGGTCCACCCACAAGTTCATTGACAATAGGCTCCTTAAGAAGATTAGGCTCGATTCGAAACCCACAGAAGGGTTCGATGTGACGATTGGAGATGGCACCACATTGTGAGCGGATTTTATTTGTGGAGGTGTGGAATTGAAGGTGCAAGGCCAAACTTTGACATTGGATCTATATCTGTTGGTCTTGCGAGGTGCCAATATTATTTTGGGGACTCGATGGCTTTGAAGCTTGGGGCCCATGACATTTGACTTTACAAACCTCTCAATAACACTTTAGAGAAATGACCAGAGAGTGCTTTTGGATGGAAATCAAAAACTGATTGAACTACGAAGAGCCAGCGCCCACTTTTCATGTTTTTTCTCAGATCTGCGGAGAGCCAGCGTAGGGGATAGTGAACTGGTCCGACTCGTGGAGGAGCTGAGAGAGAACCCATCAAGCCACCTCGAGCACGAGGAGCGCAACGGGTTAGTACTCGAGCGTGAGTGGATCAAGGTACCGCGGACGAAGAGCTACGGAGACTATTGATGGCACACTTCCATGACACTCCTATAGCAAGCCATGAAGGGTTTTACATACCTATAAGCGGCTGGCCCAAAACTGTACATGGACAACGATGAAGTCGGACATGAAGAAATATGTGTGTGAATGCCAAACCTGCCAACAAGTCAAATCAGAGACGCTCAAACCTAGCGAGCTATTGCAACCACTACCTATACTGGAGCATATTTGGGAGGACATCTCCATGGACTTCATCGAAGGGCTACCGGAGGTCTGAGGACAATCGGTGGTGTTTGTTGTGGTGGATAGGCTGAGCAAATATGTTCATTTCATTGCACTGTCTCACCCGTTTTCAGAGAAAAAGGTTGCTGAAATTTTTGTTCGAAAGTGGTGCGCTTGCATGGGATGCCTAGGACGATTGTGTCAGACTGGGATCGCATCTTCATCAGCGAGTTTTGGTTCGAGTTCTTCAGATTGCAAGGGACTCAAATCAACCTTAGTTCAATGTATCACTCCGAAACGGATTGATACGATCTTCTCTTTGGGGCTAAGGCTTTGATACCAGCTTGATACGATCTGGCACGGAACTTTGAAATTAGATCCCAAAATATGCTGTCGTCGGATCGATGTGAGATTTTGATATGTTGTAGCCTCGTAAAAGAGCTTTCCAACAAATCTAGTTACAGGCGAATCGGAGTTGGGGATCTCGAGATATCGTTCGTTTAGTGGACAAACATCAGGATGCTCTGTTTTGGATTCGTGGATGGAGGCACGAGATCCTAGGTAATGGTGGATGGTGGTGGACCGGCGTTAATGTGGTGGCACCGAAGAAAAGTGATGGTGGAACGGTTGTGGTTGATGGAAGGATTAGGGCAAGTGTTGGATAGATTGGACGAAGGGGGAGAAGAGGGCCACCCCTAAGGGACTAGGGTGATTAGCCGGACGAGGGAGGTTAGAAGCGGCGTCGCCGGGGATTGAGAGAACGGGAGCGAAGAAGACGAAGGAGGCAAGGCAAAACTCAATCTCAATAATCAATAATAATTATGGTTGCCCTACACATCCTTTTATAGGCTAACCAACAACTCACATTAACCCTAAAACACAATTTTCGCCGACCGCGTTCGAACTCGCCCGACCGCGTTCGAACGCACAGTACATTCTCTTCACCACCACGTTCACAACCCCGTGATCAAACCGCGTTGCGAACTCACTCCACGCACCGCGTTCGAACGCACGACATTCTCTTCACCACCACGTTCACAACCCCTTATTTTAATGGAAATTAAACACTAAAACATGAAATAAAAACACTCCTAAAGTGAATCCATGCTCGAGACGACGTCGGTGAAGTCCGAATCGTATCACGGATGGCCAAACCGAGGTGGTGAATCACGGACAAGAGCAATACTTGCGATGCTTTGTGGCAGATCGACCAAAGGATTGGGTCAAATTCCTTCCATGGGCCGAGTGGTCATACAATACCACTCATCACTCTAGCATCGGCATGACCCCCTTTGAGGCGGTTTATGGGCGCACCTCCTCGGTCTTGCGTACCTACGACAGACTCACGGCGGGAGATAGAACCGAGCTCAACTTGGAACTTGTAGATCGAGATGAAACATTGAGACGGCTCTAGATTCACCTAGAAACAACCCAAAATTGCATGAAGCAGACTCATGACATAGGCCGGCATGAGCAAGAATTTGAGGTGGATCAATGGGTGTTTGTTCGAGCTCAACCTTACCGGCAATCCACATTGAGGCCAAATTTGAACCAGAAGTTGGGTTACAAGTACTATGGTCTATACCGAAGGCTAACACGAATCGGTCCAGTAGCTTACCAATTGGACCTACCTAAGGGAACTAGGATACATCCGGTCTTCCATGTATCAGCATTGAAGGCCCAGGTCGGGCCTAATCGTGTGGTGGATTCGGCCTTGCCCGAAGCAATGGAAGAAGATGGCCCAACTGAATTGGTCCGAGTCTTAGGCCACAGAAGAAGACGCCATGGATCCAGATTGGAGACAGAAGAGCTTATCGAGTGGCTAGGCAAACCAACTGATGAGTCTACATGGGAGCTAGAGTCAGATATCATGGATCGCTTCCCAAATTTCAAACCTTGAGGACAAGGTTGCGGAAGCATGGTTGATTGATATGATTCAGACTTCACCGATGTCTTCTCAAGCATGGATTCACCTTAGGGGTGTCTTTGTTTCTTATTTTAATGTTTAATTCTTAAGAAAATTAGTTTTCTGTAAGTTGCGTTCGAACGTGGGTGGAGTACGTTCGAACATGGTTGTGAACACGGTTGTGAACGCCTACATCACGTCTAGAGAGTGTGAATTGTGTGTTCGAATGCCATGTTCAAACATGCTATGAACGCCTGCATCGCATTCACAAATCTAGAGAAGTGGAAAACAAGAGCGTTCAGTCGCGCGTTCGAACGCCTGCATCGCGTTCGCAAATCCAGAGAAGAGCGAACTAGTTGCATTCGAACGCGTCGGCGATAATGTATTATTTAGGGTTAATTTTCAATTGTTTGATTAGCCTCTAAAGGATATGGATGGCAACCATAGAGTTATTATTGAAGAATTGAGTTTTGTCTTGCCTCCTTCGTCTTCTTTGCTCTCGTTCTCTTGATCCCCGGCGATGCCGCTTCTAACCTCCTTCGACCGGCCAATCACCCCTTAGGGGTGGCCTTCTCCTCCCCCTTCTTCCAATCTATCCAATACTTGCCCTAACTCTTCCATCAACCATAACCCTTCCACCACCACTTTTCACCGGTGCCACCCCATTAATGCTGGTCCACCCCCAACCATTATCATCTAGGATCTTGTGCCTCCATCCACGGATCTTGATTAGACCCCCTGATATTCGTCCACTAATCGGACGATATCTCGAGATCCCTACATCTGATTATATATATGTTTTAGCCTCCAACATGATTATATGTTCTTATCTAGAGATGATTTTAGTTGAGTATATTTTATCATGCATTTGATTAGACTGATCTGAGATATGAGTATATTGGTGATATATAGAGATGATTGGAGAGGAATGGACTATCTATACTTTATGTCGAGTTAATCTGTAGAATGAGTATACATATGATAGACTAGTATGGGTATGCATGTGTTGAATACATGATTGGAGACTATATTGCACCTAAATTTCTGTTATGCATCGACTTGTTATCATACTAGATCTATGCATATGATATGTTATTTAGAAGAAAAGCATGAAATCTGATTGATATGATAGTTGCTAGAAAACATGAGGATACCCAAATGGGCGTGAGTGTTGGGGTGTGCCTAGAGTTGATTGATCGCTCGACATAGTCATGATCCTGAGGCCTTATATCTGAGGTCAGTAGTTTGTGTGAGCAACAAACATTAGAACACATGTCGTTCTCCAAGGCATATGTCATGACTTATCCTCATGTAGTTTCTATCAGCTAGTTGGGTACTCGAGTCTGGATAATAATGATACCCTTAACGGTTGGCAAGGTATAATTATATGATTGAGGTACCCTTAATAGTTGGCAGGGTATGCTCTGAACCTTTGAGCTGGATTATAAGACCGAGTATCGGATGTTGACTCGGCATATTGGTCTAATATAATGATGTTATATTGAGATGTCACTGATAATTGTGATATTGAGAATTGCATATGATTATCGAGTAATTATCATGCTTTAGATACCATTACATTTGACATCATGACATGGTCAAAGTTGGCATGGATCATATGTGATATATCTGAGAGTGATAAGATCATAGTATGACATGGAGGTTTATTTATATATTGTCATGAGTTTGTGTTCCTAATTTGTTATAACATGATATCTACTATGTCTAAGATTATTGAGGACTTGCTTATATGTTCATTCATAACATGATGCTTCTCTCTGATTCATATTATTCAGTACATGATTTATTCTCTGTTTGGCATCACTAATTCAGGGTAAGGTCTATTCACTAAGCTTTTAGCTTATGACTCTATTTATTTTCTCCTTTCAAAAAACTCAGGTGAACAAGTGGAGTAGGATACTTCCTTAAAGGTCTTACCAATTGGTGAAAAGTAGAGTGTGGTTAGTGTTATATGCCAGATATGTTATGTTATATGATGTATTAGTTGACATTTTTCAAAGTGTATCTTTATCCTTGTCTTATATTTTAGTAGGTAATTTGTGCTTGTATAATTATGTATATACCACCGTTGTCTATATATAATAGTAAAATAATCTTGATGATGTGTTGTAGCTTGTGTGGGACCCTATTAGAGTTATCTATATGTTGTTGACAGCCAGACTTGAGTTATTCTTAGTTTAGATATTGTGGATAAAATTATGATTTTGATACAGGTTTATTTGATTATCGGCAACTAACCAAGTTGCCAAGTGCCTTGCACGTGCCGTGTGGGCTCGTGCCATGCACGCGTTTAGGATTTAGGTGTTACATGTTATATGATGTATCAATCGACTTTCAGAGTAATGTCTTTATCCTTGTCATTAGTATAAACATGTGACTTTGTACTTGATGTATTATATATATACCACTATTGGGTATATATAATAGTGAGAAGCTCTTAATGATATAATGTGGCATGTGCCATGTTGGCTCGTGCCATGCACGTGTTTAGGATTCGGGTGTTACGCATCTATGAGTGATGGCTCATAATTTCTGCACGATGGTGCGATGATGTGGAGCTGAGTGCTTAAAAGGTAGTATTGATGTGTGGTACTAAACTTTGTGATGGGCTTACAATGAAAGTCCTTAATCTGTAGTGACAGACAATTAATAATGCTATTTATAATACCCCCACCCGGCATAGGCACGTGCACGACCACATGCTCACACGGCACGCGGCATGTGATAAGTCGGGCAGCGCCCGTCACGCACAAATACACTCCTATGCACATATAATCATGACATCATAAAATAAACATGCTAACATATTCATGCTCACATAATCCATCACCAAATAAATCATACTATTAACTAAATAAACACATTAACATATGAATATCTAAGTTCACAATAATACACTAGACCACTACATAATCTGGCAAGATCCACACAGGCCACGACAAACCATCAAAATATAACTAAAATAACTAATACAAGAGTACACTATGATTCGACCTGTATTATACAAATCATCGTCTAATACAAAGGAGTACAAATATTAAATACTGGTACAACTCAATTTCTATATAAATTATCGTTTATACCATCTCGCATCTATAGCTCACCTCATCATCGCTCTAAAATATCTTCTCAAGATATCTCAAGTCGCTATCACGTATCACATATCTGAGGGGGTTAGAAAAAAAATAAAGAGAGTCATGATTAGTGAATAGACCTTACCCCGAATTAGTGATGCCAAACAAAGAGTAAATCATATACTAGATAATATGAATTAGAAAGAGCATCATGTCATAAATGAGTATATGAATGTGTCCTCAATAATACATAAATAAAATGTAGATAATATGTCATAACTAATAAAAGTATATAATCTTCGACAATGAATAAACAAATCACCATATCATACTATTATCATAACTCTCTCTCAAATATGACACATGATGCATGCCGACCATGACCATACTATTATATCAAATGCAACCATATATGATGTATATTGACCACTCGATAATCAAGTAATCAGATGATTATGAAATCATATGCATTTCTCAACATCTCAGTTATCAATGTCATCATCATACTAGACTACTATGCATTAGTCAACAGTCAATACCCGATATCCAGTCTCAACATCATGCCTAAAGGCTCAAAGCATACTCTTCCACACGTAACGAGTATCTCAAATATAACCATACCCTGCCACCCACTAGGGTATCAATATCCAGCCAGACCGAGCACCCTTCTAGCTGATAGAAACCTCGTGAGGATAACTCGTCACATATGCCCTTGCAAACGGCATATATTTGAACGTCTACTGCGCACATAGACTAATGATCTTAGACGTAAGGCCAATAAGATCGTGACTATGTCGAGCGATCAATCATCTACCAAGCACGTCCTAACCCTCGCGCCCACTCGAGTATCCTCACGCTTTCTATCAACTATCCTATCAATCATATTTCATATTTTATTTCTAAATGATAGATCATATGCATATATCCAGTACGATGACAAGTCAATGCATAACAAGAATTTATGTGGAACAGGAATCAACTGGACATAAAATTATAATAGTATAATCATCTCTCATCATCTCTATTTATCATCATCATACTCATATCTTAGATCAACTTAATTATATGCATAATAAAAATATGCTCGACTGTAATCATCTAGATAAAGTCGTATAATCATGCTGGAGGCCAAAACATGCGTGTATATAATATATAATATAACCTAATTTGAGAAAGGCATCTAGGGGATAAGACTACTCACATCTGATCAGAAGACCCGAACCACGTATCCCTCACATCTGCTAATCAAACGTTAACTCATCGATAGGGTCCACAGGGTCTCACATAAGGGGGTTCAAGATCTAAAAATATTTAAGTAGCATAAAATTAGTCATTTATCTAATTAGAATTAATTCAAGTAAAATATAAATGTTTATGAGGTTTAGAATCACTTCTTTTTATTTTTTATTACATAACTAGATCTATATTATAGATACGATTCAAACACTATAATTATACTATTATCATAAAATGCTAGTTATAACATAAGGAGAAAGGTTTGTTTCTTTTAATTTAAAAATATTCTAAATATATAATTATAAAGTAAAAGCTAAATAATTATAAATAAGATATAACTGTAGATAAGATCTATTTTATAATAAATTTTATAATTCTTACTCTATCTTGATTAATCAAAAATTATATAGCATTTACTTAATTATGCAAAATAATAAATAAATAAATAAGACTAGTATCTTATTCTACACACAAGACTATACAATAAATTGTTAAAATTACTTAAAATGCATATACAATGAATATTAGTACATAAATCTAATATAAATAAATAAATATAACTATTACCTATATTTATGCGTAATAGTTATAACCTAATTAATCATTAATTATACTAATTATAATTAATAATCATCATGTTTGAAAAATATATATTATTATGAACATAATTAATGTCTAAATAATTTATCTACATTAATTAAAAAAAAGTAATACCTAACTAATAAATAAACAAACATAAAATAAAATAATTAATAAAAGCAATGACACCAGTGTTGGGCTCGGCCTAGCATTGCTTGCTATAGTGCTGGGCCGAGCCTAGCACTATTGCAGGAACAGAAGAAAAAGCTAAGAAAGGAGAAGAAGGAAGAATAAAGAAGAAGAAGAAGAAGAAGAAGAAGAAGAAGATAAGAGAAGAAGAAGAGAGAGAGAGGAGGGGAGGGAACGGAGGGGACCGAGCCGGCAAGGAAAGGAGAGGCTCGTTGGCTGGTCTCTCGCCGACGACTCTATTCCGACGAACCCGAGAGAGAGAGAGAGAGAGAGAGAGAGAGAGAGAGAGAGAGAGAGGGGGGAGAGAGAGAGAGAGGGGAGAGAGAGAGAGAGACAGAGAGACAGAGAGAGAGAGGGAGAGAGAGGGAGAGAGAGAGGAGGAGGAAAGAGGCTCACCAGCATTAGTAGAGGTGGCGGTATGGTGGGAAGCCGGCGGAGTGGCGGCAGTAGTAGAGGGAGGGGGGGAGAGAGAGAGAAAGAGAGAGAGAGAGAGGGAGAGGGAGAAGTAAAAGAGAGAAAGGCGGTGGGGAGGGAGGTCGCGGCGATGGTGGGGCCAACCGCTCCAGCTGGCCCGACCGGGCACTGGGGCACGTGGCACCCTCCCTTCCTGCCACTGCATGGCATGATGTTTTTTCCTCTTAAGGTTGTTTTGTTATACTATTTGCCGAGTGGTGGGCTGGCAATTCTACCGCTAGGGTGTACCCTCCTTTAGGGGTATGTGTATAGTTGGGTATGAGTTATGATAGCCTACAAGCATAGCTATGCATGAGACAGATTTAGTAGTTTGAGATGATGCATATCATGTGGTATAGTATTAACATGGTATTTGGGCAGAGCTTGGTGTGAGCTTGAGTTTGAGGAATTAATTGTCTGGATTGATACATGGTAGATTATCGATTGCTAATGCATGTGCGCATTACATGAACATGTTGAGTATAGGATACTAATGCATTAATTTGATCATAATATGCATATTCATATTTACTTATTGTTGTATTATTCGTTGCACTACTTTTAGACTATAGTAGTGATACTTGCTAGGTTTTATGCTCACTACTGTTTGGTAGAATTATCTTTAGATTAGTAGATTACCCAGGCCCGTAGAGAATCTAGCGAAGACTGTTGTTTAGTCTTCTCTCTTTTATTTTATTCTATTTATGTAATTTAAGCTAGATGGTTTGTTGCTTCTACGTGGGCATTGATTTATATTTTTATGGATACGTATTTTAGGCTTGTTGTGACCTTGGTATTATGGACTTCTTTTGTCTATATTATTTATAAAATTGTGAATTTTTCTCTTGTATATTGTGTTAAAACATTAGCCAACATTGATTTATATTTTGATGGATACGTATTTTAGGCTTGTTGTGACCTTGGTATTATGGACTTCTTTTGTCTATATTATTTATAAAATTGTGAATTTTTCTCTTGTATATTGTGTTAAAACATTAGCCAACAGGTCACGTGGAATCTACCCACGTACACGTGTTTAGTGGCAGGTGTTATATTTTCTCTACCACATAGGTTTTGGATTCTGATGCAATATTGAACTCCAATCTCTCTTGTTTTTAGGCTATTATATCTTACGCTGACTTATTAGTCATCCCAAAGGATGATTTTATTTTTGTTGACGGTCATTGTATTACTATCGCTGTCAAGATTCGTGGTTGGGTACATTGTATTATGATCGCTGTAAAGATTGGTGGCACTGGAAGACAAACGTTATTTCCTATATTTTTAATATTTCTCCTGAAGATTAGGTGACTTATTCTATAGTGGCCAATTACCAGGAAACAAAAGTCTCTTACTCTTCTGTTCTTAATCCTTGGGAAGCTGCTATGGATCGGATGGAACGAGATATAGCTGAAGCAAGGGAGAGAACTATCTATAATTGGTGTAGTTCCAAAACTGAACCTATCGATGCATATTCTTTTCCTTGGCTTTTTCTATTATTGAAGATATTATTCCTCTTGTTGTGTCCCCTCCTTCCGGGATTCAAGTTTCCATTATGTTGACTTATAAAAGACTATTAAATGTTTTTAAATCTTCCACTTTTACGTTGGGTCAACATCCAAGGATCCAAAAGAAGACTGTGAGCCACAAAATAAAAAATAAGAAGATTCTGAAATTGTATATGTTACAAGTTCTTTATAAATATTATTTTTAATTTTTTATATTATTTTTCAATCTGCCCACTTTATTATGAAGTTTGAGATATATGTAAACCGCTTATAATTACGTTGATGACCTGCGTAAGCCGCTTATAATTACGTTAACCTACGTAAGACTCTTATAGTTACGTTGGTGACCTACATAAGAGACGCATAATTATGATTGTGCTCTACGTATGAAGCTTATGATTATATTGGTCACTAACATAAGGTGTGCTCATAATTATGTTAGTGGCCGACGTAAGACTCTTATAGTTACGTTAGTGATTTGCGTATAATACGTTAGTGACCTACCATAAAACTCTCATAGTTGGTGACCTACATAAAACTCTAATAGTTGGTGACCTACCTAAGAGGTGCATAATTACGTTGGTGTTTGTGTAAGAAGCTTATGATTACCTTGGGCACTTGCGTAAGTCGCTTATAATTATGTTGGTGGCATATATAAAACTTTTTAGTCTTAGAGATCAGATAGGCGGATGAGAATGAGAAACTAACAAGGTCTTGTGAAGATCACAAATAATGAGTTGGCTAGTCACTTCGAATATGGAGTGCTGGCTCCAATACGGTAGATCTTCGAGGTTGTTTGCATGATCTTGAATTGTGCCCTACTAGTTTGCAGTTCTGTCACTTCTGTTTAGAGACAATTTCTCTCAATAATTTAACATGAGGTACCACTCCAATGGGCCAAAATTCTCTAGATGTAGCCATTGGAATCGAATTAGAATATGTAGCCAAATATATTTCTTCCGTAAAAAATGCTTCGTTGTTATCATATCGATCTCACATTATAAAATGATTATCGCGTAAGCATGAGGGCAAAGAATTCCAAGGACCTGCTATTCTCGACATGTACATGTACGGTTTCAATGTTAACCGCGTTGCTCGAATTATCCAAAGTTGCCCGTATTTCCATATAGGAAGACACGTGTATACTTATTTCTCTAGACCTTCGCCTTGATTGAGAGAGTACATCTTCGACTTTCTTTGTCAGACATGTAATTAAAGTATCAACCACCTTTTTCGATCATAGAAATACTTTGACCACCTTTCTTCTTATAGTCACCATCATAAATTGTATTTGAAGGGACTTTATCAACTTTCACCATGTTGGTAGTGAGACTGCTCTACGGCCAAGAAAGCAAAGCGTTGCCCATATACTGGGACAAATATCTTTGATAATATTGCCTTGGATTCTCGACTCTCAACTGTTCCATGATCTTAGTGAACTGTACTGATGTGTAAGCTTTTACTGCTGCCTAGAACATCATATTAGGTGGATTGTTCCTTATTTAATCCATGTACGTTCCTACACAAATGCAACATATAGATGAAAGAATTTCTCAAATTCAAAATAGGATCAGTTGAATCATATAGATATAATTTTAGAAATATTAAAATAATATAAAACCTAATCTGAATCAATAGTCATTGTCTTTGATGTCAGAAGAAAGATGAAAGAGATGGTTAAGAACCTCCTAGATAGGTTTCACACATGTAATGGAGAATAGGAGCTGAATCTATATTTTTTATAACCACCCTCAGGGATCACAACTCAATAAATTTTATTGTCATAAGCCTATTAATTATGACATAAGCTTCTACACATTTAAAACCATATCAACTTAATTATATTTCTAAAGCCCAAAATAATTTAAACTTATAGATCACTTTAGTAGGCTTAATATAAATGGCAGACCCATATACATTTTATTAAACATATGAGTTCACTAATCAAATTATTAACAATCTCCAGCTTGGGAAGATATGTCACTAGATAATGCGCATGGTAAAGATAACTATATTGAGCTCAAAAATGTCATTCAATTATAGAAATATTCTTTAAACAAATCAGGTCCATTAACTGAACAAGTATAGGACTAAAGTGGTCTTTGCTACTATATCTATAACAAGGTCAAATCAATAATCATAATACTAATGCAATTAATGACATAGATCAAATATGGATGTATGTGTAGCATTGAAATTACGTAAAAATGATCTGTATATGCCTATTTTCAACTAATCCTATTTATGACCCAAAAGGTCTAACGATCATATTTACAAGCACCATATGCTACACAACAATAGTAAATCATGATTTCATGTCATAGTTGTCAAGACGAACATATAGATTATTCTTAAATTTTAATACGTACAATAAATAAAAAATATCTTAATGTTCAATATGTGTCAAATAATCAAAACATAAAAGCAGCACAAGCTCCCACTAATTTGGAATATCGTCCAAAAAGAGAACCCACGTGGTCATTAAATTCTTTGGGTGGCAAACCCTTTGTGAGTGGATCAACTATCATAAAGTTTGTACTGATATGCTCAATTGACACCTGAAGATGATGTGATTCGAACTAGATCGGATCACCTCAAAAGACATTGGGCTTGAAGATAAAGTCTAGTTATCTTATTTATTATTATTCTTATATGGTTTAGTCAAAGTCTTAGTATGTTAGGATTTTATTTAATTAGCTAAATTTATCTCTGTACTATTTTAGAAAAATATTCACAGAATATTCTATAGATATGAAAATAATACCAAACTAGTTGAATAAGATCGCCAACTTCCAAATCTAAAACTTTGTTATTCACGACTTATTTAGATTCAGAATCTATCTACAACAAAGTGAAAGATTAATTCGAGAAGATAAGGAAGACTGGTTTAATTAAACTTGTTTTATACTTTTTCATTTAATCTCTATAAATAGGGTCTTATGGCTTGTATCTTAGGCATGCTTGGAATAAGATATTAATTAGATTTTGCCCTGGCATCTCTCTCAACTAGGCCATTGGCCTCTACATCTCCCTCCTCCCTCTTCACCAACCAGCTCCACCTCTTTCGTTGGCACGGTCTTGTCTAGCTTCTAATCTCCCTATGCCGCCGATCCCCCTAGTCTCGTAGGGTAGGCCTACTTCTCCTCATTTGTCTCTTTATCTTAACTATCTCTACCTCCCGTATGGTTTTTACCACAGTTATAGGCCAATCATAGCCTTCAATCATCTACCGCATTCGCATATACATCCGCAAATCACCACCACCATCATCTATTGCCGAGCCACCCCCATCAACTACTTGGCCTCCACTCCACATCACCTTTATCCTATAGCTAGGAATCTGTGCCTTCACCCGCGAATCATGAATCCTGTGCAGAACCGCTACGAATCGGATCAAGCCAGTTCATAACAGAAGACTACGAACCCTTTCTTTCACAGCTAAGAACTTGATGTCATTGTGCTTAGACTTTGACGAGCTACGATTGTTCTTAGAATATAACTCAACAGTTTTATTATCACAATTGATCCTCAATGGTTTCTCGATACCATCAATAATTTGCAGCTTGATGATAAAGTTTCACAATAATATCTCATGGTTGGATGCTTCATAGCAAGCTATAAATTTTGCTTCCATAGTAGAAGTTGCTATAAGTATTTGTTTGACACTTTTCTAAGAAATAGCCCCTCTCGCTAGCATAAAAATATAGCCTAAAGTGGAACTTCTACTATCCAAGCACCAGCAAAGTCGGAGTTTGAATAATCAACAACCTCCAAATGATCAGATCTCCTATATGTGAGCATAAAATCTTTCGTTCTTTGCAAATACCGCATAACTTATTTTGCTGCTTTATAATGATCCAATCCAGGGTTATTTAGATATTTACCCAACATCCCTACTATGTACGCTATATCCGGGCGCGTACATATTTGAGCATACATGAGACTCCCTATAATAGAAGCGTAAGGGAATTTCTCCATTTCATTTATCTCAAGTTTAATTTTAGGGCACTGTTGTAAATTAAATTTATCACCTTTTGCAACTGGTGTATCCCTAGGTGCACAATTTTGCATGCCATACCTACTAAGCATCTTTTGAATATAGGCATTTTGTGATAACCCAAGTATACACCTTGAATGATCACGATGGATTTGTATACCCAGCAGAAAAGATGCATCACAAAGATCATTCATATCAAAGTGACCAAATAGAAATTTCTTAGTGTCATGCAATAAGGTTTTTTCACTGCTTGACAGTTGTATATCATATACATAAGGCACTAGGATAATAAACTTTCTCCCACTAAACTTAAAATATATACATTGATTAGCAATATTCTCCTGAAAATCAAAATAAGTAATCACTTGATCAAATTTTTAGTACCACTAACGGGATGCCTAATTTAAATAATAAATGGATTTCTTTAGTTTACATACTAAGTGCTTTGAATCCTTATATTCATAGTTCTCTGGTTGCACTATATAAATTGTCTCGTCAATATGTCCATTGTGAAATGCAGTCTTTACGTCCATTTGATGTAGCTCCAAGTCATAAGAGCCACAAGTGTTATGATTACTCTAAAAAAATCTTTCGTTGAAATAGGTGAGAAAGTTTCTTTGTAATCAATGCCTTCCTTTTGAGTGTAGCCTTTGGCAACAAGACATGCTTTATACCTTTCGTCATTGCCTTTTAAATTGCGTTTGGTTTTAAAAACTCATTTGCAACCAATCAATTTCGTGACTTCAGACAATTCTACAAGGTCCCAAATGTCATTGTCTTCCATAGATTTCATCTCTTCTTTCATGGCTTCGATCCACTTTTCAGAGTTAGCACATAGTTTGGCTTGATTGAAAGATGTAGGATCATCTTCCGATCCTATATTAAACTCATGCTCTTGGAGATAGACAACATAATCATTAGAAATTATTGATCTCCTTTTCTAGTAGATCTCCTTAAAAGCAATACTATTTGAGGTGGTTGAGATGCTTCCGCTATCACTAAAGGTGATTTCTCAACTTGAGTGGATGTTTCCTCCAACTAAGTTGAAGGTAGCACAATAGTGATTAAGTTCACTAAATGACAGTGTTAAGAATGGTTACCCGATCACTTTCTATAGTACAAAAGTTAATCACCTTCTACCGCTCTGATACCAACTGAAAGACTTTCTCAAATCTAAAACAGTATCACGTGAATCATGTAGATATAATTCTAGAGATATTAAAATAATATAAAAACTAACATAAATCGATAGTCATTGCCATTGATGCGGAAGGAAGATGAAGGAGATGGTTGAGAAATCCTAAGAATGGGTTTCACACCTTTCAATTTCACACATAATAGGGAATAGAAACTGAATCGATATTTAAAACCACTCTCAAGGGTCACAACTCAATAAGTTTTATCGTCGCAAGCTCATTAATTGTGACATGGGCTTCAACACATTTAGAACCATTTCAACTTAGTTATATTTCTAAAGCCCAAAATGAATTTAAACTTATAAATCACTTAAGTGGGCTTAACATAAATAGTATGCCCATATATATTTTATTAAACATATGAGCCCACTAATCAAATTATTAACAATATAATCCATGCACAACATTAAATATTACTTCTACTGCATTCAGCAACTCTATGTGCCTCTCAAAAAGTATAATAAGGTTTTCACTCCAATGGCCCGTCAAATTTGATGTGGAAAACCAAGTCCATGCTTCCTAGTTTTATGCCTCAGCCGCATAGAATGCTATATAAAAGATTTGCTCATTTCCATCCAAAGTACGTGCTATAAGTAAGGTACCCCCATACTTGTCGGTCATGAATGTAGCATCTATGCTAAAGCAATGGACGTAGATGACCTCGAAAAGAACGTAGACGTCGACATTTTTTTTCTCCTCGGCCTACTTGTGAAACCTGAAAAGAAATGAGCTCTCACGAAGGGTCGGGTTACAGCCTCCTTCCCCAGCTGGGGGAGAGGACGTTCTACTGCGAAGAGCCATGGCGTCGAAACCTGCAAAAAATCGAGGGGAGCCTCAACCTCGATCCTGGGCATCGGTAGCTGCTGGACCAGGCAGCTCTCGGGACGGCAAAGGGCGAATACCTGAGGAGGTTCTGGCCAAGCTCAAAAAGCAGGCCGACGACTGTGTCATCATCAACCCGGAGGTGTTAGAGCGGTGCCGAGGAAAGTGGCGGAGGACTTTATTCGGGAGGTTCTTAGGCAGAGGCATATCTCTGGAAAGGCTCAAAGGAACCCTTGCCAGGCTATGGAGGGGAATAGACGGGTTCGCCATTTCAGACATGGAAGAGGGTTACTATGTCTTCAGGTTTGATAACAAGGAGGACATGATGTATGCCCTGAGCAACGGGCCATGGACGATCACGGGAAGGGTGCGCAACTTAATCCCGTGGCGAAATAACTTCTAACCGACCGCCGAGGCGTTTACGACTGCGCCAATCTGGATCCAACTGCCTAACCTCCCAAAGGAATACTGGGAGCTGGAAGCCCTCATCCCGGTGGCGGAGTATTTCGGGAAGCCTTTAAGGGTCGATGAAACCACCTTAGACCACACCCGTAGCCGCTTTCGCCCGCGTTTGCATCAAGATAGATCTGGCCAAACTGCTCAAAATGGTGGTATGGCTTGGCCTGAAGGAGGATGAACTAGAGCAAGTAGCGATCTACGAGGGTATCCCGGCGTTATGCTACCAGTGCGGTAGGATTGGGCACATGGAGGAAGCATGTCCTAACCCTAGACAAGAGGGCTCGAGAAGTCCCAAGAGTCCTAAAGAGGTAGATAAGCATGGGAAGGCAGCAAAGGAGGCTCGGTCTATGGAAGAAGACTCCGATGAAGGGCCCATCTATGGGCCGTGGGTCAAGGTCCAGCGAAAACCAAGGAGGAAGGTACACCCCACTCCAGCGGCACCAAACCGTGCTATGGGGCAGGCCAAAGCTCCGGACTGGAAAGCTCAGAGGCCGCTCCGGCAAGGCGGCGGCCCTAAGCTGACGCCCGGAGTGCGCGGAGCAAATGGTGGCCAACGACAAAACCACCACCCGAAGGAGGCGAAGGACACCACCACCAACGTAGGCAAAACCCATGCAGGGGCAGGAGGGATGGAGAACCAACGACGTACCCCGACTGAACCGCGGGACCCACAGCCAACCGTGTGATAGGTCACCTATCAATACTAAAGGGAAAACCAAAGCAGGGGGAAAGGACGACATGAGGGATCAAGTCGCGGCGAGTAGAAGCGGGCCGGCCCAACCCCAGGTGGACACGCCAGCAGCTGATAAGACAGGGGGCCATGCAAACGTCGTAACGAGGGGAGTGGCGAGCCAACCACAACCCGACACGCCAATGGAGGATTTAATGCAACAAGAGGGAGAGGCACAGAGCGCAGCAAGCTACCGCGTTGGGGAGGTCCCTCGACCTCGACAAGCACGGCAAACATCAACGGGCTCGCCATCAAACTCGGGTTCAGTAGTGATGGTACGCCCCGCTCTATGTACGTGCGAACGCTAAAGAAGAATGGAGCTAAAGGCAAGTCCAGTAGCCTGTACCCAGCTAAAATCTTCTAGGGAGGGCTGGCAGCAACGGGTACCAGACTAGCTATCACTTGCGATACTCAACAGGCGGAGAGCAATGCAGGTGTAGTCCAGGCTGTTAGGCGAGCTTTACTGGCAGCCCCGGGAGGAGAGCTGACACAGCACATGGAGACAGACGAGACCAACTTATAGATGGTTGCCGTCTACCCACGCAATACTCAGTGGGGCACCAAGGACATGGAGTTGGAAGGAACCAGTGAAACTACCGTGGAAGGCGCCGACCAGCTACCCTCCTCCAAACGGGGGAGGGCGAACTGAGCACTTACCGCTCCCAACCCACAAAGTTATCCAATTAACAAGGCCCTAATCTGGAATTGCAGAGGAGCAATGAGGAAGGAAGTCCTTGACAGATGTAGAGATCTGAACAGAGAACACCAACCAGAGGTTATGGTGCTTCTCGAGACTCATGTGGATTGGGATAGGGCGGCTATAGTAGCAAAAGCTCTGGGTCAATGCTGGTCCTGGTTTGCAGTTTCGGCGGTGGGAGTTTCTGGAGGACTTATTCTTCTTTGGAAGGCCAAACTAGGTCAAGTGGATGTAATGGCACTGTCTCGCTACGCAGCACACTTCAGAATCACCCCGGCGACCGGAGAAACTTGGAGGCTGACGGCGGTTTATGCCAGCAATCACCTAGCGGAGTAGCGGAGCCTATGGGAGGAGCTAATGCAGCTCTCTGGCATCGACAACCCTTGGGTGGTGGCTGGCAATTTCAATGCCTACCTCCATGCGGAGGAGAAAAAGAGCTTCGGAATGATGGAGCTGGGACCAAAGGTGAAGGCTTTTGGGACCTTCGTCGACTCGGCAGGTCTATGTGATCTCGGTTCTCAGGACTACCATACACCTGGTGCAATAACCAAGTAGGCAGTCGACGCATATGGGTCCGGTTGGACCGGGTGCTGGCTAACTCCAGGTGGATCAGACTGCACCCTTTAAGCCAGGTCAAGCACCTAGATCGCTCTGCCTTTGACCACACGCCTCTCTTACTAACCCTCCGCTCCGAGCAAACTCAACCGGCTCGGCCCTTCCGGTACGAGCTCTACTGGCTTGAATATGAAGCTAGTTTGACCATCGCCGCGGAGGTCTGGAGAAACAGGAGGAGATGTGACCCCATGTAGCTCTTCTCCCATAATATGGATTTGCTGCGGAAAGCCATGAGGAGGTGGAACAAGGAAAAGGTGGGAGATATCGAAGCCAAACTAAAGGAAGCCAAACAAGAGCTAGAGGATCTTGAGAAAACTGATGCGGAGGCGGGACTGGACAAGCCCGGGCTGTGTCGCCTGCGAGGCCTCTATAACCTCAAGTCAGCTCTTAACAGGCAAATAAACATCAAATGGCTGCAAAGAGCGCGACTTAAGTGGGTGCAAAATGGTGACAAGAACACTAAATTCTTCCACCTCACAGCTACCATCCGCCAGCATCATAATCGTATCACCGGCATTTTCAGCGAGGATGGGAGGTGGGTCAGTAGCCAGGCGGAGGTGGCAGATGCCTTCAGAACCACATACAACCAGTTATGGGGGGGGGGGGGGAACACCGAGCAGACGGACACCTTCCGGTCATGGCCACGGGTCAAGAGGATCTCGGAAGAGGAGACAGAACAACTAGTCAGACCCATCTCTAGGGAGGAAATCAAAGGTGCGCTTTGGAGTCTGCCTAGGGGGAAGGCGCCGGGACCTGATGGCATTCCAACTGAAGTGTATATCAAGCTATGGGAGGAGATCGGGGAAGGCCTTTGCGACGCCATTAATCATTTCTTCTCCCAAGCCAGCATGCCACCGCAATGGGGCAGAACCTACATCACGCTCGTTCTGAAGACTGCAAACCCTACCAAAATGAAAGATTTTTGGCCAATATCGCTGTGTAACGTCAGCTACAAGATCATCGTGAAGCTACTAGTTGACCGGATGAAGAGCCTCCTCCCCAAGCTGGTGGGGCCGGAGCAGGCAGCTTTTGTCGCGGGAAGGAATATAGCCGACAACACCCTGGCAGCGCAAGAAGTGGTGCATTCGATGACCACCAACAGGACCTTGATGCCAATCATGATGCTCAAGCTAGATATGGAGAAGGCGTATGACAGGGTTAACTGGGAGGCAGTAATGGAGACGCTCTAGAGAATGGGTTTTTCGACTCGGTGGTGCGCGTGGATAGTGGTTTGTATCTCCTCCCTGGCATTTGCCTTCCTCATCAATGGAACCCCGACACAGTGGCTACAACTGTTTAAAGGGCTCCAACAAGGAGACCCTCTTTCCCCGTATCTGTTCATCCTGGTATCTCAGAACCTATCCAGCTTGATTAACGAGAGAGTGGATCGTGGTCAGCTGACAGGCTACCGGGAAGGAGATGCCCAACTCACTCACCTGCTGTATGCCGACGATCTCCTCATCACAGTACAAGCTACTGAGTCGAATGCGCTAAGTATCCAAGAGTGCCTCGCAGACTACACCAAGCTAACCAACCAAAAGGTTAACCTCGAGAAGTCTCTGCTTCTCCTCCCCCAGTGGATAGATAAAGAGAGGGAGACGATGCTCTACAACTGCCTGGGAATCCAACTGGCGACCATGCCGTTTACCTACCTAGGTGTGCTCATCTCGGACCGCCGGGTAAGAGTCCGGGAACATCAAGTGCTCGTGGACCGCGTGGGCAGGAAACTTGCTGGGTGGAAACGAGGGGTACTCTCCACCGCAGGAAAACTCACCCTGATAAACGCCATGATCATGGCTATCCCGATGTACTGGTTGGGATGCACGTGGGTGCCAGATACTATCCTCCAGGCAATAGAGAAGAAAGCCCGGTCCTTCCTATGGGAGAGCGGGGCAGGCCGAGGTCTCCACCTCCAGAACTGGAACACGGTGATGAGCTCAAAGGCCGAAGGGGGCTTGGCGATAAGAAAGTTGAAGGAGGCAAGGAAAGCCCGTGGGTGAAGCTACTGAGAGCCAAGTACGGCGAACTTAACCCCTGGATCCCTAGCGTTCCAGCTAGGGCTTCATGGGTTTGGCAAGCGTTGGTTAGCACGGCGGTCACAATCCGAGGCGGGTGTCGCAAGCAGATAGGCAACGGAAGAACGACAAAAGTGGCTACTGAACCTTGGCTATCTATGGTACCATCGAACCGGCAGCCATGGCAAATGCACCCGAGACTGATGAACGAAGAAATGCTTGTCAACGATCTAATAGCTAAGGCCGGGGACCGGCGGACTGACTGGTGGTGGAAGCCGAATAGGTGGATCTGGTGGCCGAAGCGAGCGGGAGAACCCAAGGCCAAATCCATCTACGCCTTCATCAACCCGAGGGGTCAAGATAGTTGGGCAGGATGGACTGATCTTTGGCGACTACGGGTGGCCCCGAGAGTTCGCCTGTTTGCATGGAAGCTGCTATGGGGGAGGCTGACAACGCGGGTGCGACTCTACACGATGCGAGTCGGCCCGGACGAGAATTGCGCCATGTGTGGGATACATCGAGAAAGTATAGTGCACCTTTTCTTCATGTGCAAGGTTGCGAAAGAGATCTGGCGAGCGCTGGCAACAAGCCAAGGATGGGGTGACGGGTGGCCATCCATGATGACAGAAGACTGGATCACCACATCCTAGAATGCTGACCCGGAGGAGACCCTGGACTGCAAGGCAATAATAGCGTCCACATTGTGGATGCTTTGGAAGCTGCGTAACGCTAGGGTTTTTGGTGGCGCTGAGATGCATGTTGACATGCTAGTCCGACGAGCTGTACAACTTGCTAAGGACTATGCAAAGCAAGGTCGGGCAAGGTCCACTCCGGAGAGGCCGCAGGTGGCAAGGTGGACACACCCAGTGGAGGGGTGGATCAAGGTCAACGTGGACGGTGCGTTCTCCGGGGTGGATCGTCTTTGAAAAAAACCCCTAGACACACGTATGTATCTAAATACTAGGCAATGATATCACTCGTTCGCTTAAGTAAAAGTCCGTAGAAATATTAAGAACGAAAGTAGAGATGAACGCCAAGATTTTAACGTGGAAAAACCCAAACGGGAAAAAACCACGGATCCAAACTTGGATCAAAACCAATCACTAGAATAGTAGCAGTTACAAGACTGACTCTCAAAACAACCCGTCGAACCAAACGACTTTGTTCCTCTCAGTCTTGCTCGCTAGAACCCACGATTCACCGCTTCTCGTGATTGAAGTCCAATCTCAGTAACCCTCGAGATTGATCTTTCGTCTAGATAGCCCTTAAGACGAAAGATTAAGATTTGTAGATGAGAAGAGCCTTGTTAGTTGAAGAATCGATGTAGCCTCAAGAAGTCTCCTTCAATAATGCTTCTTCAACTACACTAGAGATAGGGTTTCACAATCCTTATATATCATCTCCAAGATAGAGCCAAATCTCAATCTTATCTGTACTCACGAAAGTACAAGATAGAGCCAAATCCTAATCTTATCCGTACTCACGAAAGTACAAGATAGAGCCAAATCCGAGTCTTATCCGTACTCATGAAAGTCCAATATTCTTAAACTTTGTTGGTGCGTTCGAATGGGCTCAAGTGCGTTCGAATGCGACAGCTTGAATTCATCAGGTTGCGTTCGAACGCGTTTGTGAACGCAGCTCTCGGTCTGTGTGAACACAGTACCGCGTTCGAACACATTTGTGAACACGGCTCTCTGTCTGTGTGAACGCAGATTTCACGTTCGAACGCGTTTGTGAACGCGACTCTCTGTCTGTGTGAACGCAGATTTCGTGTTCGAACTCGTTTGTGAACGCACCGCGTTCGAACGCGTTTGTGAACGCGGCTCTCTGTCTGTGTGAACGCAGATTTCGCGTTCGAACTCGTTTGTGAACGCACCGCGTTCGAACGCGTTTGTGAATGTGGCTCTCTGTCTGTGTGAACGCAGATTTCGCGTTCGAACTCGTTTGTGAACGCACCGCGTTCGAACGCGTTTGTGAACGCGGTGTGAACTCGACGGCTTTTCTCCAATAATCTTGCAATTCTTCAAACCAGAGATATTCTAGACTTGTGTAAAGCTCATATACAAGAAAAAATATACTTAGAATATTTTGTACACAATTGCCAACAAATAAAAACCTAACAATCTCCCCCTTTGGCAATTTGTGACAAAACACCTAGGTTACAAGATATTACACAGACTTCAAATAAGCAATCAACAAGACTAGAATATTGTACACAATTGCCAATAAATAAAAACCTAACAATCTCCCCCTTTGGCAATTTGTGACAAAACACCTAGGTTACAAGATATTACACAGACTTCAAATGAGCAATCAACAAGACTAGAATATTTTGCACATCAATCCCTGCAAATAAACATATACCAATCCAAGATCAAGTGAAAATAATTTGAAATGAATAAACAATCCAACCACAAGTTATCAATGGAGCATAAGTTCAAAAGTACTTAAACATACAAAGTTCACAATTTCTCCAGGCAAAGTTATAAGCAAGATTAGAAAGATAGAAAGACTCTAATAAACTCCCCCTATTGCCATGCTCCCCCTACACACGTAAACTCTAAAACTTTAAACTCGCACCACACACGACACACTAGACACTCTCCCCCTTTTTGACACAAATGCCAAAGATTAGGAACTCGGAGGGAACTGACGATGAAGAAACCATGAAGGCCCTAATTGAAACCCATCTTTCACTTAAAAACGCTAAGATATCACATTCAATCGCACAAGAAACATCAAGATATTAACTTTAACATGATCAAAACTCAAAACCGCATGAAATCAATCAAGATCAAGAGACTTAATTGAATAAAAAATAAGAAAATTGATGAATGATCATACCTCGCAAAAAGTGAAGAAAATCTTGAAGTTTTGGCCAAAAGACTTTAAAAGGGTTTGAAGTGAAAATTTTGATGAAAAAGATGAAAATCTTGAGGATTTGGATTTTTTTTTTAAATTTAAACTAAAACAAATCAAAAATCTTTTTGGGAGATGCACTTCTAGAAAATTCAAAATAGATTCAAGACATAGAATATGACAATCAAATGAAATAAGTCATACGCAGATCAATCAAATCATCAAGAGCATATTATAATCAATTCTAATCCATCACTCAAAATTAAATTAATCTTGATTGATCATAACGATATGCATATGCAAGATGAGCATAGATAACATGCACCAATCTTTTTAAACAAACTTTTCTATATAAACAATGATGCAACACAGTAGTCAAACCGACTTAGTATTGAAATTTTGCACTTTTCGACTTATTCTCCATAACATAACAGAAATTTTCCTATATTATTTTTTATACATAAACCAATATAGGTGCAATGATGACTTTCACACATGAGTGGTAGCCCTTTTCTTGTAATACAAATCAAACAAAGTGCAAGAAGAAATTCACATATATTTTTTTTGAATTTGCATATAATGTACTGAGTCAAACTGGACTCGAAACAAGATGACTTTCACATTAACTCATTGTAGCCCTTTTCATTGATCTTTTATGAACATTTTTTTTATGACTAAGCATGAGGTCAAACTATGCAAATCAAAGTTAATAGTGAGCTATTTAAAAAAATATTCATGATATTATGCTCACACAATAATACACATACGTTATGAGTGCATTAAACTTTTTATTATTATAGAAGTCGAGGGAGTGACAAAATCAAAATTGAAACAATATACTACAAGATGACAAAATTGACTATAATAACTCATAATCAAGAGAAAAATCATATTTTTATGTCAAGAGTATATTATTGAATCTAGGAGTGCATCATTTTTTTTTTTTAGCAAAAACTCTCGACAAGTCTGAAACTAAAAGCAAAGAAAATTTCAGAGTAAAATAAAACCTAAAAAGAAACGAAAAAAACTCATAAAAATGAAACATGCAAACCAAAACAAAAAGAAAATCAATCCAAAGCACAAATTCCTAAAGAAGTACGAAGATACTCAAATCTCTGTAAATCCAAAGGTTTTGTAAACAAATCACCTTTCTTGACCCATATGGCCTTTGTTTTCATCCCATAAATAAAAGCACTTCTAGGTTTTTGCAAAAGTTTGCAATGAGGTCGAATATGCCCTAGAATGCCACAATGATAGCATGTCGGAACAAATCTTTTTCTACTCACCTTTTGTCGAGGAGTGCGACTAGAGTTTGCCTTTGGTACCGTCGAAGATTCACCAGTTTGTATATTAAAGTTTTGTTTAGAAGGGTTCATCCAGGATTGCTTTGTAAATGCGGTTGTTGGCTTCAGGTATTCCTCCTTTTGTATACCTGCAGAAACAAATACAGTTTTGTTATTATTTGAATTACCAGTGTATCCAACACCATACCTGTCTTTTCCAGAGATCTGAGCTTTTAGAATCTCATCAAGTTTGTTCTTCCCTTTTAGAAATGTCACTTCCTTATTCAATCGCTCTAGTTCAATTTCATCAGCCTTCATTTTATTTTTCGCATTGTCAAGTTGTTCAGAAAGGTCTTTGACATGTTCAAGCTCCAATTTGTTCTTCTCCTCAAATTTAATTCTTTCTGGTTCAATTACCTTGAGTCGTTGATGTAGTCTAAGATTGCTTTTCTTGAGTTTAAACGACTCCAAGTACAGGTCATTATATGCCTTTTGAATTTCAGATTCATCTTCTTCAGCTGGTAACATATCCCGATCATCCGTACTATCGGTATCAATAACGGAATCAATATTAAGTAGAGAAGAGGCAAAAGCTACAAAGTTTTCTTCGTCTTTTCAGAATCATCATTAGATTCATCCGAGTCATCCCAAGTAACTTTCATAGCTTTACCCTTCTTCTTAAGGCGATTAGGGCATTCTTGTGCGATGTGTCCAAAACCGAGAACATTCAAAACATTGAACTTTATTCTCAGAATTCTTATTTTTCTGTTTGACATTGTTGTTGGTACCACCTGTATTTGAACTCACAGTATTCTTCTTTTTCACAAAGGCTTTGCTTTTATCAAGTTTTTCAGCATTCAACTTGTTTGGCTTCCGAAAGAATTTATTGAACTTTTTGACAAACTTGGTCAACATCTCAACATCTAAATCACCTTCATCATCAGACTCCTCTAAATTATGTTCAATTATGGATAGGGCCATCCCTTTGGACTTCCTTGGTTTTGAAAGACTGGACTCAAATGTTTGTAGATTTCCTACCAATTGTTCAACTTTCATAGAATCGATATCCTTACTTTCCTCAATAGCTGTAACTTTTGCCTGAAACCTTTCTGGAAGAGACCTAAGGATCTTATAGACAATTCTGTTTTCAGGAATTTTCTCTCCTAGGTTGAAACTGGAGTTGACTATATCACTCAGCTTTGCATAGAACTCATCAAATGTCTTATTCTCCTCTATACGCAGGGTTTCAAAACTAGTAGTCAACCTCTGAAGTTTTGAAAATTTTACAGTCATAGTTCCTTCATGAGTTGTTTCTAAGATCGTCCAAGCTTCTTTTGCTATCTCACAAGTAGAAATTCTTCTAAATTCTTCCGAGGAAACACAACTAAAAATTACATTTATTGCCTTGCTATTCCATCCAACTTTTTCATAGTCTGACCTATCCCATGACTCTATCGGTTTATCAGCAAGTTTATCATCCACTATGTACATTGGTGGACTCCAACCATTCACAACGGCAAACCATACTCGTTCATCTATAGACTTCAAGTAAGCTCTTATCCTAGCTTTCCAATATCCATAATTTGATCCATCTAGAATAGGAGGTCTAATAGATGATGGTCCATCTCTATGAAAATCCATGCCTATCTGATCTCTCTCAAAGGGTGAGAGAACCTGCTCTGATACCAATTGAAAAAAACCCCTAGGCACACGTATGTATCTAAATACTAGGCAATGATATCACTCGTTCGCTTAAGTAAAAGTCCGTAGAAATATTAAGAACGAAAGTAGAGATGAACGCCAAGATTTTAACGTGGAAAAACCCAAACGGAAAAAAACCACGGATCCAAACTCGGATCAAAACCAATCACTAGAATAGTAGCAGTTACAAGACTGACTCTCAAAACAACCCGTCGAACCAAACGACTTTGTTTCTCTCAGTCTTGATCGCTAGAACCCATGATTCACCGCTTCTCGTGATTGAAGTCCAATCTCAGTAACCCTCGAGATTGATCTTTCGTCTAGATAGCCCTTAAGACGAAAGATTAAGATTTGTAGATGAGAAGAGCCTTGTTAGTTGAAGAATCGATGTAGCCTCAAGAAGTCTCCTTCAATAATGCTTCTTCAACTACACTAGAGATAGGGTTTCACAATCCTTATATATCATCTCCAAGATAGAGCCAAATCTCAATCTTATCTGTACTCACAAAAGTATAAGATAGAGCCAAATCCTAATCTTATCCGTACTCACGAAAGTACAAGATAGAGCCAAATCCGAGTCTTATCCGTACTCACGAAAGTCCAATATTCTTAAACTTTGTTGGTGCGTTCGAACGGGCTCAAGTGCGTTCGAACGCGACAGCTTGAATTCATCAGGTTGCGTTCGAACGCGTTTGTGAACGCAGCTCTCGGTCTGTGTGAACGCAGTACCCGCGTTCGAACACATTTGTGAACGCGGCTCTCTGTCTGTGTGAACGCGGCTCTCTGTCTGTGTGAACGCAGATTTCGCGTTCGAACGCGTTTGTGAACGCGGCTCTCTGTCTGTGTGAACGCAGATTTCGCGTTCGAACTCGTTTGTGAACGCACCGCGTTCGAACGCGTTTGTGAACGCGGCTCTCTGTCTGTGTGAACGCAGATTTCGCATTCGAACTCGTTTGTGAACGCACCGCGTTCGAACTCGTTTGTGAACGCACCGCGTTCGAACGCGTTTGTGAACGCGGTGTGAACTCGACGGCTTTTCTCCAATAATCTTGCAATTCTTCAAACCAGGGATATTCTAGACTTGTGTAAAGCTCATATACATGAAAAAATATACTTAGAATATTTTGTACACAATTGCCAACAAATAAAAACCTAACAATCTCCCCCTTTGGCAATTTGTGACAAAACACCTAGGTTACAAGATATTACACAGACTTCAAATAAGCAATCAACAAGACTAGAATATTGTACACAATTGCCAATAAATAAAAACCTAACAGTCTTGGAGGGGCAGGAGCTGTAATAAGGGCTGCAGACGGTACCCTAGTAGCGGCAGCGTGGGAACCATCCGCCGGCGAGTCGTCGCTATGAACCGAGGGGCATGCCCTCCGGTTGGGACTGCAACTTGCTGCGGGCTATGCCAAGGTAGAGGTTGAATCCGACTCACTGGAGTTAGTTCGGATCATGCAGAAAAGAGTCAGCTGCCCATGGGAAATTAGGGGATTAGTTGCTGAGTGTATCGCATTACTCAGCTCTTTTGTAAATTATTGCGTGAGTCATGTAAGGCGAGAGCGGAATAAAGTGGCCGACTGGGCGGCCAAATGTGGAAAGTGGGGTCTGGGGGCTGTTAGGCTTGGGTCGACGGACCCTCTTCCCATGGAATTATGTAACCTCGTTTTGGAGGAGGCCGCAATCCCGACAGGCAGATAGGTCAGCCTAATATAGCTAGCTATTCAAAAAAAAAAAAAAAAAAGAACGTAGACAGACACCCAAGGCCTAGTAAATTCACTTAAAACGGAAATTTTCATCCCAAGGAAGAGCAACTTCAGTTTCTTGATCTCTCATTTTAAGCTCCCCCGTGTAACCTTGCAACCACTGGTAGGACTCCTCAAATGTGCCGATAAGATGAAACCACACCATACCAATTCTCCATGTCGTTTCAGACCATCTTTGTAGTGTACCTATAGATATATCATAAAATTAGAGGTTACATAGTGGTTTTACGTAATTTGAAAATAGATATGCGTATTCGCTGAAGAATTGCACTCCATAATATAAAGTGAAGTTACCTTTCGTCATCTTGTACCTGTTTTCAGACTTCGTTTGAAATGAACATACATGAGTTCTACTTGTGATCTCTTCCACAAATTGAATTATTACATGTATATTCTTTCTAAAAAGATCTTATCCAGAATGTTTGTTCTTCGGAAAGCTTTCTTGCTTTATCTTCGGTAGATATTCTTTAACAATGCACTCCTGAAGTGGAAGATTTGTTTTCTAATCTAGTTACATTGGCTTTTAGGGTGTCAAAATTTAGGACGTATTGATCTACAGCTTCAGGATCAGCTTCTAGATGAGCTTCTGCAGGTGGAAGTGGACCTCGGTCATGATCATATCCTATGTCGTTACACTACCCACGTATAAGTTTTCCCTCTGCTCACTCTCCACATTAGCATTATCTACAACTATATTAAGGTCTACAATTTCTTCGTTATTAGGAATCAGTTGTACAACAAAACGATTAGAAAACAAATCTTCCACTTCAGGAGTATCAGGTAACGGTTCTCCTATGTCAAGACTATAATGGTTTGGCATCTCATATAGAAATTCTTCCATAACACATACAAGAATGTCTCTGACGGATTAACAGTGGTACTTTGGTCGATCTTAATAATAATATTTTATAAATTAGATGGAAGATTGAGCAAACTAGTTGGAGTTTCTTGCTCAGTGATTGGAGCATTTTGCAAGCTAGATTGATATGGAGCTTATGCGTTCTGTAACGTCCCCGTCCGGCACGGTCACGTGCACGCCCATGCGCCCACATGGCACGCGCAGCACACGCGATAGGTCGGGCGGGGCTCGTCACGCACAAATACTCTCCTGTGGACAAATAATCATGACATCATAAAACATGCTAACATATCCATGATCACATAATCCATCACTAAATAAATTATACTATTAACCAAATAAACATGTTAACATACGAATATCCAAGTCCATAATAATATACACTAGACCACTACATAACTGTGTAACAACCCAAAACCCAAAAAAAAAATTAAAATTAAAATTAAAATTGGGCACGACACGACTGGCCACACTGTGGCCGGCCTCGTGCCCATGCAGCTTGCATGGTGGCGGCGCCACGCGCCCGCTACCGCTGCCGCAGCCAATAGGCTGCGGCCAGCTAGCCGCGGCGGGCCCCGGTGCTGCCGCAACCCCCCTCCACCGCCTCCTCTCTCTCTCTCTCTTTAAATCTCTCTCTCTCTTTAAATCTCTCTCTCTCTATCTATCTATCTCTCTCGGTCTCTCTCTCACTTCACTCTCTCTCAACTTTCTTTCGCACTCCTCGTTGCCAACGTCGGCTCGCCGCCACCTTCCCGAAGCCGCCGCCGCTGCTAGTGAGAAACTCTGCCTCTCTGTCTCTCTCTCTCTCTTTCTCTGTCTCTCTCTCTCTTTCTCTCTCTCTCTCTCTCTCTCTCTCTCTCTCTCTCTCTCTCTCTCTCTCTCTCTCTCTCTCTCTCTCTCTCTCCCTCCCTCCCTCTCTCTCTTGCCCGAGCTTGGGCTCGTCGGAGCCGAGCCGCCGATGAGAGGTCGACCGCTATGAGAGACTTAGTTTCAACACTATTTTATTAGTTTAAGTTATTTCAACCTAATTAAATAAATAAATAAATATAAAATAAAGTAGATAATAAAATAATGTCACTAGTGCTGGGCTCGGCCCAGCACTGCCTGCTATAGTGCAGAAAAGAAAGGAGTAGAAACAGAGTAGGAAGAAGAAAAAGAAAGAAAGAAGAAGAAGAAGAAGAAGAAGAAGAAGAAGAAGAAGAAGAAGAAGAAGAAGAAGAAGAAAAAGGAGAAGAAGGAGAAGAAGAAGAAGAAGAAGAAGAAGGAGAAGGGAGGAGAAGAAGAAGAAGAGAGAAAGGAAGAAGAAATAAGAAATAAGAAGAAAGAAGAAAGAAGAAGAAGAAGAAGAAGAAGAAGAAGAAAAGAGGAAGAGAAGAAAGAGAGGAGGTGAGGGAGGAGCTTGCGGACCCGAGCCGGCGGGGAAGGCACCGACATGTGTATTATTAAATGTTGACGGGACACTATGAGAGAGAGAGAAATGACTTTGTACTCATCTTTTTCTTCATCTTCTTCTTCTTCATCTTTTTCATCTTCTACTTCAAATGTTGCTATTAATTCTTCTTCCTTTTCTTCTTTTTTTCTTCTTCTTCTTCTTCTTCTTCTTCTTCTTCTTCTTCTTCTTCTTCTTCTTCTTCTTCTTCTTCTGTAACTGCTGCTCCTTTTTTTTTTATCTCTTAATAACCAAAAACATAAATCTACATAATTGTTTTTGTTTCTATGTAGATTTCAATGGTTAAATATGTAAGAGATTATTTTTCTAAAACAACGCAAAATTATAATTTTGTAGTTTAAGTATGGAATTCATTGTTTAACTATAAATTTCGTACTTAAACTACAAAATTTTAGTTCTGTACAATTTTTAAAAAATATTCAAAAGATATCATCTCATGTACAAAAATTATAAAATCAACTGGATAAAATCCAGATATCATAATCTAGAATTTTTGTATTCGAAGTTTATTCAGATTCAAAATTTATCTATAGTAGAACGAACAATGGAATGAAGAATTCATAATTTAAGTACAAAATTTATAGTTTAAGTATGAAATTCTGATAGTAACTCAGTTTTTTAAATAGAAGAAGAAGAAAAAGAAGCAACAATAGCATAAGAAGAAGAAGAAGAAGAAAGAAGAAGAAGAAGAAGAAGAAAGAAGAAAAAGAATAATAATAAGAAGAAGAGGGTACGGGTCACGTTGTTTTCGTACTTAAACTACAAAATTTTAATTTAATGCTGTTTAGAAAAATATTCAAGAAATAATCAATTGATGTCTAAATATTATGAAACCAGGATAATATCTATGACATCATGATCTACCACTTTTGTATTCAAAGTTTTGTCAGACTAGGAATCTATCTATGGGGTGAAACAAATAATTCCTAGTTTAAATATAAAATTTTGAATTACAGTCAAAATTTTGTACTTAAATATAGAATTTCAATTATGCACATTATGATCTACAACTTTTTATATTCAGGGTTTCTCTAGATTATGAATCTATCTACGGTGGAATGAATAATTCCTAGTTTAAGTATGAAATTTTAACTGTAATTCATAAGTTTTTAAGTAGATACCATAATTTATTTGCGGGATAGATTAAGTTCTCTTTTTGAAATATTGATTAAACATTGATTCTAACTATAATCATAAGTTTTTGAAACATTTCTTCTTATTCTGTTGCTAACTCCTTTTTCTATCTCTTAATCTTTCTTTTTTTTTCTACACAAGTTTCTCTATTATTTTTTTATATGTAATTTAAAATGACGAAATATGTAAATTTTGCGGTGTATAGAAATTATATAGAAAAAACAACTAAAGTTTGCACGATGAGGGTTTGAGCAAGGAGGGAGAAGTTTCATATTAGAGGGGAGAAGATAGTTTAACTCAATGATTCATTGCACAATTCCCTAATTAGGCTACCTTCCACATATTTAGAGGCTAGTCTATCCACCAAACAATTGAAGAAAAAAGGCCTAATACAAGCATTGTTTTCTCTGACTTTGCAAACAAGACGTAGGCATTCGAACGCGGCATTAGAACGCGACTTCTTTGTGGTCGAATGCCTTAGTAAGAAAACCTTATTTATCTAAACATCTTGATTCAGGTCACTCCACATTATATTTTAAAGGCTAACCAGTTATCCAATCCACAATAAGTCCAATATTAAACCGACTCGACCAATATAAGCTGGAAATAACTTAAACTAAGTGTTGAAATTAACTCTCTATCAAGATAAACGACTCAAGCCATGAGCCTAATATCTAGGAGGTGGTTCAGTCTGACCCAGATCACATCATTATTTTACCACTATCTCTAATTAATCTCTTACTTAGAGACTTTAATAGAAAAAAGAAAAAAAAATTTAAGGAATGGAAGAGAAGATGAAGAACCAATACAATAAAAGAAGTAGAAGAAGAATAATAAATGTTAACAACTTTCATAAATATAATAGTAACTTTCATTAATTTTTAACAAATTTCAATGGTTTTTCTATACATTCCAGAATTTACATACTTTACTATTATAATTTACATAGAAACACATAATAAATCATACAGAGTCATGCTTTCAGTTATCTAACTAATCATAATTATCTCACCACTATCTTCGATTAATATCTTACTTTATTAATTAATGAGTGATTAGATAGACTCGTATGGAAAAAAAATAACAATTAAGAGATAGAAGAAGAAAAAGAAGTAGATTAAGAAGAAGAATAAAAACAAGAAGAAGAAGAAGAAGAAGAAGAAGAAGAATTTTTTGAAAGTTGTTAAAAATTTGCGAAAGTTGTTAATATATGTTCTTATTTTTCTCCTACTTCTTTTCTATTATTGTTTCTTTTTCTTCTTTTTCTTCTTCTTCTTCTTCTTCTTCTTCTTCTTCTCCTTCTCCTTCTTCTTCTTCTTCTTGTGAGAACTAAAAAAAAAAAATTGAGAGAGAAGAGGGTGCACGTGCAACCCCCTCCACTTTCCCTCTCCGGCACGTGACAAGGTGGCCGCAGAGATCTCGCCGAATCCAAATCTAATTTAGATTTAGATTTTTACTCTATAAATTAAACCCTAATTCTCTCTCTCTCTCTCCTTAACCCCCAACCTCCTCTTCCTTTTCTTCTTCTCCTCCTCCTTCATTTTCTTCTTTCTCACTTTCAGAGTCCTGTCGTGGAATTAGCCTGTTAGAGCACCGTTGGAGCCATGAGAGACTACCACGTGACTCCTCGGTAAGCCCTTTACCACTCCTCAAGTTTAATTTTAGTTTACTGGATTAAAATAGAACTACCTAATTTCAGTGTTGCGACCTCATTGGTGAACCTCGTCGGCCAGCGACTTTGGGTTGCTACCGCTCTATCACCGGAAGCTTCGTGCTTTAAGCCTTGTGTCGATCATACCTTCTAAGGAAGCCCTCGTGGCTTAGGCTGTGCTCAGCCATGGGTTGAAAGTCTTCCACTACTTGTCACCATATGATAAATCTTCCCTCCTCTTGTTCAGGTCATCGAGGTTGCTAGGAAAGCTTTATGAGGTCGATAGGCCATCGTGGTCATCGGCGATTCTCTCTCTCCCTTCCCTTTCCTCTTTCTCTCTACTTTCTCCCTCACCGTTCTCTTTAAGGAAGAAAAGGTTGGGCTCGGGTTCAACCCAAGCCAACCCTTTTCTTCTCTTAGGTTCAGGTCTGGGTTGAGGATCCGACCCGACCCTTTAATATTAACTCATGACCTGTAGGCCGACCTATAGCCTAGTTCCTTGTTGGCTTTGGGTTGGGCCTTGGCCCAACTCAATTAGCATGAAGTGGAAGGGTGGGCTGCAAACAGCTGCTTCCCAGTCCAATCCAATGGGTTTTATTCAACCCATCGTAGTCATTTATTTGGTTTTAAAAATTTAGAAACTTTATTAGGGATAAAATTAAAATATTTTTATTTTTGTATTGTTTAAAGGTGATGATTTTTAGCACGTGAATTACAGACTAGAGATTTCAATTTGTATTTCTTAGACTCAAGTGAGTGGGTTCACTCACATGTTTACTTATATTATATTTCGTACCTTTGTCAGACCATGTCATTTGTTGTGTGTAAATTTATTTATTTCATTCTTATGTACAAATTTATTTATTATATTTTCTGTGTGCATTTAATTATTATACTCAGTGCATCGTCATACCTTGTGCAAATTATAAATTTTAGTGGGAAAAAATAAAACTAGTATTGGTATGACTTAGAGAACAGTCCCTATATAGTTCACTTGTGGCTTCCCGTGGTAACTCAAATCTATATGAAAGTCCAAAAGAAAGTCTTATATCAGATCACTGCGATGACTTCCTTAGGTGATTCTGGCGAGGTTAGGGAATAGTCTTAGAATGGATCAAAAATATTCTAAGATGACTCTAATCTCTCTTAACAGCTAGTGGAAAAGACAAGGTATGTTGATCACAGAGTGACACCTCCTAATGACCCTAATCGGAGCAGCTATGAGGAAAAGACCCGAGCGTCATCTCGAGGTGACTTCTAATTGATGTGGATCTACAGGGTATAGACTTAGTGATACAAATGACATTATAAACATTGGAAAGACATTAATATATTGAAACTAAGCAAGGCTAAAAGTTATGACTTTCTATTGTTATCATTGTCATTATTTTAAGAGCATGTATGTTGGAAATTTATCATTTATATTGTTGAACTTGAGTTTTATTAAACACTATAAAATTTTAGAATTTATTTAGTTTTCGAGTGGATTCCACTCACTAAGCTATAGTTGTTAACTCATGGATTTCTTTTTCTCTCTTTTTAATTATCTCAAGTAATGGTCAGCGTGGTGACTGAGCGAGATGCACCGGGACCCTACCTCCACTTAGGACCTACCTATTTACCTTTCCATTCTTTCGGTCTTATGTTTTAGATTAATTGTTGATTTAATTTCGTTTAAAGATGTAGTAATAATAACATTATTTTATTTTCATTGTAATTAGTTTAAATTTAATAAAGCAGATCCTCTCTGTTTATTTATTCTTGCAATTGTACTTTTAGGAAGTATTGATAAGGCTTCATGTATCTCATGCATATTGAGGTGCATGGCCGGTCATAATTTCGATTTTGGGTCATGACAATATAGGTTTCAGAGCCTAAATTTTAGTCATCGTAAGTCACCTTTAGAGTTATGTGGAGGTCCGATTGCATAAGCTCAGGTTCGTTACAAAATCATTTGTTATATTCAGTAAAATTATTCTTATCTCATTTACAAATCTTGAAGGGCAATATGTATACGTGTCGTCGTCGATGAGGAGTTGCGGCCTAGAGTTTACCTCTTGATGGGAGTAGGGAGCAAGGGTCGCCTCTTGCTCAAGTGCCAACTCTTGCACCAACTTCTATTCCTGGGTTGGGATCAGAAACTACTCATGCCCAGAATCCTACTTCTACCCAGACTCATGTTCCTGCCCAGAATCCTACTTCGACCTAAACTCCCACTCCTGTCCAGAATCCTACTCCTACCTAAACTCCTACTCCTACCCAAACTTCTGCTCCAACCTAGATCCCCACTTAGTGCTACAGACCCTTCTTCAAGCAAGGCCCCTTAGTCTAAATAGGGGTAAAGTGTTTAAGAAATTTCTGAAGGCATCTCCACCCGCCTTTAGGGGGACTACTGATCCGATAGAAGTAGAGGCATGGCTGCTTCGGATCGAGAAGATATTGCGAGTATTGGATTGTTCAAAGGATTAGAGGGTTACTTTGACAACCTATATGTTTGAGGATCGGGCAGAGCATTGGTGGCAGATGATCGAGCACCAATACATTGGATGAGAGGAGTTGACTTGGGAAAACTTTAAAGAAGAAGAAAAATGATGAGTTCTTCGAGTTGAGATAGGGAAGCATGTCTGTGGTGGACTTTGAAGCGAGATTCATCGAGTTGTGATTTGTTCCACACATAGCAGCAAGCGAGGATGGGAAAGTTAGCTTCTTTGAGGGTAAGTTGTGACCTACCATCAGAGATGGGATATCACTTTTCTAGTGTGAGACACTTCTAGAAATGGTGTCTAAGGAACTCCTCGCTGAGAGAAACATTAGGGAGCTTCGCCAAGAACGAGAATAGCAACATCCATAGAAGAAGCAGAGAAGATACTTGGATTAGAACAGAGGAGGTGTTTTGTAACAACCTGCCCACAAAAAAATTTTAAATACCAAAGGTTTAGAAGATCTCTGAAAAAAGAAAACAGAAATTAATATTCGTGATGTAATCATTGTTGGATTAGGTCCAAGACAAGGATTCTTTCTTGAATGAACTACAAGTATGGAACTCATGCTTTTACGCGTGCGCCCGGATACATAGGTCGACTGCTGACCCCACTCTAGCTCAGTCAGCTGCACCACCCGGGGTCAGGGTGCGAGCCACCCAAGAAGCAAGCTATTATAGCGAGCGACTGGAGCCCACCGCCGCTGCCGCAGCTAACCGATTGCAGCCAGCTGGCCGCAACGAGCACAGCACTGATCGTAGTGTTTTAATTAATTAATTAATTATTTATTTATTTATTTTATTGATGTTATTTATTTAGGTTTTTCCTTCTTAATTAATGCAAATAGATTATTTAGACATTAATTATTTTAATAATAATATATATTCTTCAGTATGATTAGTATTAATTATAATTTGTTTAATCAATGATTAATTAGGTATAAATATAGGTAATACTCATATTTATTTATTTATATCTCTATTAGATTAATATATAGATTTGTAAATTATAATTATCAAATTTATATACTAATATTCTTATGAGATACATTTTAAATAATTCTAATAATTTATTATACATTATTATTTTGTAACAAATAAAATAATTGGCTTATGTATTTATTTATTATTTTATAAAGTAATGACTACATATGATGAGTAAGACATATAATGATTTTGTATAGTGAAAAAGATATTAAGTGATGTGATATAGATGATTGTAGATTGTATATGGAAAGGAATTTTTGGGATAACTGGTATGATAAATTATGTTTGTAAGATACTTATGTTAGTAGGTGTAAATTTTTTATTGTAACAACAAGAATGGATGATTTAATAGGAAAATGATTGTTCATAATATTGTTAGAAGATTAATGTCTCTTTTAAATTTTTAAAGTTGATGATTATCAAATAGGGTAATGAGCATAGGAAATATGACATAGATACAGTTATTTGATTGTGAGTGATGTCAGTAGTTGAGACGTAATGTATATATAGTTCATGATATGATAATAGGTTTGGTTTAGAAGTTGCTAATTATGTGAGTATGATTAGATGGAAAGAATGATAGTGAAATGAATTATATAATGTGATGATAGTACTAAGTTGATAGTCTCATGAAATATCTTGTATGACATTGAAAATATATGTCGACTATTAGTTTAGTTTTGGGCTTTGATTTAAACGATAAGAATATCATAGCATGACGAGCATGTGTTTTGGGTGATGAATTTTGGTTACAAATATACATACTTATTTTATTATAATTATTAGGTGATATTAATGATGTTATAGAAGGATGTTGATGATGCTATAAGATTAAATTGTGCAATATATATGGTGGAATTTGTATAGAGGATGTGATAGAATATTAAGTTGAGACTCTTGATGAAATATGAGGTTTATGTGATTTAATTAGAAATGAGATATGTTGGTTTTTAATCATAGATTTTAAATTGAGATCTTATGTGCTTTGACTGGTTAGTTGTTTTGATGATACTAATTGGAGAGATAATTTGATAGAGTTATTCATAGAGTCTACAGATATGATTATTTATTGTGATTGATAGCTGATTTGGAAGTTGAACTAATTGCTTCATAAGATGGTAATGAAAGGAATATAGATGACTATGATATTTCATATATAGTGTATGAAAAACCCCTAGATACAAGTATGTATCTAAATACTAGGCAATGATATCACTCATTCGCTTAAGTAAAAGTCCAAAGAAATATTAAGAACAAAAGCAGAGATGAACGCCAAGATTTTATCGTGGAAAAACCCAAACGGGAAGAAACCACGGATCCAAACTCGGATCAAAATTAATCACTATGATAGTAGCAGTTACAAGACTGACTCACAAAACAATCCATCGATCCAAACGACTTTGTTCCTCTCAGTCTTGCTCGATAGAACCCACGATTCACTGGTTTTCGTGATTGAAGTCCAACCTCAGTAGCCCTCGAGATTGATCTTTCATTTAGATAGCCCTTAAGACGAAAGATTAAGTTTTCTAGATGAGTAGAACCTTGTTAGTTGAAGAACCGATGTAGTCTCAAGAAGTCTCCTTCAATAATACTTCTTCAACCTCCCTAGAGATAGGGCATCACAATCCTTATATATGATCTCCAAGATAGAGCCAAATTCAAGTCTTATCCGTACTCACGAGAATCCAATATTTTCAAACTTCGTTGGTGCGTTCGAACGCGACTCGAGTGCGTTTGAACGGCCTGACTTGATCTCTTAGGTGCGTTCAAACGCGGCCTGTGTTGCGTTCGAACGCGTTTGTGAACGCAGCTCTCGGTCTGTGTGAACGCAAGTACCCGCGTTCGAATGAGTTTGTGAACGTAGCTCTCGGTCTGTGTGAACGCAGTACCCACGTTCGAACGCGTTTGTGAATGCACCGCGTTCGAGCACGTTTGTGAACGTGGTGTGAACTCAACAGCTATTCTCCAATAATCTTGCAATTCTTCAAACAGAGATATTCTATACTTGTATAAAGCTCATATACATGTAAAAATACACTTAGAATATTTTGTACACAATTGCCAACAATTAAAAACCTAACAATCTCCCCCTTTGGCAATTTGTGACAAAACATCTAGTTTACAAGATATTACAAAGAATTCAAAATGAGCATTCAACAAGTCTAGTACTTTTAGCACATCAATCCTTACAAATAAGAATATACCAATCCAAGATCAAGTGAAAATAACTAGAAATGAATAACAATCCAAACACAAGTTATCAAGCAAGCATAAGTTCACAAGTACTCAAGCAAAGTTATTATGCAGTAAACATAAACTAGTAAACTCCCCTATGCCCAGCACTCCCCCTACACCAGTAAACCTAAACTCTAAACACACGTCTAAACTCACACACTCTCCCCCTTTTTGACACAAATGCCAAAGATTAGGAACTCGGTGGGAACTGACGATGTAGAATCGACAACATAGAGTCGAGTATGGTCCCCTGACGAGCTTGCTCAGCTCGTAAATCATTCACGACCGAATGGAGGTCCTACACCTGAGTGCTAAGCTGATCAAAATGGTTAGAGAACTGTGGTAACTCCCCCTCAGTATGAGATGAATCATCGACAGAACTGTCATCAGAAATGTCGAGGTGTGATGAACATCCAGCGGCGGAAGAGGACGGCTTGAGAGGAGACGACTGATCATGAGCTTGACTCCGCTTAAGAGTTATCCGATCTAACGATTTTTGTGAAGTAAGGGAAGCTTCTGAGGCATCCACTCGCACCCCACTCTGAGTGCACAAATTGGTAATAAAAATGCCAAACGACAACCCTTCACGAGGCGTTTCTTTTTGTGCAGCTGTCAAAATGGAATCGTATATCACCGCAGCCAAATCAATAGAAACGCCCGACAGCATCGCATGATGAAGGAAGGCACGATCCGGACTAATAATGGAATGTCGAATCTTGGGGGTGACGTTCTACAGACAAAGCAGGTGAAGCATGCCAGCTACTGATGTCAATTTCGCATGAGGCGTCATGTTTTCCTTCCAACGTTCCCCTTTGATTAACACAGTACCAGCATAGTCTTTGAAATCAGGAAGTGGAGCAGACGATGGATATTGGAACTCGCCATCAGGAAGTTGGAGTTCAACACGAATAACATCGGAGTCCAAGTATATCAAAACCCCACGGACAGTAGAACGTATACAGCGTTCTAAAACCGTGGCATTACTGAAAAATTCCCTAACAACTTCCACATATGCAGTCCCGCTCATCCGACACACGGAGAACCATCCTCGCGCAGTAAAGATCTATTCGATACCCAATGCAGAAAAATTAGAAATGACCACGGGCCGTTCACAGATAACAGGTCGAGTGCCAAAATTATGTTTATATCGCCCTGCAACCGTAGATGTGTGACACCCACACTCTAAACATGTGCATAGCATGAGCCCACACGACACGTGCATAGCACCTGACCATTCAGTTTGTTACTAACAATCAAATAAACCTGTAGCAACATCATAATTTTATCCATAATATCTAAACTAAAAATAACTCAAGTCTAACTGTCAACATCATACAGATAACCCTACTTGGGCCCCACACAGACCACAACACATCATCAAGAGTTTTTCACAACTACATATACACAACAGAGGTATATACATAATTATACAAGTACAAAGTCACCTGCTAAAATATAAGACAAGGATACAGATATACTTTGGAGGATGTCAACTATTACATCAGATAAGATAACTCATCTGGCATACAACACTAACCACACTCTACTCCTCACTCACTAGCAAGACCTCTAAGGGAGTATCCTGCTCCTCTCATTCAACTGGGTTTTTGGAAAGGAGAAAACAAGAGAGTCATGAGCTAAAGGCTTAGTGAATAGACCTTACCCCGAATCAGTGATGCCAAACAGAGAGTAAATCAAGTACTAAATAATATGAATTAGAAAGAGTATTATGTCATAAATGAGTAAATGAATGTGTCCTCAATACTACATAAATGAAATATAGAAAACATGTCATATCATAAATGATAAAAATACATAATCCTCGACAATGAATAAACAGATCACCACGTCATATGATAATCATAACTCTCTCTCAAATATGACACATGATGCATGCCGACCATGACAATGTTATGATATCAGATACAATTATATATGATGTATATTGACCACTCAATAATCAGGTACGTCAGATAATAATGAAATCATATGCATTTCTTAACATCACGATTATCACCGGCATCTCGGTATAATATCATCATACTAGACCACTGTGCACAGTCAACACCTAGTACCCAGTCTCAACATCATGCCCGAAGGCTCAGAGCATACTCTGCCATCCGCAAGGAGTATCTCAAATATAATCATACCCTACCATCCGCTAAGGGTATCAACATCCATCCAGATCGGGCACCCTTCTAGCTGATAGAAATCTCGTGAGGATAACTCGCCACATATGCCCTAGCGAACAGCATTTGTCCGAATGTCTGCTGCGCACACAGACTAATGACCTCGGACGTAAGGCCAACAGGATCGCGACCATGTCGAGCGATCAATCATCCACCAAGCGCGTCCTAACCCTTGCGCCCACTAGGGTATCCTCACGCTTTCTATCAACTATCCTATCAATCATATTTCATGCTTTCCTTCTAAATGATAGATCATATGCATATATCCAGTACAATAACAAGTCAATGCATAACAGGAATTTAGGTAGAATAGGAATCAAGAGAAAATGATGCAATGTAGTCTCCAACTGTATCGTCAACACATGCATACTCATGCTACAGATCAACTCGGTAAACAATCATAACAGTAGAATCATCTCTAATCATCTCTATATATGTCACCAATGTACGCATATTCCAAATCAGCATAATCGAATGCATGATAAAATATGCTCGACTATAATCATCTCTAGATAAAATCATATAATCATGTTGGAGGCCAAAACATGCATGTACATAAATGTATAATATAACCTAATTTGAGAAAAGCGTCTAAGGGATAAGACTACTCACACCACTGAAATACCAAACCATCACTCGTTCACGTTGCTACGATAACGATCAGGCCTCAATAGCTAGGTCTACTGGGTCTTGAATAGGAGGGTCGGGATCTAAAATTATTTATAACAAATATGTCAGTCTTTCTATTAATTAAAATTAACCCGACAAAAGAATAGTTTCTTATTGTAATTATGTACTCTTCATTTCTAAATTTGTTTTTTTTATTTATTAATCATAATTATATTATTTAATTGTAGGGTGCAGTCAGAGGAGAGAAGGGAAGAAGGAGGAGGAGGAGAGGAAGAAGAAAGAGAAGAAGAATAAGAAGAAAGAGAAGAAGAATAAGAAGAAAGAGAAGAAGAAGAAGAAGAAGAAAGAAAAAGGAAGAAGAAGGTTGGGCCATGGGGGAGGGGTGCGGCCGCTGGTGGCCACTCAGCAGCTGGCCTCTCGCCGACGGCTCAATCCTCCGGCGGTTCCGAGAGGAAGCCGACAAGGAGAAAAGAAGAAATAGAGAGAGAGAGGTAGAGAGAGAGGGAGAGAGAGAGAGAGAGAGAGAGAGAGAGAGAGAGAGAGAGAGAGGGAGGGAGGCTCACCGGAGCTAGAGGAGGTGGCGCCGGCAGTGGGTAGAGGGAGAGAGTGTTTGAGAGAGAGAGAGAAAGAGAGAAAGGTCAGAGAGAGCTTGAAAGAGAAAGAGAGAGAGAGAGAGAGAGAAAGAGCGGAAGAAAAGGGAGAGAGAGGCGGTGGGGAGGGAGGCTGCGGTTGCGATGGCGGCAGCGGGGCCCACCGCGCCAGCTGGCTCGGCCAGGTTGGCCGGGCCAGCGCTTGGGGTGCGTGGCGCCCAACTCCGCTGCCACTGCCATGCAGTGCAGGAATTTTTTTTTTTTTAACCTTGGGTTATTACAAGATGTAGAAAACCTGGGAGCCGAAGTAGGTGACGAAGGTGGCCTTGGATGATCTTCAACTTGAAAACGCTAAGATATCACGTTCAATCACACAAGAAACATCAAGATAGTAACTTTAACGTGATCAAAACTCGAAAAAGCACGAAATCAATCAAGATCAAGAGGCTCAATTGAATAAAAAAATAGGAAAATTGATGGATGATCATACCTCGCAAAAGTGAAGAAAAACTAAGAGATTCGACTGAAAGACGCTAGATCCGGAGGAAAACTACCCTCTAAAAGGGTTTGTAGTGAGAAATTTGATGAAAAAGACCAAGATCTTGAAGATTTGAGAGGGAGAAAATGAAGGGTTTCTAGGGTTTGGAAGATGGAAGATGAAAACCCTTGGATTCAGACGCAATATATAAAGAATCCTCGAGTGCGTTCGAACGCACCAGTCTGCGCGTTCGAACTCAAAAATTTGAATTCAAATGCCCCCTATTTTTTAAGTAAAAAATCTAAGAAAAAATAAAAAAAATCTTTGTGGAGATGCACTTCTAGAAATTCAAAATAGATTCAAGACATAGAATGTGACAATCGAATGAAATAAGTCATACACAGATCAATCAAATCATCAAAAACATATTATAATCAATTCTAATGCACCAATCAAAATTAAATTAATCTTGATTGATCATAACTATATGCATATGCAAAGTGAGCATAGATAACATGAAACATTCTTCTTAAATAAACTTTCCTATGTAAACAATGATACAACACAGTAGTCAAACCGACTTAGTATTTAAATTTGCACTTTTCGACTTATTCTCCATAACCGAACATGAATTTTTTCTGTATTTTTTTTTATACATAAACCATATAGGTGCAATGGTGGCTTTCACACATGAGTAGGTAGCCCTTTTCTTATAGTACATATCAAACAATGTGCAAAAAGATATTCACAAATATCAAAAAAATTTATTTAATTTGCAAGCAATGTACTGAGTCAAACTTGACTCTAAACAAGATGGCTTTCACACTAACTCATTGTAGCCCTTTTCATTGATCTTTTATGAACATATTTGTGATGACTAAGCATGAGATCAAACTGTGCAAATCAACGTCAATAGTGAGCTATTAAAAAAAATTCATGATGTCATGCTCCCTCAAGAATGTACACACGTTATGAGTGCATTAAATTTAGTTTAATTATCATAAAAGTCGAGAGAGTGAATAAATCAGAAATGATACAATATACTGCAAGATGACAAAATTGACTATAATAACTCATAATCAAGAGAAAAATCATATTTATATGTCAAGAGTATATTATTGAATCTAGGAGTGCATCAACATTTTTTTTATGACAAAAACTCTTGACAAATCTGAAACTAAAACCAAAGAAAAGTTCAAAGTAAAAAAAGTAAAAAAAACCAAAAAGAAATAAAAAAAACACGCAAACGAAAACAAAAAAAATCAATCCAAAGCACAAATCCCTAAAGAAGTATGAAGATACTCAAATCTCTGTAAATCCAAAGGTTTTGTAAATTGATCACCCAACTGTTTCTCCGTCTCAACATGTTCTAGTGCTATTGTTTTGTCTTCAACTAACTTGTGTATAAAATAATGTCGGATATCAATATGTTTTGTACGCGAGTGTTGAACAGGATTTTTTGATATATTAATAGCACTCATGTTGTCACAATAAAGCACCATATTATCTTGTTCAATGCCGTAATCTTTGACCATTTGTTTCATCCATAGTAACTGAGAACAACAACTTCCCACTGCAATGTACTCGGCTTTGTTCGCTAAAACCCACGATTCACTGCTTCTCGTGATTGAAGTCCAACCTCAGTAACCCTCGAGATTGATCTTTTGTTTAGATAGCCCTTAAGACGAAAGATTAAGTTTTGTAGATGAGTAAAACCTTGTTAGTTGAAGAACCCATGTAGCCTCAAGAAGTCTCCTTCAATAATACTTCTTCAACCTCCCTAGAGATAGGGCATCACAATCCTTATATATGATCTCCAAGATAGAGCCAAATCCAAGTCTTATCCGTACTCACGAGAATCCAATATTTTCAAACTTCGTTGGTGCGTTCGAACGCGGCCCAGGTGCGTTCGAACGACCTGACTTGATCTCAGGTGCGTTCGAACGCGGCCCGGGTTGCGTTCGAACGCGTTTGTGAACGCAGCTCTTGGTCTATATGAATGCAAGTACCCGTGTTCGAACGCATTTGTGAATGCAGCTCTCGGCCTGTGTGAACGCAAGTACACGCGTTCGAACGTGTTTGTCAACGCAACTCTCGGTTTGTGTGAATGCAGTACCCGCGTTTGAACGCGTTTGTGAACGCCCCACGTTCGAACACGTTTGTGAATGCGGTGTGAACTCAACAGCTTTTCTCCAATAATCTTGCAATTCTTCAAACAGAGATATTCTAGACTTGTATAAAGCTCATATACATGTAAAAATAAACTTAGAATATTTTGTACATAATTGCCAACAATTAAAAACCTAACAGTGCATCGATGGATGTTTATTATACTGCTAGACGATAAACGGATAATGATGTATAGGAAAATGATTATATTAGCATTTATTTAACCGTTGGCTTATATATTCGATTATTACTAGAGGTTATTTAGTGAGCCTTTTAGAACGATGAGATTTATCTTAATAACTATAAAGACTTACAGGTTTGCAATTGAGTCTTAAGATAAAGATATTTGATTGGGAGATAATGATTTCATGATTGGTCCCATTATTGTTTGTGAAAATTTGATCTTTTAATTAATTGCAAAGTTAAGGTTGTGAGTTAATCTAAAGTAAAATGGAAGATATACTAGTAAGATTGTAAGCTATATTTTTGGATGTCTTTTGATCGATATGAATCAGTTAGTGTTAGTTATTTTATTGGTAGACCATAATAGCATGACAAATTTGAGAGATTAATATTATGAATTGCATATTATATCTATCGAGATAGTGAAGAGATTATTGGATTGCTTCGTAGAACTCAGTAGATAGTCTTCGGATCTGAATATCGTTATCATTAAGTGATATTTTAGTGGATATATTAGTAGTGATAGTAATTAAATAGATAATGATCAAACTGGAATTGTGTGAATCGAGGAATGAATAGTTTGGATATAGAAAATAATTGATAGAAAGATCATTATAAAGTTTATCATATATGTTTCTTGAGATAGTTTGGATTTAACCTTTCTGATATTGCAGATTAAGAATGAAGATAATCTAGAGAATCAGAAGAGGATATAAATTTCGTTTGAGGTTGCATTAGGATTTACATTGATAGGTTGGATTTGATGCACTGTATGTTATTCTAAAGGATGTATAATGAATACATGTTGATATTATAGTCTTATATGGATAGGTGTGATCTTTTATATTGATTTATCTAGTAATTTGTATAATGGTTTAAGCATATGAGCAGTGCACTTTAAATAAGAGAGTTTGTGCTATCGCCTAAATTTTACGAGGATATCAGATGATGTTGAGTATGTTTAGATTAGTGACATTATTTGTCTAGAAAGATAAGCATGAGTTAAGTATTTTAGATGTTCTTGAAATAACTTGTATTTATTGTTCTACTTAGTATTAGTGATAGTATTGAAGAATAATCATTGAGCAGGTTTGGGTTCAGAGTATACATTCAGTAGATTGGAGATACTTTACTTAAATAAGTTGTATTGTATTATCATAGGTGATTATGGCATTACATTGTTATATTGTTGTAGTTAGCAGGAAAAGTGATACATTTGGACAGCTTGAGGTATTTTGGAGTAGAATACGATTCAATTAATAGATGATGACACTTTTTATATTGTAGAATGAATGTACTCTTTCTTGCATACTAGTGGTATTATTGATGTCTATAAACATAGTATGATTACCTAACTGACCTAGATTGAAGTTAGTTGTGATTGTGTAATATTAGGAGTTAATGAGTAAGTTAGTGAATGAAGTATGAGTTATAAATCTGTAACAGTGAGATTGCACGATTGTCGATTTGATTAGAAGGTAGTGGAACTAGATATGTGGATTTTCTTATAATACCAGCGTGATATAAATTTTGGGGTCGAAATTTTTGTAAAGGGGAAGGAAAATATAACAACCCTGCCCACAAAAAATATAAATATTAAATTAAATAAAAAGTTTTCGAGCATGACGTGTGGCCAACCTCGTTCCCATGCAAGCTGCATGAGTAGTTTGCGTGGTGAGGCTCCACGCGCCCACTACCGCTGCCGCAGCCAACCGGCTACGGCCAGCTAGCCGCAGTGGGCCCCGGCACCGCCGCCCTCCACCACCTCTCTTTCTCCCCTCTCTCTCTCTCTCTCTCTCTCTCTCTCTCTCTCTCTCTCTCTCTCTCGCACGTGCCGAAGCCGGCCTATCAAGGCCGTCGTCGTCCTTGGAAACCACCGTCGCTACCTCCACGAGCGTTGGTGAGCTCCTCTCTCTTTTGCTCACACTTGAGCTCAAGCTCGTTGGAACCAAGCCACCGGCGAGAGGTTGGCGCCAGCAGCCCGGTGCCTTCCCCGCCGACTCGGGTCCGCACTTCCCTCCCCTCCTCCCTTCTTCTTCTTCTTCTTCTTCTTCTTCTCCTCCTCCTCCTCCTTCTTCTTCTTCTCCTCCTCCTCCTTCTTCCTCGGCTTCTTCTCCTTCTCCTTCTGCACAGTGCTGGGCTCGGCCCAGCATTGTAGCAGGTAGTGCTGGGCCGAGCGATGGCAGTATTTTAATTAATTAATTATTTTATTGATGTTATTTATTTAGGTTTTTTCCTTCTTAATTAATGCAAAAATATTATTTAAACATTAATTATTTTAATAATAATATATATTCTTCAAGATGATTAGCATTAATTATAATTTGTAAAATCAATGATTAATTAGGTATAAATATAGGTAATACTCATATTTATTTATTTATATCTCTATTAGATTAATATATAGATTTGTAAATTATAATTATCAAATTTATATACTAATATTCTTATGAGTCACATTTTAAATAATTCTAATAATTTATTATACATTATTATTTTGTAACAAATAAAATAATAGGCTTACGTATTTATTTATTATTGTATAAAGTAATGACTACATTGTCCCTAATTAATCAAGCTATAATGTAATTCTAATTAGGTTTTTATCTATATTTATATTTTTATTTATAATTAAAAATCTAGCTAGTTATAAAGATAAGTAGAAATTCTAAAATCTAATAAATCATCATATTTTACATGAATAGATTTTAATTAGATGAACGACTAACTTCTTACTACTTAAATATTTCCAAATCCTGAACCCCCTTATATGAGGCCCCGTGGACCTTGCTAGCAATGAGTTGTTACTCGGTTGATTAGCGTATGTGAGGAATATGTGTATTTGGTCTTTTGATCAGATTGTGAGTAGTCTTATCCCCTAGACGCCTTTCTCAAATTATGTTATATTATATATTATGTACATATATGTTTTGGCCTCTAGTATGATTATATGACTTTATCTAGAGATGATTATAGTCGAGCATATTTTATCATGCATTTGATTAGGCTGATCTGGGATATGAGTACATTGGTGATATATAGAGATGATTGGAGATGATTATACTATTATGATTGTATACCGAGATGATCTCTAGCATAAGTGTGCATGTGATAGACTAGCGGGAGTATGCATGTGTTAGATACATGGTTGGAGTCTACATTACATCATTTTTCTCTTAGCTTATTTACCACCTAAATTTTTGAGTTGCATGATCTATTATAGTACCGGATATTTGCATATGATCTATCATGTATAGAAAATTATGAAAATACTTATATATGTGATGTGATAGCTGGAACGGTATCTGGTCCTAACTAGTACTGGACATACTCTTAGCATATGGCAGAGTATGGTGATGACTGATGGTTCTACTCTTAGCGTATGACAGGGTATAACTATCATTGATATACCCTTAGCGTTTGGCAGGGTATGATTTATCTACAAAGATACCCTTAGCGTATGGCAGTGTATGATTTATCTATAGAGATACTCTTAGCGTATGATAGGATATGCTCTGAGCTTGTGGCATGATGTGGATCGAGTTTGGGGCTAGGTACCGTAGTTCAACATGGTGAATGATATTCAGAGTTGAGATAGATGATTGTGATAGTGGGAGATAAGTGGATTATATCTAGCTCTGACATATACGATTATTTAGTGGTTGGCATGCATCATGCATCATTAATGATATGACTAGTATCATTAGATCGTGATTGTTATACATCATATATTGTTATATTCGGTGATGTTATATTATAATTTCATAATGAGATATTGTAATACCCAATTGTAAACACGTGCCTGGCACGAGCCCACATGGCACGTACATAGCACCTGACCATTTGGTTAGTTACTGACAATCAAATAAACCAGTAGCAACATCATAATTTTATCCACAATATCTAAATTAAGAATAACTCAAGTCTAACTGTCAACAGCATATAGATAACCCTACTTGGGCCTCACACAGGCCACAACACATCATCAAGAGCTTTTTACAACTACATTCACACAACAGTGATATATACATAATTATTCAAGTACAAAATCACCTACTAGCATATAAAACAAGGATAAAGACACACTTTGGGGGATGTCCACTCATACATCAGAAAAGATATCTCATCTAGCGTATAACACTAACCACACTCTATTCTTCACCCACTGGCAAGACCTCCAACGGAGTATCCTGCTCCACTCGTATACTTGGGTTTTTGGAAAGGAGAAAATAAAGAGAGTCATGAGCTAAAGGCTCAGTGAATAGATCTTACCTTAAATCAGTGAAGCCAAATAGAGAATAAATCGAGTACAGGATAATATGAATCAGCAAGAGCATCATGTCATGAATGAGTATATGAATGTATCCTCAATAATATATATCTGAAAAGTAGATAATATGTCATAACTAATAAAAGTATATAATCCTCGACAATGATGAGTAAATAGATTTTCATGTTATACTATCGTCACAACTCTCTCTCAAATATAACACATGATGCATGCCGACCATGACCACGCTATGATATCAAATGCAACCATATATGATGCATATTGATCACTCGATAATCAGGTAACTAAATGATGATGAAATCATATGAATTTTTCAACATCACAATCATCACTGATATCTCGGTATAATATCATCATACTAGACCACTATGCACAGTCAACACCTAGTACTTGATCTCAACATCCTACCCGTAGTCTCAAATCATACCATGCCATACGCTAAGGGTATCTCAGTCATAATTATATCTTGTCATACGCTAAGGATACATCAAAATCTATCTGGATTGGGTACCCCCACTAGTTAATAGAAATCACATGAGAGTAACTCGCCACACGCATGCCCTAGCGAACGGCAGGTGTCTGATTGTCTATGTGCACAGACTCAACTGACTTCGGACATGGGCCATGAGATATCGCATATTAGCGACCATAATCATCACTCAAGGCACCCCTAACCCTAGAGCCTACTCGGGTACCCTCATGCTTTTTCTATCAACTTTTCTATCAATGAGATTCATGCATTTCCTTCTATATAATAGATCACATGCATATATCCAATACTATAACAAGTCATTCATATCAGGAAGTTAGGTGGTAAGGAAGTCAAGAGGAAAATAATGCAATACAGTCTCCAATCATATAGTCATCTCCGATCATCTTTATATATCACCAATGTACTCATATCCCGGATCAGCCTAATCAAATGAATGATAAAATATGCTCGATTGAAATCATCTCTAGATAAAGTCATATAATCATGCTAGAGGCCAAAATATGCATATACATAATATATAATATAACATAATTTGATAATGGCATCTAGGGGATAAGACTACTCACCACCACTGCAAATACCAAACAACCACTCGTTCACGTTGCTACGACAATGATCATTCCTCGATAGCTAAGTCCACAGGGTCTTGAATAGCGGGGTTGGGATCTAAAATTATTTATAACAAATAATGTCAGTCTTTCTATTCATTAAAATTAACATGGCTAAAAGATAATTTCTTATTGTAATTATGTACTCTTCATTTCTATATTTATTTTGTTATTTATTAACCATAATTATACTATTTAATAGTGTATTTAAAAACATAATTATCTACCTATTATTCTCTTTAATAATTAAGAAAATAAGAATTAAGTTACTATAAATAATTACGTAAGAATATACACACATAACCCTAATAATTACTATTACCTACCTAGGATTAAAATAGTATTTTAAGTTGTAGGTATTTTGCTAAACATGATATAATTAGATTTATTTACTAACTAAGATATAATTATATTTAATTCATATAAATTAAATACATTAAATTAACTAAGCTAATTGAATAATTAATAACATAAATAAATATAATTAGTAGTCAATAATATGCATATATATATATATATATAATCTACATAGTGCTGGGCTGAGCCCAGCACCTTAACATAGTAGGTGCTAGGCCGAGCCTAGCACCATGCTTAGCAGGGTGCTGGGCCGGGCCCAGCACCATGCGCTGCAAGGTGCAATCCAAGAGGGGAAAGAAGGAGAAGAAGAAGAAGAAAAAAAAAAGGAAGTAGAAAGAGAGGAAAGAGGGTTGGGCCGCAGCGCAGCAGTATGGCCGCTGGTGGCCACTCAGCAACCGCCCTCTCGTCGGGGGCTCAAACCTCCGGTGTCCTGAGAGGAAACTGACAGAGAAAGACTAAGAGAGAGAGAGCGAGAGAGAGAGAGAGAAGGAGAGAGAGAGAGAGGCTCACCGCCGGACAGACGACCAACGACGGCTTTTCCGACAGCCGGTGACTGCTGGTGCACTAGATGGGGAGAGAGAGAGAGAGAGAGAGAGAGAGAGAGAGAGAGAGAGCTAGAGAGAGAAGGAGGTCGGGAGAATGCGGGAAAAAAAGAGAGAAAAATATTAGAGGGAGCTGGTGATGCGGCGGTGGTGGAGTGCCCGATGGGCTGGGTCCCACCTCCACGCATTGCCACGACGTGTAGTGTTGTGGCTCAGTGGAGGTGTGTGGCACCCCTATCGCTGCCACGGCATGCTGTGCATGCAGTGCATGCTAGGCACGAGGCCAGCCACAACGTGGCCGGTCGCATGGTGCTAAGAAATTTTTGTTTTTTGTTTTTACTTCAAGAGTTGTTGGATTTGGGCTTTATTCGTCCGAGTGTATCACCTTGGGGAGTGCTAGTTTTCATTTGTAAAGAAGAAGGATGGATCGATGCATCTTTGCATTGATTATCAGGAATTAAATAAAGTAACAGTGAAGAATAGGTATCCACTACCCTGGATTGATGATCTTTTTGATTAGCTGCAAAGCTTTCAAGTCTTCTCTAGGATTTATCTAAGATTAGGTTATCCCCAATTGAAGATAAAAAATGAAGAAATTGCAAAGGCAGCATTTAGGACTTGCTATGGCCATTATAAGTTCTTAGTGATGCCTTTCGGCCGCACATGCATACCTATAGCTTTTATGGACTTAATGAATCGGGTGTTCAAAACCTTCTTGGATCAGTTTGTTGTGATATTCACTGATGATATATTGATCTATTTCAAGAGCAGGGAAAAGCATGAGGAACATCTGAGGACAATACTTAAACTCTTCGTGAGGAAAAGCTTTATGCAAAATTTAAGAAGTGTGAATTTTGGTTGGATGAGGTAGCTTTCTTAGGACATATAATCAGCAAGGATAGAGTCAAGGTGGACATATAATTAGTAAGGATAGAGTCAAGGTGGATCAAAAGAAGATCAAGGCTATTAGCAAATGCCTAGGCCTACTTTAGTATCTAAGGTATGTAGTTTCCTTGGGTTGGCAGGCTACTATAGAAGGTTTGTGGAGGGATTTTCACGAACTCACCTCACCAAGAAAAGGGTGGAATTTGAGTGGTAAGATGATTGTGAAAATAGCTTCCAAGAGCTCAAGCAAATATTGATCTTAGCTCCTATCCTTTCACTTCCGATAAAGGGCGACAACTTTGTAATTTACAGTGATGCATCCCGACATGGTCTTGGTTGTGTTTTGATGCAGCATGGAAAGGTGATAGCTTATGCATCCAGACAGCTTAAGATTTATGAGAAGAACTATCCTACTCATGACCTTGAGTTCGTTGCGATGGTTTTTGCACTAAAAATTTGACGTCACTACCTTTATGGAGAATCTTATGAAATTTCCACTAATCACAAGAGTATGAAATATATCTTCACTCAAAAAGAACTTAACTTGAGGCAACACAGGTGGCTAGAATTAATCAAGGATTATGATGTTAGCATCAATTACCATCTTGGAAAGGCAAATGTGTTAGTTGATGCATTGAGCAGGAAATCATTAGAGGGCTACTTAGCACCACTTACTTGTTAGCAGTGTATTATTAAAGAATTCAAACGCTTGAAGATTGAAGTAACATCAAATCCAGAGAGAGCAACCATTTGCAGCCGGCTAGTGGTCAAACCTATAATTTTAGATCGCATCCAGACTGCTCAATTAGAGGATGCCAACCTCAAGAAGATCTTGGACGGATTAGAGAAAGGAAAAGCTCCTGACTATACGAGATTAGATGAAGGACTAGTCAAGTAACAGAACCGAGTCTACGTCCTAGTCAGTGAAGAGTTAAAGAATAAAATTATGTTAGAGGCTTACACTTCAGGATTTAGTATCCACCCAAGCAACACAAAAATGTATAGAGATTTGCGAGTAAATTTTTGGTGGAATGGCATAAAGAAAGACATAGCTAACTTTTTGGTGGAATGGCATGAAGAGATTTGCGAGTAAATCTTTTATTATATTAAATTTAATTTTTGAGGATGAAATTTCTTTTTGTTCGGAATAGTTGTGAGAACTGAAAAAAAATAATTGAGAGAGAAGAGAGTGGTGCACGTGCAACCCCCTCCCCTCTCCCTCTCCGACACGCGACGAGGTGGTAGCAGAGATCTCGCCGAATCCAAATTTAATTTAGATCTAGATGTTTACTCTATAAATTAAACCCTAATTCTCTCTCTCTCTCCTTAACTCCTAGCCTCCTCTCCCTTTTCTTCTTCTTCTCCTCCTTCGTTTTCTTCTTTCTCATTGTCAGAGTCACGTCGTGGAATCAGCCTGCTGAAGTGCTACCGGAGCCATCGGAGACCACCATGTGACTCCTTGGTAAGCCCTCTCCCACCTCTCAAGTTTAATTTTAGTTTAATGGATTAAAATAGAAATACTAAATCTCGGTGTTGCAGCCTCATCGATGAACCTCGTCAGTCGGCGGCTTCGGGTCGCTACTGCTCCATCACCGAAAGCTTCGTGCTTTAAGCCTTGTAGGGAGGCCCTCGTGGCTCGGGTCGTGGTCGGCCAAGGGTGGAAAGTCTTCCATTACTGGTCGCCATGATCAATCTTACCTCCTCTTCTTTAGGTCATCAAGGTCGCTAGGAAGGCTTCGGCAAGGTCAGCAGGCCGTCGACGATAGTGGTTGTCAGCGATTCTCTCTCCCTTTCCTTTCCTCTTTCTCTCTTCTTTCTCCCTCATCAATCTCTTTGGGGTTAGCCCAAGCCCAATTAGCATGAAATGGAAGGGTGGGCTATGGACAGCTGCAGCTTAGTCCAATCCAATGGGTTTTATTCAACCCATTGTAGTCATTTATTTAGTTTTAAGTATTCAGAAACTTTATTAGGGATAAAATTAAAATTATTATTATTTTTATATTATTTAAAGGTTGTGATTTTTAGCACGTGGATTAGAGACTAGAGATTTCAATTGTCTTACCTTAGACTCAAGTGAGTGGGTTCGCTTATATATTTATTTGTGTTATATTTTGTACCCTTATTAGACCATATAATTTGTTGTGTGCAAATTTATTTATTTCATTCTTATGTGCAAATTTATTTATTACATTTTTTGTCTGTATTTAATTATTATACTTAGTGTATCGTTATACCTTGTACAAATTACCAATTTTAGTAGGAAAAAATAAAAGTAATATTGGTATGACTTAGAGAACAGTCCTGGTACAGTTTGCTTGCGGCTTCCCGTGGTGACTCAAATCTTTATGAAAGTCTAGGGGAAAGTCCTATATCAGATTACTATGGTAACTTTCTTAAGTGACTTTGGCGGGGTTAGGAAATAGTCTCAAGGGATGGATCAAAAAATTTCTAAGGTGACTCTACCATCTCTCAACGGTTAGTAAAAAATGGTGGGTTGATCACATAGTGACACCTCCTAATGACCTTAACCAAATCAATTATAAGAAAAAGATCCGAGCATCATCTCGATGTGACTTCTAGTTGATATGGATGCAGAGGATATAGACTCATTGAGATAAATGACATTATAAACATTGGAAAGATGTTAATATGTTTAAACTGAGCAAGGCTACAAGTTATGACTCTCTATTGTTATCATTGTCATTATTTTAAGAGCATGTATGTTGGAAAATTGTCATTTATATTGTTGAACTTGGGTTTTATTGAACATTATAAAATTTTAGAATTTATTTAGTTTTCGAGTAGATTTCACTCACTAAGCTATAGTTGTTGGCTTATAGATTTCTTTTTCTCTCTTTTTTATTATCTCAGGTAACGGTCAGCGTAGCGACTGAGCGAGATGCACTGAGACCCTACCTCTACTAAGGACCTATGTATTTACCTTTCTGTTCTTTCGGTCGTATGTTTTAGATTAATTGTTAATTTAATTTTGTTTAGAGTCGTAGTAATAATGACATTATTTTATTTTTATTACAATTAGTTTAAATTTAATAAAGCAAATCTTTTCATTTATTTATTCTTGCCATTGTATACTAGGAAGTATTAGTAAGGCTTCGTGTATCTCAAGCATATTAAGATGCATGGCCGGATATGATTCCAATTTGGGGTTGTGACACTTCTTCTCCTTCTCCTTCTTTTACTTCTTTTTATTATTCCTCTTCTAATTCTTCTTCTTATATTTCTTCTTCTTCTACCCCTTAATCATTCTCTTTCTATTTTCTATACAATTTGTCTAATCGCTTTTTAATTAATAAAGTAAGAGATTAATCGGAGATAGTGGTGATATAATTAGGATTAGTTAAATCACTTAAAGCTTGACTCAACATGATTATTATTTGTTGTTATATAAATTGTAATAGTGAAATATATAAATTTCGCAATGTATAGAAAAAATTAATAAAAGTTGTTAAAAATAAATGAATGTTACTATATTTACAAAATTTGTTAATATTTTATCTTCTTTTTCTTCTACTTCTTCTTTTGCTATTGTTTCTTCTTCTTCTTCTTGTATCCCTTATTAATTCTTTCTTTTTTTCTATACAAATTTATCTAATTGCCCTTTAATTAATAAAGATAATAATCAGAGATAGTTATGAGATAGACTTTGTATGATTATTATTTATTTCAATGTAAATTATAATTGTGAAGTATATAAATTCTACAATATATAAAAAATAATAATAAAATTTATTAAAAATTAATAAAAGTTGTTACTATATTTGTGAAAGTTGTTAATATATTTTATTATTCTTCTTCTACTTCTTTTATGTTATTGCTTCTTTTTCTTCATTCCTTAATCATTTTTCTTTTTTATATAAAAATCTCTATAATCGCTCTTTAATTAATAAAGTAAGAGATTAATTAGAGATAGTGGTAAAAAAATCGACTGGTCTGCCTAGGGTTACGCCCTCGACCGTCCATCTTTCACCGCTGACACTACCTCACTGCGTCGGCCATCTCAGATATCTCTAATCTCGCCAATCTCTGACTTCCCGTCCTCTGCCACGAACCACCCTTGATCCCACTTTCCACTACTCCCTTCTCCTAGCGAGGCTCTCCTTTTGCCTCACCGCCTCCTTGCAAACCTATCTTCCCCTCTCCACTTCCACATCACAGTCCTAATCACCCTTTACCCCACTAACCTACATTGGTTTTTTCCTTTCCGTGCCTTGCTTTCCTTAGATGGAGAAATCTATCTTTTTCCTACCCCAATCTTTTGCCTTTCTACGTTGCATGCCTTGGAGTTTGTGCTGCCACCTATCTATCACCTCTACAATCTCTCTTTTCTGAGAGTTTTCTAGACACTATTCTATGGAAAATGCAAAGAAGATAATTGACAAATTTGCTGCACTTCTTCTTCCTCCTAAAGAGCTGCTGACGGTGAACTTGCCAAATGATTGCATCCTTCTTGATCGTGGACCAAAAAATTGCTTGGTAGGAAAACTCATCACGTCTAGATCAGTAATCTCCTATGGGCTGCGATCTGCCTTGTCCAAGGCATGGTCCTTAGAAGGGCGGATCAAATTTGAAGAGATGGAAAACAATACCTACTTGATTATCTTTCCCTCCAAGGAAGATAAATGGAGGATTTGGACCAGTGGACGTGGTTTTCTTTTTCTAGAGACTTGTCCGTCCATGCGCCGACGCCGTTCACTCCAGGTACCTCAATTAATTCTTAGGATTTCTTAGTTAATAATTTTTGGGTGCAATTTCATGGATTACCTCCAGATTATCTGTCTATTGCATCGGCCAAAATTTTTGCTAATTTGATAGGCTCATGGAGCCTAGATAATTTTGAAGATATTTCTACTTTGTCCAAATTTATTTGAATCCGTGTTAAGGTTGATATCACAAAGCCGCTTGTTAGGTATTCATACTACTCTCAAATGATGCTACTATAACTATCTACTTGAAATATGAGCGTTTACCTCGTACGTGCACACATTTTGTGGGTCATATTGGACATGAGTATGCAAATTGTGGACATCGCCTATCTCTAACAACCAAAATCAAATTGGATTATCCTCCATCACTGCATGACAGACTTTTATCTCTTTTGCAACCAAGGTTTAAAGATTTGTCAATTACTACATCACATCTGCCTTCTAGAACCTCAGGATTTGAGAAAGTAGGCTCTCCTTCTCGTCGGTCAGAATTTGCTACCTCGGCAAGATCACCATCCTCACCAAGCAAACCTTCCAGACAAAAATCAACATCAGCAAATCCATCCATCCACCAGTAGGATTCGGCCACTGCTAATAATATACTGGTTTTGGTTACATTATATTTTTCTATTGATATGAACCGAGCGTCCGTTACCCGATCAAGCTCGAATGCAAGAAAGTAGTCCACGCAATCGGAGGAAAATGACCATAAAATATTCTACCGTAGATAGAAAATTACAAAACTAGCAATGGTCGATCCGTAACTTCTTCATGTATGATTTTGGTATTTATGCCCTTTGTAGATTTTGACTACAACTAGGGCAAAAATATGCAAAAGTGAGGGTGAAGGTGAAGGTGACAGGTAATGGTGATGACGGGGTGAGGGATGATAATGGTGATGGGATGGATGGCTTGTGGTGTTGAGGGGATAAGAATGAGGGGGGAAGAAGTGGTCGAGATCCTAAGGAGGGAGGACTCGATAGTCGAGAGGGATTAGAGGACATTGGCGTCGAGATGGCGCAAGGCTAGGGCTTGAACGAAGAGGGAGAAGGATTAGGGTAGAGAGGAGGGTGTAGCAGCCCAATTTCTAGAAAAGCATATCTGGATTTAAATGAGTTGCAGATGCTTCTAGATGTGGTAATTCTCTCGATTAGGGTCGAGAGAGGGTGGCCATGAACTAGAGGAGGAGTGGTGGAGAAGAGTTGTAATGGAGGTGTAGAGGGAAATTTCGGAGGTGTTGGAGGAGGCTATCTAGATTATGGCTACTCCTAGGGCTAAAATTAGCTGATTCATTTCATAATGAGCAAAAGAACTACACACCACAATTTATAAGTGGCTAACTTTGAATTAGGTTGTTTAACCCTCATATGGACCGACTAATGCTAATAAGCATTAGACCAACTAGGTCTAATAAGCAAATGCAACAGACTATAAGGTCTTAATTGAACAACTTAAATAAAATAAGCAAACATAAAATAAGCAAATCTAAGCAAATGCAACAGACCCTCATCTGCACACCCAATCTCCAATAGAAAATCAAGTGATTTCACTTGGCTAGGCTAGATCAGCTTGGGCTTGGGTCATAACACTCCACGCTTCCATTCACCTTGTCCTCAAGGTGAATATTTTGGAAAGAGTTGCATCAGCTCTGACTCTAACTCCCATGTCGGGTCCTTAGCTGGTCCACCGATCCACTCCACTAGGACTTGGGTCTCAAGTCGACCTCCCACCCATGTCCTTCGCTTGGCTAGAGTCCGAAGTGGAACCGGATCATGGTCTTCTGTGATAGGCTCAGGAAGTCGTTCCAGCACGACCTTCTTAGCTCCAACTCGCACTCGTAGAGCTGACACGTGAAATACAAGATGTATCCTCACATCATTGAGCAAGTCCAATCTGTATGCTAGTGAAAAAACAAAAAAACCCCTAGACACAAGTATGTATCTAAATACTAGGCTATATCACTCGTTTACTTAAGTAAAAGTCCAAAAAAATATTAAGAACGAAAGCAGAGATGAACGCCAAGATTTTAACGTGGAAAACCACGGATCCAAACTCCAATCAAAACCAATCACTAGAATAGTAATAAGTTACAATACTGACTCACAAAACAACCCGTCGATCTAAGCGACTTTGTTCCTCACAGACTTGCTCGCTAGAACCCATGATTCACTGCTTCTCGTGATTGAAGTCCAACCTCAGTAGCCCTCGAGATTGATCTTTCATCTAGATAGCCTTTAAGACGAAAGATTAAGTTTTGTAGATGAGTAGAACCTTGTTAGTTGAAGAACCGATGTAGCCTCAAGAAGTCCCCTTCAATAATTCTTCTTCAACCTCTCTAGAGTTAAGACATCACAATCCTTATATATGATCTCCAAGATAGAGCCAAATCCAAGTCTTATCCAAACTCACAAAAATCCAAGATTTTCAAACTTCGTTGGTGCGTTCGAACGCGGCCGAGGTGTGTTCGAACGCGGCCGAGGTGTGTTCGAACAGCCTGACTTGATCTCAGGTGCGTTCGAACGGGCCCAAGTGCGTTCAAATGTGACAACTTGAATTCTTCAGGTTGCGTTCGAATGCGTTTGTGAACACAGCTCTCAGTCTGTATCAACGCAGTACCCGCATTCGAACGCATTTATGAACGCAGCTCTCGGTATGTGTGAACACAATATGCGCGTTCGAACGCGTTTGTGAACGCAGCTCTCGGTCTGTGTGAACGCCAGTACCCACGTTCGAACGCGTTTGTGAACGCAGCTTTCGGTATGTGTGAACGCTAGTACCCGTGTTCGAACGCAGTTGTGAACGCACCGCGTTCGAACGCGTTTGTGAACGCGGTGTGAACTCAACAGCTTTTCTCCAATAATCTTGCAATTCTTCAAACCAGAGATTTTCTAGACTTGTATAAAGCTCATATACATGTAAAAATACACTTAGAATATTTTGTACACAATTGCCAACAATTAAAAACCTAAAAGCTACCTCACCAATTCGCTCCACGACTTGGTATGGACTGAAGTAACAGTGAGCTAATTTCTGATTGGACACCAGTCGAATTGAGATTTGGCAATATGGTCATAGTTTGACAAAGACCTAATCTCCTATAGTAAAAACTCAATCTGAGTCGAGTTTGGGTCGGGCTTTTTGGGCCAACCGGGCTTAAGTATTTGTTCACAACCCGACCCACCAATTACTCGGGCTAGGCTAGGTTTGAGCCGAGCTAGAATAGTCTAGCCCATTACCACCCGTCGGCTTGTGAGAGATCGGGCTAGCCATGTGGGCCGAGCCGGCCTGACCCACCAATTACTCGGCTCAACCCATATTTTAGCTAGTTTTAGAATTTTTTTACTATTAGCTTATTTTTTTTAAAAATTATTTTCCTCCATTTAATAAATAATTAAAATAAATAAAAATTTTTAATGGTGTGCTTAAAATAATGCAAAATGGTACAATATCAAAATATTTTTTACTGTAGCAATGGTAAATTACTATAGCAGAAAGGGCAAAGTACTGTAGCAGACGGGCCGGCTACTATAGCAGATTGGGCAGGCCTAGTTGTGGGCCAAACAGGCGGGCTTCCAAGCTGGGTCGGGCGGGCAAAGGACTAGCCCATACTGCCTATGGGTAGTTCAAGCTCGGGCTGGGCCAGGCCTAAACCCGATCCGAGCCGGGCTTAGCCCGATCCAAATCGGGCTGGCTCAAGTCGAGCATGGGCGAGTTAGGCCGTTTGATCAAGTCACTTCTGCTATAGGAGACAGAACACATCATTCATTGGCCCTTGAAACGTCGCTGGGGCATTGGTGAGGCCGAAGGGCATCATGAGGAACTCGTAATGCCCATCACAAGGGGCCCCTCGGACTCAGATCTGATGGTATCCTGCGCACAGATCCAGTTTGGTGAAGATTGCTGCACTAGCCAACTCATCTAGGAGCTCCTCAATTACCAGAATTAATAAATTAAGAGATTAATCAGAAATAGTGGTGAGATAAATTATGATTAGTTAAATAACTAAAATAATGACTCTATATGGTTATTATTTATTTTCGCCTAAATTGTAATTGTAAAGTATGTAAATTTCACAATGTATAGAAAAAACAATGAAAGTTGTTAAAAATCAATAAAAGTTGTTATTATATTTGCAAAAGTTGTTAATATTTTTTCTTCTTTTTCTTCTACTTCTTTTTTTCTGTTATTATTTCTTCTTCTTCTTTTTATCTCTTAATCATTCTTTCTTTCTTTTTCTCTATACAAGTTTATTTAATCGCTCTTTAATTAATACAATAATAGATTAATCGAAGATAGTGGTGAGATAATTATGATTAGTTAAATAACTAAAAGTATGACTCTATATGATTATTATTTGTTTCTATGTAAATTATAATGGTGAAGTATGTAAATTCTGAAATGTATAGAAAAAATAACAAAAGTTGTTAAAAATCAATAAAAGTTGTTATTATATTTATGAAGGTTGTTAATATAATTTTTTCTTCTACTACTACTTTTCTATTATTGCTTTTTCTTTTTCTATGTCTTAATAATTCTTTTCTTTCTATATAAGTCTCTCTAGATTAATTAAAGATAGTGGTGAGAATTTATATTTCGTTATCTTTTAACAACTTTTGTTTTTTTTTCTTATACACATTTTGTTATGTTTTAACAACTTCAATGGTGAAATAGATTAATAAGAATAAGCAACAATAGAAAATAATAATAAGAAGAAAATATATTAACAACTTTTATAAATATAATAACAACTTTCGTTGTTTTTTCTATTCATTTTTTATACATTACAGAATTTACATATTTCATTATTATAGAGTCATATTTTTTGTTATTTAACTGACAGAAAAGGCAAAATATAATTATGATTAGTTAAATAATCAAAGTATGATTCTACATGATTCTTATTTATTTTTATGTAAATTGTAGTTGTAAAGTATATAAATTTGCAATGTATAGTAAAAATAATGAAAGTTGTTAAAAATCAATTAAAGTTGTTAATATATTTTATTCTTCTTATTCTATTTTTTCTTTTTTGTTATTGCTTCTTCTTCTTCCATTCCTTTACCATTCTCTCGTTTTTATACTAATCTCTATAATCGCTATTTAATTAATAAAGTAAAAAATTATTTTGAGATAGTGGTGAAAGAATTAGGATTAGTTAAATAACAAAAGCATGACTCTACAAAATTATTATTTATTTCTATGTAAATTGTAACATAGAATTTCATACTTAAACATAGAATTCCGTACTTAAACATAATTTTTTTTAATTAAATTAAGAATTATTCATTCCAACACAAATAGATAAATTCATAATCTGAGAAACTATGAATACAAAAGTTGTAGATCATGACACCGATTTTATCTAATTAGTTTCATAATTTTTGAATGTCAGATAATTATCTTTTGAATATTTTTTTGAAACTGTGCAAAATTGAAATTTTGTGTTTAAGTATGAAATTCTAACAGTAATTCATAATTTCATATTTAAACTAGGAATTATTCATTTTTCCATAGATAGATACATAATCTAAAGAAACTCTAAATACAAAAGTTATAGATCATGATGTCAATGATTTTATTCAATTAATTTTATAATATTTGGATGTCAAATGATTATCTTATGAATATTTTTATAAAACTATGCTAAACTAAAATTTTATAGTTTAAGTACGAAAAGAAAAAGAAGAAAAAGATAGAAAAAGGAGCGACAACTACAAAAGAAGAAGAAGAAGAAGAAGAATTAACCCTAGCATATGAAGTAGAATATGAAAAAGAAGATGAATATGGAGCCATTTCTCTTTCTTATAGTGTCCAGCCAATATTTAATGATGTACTAAATAATAGAAAAATAAAGACGGAAGAAAAAGAAGAAAAAAAGCCTCAAATGTAAGAGAAACTAAAAAGATCTTGGCTCGCTAAATCAGAAACCAAGTGAGTTTTCGATGTAAATAACCCATGATATTTTGAAAATGGGTTATTTGCATTGAAAACCTACTTAGTTTTCGATTTGGCAGCCTATAGTCATTTTTAGTTTTCTTTGCACTTGAGGCTTTTTCCATATTTTTCTTCCAACTTTGCCATTCTCGTACTCGAGTATTGCATTAAATGCCGCAGATAGAGAGCAAACAAAGAAATCAATACTTTTTACATGAAGTTGATTGACTAGACGTTGTAAGAATAGATTAAGGTGCTTCTTCTTCTTCTTCTAATGTGTGCATTTAGGAACTTATCTTCATTATATTCATAAGAATGGAACTTCTATCTAACTATAATGTGAGGGTTTTGTTTCACAATATTGGTGCTATTATTTTGAAACTCTAATCGTCGTCGAGGAGATGACGAATCAAATCGGTTCATGATATATTCCTTGAAATCATTCTGATCCTTTTGAATTGAGTCAACTCTATGCATCAATGTATGGAACATGCCCCTAAGTTCATCCATGTTCGCACCCATGGATGTTGGTTGACTCGGTCCTGCCATGGTCGTTCCAAAGAAATCGGCCTCACGGTTATGGTTATCGTGGATTGAGTCTTCCCTTATTGGTGTGCTCTCCATAGGTCTCCTTGTTGATGTCATCTTCCTTGTTTTAACCATTAATGGAGGTCCGAGCTTTGCCTACTCTGATACCACTGATAAGTTCTACGCCACTAAAAGATAGGCTACGGAACAATTCCCTTAAAATCAGAATTTATTACAGAAAGCAGTCCGTGCAACCGTGGGGAAACATTTGTCAAATATTCTTCGATAGTCAGAAAATTACGAAACTAAGTGGATTTGATTCATAACTTCCTGAGTTACAACTTTTATATTTATGCCCTTTATAGATTCGGACTGCAATAGGGACGAAAAACATGGAATAACGTGGGTGATGGTGGTGGTGACGGGTGGAATGGATGTTAGGGTAATAGATCAGTATGGAGAAGAAGGTGGATGGTGGATGTGATTAAGGAATATAGATGAAAGGAACGAAGTGGTCGAGATCCTAAAGAAGATAGGTGACTCGATAGTTGAAGGAGATTAAAAGTTAGGAGAAACCTTGCCAACGGTAGAGGTGGAAGGATGGTGAAGAGAGAGGAGAGAGATTAGGGTAGATAGATGATAGAGAGGCAAGAAATTAATATTCCAATAGCATAATGAATTTAGCTACCATCTACATATATATAGAGGCTAGCCAACAAGCCCTAAAACAATATGTAACCCTAATTCTAGAAGATTCCCGCTGATCGCGTTCGAACGCGCCCGATCGCGTTCGAACTCGTCCGACCGCGTTTGAACGCACAATATGCATTCTCTGTATTTACGAACTTGATGCAGGCATTTGCAAGGGCGTTTGAACGCGACCCCTCTTGCTCCCTGTGGCTACGATCATAAACTTACTACATGCGGTTTTGAGCAAGTTTAAGATGAGCACGCAACCTCCTTAATATGGCGTCTCTATCCATCAACGCTATGTTCACCTCCATCCGATCTACAAATGCCACTGGATCATAAGCGTGTAACGTCGAAGCCATGCATCCATACACCACCTCAAATGGAGTCATGTTGATGTTGCTATGATAGGCGGTGTTGTAGGACAACTCTGCCCACGATAAGAACTCCAACCATCGTCTCGGCATCTCTCCAATAAAGTATCTCAAGTACTACTCAATGCCTCAATTGACCACCTCGGTTTGGCCATCCGTTTGTGGATTGTAGGTCGAACCGAAGTTCAATCGAGTTCGAACACACTCGGGGGTTCTTTAAATATTGCGTCCGAACCCAAGGGTTTTCATCTTCCATCTTCCAAACCCTAGAAACCCTTCATTTCTTCTCTTCCAAATCTTCAAGATCTTCATCATTTTCATCAAATTTTTCACTTCAAACTCTTTTAAAGGGTAGTTCTCCGGATCTAGAGTCTTTCGGCCGAAACTTTAAGTTTTTCTTCACTTTTTGCAAGGTATGATCGTCCATCAAATTTCTTATTTTTTTATTTAATTTAGCCTCTTGATCTTGGTTGATTTCATGTGTTTTCGAGTTTTGATCACGTTAGAGTTAATATCTTGATGTTTCTTGAGCAATTGAACGTGACAACTTAGCTTTTTCTAGTGGAAGATGGATTTCACTTAGGGCTTTCATGGTTTCTTGAAATTTTTGGAGTTCTTCTTGCTTTTTGTATGCTTTGGGCATGTGTTGAATCTTGCGACTTACTTCTCTCTCTAGAATGCCTAAAAAAGCTGCAGTTTCCAATAAACCAAGGCCGCCTTCCTCACCATCTTCGGCTCCCAAGTTTTCTACATCTACTGCTGCAGGGAGATATAAACATAATTTTAGCACTCGACCTATTATCTGTGAAAGGCCAGTTGTCATTTCTGATTTTTGCGCCTTGGGGATAGAATATATATTTACTGAGCAAGGATGGTTGTTAGTGTGTCGGATGGACGGGACAGCATATGTGGAGGTTGTCAGGGAATTTTTTAGCAATACCATTATTTTGGAACGTTGTATACGGTCCAATGTTCGTGGGGTTTCGGTATAGTTGGACTCTAAGGTCATTCGTGCTGAACTCCAACTTCCTGATGGCGAGTTCCGGTATCCATCTTCTAATCCGCTTCCTGATGTTCAAGAATACGCTAGTAATGTGTTAATACAAGGGGAATGTTGAAAAGGTAACATGATGCCACATGCGAAACTGACTTTATTGGCTCGCATGCTACACCTTTTTTGTCTTTACAACGTCACTCCCAAGACTCGACATTCAAGTATTAGTTAGGATCGGGCCTTCCTCCTTCATGGGATGCTGTCAGGGATTTCTATTGATTTGGTTGCTATAATATACGATTCTATTTTGACAGCTGCACAGAAAGAAGCGCCTCATGAAGGGTTGCCGTTTGGTATTTTCATTACCAAATTGTGCACTCAGAGTGGGGTGTGAGTGGATGCCTCAAAAACCATTGGATCGAATAACAATTAAGCAGAGTCAAGCTCATGATCAGCTGTCTCTTTTCAAGCCGTCCTCCTCTTCTGTCGCTGGACATCCATCACACCATAATAGTTCTGCTGACAGTTCTAACGATGATTCATATCACCCTGAGGGGGAGTTACCACAGTTTGATCAGCTTAGCACTCAGGTGCAGGACTTACATTTGGCCATGAATAATTTACGAGCTGAGTAAGCTCGTCAAGGGACTGTGCTCGACTCCGTGTTGTCGATTCTTCATCGTCAATTTCCTCCTAGTTCTTAGTCTTTGAAAATTTGTGTCAAAAAATGGGAGAGTTAGATGTTGGGAGTGAGTTTAGGAGTTTACAGATGTAGGGTGAGTTTACTAGTTTACTGGTAGGGGGAGTTTACTAGCTAATAACTTTTGTTTGCTTGAAGAACCTGTGAACTTGTGTTTGCTTGAGAACTTGTGAACTTGTGTTTGAATTGTTTTTCACTTCTAGTTATTTTCACTTGATCTTGGATTGGTATATTTTTGTTTGCAGGGATTGAAGTGCTAAATCTTCTAGACTTGTTGAATACTCATTTTGGATTCTTTGTAATATCTTGTAATATAGATGTTTTGTCACAAATTGTCAAAGGGGGAGATTGTTAGGTTTTTATTATTGGCAATTGTGTACAAAATATTATAAGTATATTTATACATGTATATGAGCTTTTATACAAGTCTAGAAAGTATCTGTTTTGAAAAATTGCAATATTATTGGAGAAAAGTTTATGAGTTCACATCGTGTTCAAACTGCGTTCACAGCGCGTTCGAACGCGAACTCACGCGTTCACACAGACAGAGAATAGCGTTCACAAGTGCGTTCGAACGCGAGTACATGCGTTCAAACAGATAAAGAGCAGCATTCACAAGCGCATTCGAACGCGGGCTCACGCGTTCACACAGATAGAGAGCAACGTTCACAAGCGCGTTCGAACGCGGGTACATGCGTTCACACAAATACAGAGCAGCGTTCACAAGCACGTTCGAATGCAACCTGTGAAAATTAGGCTGTTGCATTCGAATGCACTTGGGCCTATTCGAACGCACCTGAAATCAAGTCAGGTCGTTCGAATGCACCCGGGCCGCGTTCGAATGCACCCGGGACGCGTTCGAATGCACCCGGGCCGCGTTCGAACGCACTTACAAATTTTGTAATTTTTGGACTTTCGTGAGTTCGGATAAGACTTGGATTTGGCTCTATCTTAGAGATCTTATATAAGTATAGTGATGCCCTGACTCTAGGGTTGTGGAAGAAGCAATTTTAAAGAAGACTTCATGAGGCTACATCGGTTCTTCAACTAACAAGGTCCTACTCTTCTAAAAAGCTTAATCTTTCGTCTTAACGGTTATCTAGACGAAAGATCAATCTCGAGGGCTACTGAGGTTGGATATCAATCACGAAAAGCAATGAATCGTGGGTTCTAGTGAGCAAGACTGAGAAAAACAAAGTCGTGAGGATTGACGGTTTGTCTTGTGAGTCAAATTTGTAACTGCTACTATTCTAGTGATTGGTTTTGATCCGAGTTTGGATCCGTGGTTTTTTCCCGTTTGGGTTTTTCCACATTAAAATTTTGGCGTTCATCTCTGCTTTCATTTTTAATATTTCTTTGGACTTTTACTTAAGCGAATGAGTTATATCATTGCCTAGAATTTAGATACATACGTGTGTCTAGAGGTTTTTTCAGAAATGTCTTTCCAAACATGGTCCGGTATAGGTAAAGGCTGAAGTAATCCGACCAGTTTCAATGTGATTGCTTTAGCCCTTTGACAGACTTCGCAAGCATGGACAAAACTCTTCACATCCCGCCTCAATCATGGCCACATGCAACTCTAAGATATCCTCCTATAAGTTCTCAAGACACCCTCATGACCAGCCTCTGGAGTTTGGTGGAAGTGCTCCAACAAATTATGCCGCAATCCATCATTTGTGGGCACTGGAATGCATCCGCGGTCCAACAGCGAACTGCCTCGATTCTCCAACTCTGGATGGCGCTCCAGATCATCAAACACCTCCTGCAACAATCTCAAAACATCTGGGTCAGATGTACATGCATACCTCAGCTCGTCAAGGAAAAGAAAGGTAGGAGAAGAATAGGCTGCAAGCTCGGCGTTATCGGTTTGGCGTGATAGTGCATCTGTCGCTCTATTTTTTGTTCCCTTCTTGTATTGTACTTAATAATCATACCCTAATAATTTTGTGACCCATCTCTGCTATGTCGAAGTGTGTATATGCTGTCCCATAAAGTATGAAAGACTTCTTTGATAGGTTTGTATAATGAATCTTCTACCAATCAAATAAGGCCTTCACTTTGTCACCGTATGCAAAATTGTCAACATCTCTCTCTCATAAATCGATAATTTCTGAGATTTTTGTAATAAAGCCTTGCTAAGAAAGGCAATGGGATGTCTTCTTTGCATTGATACAGCTCCTATGCTAACACCCGACTCATCACATTTCACAATGAACTCTTTGGTGAAGTCTAGTAGCGCTAGAACGGGCGCCATCGTTATTGTTATTTTTAATTTTTCAAAGGCTGAAGTGGCTTCATCCGTCCATCTAAAATATTCCTTATTCAACAAAGAAGTAAGAGGAGCAGCGTTCTTGCCATATCCGGTGATGAATCGGCGATAATATCCGGTCAGCCCCAAAAATCCTCTCAATCCACTGCTAGTAGTAGGAATAGGCAAAGTGGTCATGCATGCAATCTTTTGAGGATCCGCCGCTACACCATCCGCTGAAATGATGTGGCCTAAATACTCCACTTGAGGTACTCCCCATAGGCACTTTGACTTCTTGATCTTCAATTGATTCTGCTTCAACAAATTTAGCACATCCTCCAAATGCCACCAATGCTCCAATTCAGTCCTACTATACACCAAAATGTCGTCAAAAAATACTAAGACATATCTTCGCAAGAGAGGCTGATATATCATTCATAAGATTAAAAGGTAGCTGGAGCATTAGTGAGACCAAAAGGCATCACCCGGAACACCTAATGCCCGTTCGGAGTCTGAGATACAATTTTGTTGTAAGAACTTAAAAAAAAAAAAAAAAAAAATTTCAATCGTGTTGTGGCACAACGTGTGTGGCTAGCCTTGTGCCCATGCAATGGGGTGCGGCTTGGGGGTGCAACGCACCCCCTAGCGTCATCGCAGCCAATCGGCTATGGCTAGCTGGCCGCAGCGGGCCCTAGTGCTACCGCAGCCACTGGCAACCCCCACCGCCTCTCTCTATCTTTTTCTTCTCCTCTATCTCTCTCTCTCCTCCTTCCCTCAAACTCTCTCTATCTCTCTCTCTCTCTCTTTTTCTCTTTCTCTCTGTCCCACTACCGACACGCCACTGCTATCGTCGTGCTACCGCAGATGAGCCTTCTCCTTCTTCCTCTTCCTTCTTCTCTCTCTCTCTCTATCTCTATCTCTCTCTCTCTCTCTCTCTCTCTCTCTCTCTCTCTCTCTCTCTCTCTCTATTTCTTGCCTCGGGCTCAAGATCGCCGGAGCCGAGCCATCGGCGAGAGGCCGGCCGCTAGATGGCCACTAGTGGCCAATGCCCTCCCCGCCGGCCCGGGTCCGTAAACCCCCTCCCTCACCCTCTTTCTTTCTTCTCTTCCTCTTCTCTTCTTCTTCTTCTTCTTCCTTCTTCTTTCTTCTTATTTCTTATTTCTTCTTCCTTTCTCCTTTCTTTTCCCTCAACTCTCCTCCTCCACTTACTGCAGATTGCTGGGCTCGGCCTAGCACTTTAGTAGAGCATTGGTGGCATTGTTTATTTATTTATTTGTTTTAATTTTGTTTAATTATTTAGTCAGGTATTGCTTTCTTAATTAATGTAGATAACTTATTTAGACATTAATTATTTTAATAATAATGTATATTCTTCAACATGATGATTATTAATTATAATTAGTATAATTAATGATTAACTAGGTTATAAACTATTATGCATAAATATAGGTAATACTTATATTTATTTAATTAAGTATTTATATTTCTATTAGATTAAAAGATAGTTTTGTAAATTATAATTATTAGATTTATGTAATGATATTCATAATATATGCATTTTAAGTAATTTTAGCAATTTATTATATACTATCATGTGTACAATAAGATACTAGTCTTATTAATTAATTTATGTATTTATTTATTATTTTGCATAATTAAGTAAATACTATATAACTTTCGATTAATTAAGATAGAGTAAGAATCATAACATTTATTATAAAATAGATCTTGTCTATACATATATCTTATTTATAATTGTTTAGCTTTTATTTTATAATACTATGTTATAGTATTTGAATCGTACTTATAATGTGAATCTCGTTATGTACAAAATAAAAGAAGTGATTTTAAACCTAATAAACATTTATATTATGCTTGAACTAATTATAATTGGATAAGCAACTAACTAATATTACTTGAACATTTTCAAACTCTGAACCCCATTATTTGAGACCCTATGGACCTTGCTAGTGATGTGTGATGGGTGATTGATGGACGTGAGGGCTATGTGTGTTGGGTTTTCTAATCAGAGGTGAGTAGTCTCATCTTCTAGACGCTTTTCTCAAATTATGATATATTATATATTATGTACATGCATATTTTGGCCTCCAGCATGATTATATGACTTTATATAGAGATGATTTCAGTCAAGCATATTTTATCATGCATTTGATTAGGCTGATCTGGGATATGAGTACATTAATGATATATAAAGATGATTAAAGATGATTATACTATTATAGTTTTATGTCGGGATGATCTCTATCATGAGTGTGTATGTGATAGGCTAGCAGGAGTATGCATATGTTAGATACATGGTTGGAGTTTGCATTACATCATTTTTTCTCTTAGCTTCTTACCACCTAAATTCCTGAGTTGTATGATCTATTGCAGTACTAGATATATGCATATGATTTATCATGTATAGAAAATCATAAAAGTACGTATATGTGATGTGATGTGATGTGATGTGATGGCTGGAACAGTATCTGGTCTAGACTGGTACTAGACATACTCTTAGCGTATAATACAATATGGTGATGGCTGATGGTTGTACTCTTAGAGTATGATAGGATACAACTATTATTGATATACCTTTAGCGTATGGCAAGGTATGATTACTTTCTTCTAAGATACCCTTAGCGTATGGCAGGGTACGATTTATCTCCAGAGATACTCTTAGTGTATGACAAGATACGCTCTGAGCTTGTGACATAATGTGTATCGAGTTTGGGGCCAGATACCGTAGTCCAACATGGTGGATGATATTCAAAGTTGAGACAGATGATTGTGATAGTGAGAAATATGTGGATTATATCTGACTCTGACATATATGATTATCTAGTGGTTGGCATGCATCATGCATCATCATTGATGTGACTAGTATCATTGGATCATGATTATTATACATGATATGTTGTTATATTCAGTGATATTATGTGATAATTTCATCATAAGATATATTTTTGATTGAGGATATAATATGCTCATTCATGAGAATTGATTTTATTTATATATATGTCATTGAGGATACATATATACATGTTCACACATGGCATCATGCTGCTTTTTGGTTCATATTATCCAGTACATGATTTACTCTCTATTTGGCATCCCTAATTCGTGGTAAGGTCTATTCACTGAGCCTTTTGCTCATGACTCTCTCTATTTCTTTTCTAACCCTCTGGATACTGTGGTACGTGATAGCAACTTGAGATGTCTTGAGAAGATATTTTAGAGTGTTGATGAGGTGAGCTATAGATGCGAGACAGTATAGATAATAGTTTGCATAAAAATTGAGTTGTACTAGGATTTGATATTTGTACTTTATTGTATAGACGATAATTTGTATAGTACATGACAGATTATAGTGTACTCATGTATCAGTTGTTTAGTTTTATCTTGATGGTTTGTTGGGGCTTGTGTGGGTCCTACCAGATTAGGTAGTGGCCTAGTGTATATTATTGTAGACTTGGATATTCATATGTTAACATATTTATTTGGTTGATAATATGATTCATTTGGTGTTGGATTATGTGAGTATGAATATGTTAGCAGGTATTATTTAATAATGCCATAATTATATGTGCATAGGAGTGTATATGTGGGTGACGGGCACCGCCCGTCTTGTCGCATGTGCCGCGCGTGTCGTGTGGGCGCGTGGGCATGCACGTGCCTATGCTAGGCAGAGGCATTACATTTGTGCACATCCGCTAGGTGAACTCTAATTTGATGATACCTGACCCTCAAGTCAAGCTTGCTAAATATAGTTGCCCTTTCAAGCTCGTCCAACAATTCCTCGATAGCCGAAATGGGATACCGGTCCTTGACGGTAATAGCGTTTAGTGTCCGATAGTCGACACAAAAATACTATGTTCCGTCCTTTTCTAGCACCTATAGCATGGGTGATGAATATGAGCTATAACTTGGTTGTATGAGGCTTTGCTCCAACATCTCAGCTACCATCTTTGAGATAACTTCCTTTTGCACATGTGGATACCGATATGGCCTCACGTTTGCCGGGTACAATCTCTATGCGATGGTCCACCTCTCTCCTCGGTGGCAACTCCTTTGGCTCCCCAAACAGTCCAGAAAAGTTATCTAATAAATTAGACAATTGAATGGTAGTACTTAAACTCATTTGAGGCTTCTCTCCTGCTGGTCCTAACTGAAGAAGATAGGCCAAATCATACGCACAAGGCAGCCCCACCATAGACTGCATCGTACGAATCGGTGAAGACCGTACACCATCAAGCCGCACATCTTTGTTCCCTTGTATAAATTTTATCCACATGCTCCGGAAATCAAATGTGACGAGTCCCAAGCTCTATAACCACTGGGTAGTAAGGACAATGTCCGCAATGATGTCGTGTCCCTGCACCCGTATATCGACCCAACGACACAAGCTCTCTGCCTTAAGCTTCGTGCCATCTCCAATAGTAACGTCAAATCCCGTGGTCGGTTCAGCGTCCAAACCAAATCTCCTCACTAATCTCTCATCTAGAAAGTTGTGTGTACTCCCAGAATTGATGAGGATGTGCACACAATGCTTTCTAATGAGTCTGTCTACCCGTAACATCCTAGGCGCGGAAGTACTCGAATATGCATGCATAGATATTTCAGCTTGGATATCTTCCTTCGTGCCCTCATCAATGGCCTCCTCATTGACCTCCTCTGGAAACTCTCCATCATCAACAACCTCATCATCCTCCTCGAGACCATCGATGAGCATCACACTCCCAATCGGTTTGGAACACCTATGATCGAGGGTGAAACGCTCATCACATCGAAAGCGAAGGCCCTTCGCTCTTCGCTCCTCAACCTAGGCAGGTGTGAGAGTTTGAACATGGGGTCTTGTGCCTCCTCTAACATCGAAAGAAGGTCTCAAAGGTGGTCGTAGTCTAGTACTCGCAGCCGCTATTTTTGAACTCGTAGAATTTCCAGCCAGTGTTCTAGGCGCAAATCGCCTCTCTCGGTTGCCCCAATTAGTTTTCATTGCCATCTTAAGAGCCTTATATTTTTGCTCCATCCTCACAGACTTCTCAAAGGCCTCCTCAAGAGTAATTGGACAAAGAGCACGAACATCTCCTTGAATCTCATCCCGAAGTCCTAAAATAAATGTGCTCATTAATTTCGGATCGAGCTAAGGTGGTTCACAACAACTACTAACTCTTCCAAACTCAGCTTGGTACTCGAATACGATCGTCCTCTGAACCATTTTTATTATTGTGGCAGCAAAATCTTCATAAGTCGTTGTCCCAAATCTGTGTGTAATCCTCCTACAAAAATCATCTCATCCGGTAATCCTCCACCACGAATAACCGATCTATACCAATGCAATGCGGTTCCTTAGAGGTGAAAGCTTGCCATCTGGACCTTTGCATCTTCTGTTGTACCTTGACAATCAAAATATTGTTCAACTTGAAACACCCAATCCGTTGGATCACCATCTTGAAATTTTGGGAAATCCAAGTGTGCGATTCTCCTCCGAATAGCATGTCGGGTTCATAAAAGATCCTTAATTTAGGTCTAAACCTTTGTGAAAGTTGATCCCCTTTTCTAAATTCTCGAGCACGTCCATCACCATCTCCAAAGGGATTAACCTCATCCTCAAAGTGCCAATCCTCCTCATCAATGAAGCGCACCAGTGCAGCACGCTTCTCGGGTTCCGCCACCGCCAGCCTTGGGTTTTGTAACAGAAGTGGGGGATGATGTGTAGGCATAGGTAAGAGGAGATCATTGACACTCACATGATGCACCTGGACCTGTGGGGTATTAGTTCGATAAGGTCCCACCGCTGGTCCTTCTTGAAACTCCAATCTTCGTTGAGGAGATGATAAGTAACCCTAATTCTAGAGGATTCCTATCGATCGCGTTCGAAAGCACAAAAGACATTCTCTGTATGTGGAAATGCGATGCAGGCGTTCAAATGCAGGCGTTCGAACTCGCCCGACCGCATTTTCTATATTTGTGAATCTGATGATAGGAGAAACCTTGCCAACGGTAGAGGTGGAAGGATGGTGAAAGGGAGGAGGGAGATTAGGGTAGATAGATGATAGAGAGGCAAAAAATCAATATTCTTATAACATAATGAATTTGGCTATCATCCAGATATATATAGAGCCTAGCCAACAAATCCTAAAATAATATGTAACCATAATTCTAGAAGATTCCCGTCAATTGCGTTCGAACGCGCCCGATCACATTCGAATGCACAAAAGACGTTCTCTGTATGTGCAAACGCAATGCAGGCGTTTGAACGCGGGCGTTCGAACTCACCTGACCGCATTCGAACGCACAATATACGTTATTCTCTGTATTTGCGAACCTAATGCAGGCATTCAAACGCGATCCGTCCTACGTTCAAACACGACTTATAGGAATTTTATTTTAATGATAATAATCAACTAATGTAGTAAGAAAAGATCCTAACTAAATGTATCATCGAACTATATAAATTTTTGGAACGAGGAAAGAGAAGGATTTATCTTCGTGATTACATTGAACATAAAACTACTTTTGATTACTTTAATGACGACATTGAACATTAAAGTCGTTATTGATTAACATATGTCGTACTTTAATGACGACATTCGTAATTTAGCTACGAAATTTATAATTAAACTACAAATTTAGCTATAAATTTTGCAATTGAACTACGAATTTCAAAATTGAACTTTTAGTTCAACTATGAATTTCGTAATTAAAGTATGAATTTAGCTATGAATTTTGTAATTGAACTACGAATTTAGCTACGAATTTTAAAATTGAACTATTACGTTAACAATGAATTTCATAATTGAAGTACGAATTTAGCTCTGAATTTTGCAATTGAACTACGAGTTTAGCTACGAATTTCGAAATTGAACTATTAGTTTAACTACGAATTTCGTAATTGAAGTATGAATTTAGCTATGAATTTTGCAATTGAACTACAAATTTAGCTACGAATTTCGAAATTAAATTATTAGTTCAATTACGAATTTTGTAATTGAACTATGAATATAGTAGCTAAATTCGTAACTGAACTACGAATTTCATAATTATACGATAAATTTAGTTATAAATTTCATAATTGAACTACGAATTTAGTTACGAATATCGTAATTTAGCTACGGGTTTCCTAATATTTAACATCGTCATGTTATTAATGTTAATTTAGGACAATCCATATGAAAAGTTCCATGAATGAGCAGTCGCCTATTATTTCAAATGTTTCAAATCCTTGCAATATTAATTTGGATACTTTAGAGGCAGGAGGATCGTCTCTTCTCAATCATCCTATTGATCAGCCCTTCGACTTAAATGGACAGTAGGTACCCGACAATGAGATTAATTTTTCTGTATGTGATCCTAGTAATATTGTCACAGCAAATGTTATTGATTGTATTGATTTGTCTTTAAATGAGAAAATAGATCCCAATCTTCAAGAAGAATTCCCTATCTTTGATTCTATTGATCCATCTCTAACTAATGAAGGTGATGTGTCGATAAACTTGTGCGTCCAACCTTATAGTGATAATGAACATATTTCAAGCACTGTTGATTATGTAGAATCTTATGTACAACATTTAGAAACCCCTCAAGCTAAAATAGCACAATATATCACATCAGATGATCTATTTATAGGACAAATATTCTATAACTCATCAAAGTTTGTAAAAGCACTGAAATCATTTGTTGTCAAGCGTAGATTTTTTAACGCCCCCACCCTACATGGGCACGTGCATGCCCACATGCCCACACAGCATGCACGGCGGACGTGACAGGTTGGGCGGGGCCCGTCACGCATAGATACACTCCTCTGCACATATAATCATGACATCATCAAATAATATCTGCTAACATATCCATGCTCCCATAATCCAACACCAAATAAATTATACTATCAACCAAATAAACATGTTAACATATGAATATCTAAATCCATAATAATATACACTAGACCACTATATAAGATGTAGGACCCATACAGGCCACGACAAACCATCAAGATACAACTAAACAACTAATACATAAGTACACTATAATCTGACATGTACTATACAAATCATCGTCTGATACAATAAAGTACAAATATAGCAAACAACGATACAAATCAATTTTTATACAAACCATCATCTATACTGTCTCACACCTATAGCTTACCTCATTAATCTAAAATATCTTTTCAGGATATCTCAAGTTGCTATCACCTACTAAATATCTGAGAGGGTTAGAAAAAAAATAAAGAGTCATGAGCAAAAGGCTCAGTGAATATACCTTACCCCGAATCAGTAATGCCAAATAGAGAGTAAATTTTCGATAACTTAGTTAGGATTTTATCTAATTAGTTAAATCCAACTCTGCACAGTTTAAAACTATTTGAAGAATATTCGACACATATCCAAATAATATCAAACTAGTGGATAAGGTCGACAACCTCTAGATCTACAACTTTGATATTCATGACTTCTCCAAATTCGGAATATATCTATGACAAAACGAAAGCTTAATTCGAATGGTATTCGGAGAAGATAAGAAATACTAGTTTAGTTGATTTGTTAGGATTTCATATTGTTTTAGGACTTGTTGGCTAGCCTCTATAAATATGTGGATGGCACCCAACTATAGATTGCTATTGGATTATTGATTTTTTGCCTCCTATCTTCTCTCTAGACTTCTCCCTCCTCCCTCTTCACCATCCTTCCACCTCTACCATTGGCAAGGTTTCTCCTCGCTTCTAATCTCCCTCGACTGTCGAGCCACCCCTCTTCTTTGGGATCTCGACCACTTTGTTTCCTTCGTCTACTTCCCTTAATCACTTTCATAATTCACCCTCATCTCCATACCCATCCATAACCCTAACATCCACTCCACCCTTCACCACCAACATCACCCACGTTATTCTGTATTTTCATCCCTGCATAAATATGAAAGTTGTAAATTAGGAAGATACGGATCCAACCCAATTGGTTTCGTAATTTTTTAACTAATGGAGAATATCTGATGAATATTTTCCCACGGTTGTGCAGACTACTTCCTATAATAAATTCATATCTTAAGGAATTGTTCCGTAGCCGATCTTTTGGTTCTAGATCCTATCAATTGGTATCAGAGCCCTATCAATTATGTACTAGATAATATAAATTAAAATGAGCATCATTACATGAATGAGTATTTGAATGTTCCTCAATGATACATAAATGAAAAATAGATAACATGTCATGTCATAACTGATAAAATATATAATCCTCGACAATGTATAAATAAATCTCCATGTCATACCATCATCATAACTCTCTCTTAGATATAACACATATGATGCATGCCAATCATGGTCATACTATGATATTAAATGCAACCACCTATGATGCATATTGACCATTCGATAATCAGGTATAAAAGATGATAATGAAATCATATGCATTTCTTAACATCACGATCATCACCGACATCTCGGTATAATATCATCATACTAGACCACTATGCATAGTCAACACCTAGTACCCGATCTCAATATACTGCCCGTAGGCTCAAAGCATACCCTACTATACGCTAAGGGTATCTCAATCATAATCATACCCTACCATAAATTAAGGGTATATCAAAATCCATCCAAATCGGGTACCTACCAATTAATAGAAATCACATGAGGGTAACTCGCCCCACGCATGCCCTAGCGAACGACAGGTGTCCAATTGTCTGTGCGCACAGACTCAACTGACCTCGAACATGGGCCACGAGATATCACATATCAACGACCATAATCATCACTCCAGGCACCCCTAACCCTAGCGCCTACTCGGGTACCCTCATGCTTTTTCTATCAACTTTCCTATCAATGAGATTTATGCATTTTCTTCTATACGATAGATCACGTGTATTTATCCAGTACTATAACAAGTCATGCATATAAGGAATTTAGGTGGTAAGGAGTCAAGAGGAAAATAATGAAATGTAGTCTCCAACCATATATCTAACACATGTATATCCTTGCTAGTCTATCACATCCATACTCATGCGAGAGATCATCCTAAATTGGTCATAACAGTATAATCATCTCCAATCATCTCTATATATCACCAATGTATTCATATCTCAGATCAACCTAAACAAATACATGATAAAATATGCTTAACTGAAATCATCTTTAGATAAAGTAATATAGTCATACTGGAGGCCAAAACATGCATGTACATAATATATAATATATCCTAATTTGAGAAAGGCGTCTAGGGGATAAGACTACTCACCTTTGATCAGAAGACACAACTCACATATCCCTCCCATCTAGCAACACAGCGACAACTCGTCCTAACAAGGTCCACGGGGCCTCACATAAAAGGGTTCGGAATTTGAAAATATTTAAGTAGCATGAAGTTAGCCATTCATCTAATTAAAATCTTTGTTAGGTTTTAGAATTTCTACTTATCTTTATAACTAGCTAGATTTTTAATTATAAATAAAAATAAAAAATATAGATAAAACCTAATTATAATTAAATTATATCTTGATTAATTAGGGACTATGTAGTCATTACTTTATAAAATAATAAATAAATACATAAGACTAGTATTTTATTTGTTACAAAATAATAATGTATAATAAATTATTAGAATTACTTAAAATGTATCTCATAAGAATATTAGTATATAATTTGATAATTATAATTTACAATCTATATATTAATCTAATAGAGATATAAATAATAAATATAAGTATTACCTATGTTTATACCTAATTAATCATTAATTATACAAATTCTAATTAATAATAATCATATTGAAGAATATATAATATTATTAAAATAATTAATGTCTGAATAATCTATTTGCAATAATTAAGAAGAAAATACCTAAATAAATAACATAAATAAAATAAAATAATATAAATAAATAAATCACTGCCATCAGTGCTGGGCTACTGCCTGCTACAGTGCTGGGCCGAGCCTAGCACTATGTAGAAAGAGAAAGAGAAGAAGCTAAGGAAGAAGAAAAAGAAAGAAGAAAAAGAAGAAGAAGAAGAAGAAGAGGGGAGGGAAGTGAGGACCCGGGCCGGCGGGGAGGGCACTGACCGCTGCTAGCTAGCCAGCGGCCGGCCTCTCGCCGATGGCTCGGCTCCGACGAGCCCGAGCTCGGGTGTGAGCGAGAGATAGATAGATAGAGAGAGAGAGAGGGAGGGAAAGGAGCTCACCGACGCTTGCGGAGGTAGCGGCGATGGTTTTCAAGGATGGCGGCGGCGGCGGCGATTGGCCGACCTCGGCGAGAGAGAGAGAGAGAGAGAGAGAGAGAGAGAGAGAGAGAGACCGAGAAAGAGATATAGAGGGAGAGAGAGAGAGTGAGACCGAGAAAGAGATATAGAGGGAGAAAGAGAGGCGGTGGAGGGGAAAGAACGGCAACACCGGGGCTCGCCGCAGCCAGCTAGCCGCTGCCGCAGAGTGGGCACGTGGCGCCTCACCACGCAAGTTGCTCATGCATCGTGCCCAAATTTTTTGTAGGGCAAGTTGTTACATATTTGAATTAAAGCCTGTTAAAACTAACCCTCATAACATTATTGCCTAATGTAGTTTAGAGGAATGTCCATGGAAGATAAAGGCTATAAAGATAGCAGGTGTTGATACATTTAGGATAAAGTATCTTATTAGATAATAACACACATGCAGCAGAGATATATCTAGGAGGGGTAATAAGCAATGTACAAGTTTATTCATACACGATGAAGTGCATGAGTAGGTCCTGAAGAGTATTGAAGCATACACTCCGAAGATGATTCAAGTTGAAATGCAGAAAAAATTTGGTGTTTCATTAAGTTACTATAAGGCATATCACGCTAAATGGAAGGCAATATAAGAGATCCATGGCAGCTATGAGAAATCTTACAAGTGGTTGCAAGGCTACCTCCATGAGATTAAAAAAAGGGATCCTAATATAGTAACTAAACTTCAATGAGCTGATTGTGGATATTTTAAGCGAGTATTTTGGGCTTTTGGTTCATGCTTGCGTTCATTCAAGTCACACTTGTGGCCATTGCTCAGCATCGACACTAATTTCTTAACTGGCAAGTATAGAGATTGCTTACTTGTTGTGTCAAGTTTGGATGCCAATACTCAACTCCTTCCAATAGCATTTTGTGTTGCCGAAGCTGAAAACACTAAATCATGGACCTGGTTTTTATATCATCTTTGGGTATCAATTGTGTAAAACCCACCACCAAACACGTGCCCCTCACGTGGGTAGAACCCACGTGATTACCACGTGACCGACTCGTCAATGTCTCAACATAATATACAAGCAAAAAGCCCACATTTCTACAAATAATACAGAAAAGAAGCACATAACACCAAGACCACAATAAGCCCAAAATACATATCCATAACCAAAAGTATGATAAAGCTCGTGCAAGAGCTACAGACCATTTAGCTTAATTTACATGAATAAACTAAGAATAAGAATAAGAATTAGAAAAAGGAGACTCAAGCCAGTCTTTGCCAGATCTGCCACGAACTCCGGCTCATCTACTAATTTGAAAATATTTCCATAAGAAGATGGTGAGCATAAAGCCCAACAAGTTTCTACTTCTATAGTCTAAAAGTAGTGCGATGAATGATACAATAATAAGTAAGTATGAATATGTGCATCATGATCAAATCAATGCATTAGCAATCAATAACCTACTATGCAATCAATCTGGACTATCAAGTCCTCAAACTCAAGCTCATACTGAGCTCCGCCCATAGGACATGTCAACACCACACCACATAATATGCATCATCTCAGACTACCAAGTCTACCACGTAGGCTCATGCAGAGTCATGCCTGAAGGCCACATCAATCCTCACACCAGACCACACATAACCCAAGGAAGGGTAGACTCTAATGGCAGAATCTTCAACCCATCATCCGGCAAACAGCATGACTGATTGTCCACCACTGCAAACTAAGGACCTCAGTCGTAAGCCCATCACAAAGGTCGGTATCGCATATCAATACTATCATCCGAGCCCTCGGCTCCACATCATCGCACCACCTTGCGAAAATCATGAGCCGTCGCTCACGAATGCCCTCACCCTACGTCATCGGGTACCGCTAGGTCTCATCATCCTACCCTTCTCTCTCTCTATCTTAAATACCCTAAAGGGTATGACTCTCGTTGATCGATAGTAAATCACCCATCACCCGATGAAACGACTGCTTGATTGTCTAGGATCAACAAACTAATATCTCAGGCGTGAGCCCCAATATATATAAGTATAAGAATATCCCCTGCCCCTAACCCTAGCTGGGGAAGTGTCGGGTACTATCGAGACGCAATAGTCACTCCCTTTATGGTCGTGCATGTGTGCAAGTGGCATGATACTATCCAACATAGCAAGCACAATGTAACACCCATTATTATCATGTTTTGCATGCTAAACACATTGTCGAGAATTATATATTTTATTAGTTATGACATCCGCAAAAGTTCATATCCAATTGGAGCTAGTTCCTGATATGTGTTATTTGTAACGACACTCTCAAGCCATGGTCTAGCTCATTAAGATTTATTTATAAAATAATTAATGTAGTGAACACTACCATCGACTAAAAAAATATTGATTAATTAAGCTTCACAATTGCCAACATTATAAATAATTAAATAATGACATAACAATTTAAAGAGATAAATCAGGGGGAAAACACTCTATTTAGTGGGCACAAAGCCAAAATAAACCCACCAAGAATTGGCCAGGGCATTCCATAAACTAGAAAAACACATGGGTTGGGCCCAACCCACCCCAAAGTTGGGTTGGGCTGCTTGCAGCCCCAAACCCACCACTTACTTAGGCTAGGTTGCATGCAGACCAACCCACCCCAAGTTCGAGTTGGGCTGCACCCAGCCCAGCCTAGCAGACAGGCTACACCGCACCCAGCGCAGCCCGACACACTGGCTGGGGGCGCGCCCAGCCCAGCCCGTCACTCTGGCTGGGGCGCGCACAATCCGAGCCACACGCTCGACTTACATCGCGCCCAAACCCAGCTCGACCACGACACTCGAGCTAGGTCGCACCCAGCTCAACCAAGGAAGAGAAGGAGAAAGGGCTATCGGTGAGCACCACCGTCGGCAGCCAAGCCGGTACTCCGGCCGACTCCTCGTCGGCTGAGGAAGGCACCATGGTGCTAACTAGCTGGTGGAGGAAGCGATAGCTGCCAACAAGGCAACCAAAAGCCCCCACGGTAGGGAGGGGAAGTTGCCGGCGGTCCCAGCCATCGATAGCCTCCCCCGACCTCACCGGCACCCTCCCCTCGGTTAGCAAAAGCTAGTTGAGAGGGAGCCTAGCCGCTAGAGGCAACCGATGGTGAGGACCATCCTCGCCAAGGCCGCCGGCCAAAGCAAGGGGGCCAGTGGCGATTCCAGTCGCGGGAGCTTCATAGGACACCATCGAGGGCATCCTCGCAAACAAGGGAAGCTCACCGAACAACGCAGCAAGACACGAAGCCGCCGGTCGGTCAAATCATGGCAAGTTTGAGAGGGGATACTTTCGGAGAGAAAACTCAAAATAATTATTTAATTACAAATCTAACTTACTAGGAGAAGAAGAAAGAGATAGGGAAGGGAAAAGGAGGAAAGGGGTGCACGTGCCCTGCACGTGCGCACCTTTTTTTTTTATATTTCTCTAGTTGTTACAAATTGAACCATTCGAGCATATGACGGTATTATTAGATAGACAAAAGGGGATGATTCATGTAGTGGATGATGCATTTCCTAAAGCATGTCATGGATATTGTATGATGCACCTCTCCCGAGACCTTCCAAATGCTCCAAAGGGTTCTCCTCAGTATAATAAGTTTTGGGCAGCAGCATAAGCTTATAAGGAGACGGAGTTCAATTACCTCATGGAGTAGATGAAATAAGAGTTTCCTCAATAGTATGCTTACACAAGTAAAATTCTTACAAGTACGTGTGCTAATTATTATTTTCCGGATAGAAGATACTCTACACTAATAGAGTAGCACTTGTCAAAAAATGCAGTACTCGTATAGTTAAAAAAATTGAAGATGCTCTACACATTTCTCGTGAAAATGCTTGATTTGTGAATGTCATTCCATCCTCTATTTCTGAATTCTAGATCAACACCTTTGATAGAAGTTATGTTGTGAACATTGAAAAAAGAACTTGTAGTTGGCGTGCGTGGGATATCCTTGGAATTTTATGCACACACGGTGTTGCTGTTGATTGGTCTCTTTGGAGAAAGGAGACCTATGAAAATTTCAAACATTCTAATCCTACTAAGGATAATGCCTTGTTGGCTGTGTAGGAGAAGATTTAAGCAGAGCAAAGTATTTCTACTTCCCCTCAGGTAGCATGGGGCCAAATCCCACCACCTTCACTAGCCATATTTTCTAATCCAATAATTACAGGAGTTCACGCCGGAGCTTTTGCATGGAATCGAGCTGCCCAAAATCAAAGGGTGCAGCAGCTACGTAGAGATCGGGAATCTCCAACATGGCATGGCCCAATTTCAGAAGAGATAACTATTAAATCATTTCCTATTTTGGTGAATAAAATTATGGAAGGTGTGTGGTACATATAGTTAGGATCTTTTCTTATTACATTATTTGTTTATTTTTATTAAAATAAAATTCATGTACGTCGCGTTCGAATGTAGGACGGGTCGCGTTTGAACGCCCTTGCGAACACTTGCATCAGATTCGCAAATATAGAAAACGCGGTCGGGCGAGTTCGAACGCCCGCATTTGAACGCCTGCATCGCATTTCCACATATAGAGAATGTCTTTTGTGCTTTCGAACGCGATCGATAGGAATCCTCTCGAATTAGGGTTACTTATTATTTTATGACTTATTTGCTAGCCTCTATATATATCTAGATGGCAGCCAAATTCATTATGCTATTGAAATATTGATTTCTTGCCTCTCTATCATCTATCTATCCTAATCTCTTTCCTCCCTCTTCACCATCCTTCCACCTCTACCATTGGCAAAGTTTCTCCTAACTTCTAACCTCCCTTAACTGTCAAGCCACCCATCTTCTTTAGGATCTCGACCACTTCGTTCCCTTCATCTATATCCCTTAACCATATCCACTATCCACCTTCATCTCCATACCCATCCATAACCTTAACATCCACTCCACCCGTCACCACCACCATCACCCACGTTATTCCGTATTTTATTCCTAATTTCAGTTTGAATCTATGAAATGAGTAAATTCAAAAGTTATAGATCAGGAAGTTATGAATCGAATCCACTTGGTTTCATAATTTTTTAACCATCGGAGAATATTTGATAAATATTTTCCCACGGTTGTGTGGACTAATTCCTTGTACTACATCCAGATCCTGAAGGAATCGTTCCATAGCCGATCTTTTAGTACAAGAACCCATCAATCTAGTATTAGAGTAGGCGAACGTCAGACCTCCATTAATGGTTGAAACAAAAAAAAATAACATCAACAAGAATACCTATGGAGGGCACACTGACAAGGGATAACTCAATCCATGATGACCCTAACCGTGAGGCCAATTTCTTTGGAGCGACCACAGCAGAACCGAGTCAACCAACGTCCATGGGTGTGAATATGGGCTTGGAGGATGAACTTAGGGCATGTTTCAAACATTGTTGCATAGAGTTGACACAATTCAAAATGATCACACTGATTTCAAGGAATATGTCATAAACCGATTGGGTTCATCATCTCCTCGACGACAATCGGAGCTTCAAAAAGGACCAACGGTGGGACCTCATCGAACCGATACCCAACAGATCCAGGTGCGTCATGTCAGTGTCAATGATCCCCTCTTACCTATGCCTACACATCACCCCCACCTATGTTACAAAACCCAAGGCCGGCGGTGGTGGAACCAAATAGGCATGCGGCACTGGTGCGCTTCGTCGATAAGGAGGATTGGCACTTTGAGGATGAGGTTGATCCTTTTAGAGATGGTGATGGACGTGCTCGAGGATTTAGAGAAGGTGATCAACATGCACAAAGGTTTAGACCTGAACCAAGGATCTTTCGCGAACCCGACAATACTATTCGGGGGAGAACCGCACACTTGGACTTTCCAAAATTCCAATGCAGTGATCCAAACGGATTGGGCATTTCAAGTTTAACAATATTTTGTCAAGGTACAGCGGAAGATGCAAAGGTCTAAATGGAAAGCTTTCACCTCCAAGGAACGGTATTGCTTTGGTATAGATCGGTCATTCGTGGTGGAGGATTTACCGGATGGGTCAATTTTTATAGGAGGATTACATGCAGATTTAGGACAGCGACATATGAAGCTTTTGCTGCTACATTAAGCAAGATGGTTTAGAGAACAACCGTATTGGAGTACCAAGCTGAGTTTGAAAGAGTTAGTAGTCATTGTGAGCCACCTTAGCCCGAACCGAAATTGATGAGCACATTTATTTCAGAGCTGTGGGATGAGATACAGGTGGATGTTTGTGCTCTTTGTCCTACTACTCTTAAGGAGGCCTTTGAGAAGGCCATGAGAATGGAGCAAAAGCATAAGGCTCTAAAGATGGCATCGAAAACCAATTGGGGCAACCGAGATAGGAAGTTTGCACCTAAAACACCGGATAGAAATTCTACGGGTTCAGAAACAGCGATTGCGAGTACTAGACCACGACCACCTTTGAGGCCTTTTTCTGATGTTAGATGAGGCACAAGACCCCCCCAGTCAAACTCTCACACTTGCCCAGGTGGAGGAGCGAAGAGCGGTGTGATGAACGTTTCACCCTCGGTCATCAATGTTCTAAATCGATCGGGAGTGTGATGCTTTCGATGGTCTCGAGGAGGATGATGAGGTTGTTGATGATGGAGAGTGTCCAAAGGAAGTCCATGAGGAGGCCGTTATGGAGGGTGTGGAGTAAGATATCCAAGATGAAATATCAATGCATGCATATTCGGGTACTTCCGTGCTAAGGACGTTACGGGTAGATGGACTCGTTAGAAAGCATTGTGTGCACATCCTCAATGATTCGGGGAGTACACACAACTTTCTAGACGAGAGGATAGTGAGGAGATTAGGTTTGGATGCCGAACCGACCACGGGATTTGACGTTGCTATTGGAGACGGCACGAAGCTTAAGGCGAAGAGCTTGTGACGCCAAGTCAGTATGCAGGTACAAGGACACGCCATCATTGTGGACTTGTATCCGATGGCACAGCAAGGAGCAGACATTGTCCTTGGTACTCAATGGTTACAGAGTTTGGGACCTATCATATTTGATTTCCGGAGCATGTGGATGAAATTTAAACAAGGAAACAAAAATGTGCGGCTTGATAGTGTTCGGTCTTCGCCGATTCTTGTGATGGAGCCTATGGTGGGGTTGTTTTATGCGTATGATTTGGCCTATCTTCTTCAATTAGGACCAACAGGAGATAAGCCTCAAATGAGTTTTAGGTACTACCATTAAATTGTCTAATTTATTAGATAACTTTTCTAGACTGTTTGAGGAGCCACAGAAGTTGCTATCGAGGCGAACGGCGGACCATCACATAGAGATTGTACTCGGAGCTACACCGACAAACGTGATGCCATATCGGTATCCACATGTGCAAAAAGAAGTTATTTCTAAGATGGTAGCCGAGATGTTGGAGCAAGGCTTCATACAACCAAGTCATAGCTCATACTCATCCCCCGTGTTATTGGTGCGAAAAAAAGACGGGACATGGTGTTTTTGTGTCGACTATCGGACACTAAATGCTATTACCGTCAAGGACCAATATCATATCCTAATTATAGAGGAGCTGTTGAACGAGCTTGCAGGGGCGACCATATTTAGCAAGCTTGACTTGAGGGCCAGGTATCATCAAATTAGAGTTTACCTGGTGGATGTGCATAAAACTGCATTTCGCACTCTGAACAAGCATTACGAGTTTCGGGTGATGCCTTTTCACCAATGCTACAACTACCTTTCAAGGCCTCATGAATGATATATTTCAGCCTCTATTGCGAAGGTATGTCTTGGTATTTTTTTATGACATTTTGGTGTATAGCAGGACTGAATTGGAGCATTGGTGACATTTAGAGGATGTGCTGAATTTGTTGAAACAAAACCAATTGAAGATCAAGAAGTCCAAGTGCCTTGGAGAGTACCACAAGTGGAGTATTTAGCCACATCATTTCAGCGGATGGTGTAGAGGCGGATCCTCAAAAGGTTGCATGCATGACCGCTTGGCCTATTCCTACTACTACCACCGGATTGCGAGGATTTTTGGGACTAACCGGATATTATCGATGCTTCATCGCCAGGTATGGCAAGATCGCTGCTCCTCTCACTTTTTTGTTGAAAAATGACTCTTCTAGATGGATGGATAAAGCCACTATACCTTTGAAAAACTAAAAACAACAATGACGATGGCACCCGTTTTAGTGCTACCGGACTTCACCAAAGAATTTATTGTGGAATGTGATGCATCAGATGTTGGCATAGGAGATGTACTAATGCAAAGAGGGTCCCATTGCCTATCTTAGCAAGCTTTATCTCAAAAATCTCAGCAATTATTGACTTATGAGAGAGAAATATTGGCAATTTTGCATGCGGTGACAAAGTGGAGGCCTTATTTGATTGATAGAAGATTCATTATACGAACCGATTAAAAGAGTCTTCCATACTTTATCGGACAGCGTATAGACACTCCGGCACAGCAGAGATGGGTCACAAAATTGTTGGGGTATGATTATGAAATACAATACAAGAAGAGAACGGAAAATAGAGCGGCGGATGCACTATTGCGCCAACCCGATACCGCCGAGCTTGCAACCTATTCTTCTCCTATCTTTCCCTTCCTTGACGAGCTGAGGTATGCATGTACATCTAACCCAAATGTTTTGAGATTGTTGCAAGAGGTGATGGATGATCCGGAGTGTCATCTAGAGTTGGAGAATCGAGGTGAATTGTTGCTGGATTGCGGATACATTAGAGTGCCCACAAATGATGGATTGCGGCAAAAATTATTGTAACACTTCCACCAAACTCTAGAGGCTGATCATGAGGGTGTCTTGAGGACTTATAGGAGGATATCTCAGAGTTGCAAGTGGCTAGGATTGAGGCGGGATGTGAGGAGTTTTGCTCATGCTTGCGAAGTCTATCAAAGGGCTTAGGCAACCACATTGAAACCGGCTGAATTACTTCAGCCTTTACCTATACTGGACCGTATTTGGGAAGACATTTCTATGGATTTCATAGAGGGTCTTTCACTGGTACGTGGTTATTTCGTTATCTTTGTGGTCATTGACAGATTGAGCAACTATGCATACTTTTTGGCATTGTCACATCCATTTTCAGCCAAGTCGGTGGCTAAAATTTTTGTTAGAGATATTGCTTGGTTACATGGCATGCCACGCACGATTGTCTCGGATCGTGATCATGTATTTATGATCGACTTTTGGACGGAGTTTTTTAGATTGTAGGGGACTCGATTGAACTTTAGTTCAGCCTACCATCCACAGACGGACAGCCAAACCGAGGTGGTCAATCGAGGCATTGAGCGATACTTGAGGTGATATGTTGGAGAGATGCCGAGATGATAGTTGGAGTCTTACCGTGGGTGGAATGGTCTTACAACACCGCCTACCATAGTAGCATTAGCATGACTCCATTTGAGGTGGTGTATGGACGCACGGCTCCGACGTTATGTGCTTATGATCCAGTGGCATCGGCAGATCGGACGGAGGTAGACTTAGCCTTGATGGATAAAGACGTCATATTGAGGAGGTTGAATGCCCATCTTCAACTTGGTCAAAACTGCATGAAACAAGTTTATAATCGCAGTCATAGGGAGTAGGAGTTCGACATCTATAGTTGGGTGTTTATGAAGGTACAACTATATCGATAGGTGACCTTACGTCCAATGCGTAACCAAAAGTTAGCTCATCGCTACTTTAGTCTGTTTCGAGTGTTAGAGCATATTGGTCTTGTCTTCCATGTTTTATTATTAAGGGAGCGGATTAGAGATCATGAGATCGTTGGATCAGTTCTACCAAAGCCATTAGAGGAGCCAGTTCGTGTACTTGCTAGGTGCCGACGACGATATGGTACCAGATTAGAGATGGAGATTCTAGTCGAGTAGCTTGGCAAACCATCTGATGAAGTGACATGGGTGTTGGAGACTAATATCTTGGAGTGTTTTTCTGACTTCACACCTTGAGGGCAAGGTGGGGGAAGCGTGGTGGGCTGATACATTTAGTTAGGATATTTTCTTATTGCATTACTTATTTATTTTTATTAAATAAATAGAAAAGTTGTAGATCAGAAAGTTTTAAATCGAATCCACTTAGTTTCGTAATTTTCTGACTACCAAAGAATATTTGACGAATATTTGTCCACGGTTGCGCGGACTATTTCTTATACTACATCCAGATCTTGAAGGAATCATTCCATAGCCCGATATTTTGGTACAAGAACCCATCAGTGCGGCCCCTCTTTCTAAGGACCATTCTTCGAATATTACTCCAATTTGGACCAGACATAATGTACTACCTTGGCTTAATATTCCGGGTCGCGTTAAAAGACCACATGTTTAACGTCATTCCTCTTCTTTTTGTGAATTATATACTTATATTGTTAATTAAGAATATAAATATAGAGTATCTTTTTGTCGCAAATATAATAATAACTTTCATTAATGACATATTAACAAAATTCAGAACTATATTAATAATTTTTGAAACTATATTAACAACTGTCGCAAATATAACAATAATTTTCGCAAATATATAAATAAATTTCGTAGTTATATACAAAATAATAATTTGCCTTAAAATGGCTAGTCATAATAACATATTTCACAAACTTTCATAGTTATATAATAACGTTCACAAATATAATAACAACTTTCATAGTTATATAACAACATTCGCAAATATAATAATAACTTGCATTAATGACATATTAACAATTTTCAAAACTATATTAACAATGGTTGCAAATATAATAACAACTTTTCTAGTTATATAACAACTTTTGCAAATATATAAACAAATTTCGTAGTTATATACAAAATAACAACTTGTCTTAAAATGGCTATTCATATTAACATACTTCGCAAATATAATAACAACTTGCCTTAAAATAGCTAGTCATAATAACAACTTTTACAAATATAATAACAACTTTTGTAAATATAAAAACAAATTTTATAGTTATATAACTGCCTTAAAATGCCTAGTTATATAAACAACTTTCCTTGTATAACAACATTGGCAAATATAATAACAACTTGTATTAATGACATATTAACAACTTTCAAAATTATATTAATAATTTTTGAAACTATATTGACAACTATCGCAAATATTCACTACAGAATTCACAAACTTCACTATTACAAAGACGAATAGGGTCAAATAAGAATCATGGACAAAGATTCTTACTCAATTAAATCTTTTAGTATTGGCAGCACCTTGAAAATCCCGTCCCTAATAATTGTAAAGCACGTGGAAGCCTTAAGTCTGCACATGTTTTCCTATTCAAAATCAAATGCTTATCTTCTGTGGATATAGTCAATATATAACATTACAAATATCGCACAATCAGCCCTACAAAAGACTGCAATATAAATTAGTTACGAATTCAAGAATAATTTACATCATATTTACTAAATGGACTTACGAATTAGCCTATTTCGGGCGATTGGCTTTGATCAGCTTCCAGCCCTCGTGCGAATTTCCTTCCTTCAACACCTGTCCAGACAAGATACTATATATTTGCGATGCAAAAGTATGCAGCCATCTATTGACCCATCCCAACTACATATATAATTAAGTTATTTAGATATCTCACTACAAATACTTAAGTAAATGATGTCATGTAAAAAAAATATTCACTATTTTCTATGCAGCCTGTAAATATCTAGGGTCTCGTAGAGAATTATAATTAATGCCCTTTCGGTTCTTTATACCAACCACCAAAAGATGCCAATAGTTGCAAGTGTGAAAAGGGATAAACCAGAAGTATGGATTATTAAGTTCTTAAGGATAATTTTCAGTCATTCCAACAATTATCGAGTCATTTTGCATTTGAACCCCTTGATCAAGAAATGTCGATGAAAATATGGAATAGATGTACAAACCAGAATCCTCTAATTGTCGATAGAAACAAATTCTACTAAAACAATTAATCACTTCATCATTAATTAGTTCATAATTACTTAATAGAGGTCGAAGTTGACACTTCTCCACCATCGCATGATCATCTTTCCAAACAGGGACCCTTGTATCAAGAAATGAAAGCATCCATTTAATCAAACATTTATCATCTTCCATCAGCAATTCTGTTCCAGGATAATCAAATATGATACTTTTCTTTTTTCCTTTCGAATAGACTTTTGTTTTCTTGCCAGCTTTGCCTTCCAAAGGAATTTCCTATTTGTCGGAGAGAATATTCTCTATCAAATCAATTAGTTTGGTAATAAGTAATTGATCTGATTTGCACATGTCATCGACTATCCTCACTATGCCACCAAATTCTAGGTCCACTAAAGAAAGGTTGATTAGACTGTTCTATCTCTTTTTCCCCTCCATTATCTTATCTTTCTCCTCTTCTCCTTCCCCTTATCTTCTTTCTCTTTCTTCTCTTCCCCTTTCTTCTCCTCCCCTTTCTTCTCTTCTTTCTCTTCATTTTCTCCTCTTCTTATCTTCATTTTTCTCCTCTTCCCCTTCCTTCTCTTCAACTTTCTCCTCTTCCTTCTCTTCATATTTCTCATCTTCCCCTTTCTTCTCTTCTTTCTCTTCTCTTCCTTCTCTTCGTCTTCCTTCTCTTCATCTTCCTTATGATGTTCACCATCATACTCTTCCTCTTCTCCATCTTCCACCAACATAAAACAATTATTAGGCAACTCAACAATGTTGGATCTACTACGAAGCATGTAAGGACTTTTTCGAAATCTGAACATCTCATTTAGGTCCACCACAAATGTCGAACTACTTGAACCAGTCCACTCAGTAGTCCCAACTATCTTCTCATTCTCTATCTTCTGAAATCGTCTCCTGAATTGAATATTTTCAGCCTTCAATTTGATAATTTCTCATTCCATTTGGCTCATCTGTCTTCTCAAATCATCCACAATTGCAAATAAGTTGCGGATGAATGATTCTTGCTCTGTTTGGCTCACGTAGATGGATAATTCTTCTTCACTAGGGAGTCCTAACTTGGATTCATCCTGAAGAAAATAAATTTAGAATATATATAAACTTATTGATAATCTAATAAAAATAATTAAGTGTACAACTCAATCTATATGTGACTGACTCTTTTTCTTTTCTCAACTCGTACAGATTTTATTAAATGAGTAGAATTTCATCTAAGACGTGATCCAATCCTTTAACCATTTATTTTTCCTTTTTAGTAAGCTGAATGGGAGGAAGGATTTGCAAAATATAAAGTTTACATAAGCATGCCATGAACATAATTAAATAGCTCTATAATAAATAACTTTCTAATTATACCTACCTTCTCAGCACTTAATTGAGATATAAGAGTTGCGAGATTGTCTTTCCGGAACTTGATAACACCAGCCCATCGAAATATTTTGGGAGTCATGTCAGAAAAATTGGGTTTCAAAATTTGCCAACACTTCAGAAACCAAACCTATGATGAGGAAAGTAAAGATAGTTAGAAAAATCCAAAGTAAATAGGTTTATAATCATCAACATAATTATGATTACCGTAAATAAAATAGTACATCCACTCATGAACACTTCACTCCCCGTCGCCATCATGGCGTTGACCTTCTCAATTATAAATTAGAGGGAATGGTAGGATCTCATGGACAACCAATCCCCAATTATATTTACAAATATATTAAAGATTATCAATATAGGAGATTAGCTCTTAGGGGCAAGTATAATTACTACGCTGAAATAAAATAGTATTGAAAATTAACAAAATGTACACTTTAATAAAATCAATGACACTCTCTTCATCGTCTAAAGGTGAGAATTCCTTCAACACAATCTCCATTTGTTTTCTCATTATTGTTGTTCCACGAATGAAGTGTCTCTTTACAAAAAGGAACATCATACCATTTTGTAACGCCCCCGCCCAGCCCGGGCACGTGCACGCCCACGCGCCCATACGGCACGCGTGCATGCGACAGGTTAGGTGGGGCCTGTCACGCAGAGATGCTTTCCTGTGCACATATAATTATGACATCATTAAAAATTACCTACTAACCTATCCATGATCATATAATCCATCACCAAATAAATCATACTATTAACTAAATAAACCTGTTAATATATGAATATCAAAGTCCATAATAATATACACTAGACTACTACATAATCTGGTAGGATCCACACAGGCCACAACAAACCATCAAGATATGACTAAAATAATTAATACAAGAGTACGCCATGATTCGACCTGTATTATACAAATCATCGTTTAATACAAAAGAGTATAAATATCAAATACTAGTACAGTGATGCCAAATAGAGGCGGTATCACCTCATCTTTGCTCTAAAATATCTCATCATGATATCTCAAGGCGGTATCACGTACCATAATATTTGTGGGGGTTAAAAAGAAAGAAATAAAGAGAGTCATGAGCAAAAGGCTCAGTGAATAGATTTTACCCCGAATTAGTGATACTATTACAGTGATGCCAAATAAAGGCGGTATCACCTCATCTTTGCTCTAAAATATCTCATCATGATATCTCAAGGCGGTATCACGTACCATAATATTTGTGGGGGTTAAAAAGAAAAAAATAAAGAGAGTCATGAGCAAAAGGCTCAGTGAATAGATTTTATCCCGAATCAGTGATGCCAAATAAAGAGTAAGTCATGTACTGAATAATATGAATCATAAAGAGCATCATGTTATGAATGAGAGTATAAATATAATCTCAATAATACATAATTGAAATGTAGATAACATGTCATAACTGATAAAAATATATAATCCTCGATAATAAATAAACAAATCTCTATGCCATAATATTATCATAACTCTCTCTCAAATATGGCACATGATATGCATGCCATCTATGACCATGCTATGATATCAAATGCAACAATATATGATGTAAATTGATCATTTGATAATTAGGTAGTCAGATGAGAATAAAATCATATGCAGTTCTCAACATCACGATCATCGCTCAAAGCATACTCCGTGACCTGCAAGAGTATCTCAAATATAATCATACCCCGCCACCCGCTAGGGTATCAACATCCACCTAAATATAATCATCTCTATTTATCATCATCATACTCATATTCAATATCAGCCTAATTCTATGCATGATAAAAATATGCTCGATTGCAATCATCTATAGATAAAGTCATATAATAATGCTGGAGGTCAAAACGTGCATGTACATAATATATAATATAACATAATTTGAGAAAGGCATCTAGAGGATAAGACTACTTACTTCTTATTAGAAGACTCAACACACGTATCTCTCAGGTCCATCAATCAACCGCCACTCATCGCTGGTGAGATCCCCAAGGTCTCGAATAAGGGGGTTCAGAGTATGAAAATGTTTAAGTAACATAAAGTTAGTTGTTTATCTGATTATAATTCGTTCAAGTAAAATATAATATTTTATTAGGTTTAACATTGATTAGATTTATAGGATAAATTTAATTGTGACAATATTAATATGCTATTTATATTTATTTAATAAAATCCTAATTTACTAATTATAGAATATAAGTATATAGTAATTTATTTCTTTTTTGTAAATAACCAAGACAACTATATATATATAATTTAATAAAAATATAATTATAAAATAATATTATTAATAATTATTTTGTAATACTTACACTTATTTAACTAATCTTAAATTATACGTAAAATAATCATTATCCTATTATACAAAACTAATCTATAAGTCTAGTATTCCATTTTATACAAACTATTAGACAATACTAATATACTAAAAATAGGCATATAAAAATATAAATTAAATATAAATATAAAATTATTATCAATAAGACTATATATATTAACTAATAAATAATAACTAAACTATAAATAAATTTATCGACAATATTTATAATTGTAATTAATAAATTATTATACTATACTTAGTAAAATTATATTAGTGAGTATCAAAGAGAGATATAGAGGGAGAAAGGGAGGTAGTGGGAAGGGAGGCCACGATGGTGGGGCCCACCGCGCCAGCTGGCCGGCCAGGTTGGCCGGGTCGGCGCGTGGCACGCTCCCCTCCTACCACTACATTGCACGAGGCCAGCCACATTGTGTTCGACCACATCGTGCCATGCAATTAGTTTTTTTTTTTTAAGGTTGGGTTGTTACACATTTCTCATTCACTTTTTCACCTTTCGGATTGCTCATGTCGAAGACTACCTTTTTACCATTTAAAGATAATTCAAGAATTATGGCAGTTTCCACTACCTTCAACTGCAAGCTTAAATTTCCCATAAACAAATATTGATCCACTCCTCCATCCCTTAATTACCTCTCCAAGGAGTGGTGTGTCTTGTGTAGGGGTGAAAACAGATCGGATATGGATCATATAGTGCTCAACCCATATCCAGATCCATATTTTTAGTCCGGATACAAATTTGGATATGGATATTGGACGGATAATAAAATTTAAAACCATATCCTAACTAAACGGATACGAATAATTTTCGGATAGAGGATTGGATCTTAAACATATATTGATTGAATTTAATAGAATTATAATATTTTATTTAGATATAATTAACATAAAAATATTAAGAGTTTTACAACAAATAATTTTTTTATATGCTAAATATGTAAAATTAGAGAAATTAATCTCTATAAATAATATATAATGTATTATTAGTAATAATATTAATATTTACTATTTAAATAAGCAAATTAAAAACTGTAAATCATTCAAAATAATATACGAGTAAACGGATATCCGATATCCGTATCCGAATCCAAAAAATATATCCGACCCGTATCCAAATTTTTTTCAAAAACTTTATCCGTATCCGAATTTTTTTCAAAGACTACATGCTCAAGCAATCTCTATATGTTGATCATGAATGAACTTGAACATCTCACTTATTTTACTTGTAAAAAGCTTATATTTTTTCCACTGACTCTGAGAATTAGATCCCTCTGTGGCTGTATAAATCTTCTTTTTTGATGGAGGGGTCTGATTGGTTTGAAAATTATCATCAGAGTCCCTCTTCCTCTTTGATAGAAGGGTCTGACTTGATTGAAGTTCTTTCAATTCACCATGATTAGTGTAATCTCTCTTCCTCTTCGATAGAAATGTCTGACTTGATTGAAGTCCTTTCAATTCACCGGGATTAGTGGAATCTCTCTTCTTAGTCTTTGCCATTATATTTATTCAAATTATATGCAGAAATCATAAGAACATAATATTTCAAACATCCAGCAGGTATTTAAGTGTACAACACATAAAATATACATCTAATTTTGCTAATTAAAATCTAAATAACAAGTATAAATGTTGTGAATAAATTACGAAATTAAAATAACAAATTCGAAACCAAAATAATCTTCATTACAGAATATGGAAAAAAAATAAAAAACTCCGATAATAATTTAAGAGAAAATTTTTAAACAATAACCTCAATGCTACTAGTCGAAAAAATGGAGTGAAAGATCTTGCTTACTTATCGGTGATGAAGAATACTTTTAGAGGAACCTTAGACGAGATTTCGAGGAGGGACATAATCAATGAAGTGCAAGTACAAAAGAAGATAATAAAAATATTACTTTTTTATTTTAAGCCAATACTCTACTACAACAAAAATAAAGTTGGAAGAAAAATACGAAAGAAGTCTGGCAAGGGAAACCCGAAAATAACTCTTAGCTGCCAAATCGATCGAAAATTAAGTAGGTTTTTTCGGTGCAAATAAACCTTTGAAGAATACAGCAGAAATTATAATATTTCCAAAGAATTCGGGTGGCAGATTAAACGCCCCCCCCACAACAAAACCCTACGCTCCGCCTGAGAGTTGAGCTTTGGAGAGAGATGTGCTCAAACCGTAGGCAATGGTGCTTCACTTGGGAAATTCTAGCTCACATCCCCACGCTCCGCCTCTACCTCTTCCACCCCGAGATTGATCCTTCCGCCCAATGCTTCGATCTCCACGCCTCTCTCCGTTTCGAGGAATCCCTGCTCCTCGTCTCCTTCGTCCATGGCGAAGCAGAAGTTCGCCTTAGGGTTCCGGTACCTAGGGTTTTGATCGATCCGAGCTGCCTGATCGGCTGCTGTGCTAAGGTCGACCACATCGAGATGAAACTTGCTTTGGTCCTTGCCGTGGACCACCCGCTAGTTGCAGAATTCTGCGCTGCTAATGGTTCGGAACAGTTGCTTCCACTCTCTCTAGGTGATGGTGAGTCTAAAAGTTTACGTCTTTATTGGTTTCTTCCGCCTCTTTACTTTGTGTTCAGTTTTAGTAGGCAGTAGTACTCCATGTTTTGGAATGGATTGAAATTAAAACTTGGGTTTTTTTTTAATTATTTGGTGCCGGGGGATTATTGAAAATTGGGAGTTTTAGTTAATCATACTGAGGATACTTACGTCCTCGAGACTACATTTTGGCAACCATGTCTGCATTTGCATTTTATTCTAGATATGTCTCCTTTCATTTTGGCCCCAATAAATTCATTGTACATAGTGACGGTGCGAGATTCATATGAAGCTTTGTTATTTAAGAGATAAAGTGTGGAAATGCATAACAAAATGTAAGAAGATAGAATCTCGAATTTTAAATCTCATAACACTTTAGGCTGGGCATGCCATTTGTAGTTTTTTTAATCTATACATGATATTTACTACCGTCAGAAAAATTACAGTTTGTAACCATAAAAGAGAGCCTGAAAGTAGTGATTTCGAAGAGTGAAAAGCTTAAGATAAAGGGAATCTATTAGATCATAGTTGTGTAGTCACTAGTGTATTTCAAATATCTTATGTAATTGGAAAACCAATCACATAGTACGACATTCTAGTAGTACGAGGGATTAGAGATAGAGACAAATCAGAAGAATGCATATACTAAAGAAGACTTGATGTGCAATTTGTTGTTAGATGATTAATTGGGGTACAAGAGTCTAAGGTTACTAAATTATCAAATCAGTGTGAATGTCGAAAAGTAGTAAAACAAAGGTGAAACAAATTGCCAGTATTTGTAGAAAAAGTATCAATTTTGAATTTCTATCCAGATTCTCAAATACAAAGATAGGTATATCAAATAACAATGTCTGTTGGTATGTTTTGAGACTAGCTAGCAGAATAATGATCAATTGGAAAAAGGATCAAAAGTGATCTAGGATTTCAAAGAATGGGGTGTGAGTGATGCAGGACAACGTCTCGATCGTAGAGTTGAGAAAAAGAAGTAGGGAAAAATAATCAAACTTGTGGAATCCACCGACGTTGGAATTCACCAACAAACACTCAATATGCAAAAACTCTCAAAATATTCATTAATCCATAAAAGATTATTACAAGTCTTTATATAGGCAAAATAAAGTAAAAGACAAAAGACAAAAATAGCCCTAAAATGTGACTAGTCATAACCCTCGTTAAGCTAAAGGGCCACGGATGCAGCCTTTTTGTGTTTACGAGAATAAACGTGACGAAAAGTAGTGTCCCCTCCAACTCTCCCGGGGTGGAAGAAACTCGACCCAGTTGAGTGGCTCTGATAGTACTCCAAAATGTTAGGGTCAAGCTGCTGTAACTCCTCGCGAGTGATCCACATACAATTAGACTCTAGTCGTCCGTGTCATCGAACGAGAAAACGGTGAAGCACTTCTTCTGCAGTAGACGTTATTTGATCATCCAAAATAGCGTCTATCATTTCTTGTGAAGTGGATGAGAAAGGAGAAGTGGTATGTGGCACAGCAGGAATATCTGGAAGGGTAGTAGATGTAGCATAGGGTTCAGTGGGGATGTGCATAGGTCGATGGTAGGCTGCTAGATCCTCAATATTAAAAGTACAACTAATGCCATAATTAGGGGGAATATCAATGACATAAGCATTAGCACCTACACGTTTCAGAATATGGAAAGATCCTGCACTACGGGCATGCAACTTCCGAACAGCTCCTAAAGGGAATCATTCGGGTCTGAGACGAATCATAACATGATCTCCAACATCGAACTCCTTGGCACGTTTGTGCAAGTTGGCATGTATTTTATACTGGTGATTACTCGCCTCAATTCGCTTAGTGATCTCTTGATGCAAAGAATGAACATGATGTGCAAATGCTTCAGCAGACTCAAAGACTCTAGAATGAAATGATATAGGCAACAGATCTAGAGGTTTGCGTGCTTTAAAACCATAAACAACTTCAAATGGGCTCATGCCAATAGACCTATTAATGGAGTTACTATATGCAGATTGGGCTATAAGAAGAATAACATCCCAGTTTTTGTTATAATTACCCACGAGACAGCGCAAAAGATTTCCAAGACTATAATTAACGATCTCGGTTTGACCATCGGTTTGAGGGTGATAGGTAGTAGAAAATTTTAATTTTGTGCCAACCATGTGCCATAAGGTTTTCCAAAAATAGCTCATAAAGCGAACATCCCGGTAGAAAACAATAGTTTTTGGAAGACCATATAACTTGATGATATGGGCAAAGTATAATTTGGCCACATGTGACGCATCAGAGGTCTTAACACAAGAAATAAAATGGGCCATCTTAGAGAAGCGATTCATAACCATGAGGATTGCTTTGATATCAAAGCTGATGTAGGACAACGTTTCGATTGTAGAGTTGAGAAGAAGTAGGAAAAAATAATCAAACCCGTAGAATCCACTAATCGGGGTGTCGGAATCCACCGACGTTGGAATCCACCAACAAACACTCAATATGGAAAAAGTCTCAAAATATTTATTAACCTATAAAAGATGATTACAAGCCTTTATATAGGCAAAATAAAGTAAAAGACAAAAGACGAAAATAGCCCTAAAAGGTGACTAGTCACAACCCTCGTTAAGCTAAAGGGTCACAGGTGCAGCCTTTTTGTGCTTACGAGAATAAACGTGATGAAAAATAGTGTCCCCACCAGTGAGTTTGACTTCACCCAGATTAGGATTTAATTCGATCTATTATTGAGTCTTTTGGAGTAGAACTAGATAAGGTTTACTTTTTTTGGTTCTCGAATATAGCTCATGTACAGTTACTTGATTCTAAGTTGATTTGGTCTTGAGTTCGGTTTTATCTAATATGACTTCAAATAATCAAATTAGGTCAAACTTAACTAAAATAATTGATTAGGTCTCATCTGTTCCTATTCATATCTGGACTTAAGCTTGGCTTTATCCTTATTTTAGTTGAGATAATCATGTTGGTTCTAGTTCAACTAATAGGCAATTGGTCAGATATGTTTCGAGTATATTTAGCTCCCATTTTGGAATACAGCTCCTTATTTTAGAATAATAGCTAAACATCATAATAACCATATTCTAAATACCAGTGGTTTTAAAGGCGGCCTTGGCGGCCACCATGGCGGGCGGCGACCCAACAACCTCACCATGTAGCTAGGCGGCCTGACAACCCGCCTTTTCCTTTTGGCGGCCCACTTAGTTGTTATAGTGGGTCGGGTAAGGTTGGACTATCCAATGGATAGTGACTAATTAAAAAAATCTAGCTGTTAACCCTAACCAAAATACCCAATCGATCGCTGATCTTTCTTTACCTCTTTCTTCTCTCTTGAACGACAACAACAAATAATAGCGGTAGCAGGAGTAGTGCCGGTGGTAGCCAACATATAACTCTTCTTTCTTCTCTTTTCCTTTTCTCTTTCTTTACTTCTTCCCTTTCACTCTTGGCGCCGACGATAGTAAGCGATCACCTCTCTCTCAAAATGGGATCTCTTAAGGGAAGGACTGTCTAAAATGAAGTTTTTTTTTTCTTTTGACAAACCTAAGAAAAACCAGAATATTTAGTTTGCTATCTGATGCTCTGGATATAGGAACTTCAAATATGGTAGTAAGAGATTGAAAGAAGAAAACATGGAAGACAAATGTCACTCTCTTCCTCTCACTAGATGGCATGCACCCAAATTTTGATTAAATGGAAAACCCACTAGCTGACAAATGTCTGTTCTTCTCTCTCCCTCTCATTAGCCGACATGCACCAAAGACCAACTTTTATTAATTTTAAATGCATTAATAAAATATGTAATGTAAATACATATATATATATACACACACACATATTTGTAAATTATGATATTTTATTGTTATGATTGTAAATTACACTATTAAAAAAAAAGATATATATATATATGTATATATATGTACATATATTATATTATATATAATTTTTTTTATTTTTTGTATATTAAAAATACTAAACCGTCTTGGTGCCTGCCTTCCACCTTAGCACTAGGCGGTGGAGTGATCGCTTGCCACCCACGGTTGCCTTTCAATATATTATAAAATACAAATACTATTTATCAAAATTATATTCTACACACTAACCCAATTACCAATTTACCCTTGATATCTATCCATCAATTTACTTTATATCAAATTATATTTATTGTAATTTCATCAATCTTATATATTCTTAGGTAGAGTGGGTTACTTGCTGCACGTCTAGCTCATGAGGATTTATTATTTTGTAGGAATTTAAGAAGTTGCTTAGTAAGGACTCTGAAGGTTGAGTACTATTTTGACACATCTATTTTAGGATTTGATTATTATTTGGGCTTTCGTATTTTTTCTGAGTTTTATCCTAGAGATTCGCGGCCATCATGTTCCCAAATCGAGGCGTGACACAGACTATGGACGATACACCCTTGTTCCACATGTCATTAAGGGCCTTAAGGTGCTGCCTATGAAGCATGGACACGGGTTACGGACACGACACAATACGGACACGGTGACACGACAAATTTTGAAAATATAGGACACGAACACGGTGAAATAAAAAAATAAAAAAAAATATTATTGATACATCTAAAGTAAATGTTTGCAATCTAATAGTGTTAAATATACATACATCAAGCTGTAAGAACTAGAGATTTTTACAAATCACACCTTACATTTTGTCTATTTTGTGATTCACACCTCGTCTTTGGGGATTTTATAATACGACCCTTCATTTTTTCTATAATATTCATTTAACACCCAAACGTTACTTTAACTAACTGACATTAACCATGTTATATAGTTTATGTGCCTCTAGTTCAAAGATTACTAAAATACTCTTAAAAAGTTTTGACCTAACCTAAATCTCTACAAAATTCTTCTTCTCCAAACTAAATCCTAACCCCACAAAATCTAAATCCTCTTATCTATAACTAAACCCTACCTTACAAAATTATAATATCAAAACCCTAACCCATAAGAATCTCTCAAAATTCTTACCACATACAAGTCTTAGAAGCTTCTCCCAACTTTACCTATTTTTTTCATCTCTCTAGCTCAAATCCTTTTTTTCTCCATCTTTTCCCAAATTTTCTTCATCTCCCTCCCCATCTTTGAGGTCACAAGCAACAAAATCGGCTTGAGAGCTCTAAGATCTCCATGGCTTGGAGTTTGGAAGCTCTAAGATTGACTTGGCATTTAGGTGATGTTCTCCATGGTATGAGAAAAAACAACAAGTATGGATGTTCATGTTATGAATAAAATTAGAGATAAGTATAAGGGTAATTTAGGAATGTTATAAATTACATAGTGGATTATAATATAATATTCTCTTTCTGGTATCATTCAATTTGATTATGGTTAGGTTAAGTTAACTCAGGGTGTTAAATGAATATTATAAGAAAAATGAGGGGTCGTGTTATAAAATTCCCAAAGATGGGTGCGAATCATAAAATAGGCAAAATGTAGGGTGTGATTTATAAAAATCCTTAAGAACTAAGAAGTATCATTCGAAGAACTAAGAAGTAAACATCAAGCTGTAAGAACTAATTTAAAGATAAGAACAAATTGAAAGACAATCAAAAGTGTACAAAATTCTAAAAAGGTATCAGATTATCATTACAAGCCCTAAAAGTGCAGAATATGTCCAACTGTCCAGGTAACTAAGTTCTATAGAAGTTTAAAAACTAACAATCATTATAAAATAGCAAGATAAGGTAGATCATTCATCTTCAGTTGCCTCATTGCCTTCATCAACAAACATTATAGTCTCCAAATCCGGTTCATCAATTAAGATATGAACAAACTCTAACATTCTTGCACCATTAAAGGAATCATAAGAATCTCCTCCGACATCCCACATCTTGGTCTCCTCTCTCAAATAATCTGGAGACCTCTTTGATAGAAGGCGAAGATTAGTATGCACATATGCTAAATCTTCATAGCTCTATGGAGTTATCTTGTTCCCTTTCAATAAATGGATGAAAGAATAGGTGCTGCAATTCCTCTCACAACCTGAAGAAGAGCAAGGTTGCCTAACTAACCTAAGTGCTAAATTCTGAAGAATAAGAGTAGAAACACCATGAGCAACCCACATGTTTGGATCAAACTCATTTCTATCTGCTATCGAATCATACCCAACAAAACTTTTGTTTGACGTGGAGAAACTAGTATACTTTTAGTATGCCATTTTTTGTTCTTCGCATTTGGAAATAACCTTTTCAAGCATTTATTTCTCATATTAGAAATATCCAAATCCTTATGCGGTGGTACACGATTTGGATCCTCTTGAATCCATGATAAGCTATAATACCTATTAGCGTAATCATCTAATTAGTAAACAATAGCAATGAAAGAACAATAAAATTTTTAATCATAAGAAAGAGGACTATAGAATTAAATTAACCTTGGATTCAAAGAATGTGCTAAGCAATGTAATGGTGTATTGCTTTTGTCCTATCTATCCACTAGGATCTTGTGGACTATTAAATAAAAAATAGATTCCTTGCCTTCCTTCTTGTTTTTATGTATAAATATGACTGTCTTCACCTTTTCAATCATTATATCCAACATTTCATATATCAAATATAAGCATGGTTTATCTGTGTTTACAACCCGTAGCATATTGTATATAGACTCTGTGAAGATAAGTATATATTCAATTTTATCCCACCAAATGTCATCGAGGACTGTTGTCCTTTGCCAATATTATCTTCCCTGTAAGAACTCCATTTATCACTGATTACCATTGATTGAAGACCCTTCTTGATTTTTTTGAATCTTTTCAACATGATAATCACCGAAGCAAAACGAGTCTCTGCAATAGCAAGTAATTTTATGTTGACAAATTCATTAAAAATAGCCAACCTTATTGAATGTTGCATGATGAAAATTTTTTATGCACATTACATCCTCTGCAATTATTGAAATTCAAACTCATCAAACACAATCTCATTTGCCTTAGTGTTTTTTGCTGCACATATGTTCTTCAAAGCTAGGTTGAGAGTATGAACTACACATGGAGTCTAAAAAATGTGAGAAAACCTTGCTTCAAAAAGCATCCCTACTGTCTTACAAATAGGTGCATTATCTGTAACTACTTGGATTACATTATGATGCCCAATTTTTTCAATGATTTTAATGATCAAATTAGAGAAAAAAAAATTTGTCTTTATATTCTCCTTCATAATTCACAGCCCTCAAGAACAAAAGGCCACTCTCAGTCATCACTAAAAAAATTATAAGCAGTCTCCTCTGTGCATCAGTCCAACCATCACATATAATACTCAGCCCTTTCTCCCCCCATGTGCTTCTAGTAAGGTTTAGCAACATTTCAATATTTGCTCTCTTGTTAAAGTAGTGTAGTTCTCAACATATTGTAGCCAAGGGGCACAAATCTAGAAATATTATTATTTGCTGCAAATTGAAAGGCTCTAACATATTAATGGTTTCTTGCTAGATGAAAAGACAACCCAGCTGAATAAAACATTCTTGCAATCTCACAATATAATTGATTGCGAGACCGAAATTAAATGACTTCTCAATAGGTGTCATTCTTGTTGCTCTTTTTTTTCTTGATGTCCCTCCTATATCAAAACCTACATCTCCAACTGACCTAGTAGAAGATGCCACTTGTCCAAATTTTGGCAAAGGAATTTGTTTAGGCATCATATTTTTTAATTCTCAACTCGGCCATATCAACAATCCTTTTCATTTCCATAACATGTTCACTACTCACTTTTGGACAACTTCTAATTTCATGCCCACTAATTTTCAGCAAATGAGCCTTTACTCTATAATATGATTTCTTGTAGACTTGTTGACAATAATTGCATCTAAAATTATGATTTCCTCCACCTTTTTCCGATATCTCCATCTTAGTAACATATCTCCACAAAGAAGCATTATCATCCATAGAAGATGTAGTATTTTGACTAGAATCAAGACTATTTTCAGTATTTATTTTTCTTCAACCGCAATAAAACTACATTAGTAAAGA